>NC_140487.1:110097070-110839570 GCF_964271855.1 Acomys minous | reverse complement strand
TGGGGAAGGACAGAATCAGAACAAAGTGTGACAACGCACGTGTGTGTGACGATGTCAGCCCATCATTCTGTATGCTGATCCAAACTTCCAAAACCTCAGTTGTGTTTCTGGATTCACGCCCAGCCTTCCAATAACTAAGCAGTGACTCCGCCTCCCGCCCCTCATTCCCACCGAGGAGCTGCTCTGAGCCAGCGGTGCCTGCATGTCACATGTCACATGTCAGGAGGGCCTGTTTCCTGGCCTGGAGCACCACACCACGGAGCCTGTACTCACCAAGTTGTCGTGGCGGGACTGAGTGGAGCTGGGCCAAGGGCACAGGGTGTGTGTGTGTGGGTCTAAGACAGCTTCCCGTGTGACAGAAAACACACGACGTGCAGCATCCGGGTCATTCACGTACCAGTGGGCTGAGTGGAGACCAGGAACGAGGGAGGGTAGAAGAGGGCAGATAATTGAGAACCCAGTTCAAAGCCATCAACGACTGTGGAAGGACAGGGCTGGGTTGTTGGGATGGGAGCCGACTCTTGCCCGTGTTCACTCATCACGTGATGGCTGTGATCCAGGCTGTGCAGGACAAGGTCCTTGTTTCATAAGGCCATGCTGGAGGGGTCTCAAAAGCCAGCACAGCCGGCTTAGGCTCATGTTGTACCCGAGGCTCAGCAGACATCATGCGTGTGGGGGCCGTGGGGGTGGGGAGAAAGGAGCTGCATACTAACTGGGGGTGAAGCCAGGGAGAGGAATCCGGGCTCGATTGCTTTTCTTGTCATGCTTTCAGGGCTGCATTATTATTATTATTATTATTATTATTATTATTATTATTATTTTATTATTTTATCATCATCATCATCACCATCATCACCACCATTATCTTCTTCTTCTTCATCTTCATCATCATTATTACTTATTGTTGTTGTTGGTTTTATAGACAGGTCTCTCTACATCACTCTGGCAGTCCAGGAACTCTCTGTGTAGATGAGACTGGGCCTCAGACTCACACAGAGCCACAAAGCTCTGCCTCCCAAAGTGCTGGGATTAAAGGCATGTGCCACCCCGGAGAGAGAGGGTTTCATTTTTCTTGGAACAGAGCAGAATGTGAAAACATGTAGCACGGGCGTTGGCAGGCCTGGATCGGGTGACTGTCCTGGCTGCGACAGAGGGTCACAGGCTTGGGTAACTTATAGAGAAGGAAGGTCTCAGCAGCTTATGGTTGTGGGGACTGTGAGGTTCAATGGCCCACGCTACGCCTTGTGGCTGAAGCAGCAGGGTGCAGCTGGCTTTCCTAGCACAGACTCTGGAGAGAACCCATTAGCCGTGCATCCAGAGACTGGAGACTCCATTGCTCGGGGTAAGCTGGCTCACTCTGTTTGTCCCAGTGAAAAATCCTGTCCATGCCGGGCGTGGTGGCGCATGTCCTTTATCCCAGCACTCGGGAGGCAGAGGCAGGCAGATTGCTCTGAGTTCAAGGCCAGCCTGGTCTACAAAGTGAGTCCAGGACAGCCAAGGCTAACACAGAGAGACCCTGTCTCAAAAAAAAAAAATCCTGTTCACAGACCATTTGAGGATTATGTGGCCAGCTTGGAAGATGCGTTCAGCTGACAGCCAAGACTTTGTGGCATTTGGCATGGATGGATCCTCCTGGCATCGGAGTCTGATGGGATCTTCTGGAATCTCAGCCTCCTAGACTCTTTCCTTACTTGTGATTTGGCCAGGTTCGGGCGACTTCGGTCAGCAATGCTGTGAGTCACAATGTCAGCAAGTGGGGTGTGGCAACAGTGTAATTCAGCCAATGGGGGGGGGGTGTGCTACTGATATTTCTCTGTGGTGTTTGGAGTGAGAACGGCCCCCATAGACTCATCTTTGAATAGTTGGGTTTCGGTTGGTGGAACTGTTTTGGGGAGGATGAGGAGGCGTGTCACTGGTGCAGGGTCTGAGCTTTCAAAAGACGTGGACCATTCCCATGCTCTGGGCCTCTTGCTTTGCCAGTCGAGATGTGAACTCTCAGCTGTTCCTGCCCCTTCACTCACTATCACAGACTCGCCCCCCCCCCCCCCGGAACTGGAAGGCCAATTAATTGCCTTCTTTTATAAGTTGCCCTGGTCTTTGGGTTTTATCACAGCAGAAGAAAAATTACTGGTGCAGTCCTTATCCGGGGTCCTGCAGCCATGGGTCATAAACTCAGGTGGAAGGGACCCTAGAGATCAAAGAATCCGTCTGTACATCCTATGACCCATCCATCCTTCCCACCTCACCCCTCAAAGCTGCTTAGGCCATTTGCAGCAGGAAGCAGGGAAAGTGCCCTGGAAATGGCTTGTGGGTTTTAAACCTCAAAGTTCACTTCCAGTGACATACTTCCTCCAGCAAGGCCACGCCCCCTAAGCTTACTAAGCAATGCCACCAACTGGGACCAAATGTTTACACATCTGAGCCCAGGGGGACAGTCTCATCTGCACCATCACAGCTATGGAGGTTTTCTTCGAATGCCTGCCGTGGCTACAGCAGACTGGCCCACCGGCCTGTGAGCAACAAGGTGGGGTACTCCCCTGCTCCCCAGCCAACTGCCTGCTGAGAGCCACGAAGTGCTTTTGGGCTTCCCTTTCAAGGAGGCTGCTGTATTATTAACTTGACTCTGCATGAGAACGTGGCTAAGGGGAGGCTCCCCCAATATGGGCTCGCTAGGTCTTAGCTGCTGAGCGTAGGTTTGCTGGCCTTTGCCAAGTCACTCTCTAGAGGCTCACCTTGATCCAGGCTCGCCAAGAACTGAGGATCCTGCTCCTGGGTATGCCAGGGGACAGAGTCTCAGCCTGGGCTGGAAGTCTGGTAGTCCCACACCACCTGTGTCCTCCCTGTTGGCTGGCTGAAATCCCTTCAGTTTCTCACTCTCATATGGGGGTGGGGGTGTCGGTGTTGGTGGCAGTTGTCTGCCCTGAGCCTCTTGAAGGCCTTGCGAGGCATGCATGTGGATGCCAGTCTGAGAAGCTGTAGGACCATCTCCAGCACTCTAGATAATTCTTTCAGCTGGGCTGCCCTGCTGTCTCTTTGGAGGGGGGCAGTTTCTGCTGTTGGACCTTTGCCAGCCTGGGTGGGGCTGGTATCTCTGATGCCCACCTCAGGGAAGTTGAGGCTCACATAGGAGGGCATAATGATGCCCAGAGACTGAGGCTTGCAAAGAACCTTCCAGAAACAGTAGCAACCCCCCCCCCTTTTTTTTTTTCTTTCAAGACAAGGTTTCTCTATGTAGCCTTGGCTATCCCGGACTCACTCTGTAGACCAGGCTGCCCTTGAACTCAGAGTCCTGCTTGTCTCTACCTCTCAAGTGTTGGGATTAAAGGTGTGACGCCACCACTGCCCGGCCCGAAGCGCTCTTGTCTCTGAGTGGACAAAGGGCTTAATACAGGGAGTTAGGCACACAGGCTATAGGGGAGCTTAGACCAATGAAACGAGGAGACAGTGAGAGGAGCTGGAGACGAAACACTTGGGGAGATAGCCACCATCCTGCAGATGGAAGGAGTAGCAGAGGTGATGGGGTTAACAGAGGCCAGAGTCCCAGCCACAGGGCCACCAGAGGCTTGTCGGGTGGGGCATAGAGGAGGCTCAGCTACTCCAGGGGACCTGCTGAGGTAAGAGGGAAGCGACACACTCCAGCTTCTCTCCATACGCTTTAGCGGGCCAGGACAAAGCAGCATGCAGGTCGGCCCCCTGTAACACAGGAAGGACACAACAAAGGTCCGAGTCCAGCACTGTTGAGGGGGCTCCAGTCAAGCTCCGGGCATCGGGAAGCTCTCTCCTAACTCCAAAGGCAGCAGCTAGGGTCCATTCAGTGCCTACCACGCCAGCAGTGCCCGAGGATTTGGCTACAGCGATGGGCAAGCTCGGAGCTCTCTGAAATCCCAACCTAAAGCCGGGCTTGCCTTTGTAGCGGAAGGCTGTCCCCAGCCAGCAATGCCTGCTCTCCTGCTCTCTGCTAGCCTCCAACCACCAAAGAGATGCATGGCTCCTAGGAAACTCGCACCCCGCACTGTGCGACAGTTCCCTGTGTTGTCTCACAGCGCCAGGCTTCCCTCTCCACCGAGCACCTACTCTGTTCAGTGTGAATTTCGCTGTCCATAGTACCCGGTGTGTTGGGACTTGACTTTGGCTCCCTACGCTCGCTCGCACCAATGGAGGAGGCACCCACAGTGTGCAGGGATGCTGTGCGTGATGTAAGCATTGCCGGCTGGAATCCTCCCAGACTCCCGAAGCAGATGTTATCATCCGTACTGTCCAGCAGCAGAAGCCAAACTTCAGAGAGAAGGGCCCTGAGGCAGCGAGGCTAGTGGGGACAGAGTCTGGGACAGCCCAGCCACGGAGTCTCAGTCCCACCCAGCTGGGCAGCGGGGGTAAGCTCCCATGAGTCATCTCAGCTGTGAGAGTCTGGTTCCTTTGTCGCAGGGTCTACGTCAGCCCCTTGCAGACGGGGGAGTCGTTCACACAGCCACTTCTCCATTCTGAGTGAGCGAGACGCCAGGCCGGAGTGGCAGGTCTGACCACAAGACAGATGTTCTCCCACATGTGGAAGTGGGTTTCAAACCCGCCACACTGTTCTCAGGATGCATCCTACCTTGGCTGTGGGTGACATGTCCAGTCATAGTCTGGGTGTCTCTTCTGCATCTGTGTCACTAGGGCCATGACAACAGCTGCTGGGAGTTGCCTTGCTAAAGCACGCTGCGATCAACTGTCCTGCACAGGGTGTTCACAGAAGCTTTACCATACCTAGTCCTGTAGGGGAGAGAGTAGTATAATTCCAATTTTGGAACTAGGGAAATTGATGATCAGAGAGGATGACTGATTTGGTTAAAGTCACACAGCACAGAACACCTAGAACCCATCTTTTAGTCCTAATTCCTGGCCCAGGGATCTACCCAGCTTTCAAGAGCACCAAAACCAAACCAAACCAAACCAAACCAAAACCAAACCAAAACAAAACAAAAAACAAAAAACCCTAAAGGGATTTATGATTCTATTTTAACAGGTCTACAGTATCTTTCAAAGTAGATACACCTCGATTTTATATGCCCTAGGAAAATAAAAGCACAG
Organism: Acomys minous; assembly: GCF_964271855.1. NCBI lineage: Eukaryota > Metazoa > Chordata > Mammalia > Rodentia > Muridae > Acomys > Acomys minous. The sequence goes on along the minus strand of NC_140487.1, from coordinate 110,834,500 downwards.
TTAGCAAAATCACAATACTTTATCCCTTGGAATATTTTATTCTATTCTTGTTTGTTTATTTGTTGTATTTTCGAGACAAGGTTTCTCTGTGTGCAGCCTTGGCTGTCCTAAACTCACTTTGTAGACCAGGCTGGCCTCGAACTCACAGCAATCTGCCTGCCTCTGCCTCCCAAGTGCTGGGATTAAAGGCATGTACCACCACCGCCTGGCCATTTTATTCTATTCCTAAAAGTTCTTTTAGCCAGGCATGGTGGCACACACCTATAATCCCAGCACTCAGGGAGGCAGAGGCAGGTGGATCTCTGTGAGTTCGAGGCCAGCCTGGTCTACAAAGCGAGTCCAGGAAAGCCAGGGCTACACAGAGAAACCAACCCAGTCCGGAAAAACCAAAGGGAAAAAAAATTCTTTTCAGGTTTTTAAGCCAGTGTGTGTGTGTGTGTGTGTGTGTGTGTGTGTGTGTGTGTGTGTACCATGGGAATTAGCAAACATCACAACTCAGGGGTTCTGAGAAGACCCGGCTTACCAGTTCATCACAGAGGTTAACTCTTACCGTGCCAAGGGAGATGTTGGCTTACAGCAGACAGACAGCTCCACAGCCCGTCTCTACCTAGGCAGTTTCTGCTTGTGCTGTTTCTTGTTTCATTCTTTGTTGGTTTGTCTTGTTTTTGAGACACGACAATCTCGTGTAGCCCGGGTTGGCCTTGAACTCCATAAGTAGCCGAGGCTGGCCTCAAACGGCTGGACCTTCCTCCTGCCTTTTCCTCCCAAGTGCTGTGGCTGCAGGCATGAGTCACCGAGCTGAACTTGGAAGCAGTGGTTTTTGTTTTTTCTGTTTGTTTTTTGTTTTCAGAGTCCTCAGATGGCCAAGAGCCACCGGCACAAGCCATGCCATTGTGTGGCCAGTGTCTGCGACTCCCCAGTAAAGAATGCTGCTAAGCCTGTAGGCTTTACCACCTCCTCCACCCTGTGCCCACAACGGTTGGCTTACTAGAACTTGAAAGAACACACTCCCCCATTGTCTCCAAGGGATCTCCCAAGCCACAGAGTCCCTTACGAATGTGATGTTCAGCATCGGCAGGCAACGAGAGAGCCCTGCCAGCAGCTGCGGTGGGACACACCCAATTCCAGAAATATTAAAACACGACAGCCCCAGCCGCTCAGAGACACCCAAACACAGCATCTTCCCACTGGGGACCACTGTGTGTGTCAAACAGGAAATGGGGCGTATGAGAAGCAGCACAATCCGGAGACTTGAGTCTTTTTTTTTTTTTAAAGATTTATTTATTTATTATTATTTAGACAGTGTTCTGTCTGCATATACACCTGCACACCAGAAGAGGGCATTAGATCACATTATAGATGGTTGTGAACCACCATGTGGTTGCTGGGAATTGAACTCACAACCTTTAGAAGAGCAGGCGGTGCTCTTAACCACTGAGCCATCTCTCCAGCCCAAGGAGATTTGAGTCTTACGAAGTAGTCAGGACCACGTCCTCCTGGCCACCAGTGTCCCTGGTCTCTCTTCCCTTCTGAGATGGACTGGTCTGTGATTCACTCGCTCCCTCGCTGCAGCTGCATCCGGAGGTGTAGCCTGAGCCACGCTTTCTAGCGCCTGTGCCTGGGACTCTTGGAATGAGGCCCGACACCCTTTGCTATGGTTGTTCCAGGCTAGAGGCTGCCCTCACCGGCTCGAAGCTCCTACAACTGGATTCCTATCCAAATTGTGTCCCCAAAGCTAAGTATGTTTGAGACAGAGCAGGAGCCAGGCAACGTCTGAAGCAGGGAGCGAAGGACCGGCTGGGAGAGCATGTGCCTTTGCTGTGCAAAGCAGGCCCCGCGAGGGCCACTTTCTGTGCTAGTGACAGCAGCTAGAAGCCACTGATACAACGTGGCCTTGAACAAGCTCCACGGAAATCATTGTGAGAGTCTTTAATTTGTTTTTAGTATTTGAGACAGCACCTGTCCATGTTACCCAGGTAAGCCTTGAACTCATGACGCTCTTGCCTCTATCTTCCTAGTGCTGTGGATATAGGAATGTGCCACCATGCCCAGCTGTGACTGTTTTTAGACGAACCTTTGGGAGAACCATGTCTTCCGTGGCTTGGTTCAGACTGTCCTATCTTGATTTCACCGGCTGTGACACAGGCCAGGCCCAGGTTGAGGTACCTTGGTTTCATTCCTATGGGTTGGGATAAAATACCCTGACAAAAAGCAGCTTAGAGGAGAACAGTTTTTAAAAAATATATTTAATTTAATTTTAATTTATGTCCGTTGGTGTGGGAGTGTCAGATCTTGGAGTTACAGACAGTTGTGAGCTGCCATGTGGATGCTGGGAATTGAACCTGGGTCCTTTAAGGAAGAGCAGGCAGTGCTCTTATCCACTGAGCCATCTCTCCAGCCCAAGGAGAACAGTTTTATCCCCATCTACGTTTCCAGGTTTCATCCCACCATTGTCAAGTGAGGAATGTTGACCAGCTGGGCACGTCTCATCCAGTCAAGAGCCTAGAGTAATGAATACATGTGTGTTCACTTGTGTGGTGCTCAGTCTGAGTTCTTCACTCTTATATAGATCAGGACCCCCCCCCCCACTAGGGAATGGTGCCGCCCACAGTGGGCTGGGTCTTCCTATCTCAATCAACTTAATTAAGATGACAGCCCCCGCCCCCTCCCAACAGACATAGGAACAATTCCCCAGGCCAATGTAGACAGTCCCTCATCAATTTCCTTTTCCAGGTGATTCTAGGTTGGGATACTTTGAGAACGAAGGTAAACAATGACAGCCTGGGAGAATGCTCTTGCGAGGGTGGGGTGGGGAACCTCTGCTTCAGAGAGGAAGGGAGAGTAGCACGGAGGAGGAAAGCGTATCTGGAGCCGGGGTGGGGAGCTAGGGAATGGGGTGAGGGCAGAGAGCTGGTCCCCTCCCACCTCCAATTCTGGGACAAGTCTTCAAACCAATGCCAGATGCCATGGGCTCAGGATCCAGCTCTGCGTGTCCTGCCCTTCTCCTTACTACCAGTAGTCACTGCTTTCTCTGAGCCTCAGTTTCCCTAACTTGAAAACCAAGACAATAGCATACAGGAGTGCTTGGCTGCGGGGCTCAGGGCAGTGAGTCCTCAGTCTAGGGTCGGACCTAGAATATTGTCGGCAAGTGAGTTTATGCAGCCCTGGGGGAATTTACCAGAAATGCAAATTCCCAGGCTGCACTGGCTGAGTCAGGCGCTCCCCAGCGATGGCTCGGCTCATGCTTTTCAACACACACTCTTGGAGATTCTAAGGAAGCCGGGGACCGGAGAGCGGATGGTTAGCTCACAGCTCTGTTGACAGCCCAGTGAGACAGCGACAGTCATTGTGTGAAGAAAATGTGTTATCATCCTTACTGAACCCCAATTTCTGATTTCAAGATAATTTGATTTTATCTTTTGTTGGTGTGTGTGTGTGTGTGTGTGCGCGCGCGCGCGTGTGTGAGAGACCACGAATATGTGTAAACATGTATATATTGGTGTCCTTGGAGGTCAGAGGCATCAGATGTGGAGTTACAGGTAGTTGTCAGCTTTCTCACATGGATGCTGGGCACCAAACTTAACATTAAGCACTCTTAATCAAGGAGCCATCCCTCCAGACTTTTATTTTTTATTTTTATTTATCACCATCATCATCATCATCATCAACAGGGCTTTCAGGGCTGTCCTGCATTCACTTTGTAGACCAGGCTGGCCTCGAACTCAGAGATCCGCCTCTGCCTCCTCCGAGTGCTGGGATTATAGGAGTGCACCACAGTGCCCAGCTTGGTTATTTTTATTTTTTGTAGGGGCACAGGGTCTTATGTAGCTCAAACTGAGCCTTAATTATCCATGTTGACCAGGCTGGCTTTGTACTCCTGATCCCCTGCGTCTACCTCCCAGAGGCCAGTGCTCCTGACCACTCAGCCATCTCTCCAGCTCCCTCTTTACTTAAAAAAATAGGTGAGCAGGGGCTGGAGAGATGGTTCAGTGGTTAAGAGTGCCGCCTGCTCTTCCAAAGGTCCTGAGTTCAATTCCCAGCAACCACGTGGTGGCTCATAACCATCTGTAATGTGATATGGCGCCCTCTTCTGGCTAGCAGGAGTGCATGCAAGCAAAAAGCAGAGCACTGTGTACATAATAATAAATAAATAAATCTTAAAAAAAAAAATAGGTGAGCAAACAAAACCAAAGCAATTTAAAGGCAGACATCTGCTGTATCTGAGGGTTGGCTCAGAGTATCTCCACAGCATGCTTGTCCGGTGTGCATGGAAGCCTGGGTTTGGTTCCCCGCACTGCCAATCACAGTACCGACGCAGACCCTGTCGCTTGGAAAACTCCTGCTCCAGCTCAGTCAGTGTGCCCCCACCTGGACCAGAGGCCTCACATTGACCCTGTTTCCAAGTCAGGACACACTCTGAGGTCCCCATGGCAACAAATTTTGAGAGGCACAATGCAGTGCACAGGACAGTGCCAAATGCATAACCAGGTGGAGGGTTCAGCTGGCGCCTCATATACACAGACACACATGTGTATACATACATATAGATGGATTTATGCATGCACACAAATTGACACACGCATATATACAAACACATATGTGTACATATGCACACAGGCACACATACATGCGTGTGCACACACATGCACACGCACACAAACATACACAACCAGGAAACCAATTTGTTTTCTAAAGTGGAGAAGGGGCTATAATCAGCCTTTCATCTATCTATCTATCTATCTATCTATCTATCTATCTATCTATCTATCATCTCTCTCTTTATCTTTATTTATCTATTTATTTTTGAGACAGGGTTTTATGTAGCCCAGACTCACTATTGTCGTCTCGAGCTCGCTATACCTGCAGGTGACCTTAAACTTCTGATCCTCCTGCTTCTATCTCGCAGGTGATGACATGACAGGTGTGAGCACCCGTGCGTGGCTTGTGCAGGGGTCAGGCATGGAACTAGGCCTGGAGCACAGCAGGCAAGCGCTCCTCTGTGGAGCCTCATCCCCAGCCTTGAGCTCTTCCCGTTTTGGCTTTTAAGAAAGGACGTTTTTTCTCATTTCTACTTCCTCCTTTCTCCTCCGATGATGTTTTTTTTTTTTTTTAAATAGCAAAATTATGTCATGGAAGGCACAACACAGGAGGATGAGAATGGCCTGTTTCCCCTCAGGGCTAGCGTTAACCCCCTCCCTGAGGGACTTGCTTTAGATTTTGAAGACTCCATATACGGGAAACCGGAACTCACTCTGTCGACCAGGCTGGCTACAAACCCACAGAGACCCACCTGACTCTGCCTTCTGAGTGCTGAGTGGGTGAGCCATTATGCCTGGCTCTTTAGTTTTTTTTTTTCTTCCAAGACAGGGTTTCTCTGTGTAACCTCTTCATCTAGTTTTAAAACTACATTGATAAATGTATTTAATACAAGAGAAAGGCCTGAATGTGAGAAAACTCTAAACAGTCACAGTGACCACCTTTGGAGGGAGTGAACTTACCCATAAATTTTCTTATGTTCCTTTTAGGAATCTGTTTTGCTCTATTTCTCCTTCCATGCTAAGGGATTAAAAAAAAATTACTTATTTATTATTATGTATACAGTGGCTCTGTCTGCATGTACATCTGCAGGCCAGAGGAGGGCATCAGATTACATTATAGATGGTTGTGAGCCACCATGTGGTTGCTGGGAATTGAACTCAGGACCTCTGGAAGAACAGTCAGTGCTCTTAATGACTGAGCCATCTCCCCAGACCCCCTAAGGGATTATTTAATGTCACTTTAAAAAAAATTACTATTTAGTAAATATGGTTCATACCTGTAAATCTCGGAATTTGAGAGGTGGAGGCAGGAGGATCAGGGGTTTAAAGCCAGCCTGGGCTACAGGAGACCCTCACTGAAAAAGAAAAAAAGTATTTAAAATGTAATACATAAATGTGGGGACGCGGGACTCCCTCTAATAACCTCTGCATCCTGAGTCTCCAGCGGAGAGTGTATGGCTGCATTAGACTGTGGTACCCAGGACCTTGGCTGTAGTTAGAGGCCTATGATGAGGAAACTAAGACAGGGATGGGGGAAATCCCAAAAAGAGCTCACTGCGTAGTAACAATGGCTATTCCTAAAGCCTTGTTCCAATGTCTTCATTAAACACCATTCACCCTGGCCAGGCGTGATGGCACATGCCTTTGACCTAAGCATTCTGGAAGCAGAGGCAAGTGGATCTCTGTGAGTTCGAGGCCAGCTTGGTCTACGTAGCAAGTTCCAGGACAGGCAGGAGTACGCAATTCGAGCTTGTCCAAACTTGATGATGGTTGGGGCATGGAGTCCTTCCTGTGATGTCAGGGCTGGAGGTACCCATGGCAGTGTCTAGCTCTTCCCGCTTTAAAGCTTATAGCTTCCCTCCCCTTCCTGTGCTCAGGCCATCATGAGACCTGCAAGCAAGTTTCTCTCCTTGGCTCTCTCTTTCTGACACTCCCCTCTCCAGCTTGGCTCCTAAGTGCCCCATGGCCAAGGTTAGCCCCCCTTCCCCACCCTCCTTTCCAGCTCCACTCTAAGCCCAACCTCCAGACCTTTATACACGAGACTCTTGGCATGGAGATGGCCTTCCTGTCTGTCCTATGAGCTCATCTTTCCATCTTGTCTAGGGAGGAGAGATGCTTCCTCCTCCTCCTCCTCTTCTTCCTCCTCCTCCTCCTCCTCCTCCTCCTCCGAGCCTTTGTGCTTTCTACAACCTGCTGTCCTATCTGTCTGTCCCCAGAGGAGGACTTAGTTTTGCTGTGACTTATTCATCTCTAGATGGGACTTGGGCAATGACTGAATGAGTCCAAGGCCAAAGCCTCGAAGAAGTTGTCCCCAGAAGTAGTTGGTCGTGTGGCCAATGGGAGCCACCCACTAGAGCACCAAGGAGCCGTGGATGCTTCCAGCATTGGGGCACAGCAAGGCGGTGGCATTGACAGCAGCAGGGCCACCCACCCCTTTGCATTCCTCCTGGCTGGCTCAAGCAGGCACTCTGTGGTGGATATAAATATATAAAACAAACAGCCCACTCTTAGTTGCAAACTAAAAATAGGAAGCTTGGAATCCGGCTTCCCAAACTCCCCTGGCCTGGACCACACAGGTGTAGCAGCGGATATTGGGGGGACACGGGCCCTCACCCGCACTCTGCTCAGGCCCCCGTGGGGAGGAGTCAGGGGAGGTCTGGGTTTCTGCCAGAGAAGGTTCTTACACTCGGCTCCTTTGACAGCTCATTTCATTTACAACCCTGAGATGAACGGAGCCACTAACGTGCTCAGAGCTGAGGTGTGGGGTGCAGAAGAGAACCGCCCCTTTCCAGGGTGGGGGTCTGGCAGTCTGTGGAGTGCAGTCTGGGGCAGGGAGGGATGCTGGCTGAGAAGGGAGGCAGATCCAGGTCTGTGTCAGGCCATGTCCGCGGGTCACACAGCATTGGCTCTCCCAGACCTGTTTTCCTTTGGCCGAGATGTGATGTCCACTTCTCAGAACAAGGCTCAAAGCCATCCCAGGCCTGGTGTCACAGGGTTGGAACCTTCCTGGGAGCTGCCTCTCAGCCTGTCCCTAAGCCAGGCACACATCATCAAGGAAATGGACTCCTTGGCTCTCAGATGACACATAAGCACCTCAGGACTTCCAGGCTGGCCACTGATTGGCCTTCTCACCTGGGTTGGCAGTGTCAGACCCTCTGACCCTGGAAAGTGCATGAGCCTGGCTGGGGTGTCTTAAGGTTTTTACCCAGAAGTCAGCTCTTCCTTCCAGACCCCTGTGGTCTGGTGGGGCCTGGGAAGCTCAGGGTCTGTGACTGTGCTGACATGTGGTACATGTGACCAGGAGGGTGGCTCCGCGGGTCAGAAACAGGAAGCTGCTACCATCACTACCACTGCTGGGTGAGAAAACCGCCAGGCAGGGCAAGAGCCACTCTCCTGCGGCAGGGGAGTTCTTCCTAAGAGCTGTTCACATTTCTCTCCAAGGCAGGGGGCTTAGGTGGGGAGATTTGCCTTGGCTGCTTTCTCTCTGCGGCTTGCAAGTCTCTCCAGCTGCCGCCCATAGGCCACAGAGGTAGCTACAATGGCTTCTTCCAGCCAGGGCCAGGCCTCTGGCTTGGCCGGGCCCTTTTGGCCTGTTTCCTTTTACAGGTGTGGTGCGGGTGACAGGAATGAAAAGACAGAGGTTTTGCTTTTCAGTTTGTAGGGTCCACCTACAGGTCCACCGTCAGATAAACCAAACAGAAGCGTGGGGGACTGTGAAGACATTACTTCTAGGTTTGTTCTAAGCCAGGGAGAGGTCCTGCTGGGTGACCCATGCAGGATGTACCTGGGGACAGGTCCTGCAGCAGCGGTGACTAGAATCCCGATGAGCAGAGGTACTGCTGGGTAGGCAAGGCAAGGGTCCAGGGTCTGGGCTGGGAAAACAGGAACTTCCTGTTGGGGGTCGATCGTAGGCAAACTAATGCTACAACAGGTAAGAGCTTGGAACTTAGACGCGGGCACCACAGCTATCCTATGAATGTCTGTCTGTCTGTCTCATCTGATGAAGCACAGGTTTGGGGGTGGGGCTCTGGGCCTCCCTGATGAAAGGATAGAAGGGGATCATCAGGCTAGGTCTCCACACCATCGCCCACAGCCCCCCACTTTCAGGCTACCATCTCAGTTTGGAAACTAAGAAGCTTCAGGGAGCCATGGACTCCATGACAGCTCTTTGCTAGTCAGGATGACCTCATCTCTGAAAGACAGATTTGCAGTCCTGTCTCCACTGCTGCTAGTGTCGCAGCAAGCAGACCGCAGTGTGTGTGTGGGTAAGGGGTGCATCTACCTCCTAGGAGCTTCCAAGAGGGATCCGTATTCCCTTAGAGCCCCTTACTCTGTCTGGGAAAGTCTTTACCCAAGAGGGGTTCCCACTTTAGAGGGGCCTCTGCCACACCCGTTCCAGAGAGGACCCTATTCATGTGGTGGCTGGTTGTTCCTTCAACCTGTCCTTCAACAATTGTGTATCTGGGTGTCCGGACCACGCAGTGGCTTCTGCGTCTGTGTGATGGACAGGGCCAGCTGAGGGAAAGAGGTTTAGTGTAATGTTGAAAGCCCATCTGATGTTCTAGCCCAGCCAGGAAGGTAGCCTTCCACAGGTCCATGGTCCAGGGTCTCTGTAGCCTGCCACTCTGATGGATGGAGGACTCCCCAGCACTAGGGTACTCCCGGACACAGCCAGCTCAACCATGTCCAATCCCCTATCTCCCGCCCAAGACCAGGAGGTTCCAACCCACCTTCACAACTCCAGAAGCCTGACACAGGTCCTTCAAGGCATCTGTTATATTATTGTAACAAATACAATTTTCACTTTACAGTTAAATAGTACCCAAGATGGGCAGCTGACTGTACAAGCAAGTTGTGCATTAAAAAAAAACAAAAACAAAAACAAACACACCAAGCAGCCTATAGTGCAAAGCAGGCCCTCCCTTGCCCAACGACGACTCTGAGCCCGCTACAGGAAGACCTGCTCACAGCAGGTAGGATACCTCGGGGGTAACAATGTTACAAAAGATCAGTACGCATCCACCCACAGTAACATTGTGTCAAGACCCTCGGCTTTCCTTGTGCTTTCTTTCTAGCCAGTGCTTTCCAGTAGCACTTTAAAGTAGCCTTACAGATAAGGAGCCTTTCCCCTCCCCCCACCAGCCGGGGCTGCACTGTAGAACCAAGAAGAGACTCAGCTGTCCCTGTTAATCTGGGATGGGAAAGAAGAGTGATGGCCGTGGGGTAGGAAGGTGGGGGTCTGTGTGATTTTCCATCTTCATCAGTGTTTGGGGATCAGGAAGGGTAGTTGTCTGGGGTGGCTTACACAGTGGTAGGCGTTGGGACTCCCCCTGCTCCAAAGTACCTCCCTTGGGAATCTGGACCAGTAGCAGACCAGGTGGGAGGGCAATGGGGTTTAACTGCTTCCTGAGAAGTGGGGAGTCCCCTCTGGGTGCAGGGAGCTGAAAGGTTACCTTAGCTACTTCCACGAGAGATCCCTACCCCCTCCCCAGTAAGGGTGGGACCAAAATAAAATAAAATAAAATAAAATAAAAACCTGTACCAGGTGGTATCTGCCCAGAATTGTCAGCATCCCCTGACCTGCCAGAGCATGTATGTGGCTGTTACAGGTGCTGGCAATGAAGAAGTCCAAGCATTTGTGACAGAGAGCATCCTTAAGGAGCCTTGTGGAGGCGTGTTCAACCACCACAGAGGGAAAAACCACCTGTGGGCCAGCTCCGGTTAAGAGCTTTTTAGCCTGTCCCACTGATAATCTCCCACAAGCCGCATGACTCAAGCCCCCTAGGCCAAGGCCTCCCTTTCCCATCTGCCAGATCTAACGGTGACATCTGACCTCTGCTTGGACACTGCTGTGTCATCATACGCCTCACCAGAGCCTCCACACGGCCTCCTAGAGCTTCAGGTCCCCTTCTGTGAGGAATATGAGGTCTGGGAGGTAGCAGGATCCCATGACATCACACTAGCGGGGGTGGGGGTGGGGTGGGGGGGTGGGGGTGGGGTGGGGGGGTGGGCCTTTCATAGACACAGACAGAGCTTCACCTATCAGAGACCTTGATTTAAAATTCTTGATGAGTCACCTTTTTTTTGGGGGGGACAGGGTGGGTGTTCAAAGTTGTTTGCTTCTAGGTACAAACAAGTTGGGAGTGGAGTTGTGGGCTGGGGAGGCAAGGCTTGGGGCACAGCTTGGCTTGCCCTAGTGAGCAGAGACCCCATCCATCCCCAAGGTAAGACTTTCTGCCAGGAGCTCTCTGCCCTTGGAGAACTAGGCTTCAGGCTGGAATGTGCTTAACGGTCCTCACTCTAGGGATCTGCTACCAGGGCTGAATCTTCTCTGAGGCATGATGTCCTGGGTCCCCTCTCTCTACAGGGATGTGGGGTTTCCAGTTAACTTGATGAGTATGGATGCAGAGGGAAGGTTGGTCCCCAGGGTGGAGGGTGAGAAAAAGTCTGGACATCTCTGAGCCTGAACTTCTCTTGCCAGCAAAGGCCATCTCCCTCACGTGCAGGGATAGCCTTTGACTCAGGAGCTACCCCTGAGCAGTGGCTGCGGACAACATGTGTTTTTGGGGTGAGCAGGGAGAGAGGACACAGGTCTGGGCTGGGGCAGTGTCCTGTGAGAGGTCCCCACATCCTCTGTTCAGATGGCTCTGGGAGCCATCACCAGCTCTGGCCCCTGGGACCAGGCCAAAGTCTGTTTCTTCCTGTAGCCCTAGCCCGGGGCTGGAGGGACTGGTCAGGTCCGGGTAGCCCGCAAGTCCCCAGGGTGCTCAGTAGGGCCGCCACACGGCCTCGTCCATGCGGCCCGGCGTGCTCAGGGCCGTGGGCGAGTTGCTGTGGCTGCCGTCGGCTTCCACGCCATCAGCCTGACCCAGGCTGGGGTTCATGAGGTTGCCCGCGGACACCGAAGCGCCGCTGGGGCAGGAGGTCAGCATGCGGGTGGGCGAGCGCTCGCCACCGCCCGCAGCTGCCATAGAGAACTGGTAGGAGCCGGAGGAGGCGCCGTAGAAGAGGTGGTAGGGCGCGGGGTTGGCCTGGAAGGGCCCGCTCTGGCTCTGCGGGGCCCCGGGGTAGGGCGGCGGGAGGTAGGTGTGGTGGAAGCGGCTGCTGGCCGGCATGCCGGCTACGCTCAGGCTGCCCAGGCTGGTGCCTGACGGCGTGGCGCTGTAAGGGAAGGCAGCAGACATGGCGCCCGGGTAGTGCATCCTGGGGTCCGGGAAGCGGCTCTCCGTGAGGCTCTGCAGCGTAGGGAAGGAGCGGTCAAACTGGCGGGGGTCCGAGAAGGGGTTCAGGTCTGAGGAGCCTGGGGATAGCAAGATGGGAGTCAGGTGCACAGGCCAGGACCACTGTGGATCCTTTCCCAGTGCGGGGTGAGCTTCCTGGGCGGATCTGTGTTCTGCCTGTCTTGGGCTGTGCTCTGGGGACTCTTGCAGCAGATCCGTTGGGAGTGGAACCCTGGGGCCAAAGCAGAGAGGCCCTTCCCTGTGTCTTTCCCAGACTGCTAGGACAGTCATTAGACAGGGTTCCCACTAGCTCACGCCAAAGCGCTGGCAACATCAAGGGTGTGAATAGGGTCTCCTGGGGCCCAGTGAGACTGGGAGCCAGACCTTGCCTCTGAAGAGGAAGAAATTGAGGCAGAGCTACAGAGAGGCTAATTCTCCCATTCGTGCACAGAAAGTACTGGAATGTTGCAGAAGGCCTGTTTTTTTGCTGGGGTGATCGCGCACATGTGTGTGAGCACGCGCGTACGTGCGTGCATTCATGCGTGTAGTTAGGTAGGCAGAGTGGGGTCCTGGCTGTGGGGGCTCCAGTGGTCCTCACTCCCACTTGCTGAGCCTATGTCCCCTAAGGCTGCCCTGCATGCAGGCTGGCACTATCTGGTGGTCATGTGACTATACTCATGCCTTTACTTGCCTCCCTGGCAAAAGAAAACACTACCTGGAGTCACCTGAGGGTCCTGATCCCAGCCCAGTTAGTATGCAGTCGGACTGCAAACAGCAACACCAGGGGTATGGATTTGGGACAGTGATAAGATGAACCCTGACCTGGGGCTCCTCCGTGTACCCTGACAGCAGTGAGCAGAGACTAGTCTTGAGTGGTGGCCCAGAACCTCAGCCTGCTAAGCCTCGGCCCTTTTTGTCTTCTCCATGACGGATGAAAGACCAGGGGAGGTTGGTGTCCTATGTGGGCCCTCTGGCCATGATCAAGATGTTCCTGGGGGGCTGGATACAGAGCTCAGGCCTCCTGCTTCCTGGGCTCTGCCCAAGGTTTCAGGTGCCCTCCAGTCTCTGGTACTCCTTGGGTCTCTGGGTTTATGCCTCAGCATCTCTTGTCCTGGCTGTGGGTTGCCATGAAGGGCTGCCCCTGGCTCTAGGTAGGGAGGAGAACAGACAAGGGTCAGCCTGCTGGAGCTTTCTGAAACGGAAACTGAGGTGTCCCTGGCTGTCAGTCTGTCTTGAGGCTTGGGAAAAGCGCCTGAGGCCCATCTCTAGGTAAGAGCCCTGTAGAGAATGCTGCCAGATAAGTGCACACGGATGCTCACTCGCTGATGGGGGACCTTGTTCTCCAAGCAGACCAAACAAGACTCGTGATGGGGACACTGGGACTGTGGTCCTGCGGTGTGTGAGGAGGGGGCCCTGGGACGAGTGGAACGGCCGCTGTAGTCCCCGACCCCAACCCCTGCCTGCTTCCTCATTGCTCCCACTTCTCCAGAGTGGTGGAGAAGGACCTGCCCCAGGTGCCCCTCAGACCCTCAGTGGCTTCCTCAGACTCCTGTGCCCACAGCCTCATAACCCTAGGAAATCTGAGCTGCTGGGGCCACTGTCAAACAGCCAGCAGCAGGGCAAGGAAATGTTTATTTTCTCTAAATTGCCCCAGCTGCTGCGCACAGCTGAATGAACTCTTTGAGCCATAAGAAGCCCCCATTGTGGGTGTCTGCAGCAGGGGGGGGGGGCGGATCTTGGCATTGCCTGCAGTGACCAACGCTAGGGGTCAAAGCTATTAACAGGCACCAAGGAAAGTGGTGGGGCATCCTGAACAGATCTGTGGGCTCTAGTCCTACCAGGAGGAAGGACCAGGGCGTGTGACTCTTCACACCTGAGCCTGCCAAAGCTACTCTGTGACAGGAGCCTCTTTGCACTCTTTTTTTTGGGGGGGGGTTTGTTGTTGTTTTGTTTTGTTTTTGTTTTTTGAGACAGGGCTTCTCTATGTAGTCTAGGCTGTCCTGGACTCGCTTTGTAGACTAGACAGCGATCCGCCTGCCTCTGCCACCAGAGTGCTGGGATGAAAGGCGTGCGCCACCATGCCCGGCTTGCCTCTTTGCACTTTTATGGGTGAGAAAACACAGGCTCAGAGAAGTTAGCTGGCTGGTCTAAGAGCACACAGCCAGTGCAAGGCAGAGGTAGAACTGGTCAGGTTGACCAGATGACAATACGTGCTTCCTCCCTGCTGTTGGGTATGTGGGGCCCTCTCCTGACCATTAGAGGGACAGTTGGAGCTAACATGGGGCTGGAGAGTCTCCTCTCAGGATGCAGTAAAGGAAGGGCTGGGCATCCATGCCACGCTGCTTAGGTGAGACCCAGGATGGTGAGGAGGCTGATTCTGGCCCCTGGGAGCGCAGAGTCCAAAGACCACACCCTATCACCGTGACAGGGCAAATATGAGCTCTTCTCTCACGGGAAGCACCGTTGAACCCTCCAGGACTCTGGGGTGTCCCTGGCTAGACCCCTTCCCTTTAGGACAGGCTCTGTAGGTTCTTGGTCTGTGGGGGTGGGGCAAGGACAAACTCCCGGACCGGGCTGGGCAGGAGTTAGATGCGGAGCTTTTACTGAGTCTAAAAAAAAATGAACCTCAAGGGCCCAGGGCTCAAAAGCTGAAGCTCAAATTCCCAAACCATTGCACTTGGGCATGCTGGGGCTAGGGCCTTTACCTACCCTGGACCAGCTTCCTGGCACACGGAGGGATGGTGGCATGCCCCCGACACTGTGCCATGCCCAGAACACATGGGTAAGATCTCCAGCAAATGCCTCCCCCACGGAAAAAAGGGAAGAAGGTAGGGCAGAGAGGTGCCAGCGTGTAGCTGACTCTGGCCCTAATGTTCAGGCCCTTCCCAGGCCTTCGTTAGTCCCCTCCTAGGGACAGGCCAGGGAGACACTGGACTCAGCTACTGTGTGGCCCAAGGGTGGTCCCAACCCTCTTCAACTTCAACTCACTCATCTGTCACGGTGGCTCTGAGGCAGCACTGGTGAGCTGAAGGAAGAGGTTACCACACAGGGCAGCAGCTAGCCCTCTGGCCTCTGTGGCTTGGCATCTGCCCCTGCCTGGCCTGAGCCAGCTACATTTAGCCTCCTGTCCCTGGCTCCTCGCGAGAAAGTACAATACAGGCCTCAGAAAGATCTGCTTGCGGCCGAGCTGCTTCACCTGAGCAGTGGGGGACAGACCCAGGGCTCTTTCTTTAGTCATGTGGTCTGGGTGGAGAGACTGGGCTAGGCAGTGCTCGCACCCTATATCATAGTTTCTGGTGTGGAAAGCACCTAGCCCTGGGAAGAGATATCTTCACCCTTTCTTTCCTCACCATGAAGAGAGCTGAGGTAGTAAGGGTGTGGATGCCGTGGGGGCACGGTGGCCATGACTCTGTATAGGGACACTGTAGGATTAGCTTCATGTCACCAGGGAAATAATGCACTTCAGATGGAAGGGCTGGCCACATCTGTTCACACTCATCCCGGGGTCAGGCACCGTGCATAAGTCAGTGAACATTTGCTGAGTGAGTAGGCAAAAGGCCTGGTACAGAGAAGCCCTCAGGAGACCTGGTAGTGTAGACCGCAGGCTGCCCCAGCTGTTGGACATCTTCCCCAGGGGCGTGGCCTGGGGTAGGTGGACCATAGCCTGGATCCTTATCCACCCGCCTGCTCCCCACAGGTCTCGGCTCTCCCATACCTTGAATTGGGGTCTGGGCCTGGCTGCTGAAATGGCTTGTGGTACTGAGAGAGCCACGGGGGCTGGGCGTGCTCGGCGTTACACGCACGCGCAGGTCTCCGAAGCGGTCGGGAAAGGCCTTGGTCTGGTCTTCAATCTTCTGCCGGTGCCCTGCAGAGCATGGGGAGCCAGTCAGCCACTACAATGCCTTGCCCTGCTGGGAAGTTCTTCCTGGAGTCTAACTTAGGCCTCTGCAGAACTGTCTGGTTTTCTGAACAGGACAGAGATCACGGCTATGCACCACCTCAGGCTCCCTGACCTCTCTTCAGAACGGTCGGTCACTCTTACATCACACCTGGGGCTGGACCAGCAAGCTGTGATGTTAAGCTCTGAACTACCTAAACCTCCTCAGTATGGTCTGACAGATAAGACTACTGAGATAAGTCCGGGCGTGGTGGCGCACGCCTTTAATCCCAGCACTTGGGAGGCAGAGGCAGGCGGATCGCTGTAAGTTCGAAGCCAGCCTGGTCTACAAAGTGAGTCCAGGACAGCCAAGGCTACACAGAGAAACCCTGTCTCAAAAAAACCAAAAAAATTAATAATAATAATAATAATAATGATAATAATACTGAGATAGCAGGCCTAGGAGAATGGTTCATGCAGGTGGTTGCCAAGAAGTTAAGAGGAGCCCCTGGGGTGATGCCACCCCTCCAACATGCAGATCACCACACTCCATGCATCCCTGTGAGGGCATGAAGTCGGGAAGGAGTGCTGGCCACTCGGCCCTGGCCACCCTAGCCACCCTCAAGCTTGCCTCAGGAAGGAAGGCAGAGGTGTGGTCATTTGACAGAATACATCCTTCTGGTCCCTGTCCAGACCCAGGGCCAATGGACCAGTGCACCTGGTGGGGTGTCACATTCAGGAGACTGCCAGCCCCCTCCACTATCCTTTGCACAGCCACATCCCATGCAGGGGCCCCAGGCTGTCACCTGCTGAGAGATACTTGGGAGTGACACTAAGTCACACACACACACACACACACACACACACACACACACACACACACACCATCCTCACCGGGCTCTAGTTTCCCTTCCCAGCCTCCCCTCGGGTTTGTGTGCATGGAAATCACAGAGGAAGAATCTGTTCGTGGAACTTTCTGGAATGATCTCAGCCTGGGTGTATTATTCTGCCACTTTCTCTTGGAGTGACACTCCTGGGAGCTCAGTTTCCTCCCCTGTGAAGTGGGGACAGTGACCAGCCCCTCTTAAATGCCCGGCACCACCCTGGAGAGCTCATGTGTGTGATAAGAAAAGCCACATCGCTGGACGTCCCCAGAGGTGCAGCTGCCTGCAGTTCCTTTCCTCAATAGACAGTGATTCTGTCTCTTCTCCTTTTGACCCCACACGAGCTGGCACTTCCTGCCTAGCATCTCTGTCTGATGCCCACACTCTTCTTCTGCCTCCAGGCTTTCTCTGCGAAAATGGGGACTATGGCTCAGAGATGTGTGGAGGCGTGTCTGAGGTCACACAGCATGCCAAGATGGCAGGGTTTCCTAAACCTGGACCTGGTATCAAAGTGTAAGAGGGGTGCCCAGCATGAGACGTTCGCTTGAGTCTTTGGGTCTGGAATGATACAGACTTCTCTAG
The DNA here is from genome assembly GCF_964271855.1 of Acomys minous. Lineage (NCBI taxonomy): Eukaryota > Metazoa > Chordata > Mammalia > Rodentia > Muridae > Acomys > Acomys minous. Next base: position 110,817,399 of record NC_140487.1, on the reverse strand, counting down.
ATTGACAGAAAGGTGAGTGGTACAACTCGGTCTTTCACTGTTCTGACTGAGGCTGGACAAGTGACCTCAGGGCTTGAAAGGCATGACGTGACCACTGACCACCGCTGGGAGGAGTGACCTGAGGAAGCTATGCAAAGAGCCTGATCCTTGATTTTGAAAGTAGGGCAGGACTGCAGAGATGGCTCAGAGGTTAAGAGCACTGTCTGCTCTTCCAGAGGTCCTGAGTTCAATTCCCAGTAACCACAGGGTGGCTCACAACCATCTATAATGAGATATGGTGTCCTCTTCTGGCCTGCAGGTGTACATGCAGGCAGAGTGCTGTATACATAATAATAAATAAATCAATCTTTAAAAAAGAAAGGGGAGCATAAAGGTTCTGGGACCTGTGCCTCTCAGAGCTCCCACACATGTCTGCTGCAGGTCCGCTTGCACACAGGACAGCCTGCAGCTGGGGCCCCGGCAAGTCTGTGATGAGAAGGCAGGCAGGAACTGGGGCTTATGGCTCACCGAGGCTGACCGGCTGGTATCATGGTGTTCCAATGTAGTTTCCGGCTCAGTAGAAGTGCCAAAGTCTGGCTCTGAGGCCACTGGAGATGGCAGGGACAATGAATTCCAAGCCATCTCAACAGGCAGGAAGCCCACCGGATAAACAGGGGGTGGGGGGCAGAGGGCTGAGCAGATGGCAGCTTGGGTGCAAGGAACTGGGTGTCTATGTCAACCACAAGCTCCAAGGCGGCCCAGTGGGGCCACACGAATGCTGGTGCGAAAACCTCAGGCAGGCCTGTCATTGTCGTCACCGATGAGCAAAGCCCCCTGGTTCTGAGTCACAGTGTACTGTGCCTTCCTGTGTCCAACTGAAGGACAGCAGGGCTTGGGGCCAGTCCGGGTTCAAGAGTGAGCCCGAAAAGGTATAGCCTGGGCTCACTCATCACGCTCCCCTCCACCTTGAGAGCCATGGCACCCCTATCACACTGACCATGGGGAAGGCAGATGACACAGCAGGGCATTGAGGCCTGGATGATGACCAGGAAGTGGGCCCAGATCCCTAACTCTAGGCGCAGCCTTTCTTCTGTACTCTTTCCCCCTTGGAGCCCCCACTGGTCAGAGGGGAACCCTGAGGCTTCACAGCCAGCCTGGGACTCCCCCAGGGTGAAGGGCGGGCTCCCTAGAAGAGAGGAGTGCACAGGACTGCTTCCCGTGGCTATGTAAGGCTGGAGCCATCGCCAGGGGAGAGGCAGAGGGGAGCCTGCTGACCGCACATGGCCAGGGCGCCAGAGAGTCTCAGAGCCACGAGGCTGAGGCCCTCATGCCGGGATCAGAACTGAACGGAAGCGCGGGGTGCCCAGGGAGGAGGTGGGACACAGAAAAAGCCTTTCATTGCTTTTCCCACGGTGAGAGCATGGCGCTGTCTGGGTCCCTCGGCCATTTGGGGTCTTGCCCTTCTGTGCTTGGTGTCTCAGTTCCCCCCCACCCCCACCCCACACACACAACCTGCTCGCCTAGGTTTCTCTCCCTTGGAGAGTCACTGACTAAAATCACAAGAAATTAGCAATGGTCCTAATGGCCTGTGGCCCCCAGTGGGCAGCTCGGGCCTCACGCTGCTAGTAACCTGGCCTCTCTTGTACTCTCTGTCCCTCTCAGTGCAGGGCAGTCCCTGTCGGAAAGGCTTCCTGTCCTTCAGGCTCAACCCAAGAGCCCCTGTGAACAGCCCCCAAAGCAGTCAAGAACAGAGCAAATTGGAGCCTGCTGGGCACAGCGAGCTCTCTCTACAGCTGGGTCAGGAGGCACTCCCCCTCTCCTGGCCCTCATGGCCTTTCCGCGAGGGAGCAACCCTAATGTCCCCACTGTACAGGTGGGAAACACCAAGGCTGTGAAGAGCCACTGGCGGGCTGACAGCTCCTATGAGACAACTGGCTACTGCTCTCCCCAGAGCCCATCTCAGGAAGGGGCCTGGCTGTGAAACTCAAGCTGGCTGGTGCTAAGGCTCAGCCCAGAGTGCTTTCTGTACTCTGTGGGGAGGAGCGTGCGCAGAGGAACCCAACAGAAGCCTTACATTGCTTTTCTATTGCTGAAGTAAAATGCTGTGACACAGAACAACTTGGTCACAATCCATCAGAGAGGAGCAAGGCAGCAAGCAGCACTCCCACCATGGCTCTGCGTCAGCTCCTGCTGGCCTGGAGTTCCTGCCCTGACTTCTCCCTCACCTCACTGATGGAGTGTGACCTGAGAGCTGTAAGATGAAACAAGCCCCTTCTGTCCCAAGTCGCTTGTGGTCATGGTGTTTTATTAAAGCAACAGAGACCCCAACTACGACACAGGCTCTCTCCGTGAACCCCAGAAGGGTTCTGCCGGGCTCTGAAACTCATGGTTGAGTTCCAACCACACAACCACTGCAGTCCAGGTTGCTTTCACCCGGGGTCTCAGTGTCTCTAGCTCTCCAGTGGTTGCCATCCTAACCCCCCAGGGGTACATGGGCCTGGCAAATGTAGAGCCCTCATGGAAAGGGGTGCCTGAGGAAGGGCCCCTGGCCTGTAGGGCCTCCTTTGGACATCTTACTGATCTCAAGCGGGGACTCTGAGCACAGTGAGTGCCGGGGGAGCCTGACTGCCGGAGGGCAGATCTCAGGCAGCCCACTCCAAGGCCAGTATCCCCAGACCCACTATAGACAGCCATCAGCCAGCGGTGGCTCTGGGAAAACTGCAAATTCCCACTGGGCCTCCACTGTTTCTTCTGTAAAATGGGGACAAAAAAGCTCGGAGCCTCCCCTACACTCTAAGGGGTGAAGTCAGGTTCCAGAGGTGCACAGCCCACAGGCCCTGACCTCCAGGGGAGGGAGGGGTCAGCCCTGTCCTGCCTCCCATTCCTGAGTCAACAGGTCCCATTCAGCTAAGGTCCCATTAGCTGGCCTCACAGGCAGGTGACACAGCTGGGACTCTCTTACTGCTTCCATCCAGGCCAGCATAGGTTCCTCCACCTGCCGGATGCCTGCTGTCCCGGGACCCAAGCATCTGCCAGGGTTGGCGGTGCCTCCGCCAGGCGAGGTAGGAGGCTGGGATTTCTATGCCTGGTGGACCACACACACATAACGCCACACACACATAATGCCAAGGCCACAACCCTTTAAAGAGGTTCCCTGCCCCTTACCCGCCCCCCAACTCCCACTCCCACCCTCAGTCTTGTAGATGGAAAGAGGGAAGGCACAAGGCCAAGGTCACAAGGTGGCACGAAAGCCTGGAATGAGTTGCCTAGCCCACAGTTCCTCTGACAGAGGAGATCTGGCGAGAGGCCAGCTCCATGTCTGGCCTCAGCGAGGCAGGAGGTAGGATGCGGGGAGAGGCAAGGCCTCCGACAAGAAGAAGGTGAGCCCCAGCCACCAGGCCCGGGGCTGGTCCAAGGCTTTCCCAAGCAGCAGCCTCCCTGCAGCCTGCTCTCTCTCTCTCTCTCTCTCTCTCTCTCTCTCTCTCTCTCTCTCTCTCTCTCTCTCTCTCACACACACACACACACACACACACACACACACACACACAGCAGCCACTGTGCGAGCCTGCTGCTGAGCTTGGCTCTGCGGCCTGTGGGGAGGTTTACACCGGACTCAGATCAGCCGCTAGGATGGCAGGCGGGTGCCGGGCCTGGGGTGGTCTGCTGTGAATTGGCCCCCTGTGAGCAGATGAAAACCAGTGGTGGCTGGGCAGGGAAGCTGGCTGGCGGAGGGCCAGTGGCAGGGAGGTAGCCGGCTTCCCGCCCAGGGCTGCGACTGGGGCTTCCAGGCCTGGGCCTGATTAGGGGAGCTGGGAGGTCTGAGGTTAACCCTTTCCCTTCTGCTGGGCGGCTTCTCTTGGTTCTGCCAGCCCCGTACTTGGGTGCTCCAAGGCTCTGGGGTTACTGAATGACTGACCAGAAGTGGCTCTCTCTCTCTCTCTCTCTCAACCTGAGCATCCTTTTCTCAGTTTCCGCACACACCTGGTGTCCACAGGATGACCCTACACTTCAGTTTCTCCCAAGGCCTAGGTATAGCACTGGGTCATTTTTCCTGCCCACACCAGGTCCCAAGAGGCTACACTGCCACTGGTCCACTTCCTTCAGGCCTGAACTTCAGCCAGTTAGCCCTCCCAGCCTGCCTATTCTCCTACCCTGCCCACCCTCTGCCCACGGTGGCTTCTTCTCAGCTTTGCTAACACGAACAAATCATTTACTTAGTTATTTAAAGAGTAGCAACTAAGTGGGCATCCTCAGGGCCAGAAGCAAGAGGCTAGCAGGCAAATGAAAAGAACCCTGGCATGGTGGGACACGCAGGACTGGCATGGGAGCAGCTGCGCAAAGGCCCTGAGGCAGGAGTGTCCCTGGCAGAGGCTAGCAGCTGGAGTGGGGTGAGTTGGGGAAAAGGGTGCAAGAGAGACGGAGTCACCACCAGATTTGGCACAGTCATGGTCACTGTAAAACCTGTTTCCCCTTTTCTCTCTGGAATGTGAGGCCCAGATTGTGGGAACTAAAAGGCAGGGCTCAGGGTGGTGCCCCTTGCACATGAAACAGTGCCTGAGGTATGGCAGGTGCCTGGCCCACTATTTGTGGGAATTGCTTTGTGTGCGTTTAGGGGAAGGGATGCTTTCCAGGCCATGCCCTCAACCACCAGAAGGGCGAGGAAGCTGGGTCCCACGCCTCTCGGTACCAGCACCTGCTGAGCCTGGCGCATGGTGTTAGTTTGTTCCCAAGCTGTGGTCACTGCCAGTGTGGCCAGGCCCTGCCTGTACCACCTCCCAGCCCAGTGCTGGACTCAGCTCAGCGACCTGCATTTGAACTAGTCCCCAGCGACTGGGAGGGAAGGATGCATCAGAGACCAGAGGCCACACAGGCAGGAAGCCACCGAGCCAGCCTCAGTTCCAGCTGGCCACCCGGCTGCAGGCTGGGCACGCTCTGCAGGGCACCAGAGGGGAACGACCTGGCCACAGAAGCCACAGCTGGGCCTCAGGGATGCAGGACTCCAACTCCCGGAGTCTGGACCAGCCCTACCCACCCACAGCTGCTCTGGCCTCACAGCGGTCAGGGAGTAAGGGGAGAGAAACCTAAGAGACAGAAGGCTTGTCATGGGGTGGGGGGGTGGGGGGGTGGGGAGGTGTCCCTGAGGGTTATGAGACTTCCTGTGTGACAGTGAAAAGTCAGGAACCTTATGATCCCCCTAAGTCCCAGACCCACACTCTCAGCCTGTGGCTCTGGGAGAGCCACTTGGAGCCTGGAGGTGCTAGGGTAACCTCAGGGAGTGGCTCTACCTCCCAAGGGTGGGGTGGGGTGGTGGTGTCGATGAAGGTCAGTTCATGGAAACACTGCATGAGGCTGTGCACATAGTGTGTGTGTGTGTGTGTGTGTGTGTGTGTGTGTGTGTGTGTGTGTATGTGTGTGTTGAGTCTTCTCCCCTTCCATAGGGAAAATGAGTCCAGCAAAGATAAGCATGTTGGGACTAGAGGCTAGGCACTGGATGCCAGATTTCTGGGTCAGACAGGCCATGGGCAGGAGCTAGCATGTCCCAAGGATGGGGTAACCTGGAAAATGGCCCCTCTCCTCTGCTCTGTTCCAAAAATGAGCTATTAAGAAGGCCCAGAGAGGGATACTGTGTGTCTTAGGTCACACAGCAATCCTAGCCTTGCGCCCCCCCCAGCAAGTTTAGTCCCTAAAAGGCCATCTAAGGTGTGACAGGTTGGAGAAGCAGGAGAAGGGGGGGCAGAGGATTCATTTGGGGTTCCCTGGGCAGGGTAAGCCACATCTTCATCGACAGGCCTCATGAAGCACAAGGCTAACAGGTGAACACAGGCCTCCAGGCCTGGCCCCTTGGGACCTCTCCATCTTGCCCCCCAACTCCCACCCCAACTGTGACCCAAAGTGCTGCACCTTCATGCTGAGCCCACTCTCGGAACAGGGCACAGAGCTATGTCCCCTTTACTGAGGCTTCCAGGGCTACTCTGCTGCTCCCCCACGGAGCTGGGGACCCCCTGATGATGGTGGTGGGAGTGCAAGGGTAAAAGTGAGGACCAGACACAGGCTCACAAAAACCCTTCCCTAGTCATCTGCTACACACACTCTGCCGTTGGGCTGCAGGCAGGAAAGACAGAGCAGCCCCCCTCGACAGAGAAGGCACTCAGCAGCGCCTGTCTCTCCTGGCTGCACAGTTAGCTGCCCTGGCTGGCACCTAAGTGCCCTGAGTGGATGAATCCATTGCCTCTGCACACTAGCAGCCCAGGACACTGCTCATGTGAACCCATTCCCCGCCCCCCCCCCCGACAAGAAAAATGAGGCTGTCAGTGATCTTCCCAAGACCTGCAGTCCAGGGCACGGGAGGACCGTGACCCTGAGGAAAAGAGATTTCCTCAATGTCATTGGTCCGGCTCTAGGTCCCTCCCAAGAGTTACCTGCTGAGCACTAGGTGGAAAGTCAAGCCTCATTCTAGGACCGGAAGGGTTCTCACCAGTGTGGACCTGGCAAGCCACACTCTGTTGAGTCTCCTGGATACCAAGCAGAGGTCCCAGGACCTGCCCTCCTGTCCCAAGCCCTGGCAGCCTGAATGGAAGGAAGCCTGAGGCAGGGGCATATCCCTATTGGCACAGGTCAAGGTCCCAACAAGCACTGAGCCATCACCTCCCTGGACCAAGGAAACCCCTTTGGCTCAGCTGTTATGAGGCACCCCTGCATTAAATGTGCAAATCCCACCCCTGCTGCGGATACTGCTGGACTCTGAAAAACAGGGACTCCCCTGAAGGCAACTTTGTATACACTGCACTCCTGTTCCTGCCTGTCTGTGTGGATCCTGTAGCCAGCGTGCCCAGGCTCTGAAGATCTGGGGCTTTCAGAAGGGGATGTGGCTTCATGGCACAGGGGACCAGCTCCAATCTGGGTGGCTGTTTCCCCTACATCCTTCATCACTGCAGAGGCAGTTGGGGGTGCAGAGCAAACTGGCCTAACCCCGATCCCAAAAGCCACCCCCACCCAGCTGTCCCTAGAGGCGCTGGGCCACCTTGGCCTCCTTGCTGACCCTTCGGAACCTGGGGCTGAGCCCAGAGGGCTTAGAGTTTAGGACTGAGAGCCTATGAGTGCTTGGAGGGGGGGTACAAAGCTACAGGTCCCTGCTCCCTGCTGTCCTTCTCCCATGGACCCTCTGCCCTAGCCAGGGCTCAGTGACACTTACGTCGGGGTTCCCGAGGTCCGTCCACGGTGACCTTGATGGCTCGGTGGTAGGTGGCCACTTGGGTTGGGTTGGTGAACACGGTGATTGTAAGCGTGAAGCTCTTCCCTGGGGAATCAAAGCAGAAGTGTGATGGCAGGCACGTTTGTAACCCTCCTCCCCGCAGCGTCCCTCCCAGGCTCTCTGCTGCCAGAGCCCCAACCTTCAGTCCCCTTCAAACAAAAGGACAAGGCAGGGAGAATTCAAGGCCTCAGGAGGTGTGGCCCTAGCTGTCCTACCATACATGGCCCTCTTGGCTTTCCCCCCCCCACTTCTGTGAGACTATATTTTTGTGATATTCTTTCTATTCATGGACTCATACAATTTTGAGGTAAAGATCGCAGAGGGGGGCTGGAGAGATGATGGCTCAGAGGTTAAGAGCACTGCCTGCTCTTCCAGAGGTCCTGAGTTCAATTCCCAGCAACCACATGGTGGCTCACAACCATCTAAAATGTCATCTAATGCCCACTTCTGGCATGCATTAATATGTATATGCATTAATAAATCTTAAAAAAAAAAAAAGATCACAGAGGGGTGTGTGTTTTTTCCTGAAAGCAATTGATGATCTTTATAGAAGAAAAACTGAGAACACAAAACATATTGAAGAAGGAAAAGGAGGAGGAGGAGGAAGAGGAGGAGGAGGAGGAGGAGGAGGAGGAGGAGGAGAAGAAGAAGAAGAAGAAGAAGAAGAAGAAGAAGAAGAAACCCTACCCACAGTTCCACTGGCTGAGATAACCACCATCATTATTTGGGGTTTTCTTTTCTACTCCTCTGGGTGAAACAGTTTTTTTTTTTTTTTTTTTTTTTTTTTTGAGACAGGATCTCTTTGTGTAGCTCTGGCTGTCCTAGAGCTAGCTCTATAGACCAGGCTGGCCTCGAACTCACAGCCATCTACCTGCCTCTGCCTCCCAAGTGCTAGAACCTGTCTTGGTTTTTGTTTTAATTTTAAAAATGTATTTATTTACGTAAGTGTTTTGCCTGCATGTATGTATGTATGTATGTACACCTTGTATATGACCTGGTACCTACAAAGGCCAGAATAGGGCATCAGATCCCCTGGAACTGTAGTTAACAGTTAACTGTTGTGAGCCACTACAACTGTGGGTGCTGGGAATCAAACCCAGGCCCTTCCGCAAGAGCAGCCAGTGCTCTACGCTGAGCAATCTCTCCAACCACCTCCTCCCCCATCTTTTCTTTCCCTGGGGCATTACAAGTTCTCCATAAACTTCAATTTTTAATGGCTGCTAAATATTCCCTTGGCAGAAGTCTCAGCTTTGATTGGTCCACCGGCTGATGTCGTTGTTAATTTCTTGCTGTTGTGTGCAGCCAGAGCTGTGAAAGGACAGACCTGGGAGCTGCAGACACAACTGTTATTTCCAGAACCCTATTCTATTTTTAGATAGACGTTTGGCTCCAATGTCTCCATTCAAAATTCCTGAGAGGGGAAAAATCTTTTTAAAATAATACTTTAAAAAAAAAAACCATTTAAAATATGACCTTCCATATGTCAAAAAATCTCTGTTCACATCTCCTCTCTGTTGACTCCTCCCAGTGAGCTGCAAGAAGTGTGTTGAGCGAGTGTTGTCACCTCAGAGGCCCCGGATGAGTTTGTGGGGGCCAATCTTGACTCTCTGGGGACACGTAGCTCATCATGAGTGATGCAAGGCCACATGTCACCCAAATGCCACGGCTCCTGTCTATCGCAATGGAAGATCTCCAATTTCTTTTGCGTTTGTTGGCCTTTCGTTTATTAGTGAGACTGAAACTGTCTCTGGTCACTATCGGTCCCAGAATCCGGCACACATCATCATGGCCTCTTGTTCCTGAGACTTTCCTGTTGGGGCTTGAGGGCCTTTGACAGCTGCTCCATCTGAAGTTTCTCAGGTCTGGGCGGTAGCTGCCGCAACTCCAATTTCTAACCTCAGCCCCTTTCTAACAATTCGTTCTCTCTCACTGATGGCTTCTACTGTGGGTGTTAGAGGCCTCTCCCAGGCAGGAAATAGATGAAGGTGTACTTGCAAGGCTCTCTGCCGTGAAGGCTCTGACTGGCCCGCGAGGTCCAAGGTGAGGGGATGTAAAAAAAAAACAAAAAACAACAAAAAAAAAAAACCAAAAAAAAAAAACCAGGCCTGTTTTTCTAGCATCTTAGTCATTTTGTGACTTTGTGCACTGGGCTGTGTCCAGAGCTTCGTGTCTCTCTGCTGGGCTCCCTAGGGCCCAGGTCAGTACTGTTACTATTTAAGATGAGACTAGTTGGGGAGTTGAGGGAGGGGGAATGCAACAGGGCTCCACAGATACCCCAGTCCGACTTCCCCTCACCCTGCTTTGCTTCTGTGGCTCTGACTCTCCACCAAACTTAGAGGATTGGGAACTCCCCGTGGACAGTCCAAGTCTAGGCATTTGCCCTTTCTGGAGTGACCCCCAGGGACCCCCAAGAGTTTGCTGGAGACAGGTCATGTTACTGGTGCCCTAAGGAGTGAGCCAGTTTCTACTGCTCTGCTGTATGAGAGGGGCAGAAACAATCTTATTGTTCTCTTTGCTCAAGGGAAAATTCTAGCCCCGGAAACAGGAGACGCTTCAGCCTGGCTAAAGGCAGTCCGGCCAGGCAGCCAGCTGAGCCTCCAAACCCCAGGGCTTCTGGGGAAGAGTACAGTCAGAGCACCCTGGAAAATAGACCCTCTCCCTGGAAAAAGGTCCCCTGAGGCAGCCAGCAGAAGCCAGGATACAAATATTAAGGCATCTTATCCTTGGAGGTTTGAGTTAGGAAAACCAGCTTGGCCCCTCACCCTCAGGCTTGGCTTCTGGAAAGAGAACAGCAGACAGTCCAGGGCAACACAGGGCAGGTGGCTTCAGGGTCCTTTCCACTCCCCTTGGGGACACTCTTCTGGCCTTCTCATTTTGAGGGCGTATCTTTCCTAGACTCCTCCTCCCAAGCAATGGGGCACTAGAGGGAAGTGGGACAGCTCTTCTGACCTCACTGCTTCCGGGGGCCACAGTGAAGGGTGGGGCTAGGCTAATAGCCTTAGCTTCCAGGACTCCTGTCTGAGGACTGCCTGGAGAAGTCACCTTCTCAATGAGCCGCTTTATTTAAAGGTGACATTTCAGAGGCCAGGGGGGATGTGACTCTGCGGTTGGAAGGTTTGTCTAGAATGCGTCAGGCCCTGAGTTCCATCCATCCCTAGGGCCCAAACCCCGAGAGTGGACATTTTCAATTCGGCTTCTGTGGTTGACCCTTCTGAGCATAGAGCAGGCCAGGGACCCGGGACGGGAAAATCTGCAATAGTATTGTGCCCAGCCTCTCTCAAGCCAGAGTGCAAGCCACAAGCCACGGAAGTGTAACGAGCAATACCTGTGACCTTGTCACCAACAAGCTACACAGACACTTACAGATCACATGACAGTCCTTACAGACAGACCATGGCCATCACCAGACCCACTGCTCGAGCTTACTGTAGAATCTGTTCTACAGAACCGAACCGGGCAGTGCACCACGACCCCCCCCCTCCCCTGGGGCTACATGTAGCCGCTCCCCTCTGCAGCCCTGTGCTGCCTCCTGCCCCGAACCTGCATTTAGTTTCCTTGCCAAGTTTACTTCAGAATCCATCTGCTTGCTCCCTCTCCTAGGTGCTAATCTCACAGGAGCCAGGACGGTATCCTATCTCCTCCTCCCTGTTGGCCCCCCTCCCCCAGTCCCTGGGATTGCCACCTGGTGTGTGGTAGAGACCGTATTAATGTATTATCTATTTTAAATGCAGCAATTTTCCAGATGCAAAGACTGAGACTCACAGAGGGGCCATGGTTGGCCAGCTCACCCAGTATCCAGACAGGACCCAGAATCTTCTGCAATGAAACACCTGCCCCCCCTCCCATCCTACTCTAGGGAGCAAACTTTATGCCACCCCTGAGGTCACCAGCAGACCTCACTCAGCTCCTTGCTGTCTTAGCTACCCACCCACCGATAGGAAAGAGAGTCAGGACATCAGAGTTGGGGCCTAGGAGCATGAGAAACCTTGAAAAAGATGAGTGGGGCAAGCCATCCTCAGTACCCAATTCTCCCCCTGGTGGTACCCAACATGAACATCTCTCTTTTGGAGTAGGAAGCTGAGTGAAGATGCAGGAGGTGGGTGGCTGTGCAGGAGCCAGGCAGCTATGCAATGGGGCCAGGCCACAAGGCCAAGAGTTGCGATCAAGGAACTCCGAGGGCTGGCCCTAGCTGGGGTGGGGACAGCTGTCCTGTTCTGGTGTGTGAAACAAGCATGCAGCCCTGACCAGCGGGCCAGGAAGCATGACTGGGACAGGACCCACCCCCCAGGAGCTGCCTGTGCCTCTCAGCTTCATCAGGACAAGGGATGTCTATCTCTTTTCTAGTGGCCCCATCAACCTGCGCCTACAGCTCTCACCCGGAGCCTTTCTCTATACCCCTCTGCTACTTCTTAGCCTGCCAATGACAGGTGCTGAGTGACTCATCTGTGCCTAGGGCAGTGGTTACTTTGTCTTCTAGAAGACAAGCTGGGGTTGCCATGGTGAAGGGCCAGGAGAGTTCATGCACACGTGGAAAGGTAGGTGTGTGTGTGTGTGTGTGTGTGTGTGTGTGTGTGTGTGTATGTGTGTGTGAGTGTATGTATGTGAGAGCATGTGTGTGAGAGTGTGAGTGAGTATGTGTGTGTGTGTGTGGTGCGCATGCACAAGTACACACCAAGCCCAGCACCACAAAGGGTCACAAAGATTTAATTTTTCCTAGGAGGGAAAAATCCACTTTAACTAACTAAAAACAAAACAAAGTAAAACTTCCTGAGCCACGAACCTAACTAAGCAAATTCTTGGCTTCTTTTTAGTAACTACTGATATTTTCAGGGGATGAGATCTTGCTTTGTTTTCATCCGGAGGGGCTGTGGATGTGGCTTAGGTAGATCGTTTGTCCAGCATGAGTCAAAGTCAGGCATCGATACCTGGCACCACAAAAACAAAACAAAAAAAAAGCCAAAACATCACCCCCCCCCCAAAAAAAACTCTATACAGAGTTTCCCCATCTTCTGCCAATCCTGGCACAGACTGAGAGCTAGGTCACTTTGAGTCCTGTCACCCCAGGTCGAGGGGTGTCTGCACTATGGGGGGGGGCAGCGCGGCAGCTACTGCGCGGTCTCACTGGTTATTTCCATATTCAAATCTGTACCTGCCAGGAATGACTTTTCTTTCTGCTATGGAATGACAGAGATTTGGGGATTGCAGGTGGAAGATGGCAACAGCCCCTGGTGCAGATCACAGGATGTTCAGGCCAGGGAGGGGCTCAGCGGCTGGCCAGCCCTCCTTCTGGGTCACACCTGCAGTACCGTGAGAGTACGGGGGTACTGGGGCATGCAGAACACTGGTGCCTGAGGGTGCTGGGGCATGTGGAGGGCTGGTGCATGCCTTTCTTTTTTGGAAAGTGATCTTTCTGGGATTCAAACAGAAATCAGGAAAAAAAATTTTTAAGTCACAATTCTTGGGTTCTCTAGCCTGACCTAAAGTGGGCCAGGTTCTAGGTGCCAATGGGGGGCGGGCAAATTCTCAGGAGGGAATTTCCCAGCTGTTGGGACAGGCATAGCAGAGGTAGGGCACCATGCATCCTGTACCTCCGCACATCAGCACCTCCCTTCTCCCACTCAACAGCGCACACCTTCTGGGTTTCCCCCACCCCCGGCCAAACCACACAGCAATCAGAGAATCAGTGTCACTGCTCAAAGGGACTTCAAAGGCTCTTCCAGTGCCAACCATATGAAATACAAAATCTCTACCATGAACCTAACTCTCGACACCTGAGAATGCATACTCAGTGTCCTTAATCTACCTCATATTTCACTAAAATGGGCCATTATCACTGCCATTTCACAGACTAGGAAACTGAGGCATAGGTAAGCTGCCCTAGAGCTCAGCCTGGACAGGTAGGAGCCGGGAAGAGCACTTGGTCCAAGGTTCCATAGGTATGGGGCTGCCTCCTGTTCCTTTCCAGGACATCCTCTTCCCCTCCAGGACCACCAAGTCTGGTGAAGGGTTGTATATAAAAACATTTCAATTTGAGCCACCACTGGAGACCCAGCCTCAAAAGATTCAAGAACAGGCAGTTCATCGACACCTTGGACACACGCCCCTCCCGCGGGACCCTTGTCTGTGGGTGACATGGCTCACTAAGCGATCATCTGTGGGCGAAGTGTGGTAGCACACACCTGTAATCCTAGCTCCTCGTGGGGGAGGCTGAGGCAGTACTAAAAATCTGGGCTTAATCTCCACTCTGTAACAAGTTCCAGGCCTGCCTGTACGACACTGTGAGACAGCCCTGAAATAAATAAAAGCAAAACTACCTCTTAGGATGTAGAGAGGCCCCTGGTAAGTCAGAGAATCATCACCTCTTGTTTTCCTGTCACCTCCCCCCCCCCCAGAGGTAGCAAAGTGGAGGGAGCCCCGAGTGCCTACTGCCTTCTGGGGTTCAGGGAACCACTTCTTCCCTTTCTACCAACTTCCCCAGGGACAGATGCTCTAATGCGCCCCCTCACCTGGGCCTTACACCAGCAGACAGATGCTCTTGCTCCTCCACTTGGGGGCCAGAGCTTTGATTAAGTTGCAAAGGGCTCAGGGATTGGGGATGACAAAAGGGGCTTGGAGACTAATTAGGAGCAGCAATGAAAGCTTAATTCATAAAAGCAAACATTTTCCATCCATCAACCTGCAACCAGTTAAGGGCAACGTTTGAAAGAAATCTGTGCACGGGGGGAAGGGGGCCAACAGGAACAGGAAATGTTCGAAAGAATGTAAACTATTTCAGTTTCATAAAAAGTAACAAGTAAACAGTTATTACATGCAAATAACACCCTGGTTTTAATTAATGCTGAAAAGTCAAAAATATGTTTGACATTTGTATGTATATACTGAAACGGCTGCAGAGGACAAAATGGTGCCCAGATGCCCTGGTGGGAGTAGGCTGACGGCTCCCAGGGAGCTTGAATCTCGAGAAGGTCTTGTTTATTGGTGTTGAAAAGTACCATTTTGCCCCAGCCCCGTGGCAGCCAGGAGCAAGCTCACTTCCTAACCCTGGAGGGCTCCCAGAGCTTGGGAAGGTGCCTGCTCAGCCACTTCTCAGCAGGCTAGTCTTAAAGCCGCAGATCCTCCTATCCTCGGGGCACGGGAACAAAAAGGGTTCCCCCACCCCAGAGTTACTAAGATGACAGGTTTCGGGTCCCAGTAACCTCCCACTCAACAGCCCCTGGCGGCAGCCGTTGTGGCGTCTGGTCCTGCCTTCTTGCCACTACCGGGGTGGATCAGACTGGCAGGGCAGCCACCAGCGGGGAGCCTAGGGCTCTCATGGCAGCCTTCAAATTTCTCTTTCCAACTCTGAATTCTCTTTTTGAAAGCACCTGAAGAGGCCCAGAGCTCCGGGGAGACCAGGCCCCACGGAGACAACAGGGGGCTCCCACCTTGGGGAGAGTGGCTGGGTGCGTCAGTGCCAACCAAAAGACACCCACCCCGGGCTTGAGCTATGTGCACAGGATGTTCTCTCAGCATCTTTTTTTTTTTTTGGTGAGATCAGGGATGCTAACGGGGAAAGAAGGGCGGCACTAGAGGCTTTAGAAGCTGCTAAATTCTGGAACCTGGGAGAATTCTCCTTTACCGGTAAGAGATCACAAACACATCCGCGTAAATTGGCCGGTGTAATGCCTACTGGAGGGAGACGTGCCATTGAGACAGCCCTGGGCTTGCAGACCTGTTTCCGGGAGCTCTCGCTGAGACCCTAACTCCACCTTTGTCCTCGCGGCAGCCCGCGTCCCTCCTGCTCACCTCGCCCACTGCGGCCCACGAATCGCAGGTCGTTGAACCTGGCCACTTGGTTCTTCATGACAGCGGAAGCGTTGCGCAGCTCAGCGGAGTAGTTCTCATCATTGCCCGCCATCACGGTCACCACGGTTCCGTCGGGCACGTCCCCCAGTGCCACCACCTGAGGAAGCCGGCAGCAAAGAAGACAGCTTAGGAAGGCCGAAAGGAGCGGCTCGCGCAGCTTGCCCACTCCTCCCCACTCCCTGCCCCCTTCCCCCCTCTGCCCTCAGCCCCTCCCCCCCCGCCCCCTGCCCGTGCCCCTCCCCCCGTCCCTGCCCCTCCCCCCCGACCCCGCAGGTTCACTGAAGGTTTTCTCAGAGGCAAGGGTGGAGGAGCCTTAGCGGCACGTCGATCCTTTTTCAATACCACCGAACCCAAAGGATGAACTCTCTACCCTCCGCACCCAAATCCTGGGTCTAGTGGTTAACAAGAGGCCCAAAGAAATCATCTTTTTTTTTTTTTTTAAATTAAATTAAGTCCAAGCTAGAGCTGTCAGTCAGCAAGGTCACTGCTAAGGGTGGGGCGCTAAAGAAGACTACACACTCCCAGGCCAAAGAATCAGCAGTGATAACAACGGGGCTGTTCCTTGTTCTCAGTTAACGCATTGGCCTTTTTGGGTATGAAATTTGGCCCGGCAATGTGGCCAAGGCCCAGTTAAATGGCCTCAGCAGATCCTGGATTCGTTATTGCAGAGAAAATGCAAGACGCTAACCCGGTACTGCCCTTTTTGCAAGTTGATCCAGAAAAGCCCTAACTGAGCATGTGCCTGTTGGGAACTGCTCGGTGGGGGGGGTAGAGATGCCCCCTTAAATGTCATCTCTTCCCTCCTTCTCCTCCCCCCCCGCCCCCCACACAAGGCACACCAAGAGGCCGATGCCGTTTGAACCAACTTTAAACAGAGTCACAGCCATTTAAACGTGGCTGCCGTGTGCAGGGACTGGGGATCCAGATGGTAAAGATTTCAAGGAGAAAATGTTTGGGGTCTGATTAAAAAGGCCAGATTTCCTGTCAACATCCTGTCTTCTTTTAATTTCAAAGATTCCTTTTAAGCTCCAAGTGACAGTAAAACCTCCGATCTGACGATTACAGTCACACGGGCCTCCTTCCCCCCCCCCTCTTCCTCCCCCCCTCCTCCCCGGGAGATTTCCCCCCGCTGGTATTTTAAGATGTCACCCGGGAGACCTCAAAGAGTCACTAGTCTTCTCTCCCCCCCCCCCTTCCAATTTGAAGTCTTAATGG
The DNA here is from genome assembly GCF_964271855.1 of Acomys minous. Classification (NCBI taxonomy): domain Eukaryota; kingdom Metazoa; phylum Chordata; class Mammalia; order Rodentia; family Muridae; genus Acomys; species Acomys minous. The sequence continues at coordinate 110,801,108 of NC_140487.1, read as the reverse complement.
GAGCAAGGCGGGCCTCAGCTGCCAGCAGGCCAGCTACCTCGGACGCCACCACCTCCCCAGCCGCTGGCCCCTCCTGCTCTGCCCTTTCTCGTGGCAGCTGCGAGAGGTTTAGGGGAAAACCAAGGCGTTTTCGTTTCATCTGGCTGCCCCCTTAAAAAAAGAAAAGAAAAGAAAAAAGAAAGAAAGAAGAAAACGAAACAGTTGACTATCTCTGGCATAACTGAAAAAAAAAATTCTCTGACCGACTCGGGGCTACTAGGATAGAGACACTCCACCAGTTTCGGCCTCTCATTCGGGATGCCGGCTGCAGCCCTTTAGGGAAAGGCGCCCCAGGACCGGCCTACGGTCGTCCTGTGCAAATTCAGCCGCCGAGGTGCAGAGTGTGGGAAGGAAGTGTTTCAGCAACAACGCAAGCAGCCGGGGCGCCGCAGGGTAGGCCAGGCCCTCCCCGCTCTCTGCACCTCCCAGGTCCTAGCCCAGCTCCCGTGGTCCTCCTGCCCAGTAACGGGTTAGGCTGTGCCAAGGATCTGGAAGCTCCAGTCCTCCCGTTTCCATGCCGCCATACGCCACAGGGGCCCTGCGAAGGCCAGGTGGAGAGAGGTATAGCCCCTCCAAGCTGTCAGTGCCCCCCAAGTCTCCGTGTCCCGTGAACAGCAAGGCCGCGGTGTACCGGTCTCAACGCGGGGTCCCGGTTACTGGCTCCTGCAGTGGGAGCGGAGGAAGCCTTCCCCACGCCCAGTTCTCCTGGACGCCCTCCTAATGTCTTCCCTGACTGATGCACACCATATCTGTCTGAACCCGGTCTCATACAGCGGGGACACCCAGGTTCCCTCCGTGCTCTCCGGGGCCTGGCTTCCTGCAGCGTGGGTGATCAGGCACTCCTGTGTCCTGCTGGATGAGTGGCCCCCTTTCCTTCCATCCCCGGTGTCCCTCCCTAGTGTCCTCTGGAGTCTGGGCTCTTATTGCGGGTCGCCTGGAGTCCGGTGGGGTCCTTCTGGGGGTGGGGTACCGCAGCAGGAGCGCCTAGGTACCCCGGTGTCCTGCCAGCTGAGTGTCATTCCCCTTTCTGTCTTCCCAGTCTGATGCTACCCACGTCCTCACTGGCCTGGGTTCCTGCGACGGAGGAGCCCAGGTTCCCCTGTGTCCTCCCAGCCCGGCCCCTGCACTCACCTTGAAGGCGACCGGCAGCGTCTTGTTGCAGCGCCAGTGCGAGGGCAGCACGGAGCAGAGGAAGTTGGGGCTGTCGGTGCGCACGAGCTCTCCCGCGTGGTCCGCCAGCACGTCCACCATCGAGCGCACCTCGGGCCGGGTGCGGCCGCCAGGGCCCGCGGCAGCTTGCGCGCTGAGCGCGCCGCTGTTCTCGCCCATCTTGCCGCCGCCGCAGGGGAAGGCCGTGGAGGGGGGAGTGAAGCGGCGGCTGGTGCTGGGGTCTACGGGAATACGCATGCCGTGGCCGTCAGGGCGCGGGCGGCCGCAGCCGCGGGAAACGGGAGGCGGGAAGGCGGCTGCTCCGGGCCCGGCCAGCGCGGGGGGCGGCGCCGGGGCGGGGGGGGGGGGACGCCCCGACGGTCGGCCGCGCGCCCGCTAGTCCCGCATCCCGCGCGCGCGGCCGCCCCACGGACTCGGCGGCCGCGGCCCCAGCCCGGATCCTAGAGAATCAAGTGGCGGCGCCGCGGCCGCCCGCGCGGGGTTAGTACCCGGGGCCGCGGGGCGGGGCCGTGCGAGCGACGCGGGGCGCAGCCAATCGCAGCCCCCAGGCTCGGGGTTCGCCGGGTAGGACCGGGTGGCTCGGGCCCGCGCGGGCCTAGCAGGGGCCAGGCTCCGCCCCGGAGGGTCTAGACACCCGCGTCCCCAGTAGCCGCGCGGGAGCCGTGGTCCCCGGGAGTCAGGAGCAGCTGCTGCACCCTGAGCAGAAATCGGTTTCCCTGCTGCGCCTCGGTTCCCCTCCTTCGGGTGGCAGCCTTGACTGCTCCAGCTCTGGCTACCGCAGCCCGGAACCTGCACCCTCAGCTGGTCGCTGCGGTGACACCCAAGACTGCTTCCTCACTCCCTCCACCCCACAAACGATTTTGACCCTAGAGCTTCCACCCCACGCGGGATTCCACAGCCCCGTGCGGCCTTGGCCTCCGCCTCTGTGGCCTCTGTGTCAACCTTCGAGGCAGACAGCATGGGGGTTCCCACACGGACCAGCAGTGGGGTGGGGTCAACCACCCTGTTCCTGCCCACTCAAAACTAGTTTCAGGAGCGCGTAGGTAGGCCTAGTGGAGCCGTTCTCTCTTGTGGCACCTCCCGGCTCTTTTAAAAAATACAACAGTGTGGTTGTTTTGGAATCGCCCTCCCCCACCCCCCGCGCGCGTGCACACACACACACACACACACACACACACACACACACACACAACTACACACACACACAACCACACGAAAGCAGCCACCGTCCTGTGTCGTGGAAGTGTTTGCGGGTCTGCGGGAGAAAGAAAGCTGTCAGTGGCTTGGAAAACAATCGGATTGCTTTCTCCCTGTGGATGGGATGGGATGGAGCCCACCAAATCTTCTTGGTCCTAGTGCTGCGTCTATAGCGCTGTCAGGGCCTGGGGTCTCCGTTGTTACTCACGCCAGGTGGCCAGGAGCCTCTTTCCGCTGTCCTAGGCCTGGCACCAATGCACAAAGTACGACTACAAAGCTACAGAGGAGAGGAGAGCCCACAGTGACGGCTGCCCCCCAAGTGTACTCCCTGGACTGTGGAAACGAACGCCTTCGTTTCTCTCTGTGCTTTGGAAATTCGACTGCATTTTCGTTGCCAGCAGCCGTGGATCTGTCTACAATGACTGCCCCAGAAGCGATACAACCTAGGATAGGACGGCGGCGGCATCAAGACCTCATCCTCTCTCTGACTTCACTTTAGCACGCTCCATTTTGTCAAATAAACGAAATCTGGCTCTGGGCGCAGGACAGTGGGGACAAGCTGTGCCCCGAACCTAAGGAGCGACAGGAGAATTGTCCCATGCTTCTCTTTGGGCCTCATGCCAGCGCCTCAGGCCACCAAGGAAGCAAGGACGGTGAGGGTCCCTTATTTCACCTTTTAGAGAACTCATGCCTCGGGAGTTACCCATCACTAGGCCTTGGGCTTCCTAGGAAGCTCTGGCAACAGCCTCAGGACCAGACGAAATCCAGTGAGTCCGGTCCTGGCGCCTGTGCCCTCAGAGGGGGCTCCCCTGGAAAGGGACCACTACTAGCCATCAGGTAGGGCCCAGACTGGAGACGAGTCACCTACTCTGCCTCAGAGAGACTATGGGCTGTGACTGGCCACCTCTATGGTGTGTAAATTCGATTTTTCGAAATGCCCCAGTTTGTATCTGCCCCATTTACTAGTCCCTCTGCCTGATTTCTTTTTCTGAGCCTGTAACGACTTAAACGGGTTTCCGGAAAGTGAGGCAACGGGGTGGTGGTGGTGGTGACGGAGCCAGCATCAGACCCCGGACCAGGTCTCAGCTACAACCCTCCGAAGGTGCCCGCCCTCTGTGGGCACCAGAACCTAGGATTGGGGAAGTGCTGACTCTCAAGTACACAGCCCCGAGGTCGACGGTGCAGGGTCTCCAGGGCTGAAGCAGTGATGGGAATTGCCCACTAGTTGGCGCTGGCGCCTCGCCGGTTGCTCAGTTGCCCCGCCAGATTCAGCGCACAAACGTGCGCCAGCAGCGTTGCCCCAAGTTTTTCTAAACGACTGGACTTGGGAAGAGCTACTTTCTGGAGAGTGTGTGCATGACTCTTCATTATGTCTGTGGCCACATATCGGACAAACGGATGGCGTGGTGTTAGGTCGAGGGGTGCCTGCCCGAGTTCTTAAGGGAGTCTGGCCTGCAACCAGCAGAACTCTCCAACAGAAAAACACCTAACCCTTTCTCTAGTTCTGTTCCATTCTGAGGATAGGGCAGAATGCACAGACTTTCATCCTTCTGCCTGTCAGGTCCCCACCCAGCTTCCTTCTTCCTGCTCTGGACTGACAAACCCAGAACTATCTCCGTGCGTGCTGTCCATCAACCAGGACCCGTCGTACCATCTCCCTTCCTGTCCCACTGATGGACAACAGTCAGCTTTCTCTCACATGCCTCCATCTGAGTGCACCTCACTGTGTCCCCTACAGGGCCATCAAAGCTCTCCCTTACCTATCTGTTCACTGCTAGGCAAACTGGACCAGCCTGGGTCATCTATAGCAGCTTCTTAGCCTGAGAGGGACCCCTACCTAAGAGAGAGTTCTAATGGCTTCTTGGCCATGCAGCTCTGAGTCCAAGGGTGTGTGTGTGTGTGTGTGTGTGTGTGTGTGTGTGTGTGTGTGTGTGTGTGTGTGATTCCTTGGGAGTCTGGACCCTGGGGAGGGTGGGCTTTGGTGTACCTGCTTCTGAGTTATGCTCCGGTTCGTAGGTAGGTAAGTCTGGTCCAGGGACCCTGCATCAAGCCTACCCGAGCCTTCCTTTCATCTGTACAGGGGCTAACAGCCGTATCTGGGATAACTGTAAAGTGCTTGGCGCAGGTCTACCACAGAAGGACAGACGTGCTATCATGCCAGCTGTCTTTGGCAAGTGCCACCCCCCCAACTTTGAATCACCCATTCGTTTGTATCTCCCACCCAGCTCGCCAGGACTCAAAGCTTGCCTCCCTTCATCATCCTAGGCTGGCCTGAGAGCTACCTGGGGTCTAAAGATGGTTTGGTACCCGCCTTTAGGCAGAGCTAGCACTGAAGGCGAGGCAACCTTTTAAGGGCTTCCTTGCTTTGCAGGGTCCCAGGGTCCCTCACCACCACCCTCCCACAGCAACCCTGACCTAAGTAGCAAGTGGCCACCACCTTCAACATCCGCAGGCAGTTCCTTCCTCTCTCCCTCCCCTAGAGGTGTCTGTCTGTTCCTTCTAGAAACCGAGTTTCTACATTCTGGTCCTGGATCTTGCCGCCTCCATCCTACAGTCCCTGGAACTCACAAGGGACTTTCCAGTAGGGGGTGGGGGGCTCACCAGGAACTTCATTGGACACCCTTTCCTGAGGAGGAGGGTCAGCAGTTTTCCCTGGGTGGGGAGGGGCGGAGAGCTCCTGAAGGCTGAGAAGGAGAAAGCCAGCCGGAAAGAGCAGTTAGCAAACGGAACACTCTACATCCCGTTTTTTTCAGACGTGTGTGTGTGTGTGTGTGTGTGTGTGTGTGTGTGTGTAGTTACATGCACAATATAAAATACCAAAATACAGAAGATGTCATGTACCGAACCCCCCCTCCCCCATCAGAGCCGGCGAAGGAACAGGGGCAATAGAGCTAAGTTGAAAATCAATTTCCTGAGAGGTGGGACACCTGTCCTGGCTGTGTCGCTACCTGTGGGAGCCTGGCCCTGAAATGGGAAGAAGAAAACCTCAGCCTTGGCTGAAGCCTAGCCAAATCCCAGACAGACTTGTGCAAGCCTTTGAGATATGGTTGCAGTCTTACATAGAGAGGCGCTCAACCCATTCGTTGTAATGGGAACTTAGCATCCACAGACCCTTCAAATCCGGAGGGCACAGGAGGTGCTGAGGAAAAGGGGAGGCACAGCGAGAGAGGGCTGAACTCACCTCAGGTGAGTGCTGTGCTTCTGGGCCCAAAGCCGGGGGACTGGGGCTGCCTTCAAGGGAGGGTGCAGCTCCGGCACCCAGCAGGGAAAGGAAGGGCCAGAGTTGGTGGGATGCCCCTCATCTCAGGTTTTCCCTCTGAACAAGAAATGCGTGTTTCCTAAATTGTCGACTGTTCCAGCTGTGATCGGAACCTGTAAGGCATTCCTGCACTCCTAGAGCCTAGTCACGTTTCGTTTCGGGGGAAGAGAGGCACCCACTCTCTCCTATCTGAGAGCCCTGAGAGCACTGCCCTGAGAGAGCTCATTGGGTCTTGGGGGTGAGAAGGAAACCCGCTGAAGCCTCTATCTGAAGGGCGTTGGTCCAGCCTTGTAGTACACAGTCTCTGCCCCCCAGGGCTGCTGTATCAGAGTCCTGGTTCTTGGATTGGACCACCTGTTGTGCACGCTCAGTCTCCCTGTGCCTCTGGGGGCCGGGGAGGGGCAGAGATTTCATTCTCTGGCTTCTAGGATCTCCCAGGCTTCCAGAAGAATGAGCTCCCACCGCCCCTCCCCCCCCCATCTCCCTGCAAGGACTCAGCACCAATCATCAGTCTCCATAGCTTCCCCTTTTTGCTGCCTGTACCACAGCAATGACCCCCACTATACACCAGGAGCCCTAGAAGGCTCCTGGCAGGTCATCTCTGCCTCGACCCATGCCCACTATTCCCGCTCCCCGCCTGGAGTTGTCATCAAGTCCATCTTAGGAGAGAAAAACAGAAGCCAAAGAGGTCAAGAGACCTACCTAAGGTTACACAGCTAGGAAACCACAGCGCTGGGACTCCAGCCAGGCAGTCTGGCCCCACAGCCCATGTCCCCAACCATTCTGCTTGTTTCATGGGGGCGGGGAGGGGGAGCAGAATTAGACTGGAGAAGTGACAGCCGTGGGGACAGAATTACATTTCTGGCAGAGGAGTCCAGAGCTGGCTTGAGAGTTCTGGTGTCACGTGCGAAGCCTTTTAGACATCAAGACCAAGCCCCTGGCTTTGTTAATGGCAGCACCAAGGCCTTGGGAAGGAAAGGTCTTTGTTCAGATCACAGTCTAGACCGAGGTAGTCTGGGCACCTCCTGCTGCCACCTCCTGCCGGTCAGGTCCCTGATCTTCTGTCTCTTGTAGCCCACCCTTGTCCCCAAAGCCCACCCAGCAGCGCCTGGGCCACAGGGTCCTATTAGAGGTTCTCCACCTCTCCAAAAAGGTCTTAATGCCTGTCAGTCCTTGTGAAACTTTAATTAATCTCAGAGGCTGATGGCTTGCAGGAGAGCAGCCTTGGCCTCGCAAGGCTGAAGATGACGGCTCCATTTATGTGGTGGGGAGGAACGCTGTAGACATTCCTGCCAGCAATAAAAGCCACATGGCTTTCCAGCGTCGCCCTTGGAAAAGGAGAAGAAGAAGAAAAAAAAATGCAGCCCTCTGCGGAAAGAAAGCAGCTATGTACTGTATGCATGGCGTGAGATAAAAACAGGCGTCCCGAGGTGGAGAACAGTCAGCCTTTTATGCCTCCTCCATGACCACCGACAGTGGCAGGGCTGGGCGGGCAGGCGGGGTGGGCGGTCACCCTCTCAGCCACAAGCAGCTCAGGGAACAAGGTTGGCCCCAGTGTAATGCCTTTGGCTGCTAGGAAAGAGCCTGAGCCCCTTTCCACCTGGGCTGGGTCTAAGCTCCCTGGCTGTGTCTGAGGTGATGCCAGCTCCCTAGGGTGTGACCTGTATGGTGTCACAGGGCCCTGCTCTTAGGAAGGGCATGCACTATGTTTGAATGCGCACGCTCGGCCACAGCAGCTTTGAAAGTTTTAGAAGCTGTTGAGCAAGGACTTGTACTTTTGTTTTTCATGGGGGTCCCCCAGATCATGTGGCCATTCCTGGCCACAGATCACAAGCAAGGGTACCTACCTACCCCATGCTGTATGGGGCTTGGGGTGTAGAGTGGAAGGATATGGTGAGCATGTGTTGCTCCTGCTAATAGTAGCTTACGTGAACTTCAATCCTACTTGTGGGGTGAACAGAGGCTCAGAGGCATCACATGCCAAGGAAGACAAGATTTGAACTCAGTTCTCCCAGATTCCAAAATGAGCTATACATACAGACACGTGTGTGTGTGTGTGTGTAGGCACACACGTGTGCACATGTAGAGGCCTGAAGTTAGCATTAGGAATCTCCCATCTTTACTCTCCACCTTAGTCACTGAAGCAGGGTCTCTCAACTGAAGCCAGAGCTCACCATACAGCTTGTCTGGCTAGTCGGGTTGCTTTGAGGACCCCCCTGACTCTGACTGTGGGCTGTCAATGCTCACCTGCCATGTCCACGGATACTGGGGATCCGAACTCGGGTCCCCACGCCTGCACAAGCAAGCACTTTATCCACTAAGCCGTCTCCTCAGCCCCAAAGTGAGTGCTCCTAACCATTCTCTGCCTGGGTGGCCATGCGCATGGGTCAGACTCCTCCCTTGTTAGCCCCAAATAATAGAAAGGACAACACAAGCAGTGGGTAGAGCCTGGTTAGCAAGGTCCTAGCCTGTGTCCATAGGGCTGGGCCGTGGGAGTAGCTCTATCACAGCGTGTGCCATTTATTGACCTCCGTGTGGGTCATTGGCCAGAGCCTGGGATGTAGAACAGAGCCAGAGGACATCAGGTCCTATGGTTTGGCTTGAGCCTGAGGCTCACAGGCCTGGTTGCCAGTTTTGGGGGTTGGGGGGGGTCAGGGGGGAGCCATTCTTGTGGCTGGGTGAGTCAGGCCAGTCCCTTCCTTCTCTAGGCTTTTTTCAGGGACCCAGTGACTTGGCTCTTGCCTCATCCTTAGGAGGTCTAGAAGTTATTTGCCTACAGTACATCTGTTCACTTTTCAGCATCCCCCCCTCCCCGCTGGAGAAACTGAGAGCTAGGAAAGGACCACTGACTTTCCCGGGTCACACAGGGTGCTGCTTTGAGTCAGTCAGTGTCCAGAGCCAGGACCAGCACATTGCTTTCATCCCATGTCCCTAGCCATGCTGGCCTGTGAGGAACCCCAAGGGCCCAGCTTGGAAGTCACAGCCACACTTCCTGACAGGTGTTAATGATCTCCACTGTGGTCTGCATGGCCCCAATTCCTTGCAGAGACTTCCTCCTTACTGTGGTCTTAGGTTTTGAGGTAAGGTCTTTGGGACAGGTTTACATTATGAGAGCTTTGTGTATCAGTGGCAAACAAATGGCGTTTTTTTTTTTTTGTTTTGTTTTTTTTTTTTTTTTTTTTTTTTGAGACAAGGTTTCTCTGCGTAGCCTTCACTGCCCTGGATTTGCTTTGTAGACCAGGCTGGCCTTGAACTCACAGCGATCCACCTGCCTCTGCCTCCCGAGTGCTGGGATTACAGGTGTAAGCCACCATGCCAGGCTTCAATGGCGTCTTATAAAGGGGTGGGAAGATGCCCTTCTCCTGGTTTCTGAAGAACACGGGGACAGGGCCATCGTGGAAGCCGTGCCTCGACCTTGGACATGCTGTTTATGGAGTGGGAGGAATAAGTGACCCCGGCTCAGGCATTAGGATGACACGGGCCGGTGGAGAAATTCTAGTGTACACCCCCTTCCCCATGCGCTCCCAGAACAAGGGACCCCCAACTCAGGGCTCTGCTGCAACTGGGTAACGGGAGTAGAGTAGACAGACCCTGCACCTGTTAGGCAGGTAGAATGGGAGGAGATCCCAGCACCCCTGAGCTTTACCCCTCCCCCACAGTGCCCCCCAGGGTGGCCGAGCAGCCCACAGCGCATCAGTCCAGGCTGGACACTCGGTTCCTGCTCAGATGACAGCTTCCTCTATCTGCTTCATCCCCCTCACCTGAAAGCGGGGAGCATTTCTGTGCTCAGAATGGGGAGTGGGGACACAGTGGGCTCGGAGACCGCAGCTGCTGTAGCTGATATCGCCACCACGAAGGAGAATCACCGAACCCCTCGGCTAAGGCCCTGTGACACCCCCGGGGACCTTGGTACAGGGAGGACTGTTGAAACCATGACACAGGACAAGCTGTTAAGGCAACTGGGGTGAGGGGGGATCTCTGTTCTGGAGAAGGGCCGGCCTGGGTAAAAACTCCTTTTTAGATTAATAGGCTCCCTTCACTTCTGTGTGTTTTCTATGTGTGTGTACACATGTGTGCCTATAGCTATGCATGCACTGTGTATGTAGGCTTGTGGAGGCCAGAGGTCGATGCCTCCTTCCTCAAGTTCTTCCCACTTTCTGTTTTGAGACAGGACCTCTCATTGGCCTGGAGCTCGCTGATGATGCTAACGTGGTTGGCCAGGAAGGCATCCTCCCGTCTCCACCTCCCCAACACTGCGATGGCAGACACACGTGCTGCTATGCCTGCTTTTTTTTTATACGGGCCGTTCTGAGGGATGGAACTCAAGTCCTCATGTTTGTACAGCAAATGCTTTATTGACCGAGTTGTATCTTCAGCCTTGGCTGCTTTTATTATTTTTTTTTAAAGATTTATTTTATTTATTGTATGTGAGTGCTTTATCTGCAGAAGAGGGCATCACATCACGTTATAGATGGTTGTGAGCCACCATGTGGTTGCTGGGAATTGAACTCAGGACCTCTGGAAGAGTAGGCGATGCTCTCAACCACTGAGCCATCTCTCCAGCCCCTTGGTTGCTATTATTATTGCTATTATTATTATTGTTGTTGTTATTGTTATTATTATTATCATTGACAGGGTCTCATATATCCCAATTATTATTACTATTATAATTATTAACAGGGTCTCATATATCCCAATTTGGCCTCGAACTTACTGTGTTGCTGAGGATAACCTTGAACTCCTGATCCTCCTGCCTCCACCTCCTAGATCCTGAGCTGGCAGGTGTTGTGTGCCACCTTGCCTGGCTTACCTTCAGCTCTATGAAGAACTCCCCCTGGGTGTGGTAGAACCAGGTTCGTGAGGGCTGGGCTCGACACAAAGGAAAGCAAGTCCTGAGATTGTGCCACAAAGAGAATGGGGGATGGACACCCCCTGGGCTCCCTGCCGTGAGAACAGGATTCAAGACTGTGCGTTGAGCTGATGAACAGAGCAAGAGGCTAAAGCAAGTATAGGTGTCCAGGGCAGGGTCAGCTAACAGTAAAGGTTTACGGAACAAAGGAGAGAAAGTCCTGGGCTATATGTTCTGAGCTCAGGTCTTGGAACCCCCATCTCTGCCTCAGGCTGTGTGACCTTAGAGTTCCCTGCTCGCTTATCTGTTGCATGGAGAGATCAAGTCACCCTCCGCCGGACTCTCTCCTCAGCTTCCACCAAGCTTCTGTTCTCACGAGCCCACACAGCCAGGCTGGTGAGATGGCTCAGCTGGTAAAGGCGCTGGCTGCTAAGCCTTCATGATCTTAGTTTGATCTCCCGGGACCCACACGGTAGAAGGAAAGAACCAATTCCGGCAATTTGTCCTCTGACCTCCAGATGTGTGCTGTGACATATGTGCATCCCGTGAGTAAATAAATATAATAAAAATGAATTTAAAAAGAGCACAGTATATGCGGAGGCCAGAGGGTGATCCTCGCCCTCACCATGGTCAGTGCAAGGATGGGTGTGTCTGAGGAGATGCTCCTTCAGAGTGGGAGGAGGGTCCAATCATCACTTTAGTCACCTGAGCATCTATATCCAAGGCGGGCCCGGAGGCCTGCTTTATCACTGTTCTTTTATTGTTCAACAAAACTCATATTTTATATGTTCTTCTTTACTTAAAACTTTATAATAAAATATTTTAAGGGCAAGCAAAATATAAAAAAAAAATAATAGTTTGTATGGTAGACTCTGCCTTTAATCCCAGCGTTCAAGGAGCAGAGGCAGGAGAATCTCTGTGAGTTCAAGATCAGCCTGGTCTACATAGTGAATCCCAGGACAGCCAAAGCTATGAGAGCCTGTCTCAAAAAACATTAAAAAAAAAATCTGAAGCATAATAATGTATGCCATTAATTCCAGCACTTGAGATATGGAATGGGAAGATGAGGTCATCCTCTGCTACATAGTGAGTTTGAGGCCAGCCTGGGCTACATGAGATCCTGTCAATAAATATAGAGAAGACTCTTTAAAGCATCTCTGTCTTCCAAACCTCAGAGGTAGGGGTTGGGGACTGATGTAAAAAAAAAAAAAGAAAAAGAAAAAGAAAAAAAAAAGCTTACATTTAGGCTCGCAACTTTCATCCCAACAGAGGCTGGTGGATTTTTGTCAGTTTGAGGCCAGCCTGGTCAGTCCCGGGCCAGCCAGAGCTATATAGTGAGACCTTGTCTCAAAAACAACAAGAAGAAGAACAACAACAAAACAACAACAACAACAACAAAACCCCCAGCACGCAGAAGCTCACATACAGCTGCCCATGGCGCATCAAAGCCAGGTCTGCTTATTCTTTTTATTTCTGAATTTATGTTGGTTGCTGGGGTTGGAACCCAGGGCCTCCCTTGTTCCATGCAAGTGTTGGTTTCACTGAGCCACTGCCCCCCCCCCCCACCAGGCGTGTTTGTTTACTCTTGGCCAAATCACTTTTTCAACTACATTGCCAGTCTACCACCTGATGGTTCTTGAAGCTATCTCACGGCAGGCAGTCGGCTCACCCACCGGCATCTCCTGGTACCCAGCAGGTACCCAGTGCCCACTGAGCATGCTCCCTGCAGTCGCCACTCGTGCACTCACATACACACACACACACACACACACACACACACACATGCACACGCACATGCACACACCCTCCCCCAACCCTCCAGGTTCCTGTCACACGCATGGGTCACTTCACAGGTGAAAGTGAATTCAGTGGGGTGGGGGTGGGGGGGTGGGGGTCGGATTAAGCTTGGGAGGGTGGGGCTGAGACATGGAGGAGCACTCTGATGTTGACACTGTTAGGTGGAGCGGCAGCAGCACCCCCACCTCGGCCCACGGACACTCCTTCCTAACAATACAAACCACATATACATTCGCAGACCTGTATTCGGCTGCCTTAGGCTTTAGACACCTCTATCACCACCCCCTTCTCACAGGAGGAAGCTGAGGCAAAGCTGGTGACTGGTTCAAGTCCACAACAAGTGTCAGAGCGGGAACACATCCTCCAGGAAGCAGGACAATCTCCACAGTGGACACCCCGGGGTGAATGCTAAGGACTGGAAGGAGGGGAAACTGTTTGGGAGTCTTTTTCCCAAGCTGAGCAGCCCTGTGCACAGAGCGGCTGTCCTTACTTCTCAGTGTGTCTATGGCCCTTGGGGAGGGAGATGCCGAGGATGTGGTCAGCTGACCTTCGCCTGGAGTGGGCTCCCAAGCCCATCGTCCTGGCCACAGTCTCAGACAGGGCTACTCTTTGTCATTTGTTGCTGAGGAGGAAAGTTTCTCACCGGGGAGAGTGGGACGTGCCCAGAACTTCCCCATACTCACAACCGTCCTCAGACTCAGAGTCTCTCTCTCCCAGCCCATCTCAGAACCTTAACCTTCTGTCCTTCTGTCCTTCTGTCCTCATCCCAACCTGGTCCCCAGGGCCTGCGGATTATAGCCTTGGGCTCCGGACCTTCCATTGGAAGGTAGAGATGGGGGGGAGAGAGAGAGAGAGAGAGAGAGAGAGAAGGGAGGGAGGGAGGGAGAGAGAGAGAGAGAGAGATGAGAGGTACCAATTTCTACTTCCCATAACATGGGCAGCATGGGTGCTTGGGATGCAGCAAAAGGCACAGCAGCTAGGGAAGGCAGAAGGCCTGAAAGGCTAGTGCCTTGTGACACTGCTCAAATAGGAAGAGAGACGTGAAATGACCCAGGATTGGTGCTGAGGGGTAGCCACCGATGCCTTAGGGCAATCTGGAAGGGCCTCCTGGGGGAGGTGACTTAGGCTGAGCCTCGAGGGCTGAGGAGGGTTAAAGAGTTCATCGCAGGACATCAGCCAGCTTCTTTATCCCACCGGCTTCTGCCACCCTCTGTTTGGCCGCGGGTGTCCTCCTCTGCGGGTGTCCTATTCTGTTTTCCAACTTGAGCCTTGAGCCCCAGAGGCTAATCCAGGCTCCCGGAAGCTAAGGAAACTGAGGCTGAAGAGGGAAGGGCTTCAGGTAGCGCTGCAATGGGTACTACTTGTGGCCCGAGCTCGGTGGTTGCGGCTCCTGCGGGTCACCGGCTGCGCCTGGGAGGACCAGGGCTGGCGCTGGGCACGGTCCCCAGCGGAAGGCGCCCGGCTCTGATTGGAACAAGGTGGCGACGCCCCGCCGGCCGCATTGATCTCGCCCGGTGTTCCAGCCGCGGGGCGGGGCCCGCGCTGGGCGCTCTGCCGGCTTTCCCAGGTGTGGGGACACCCCGGGGAAATGGCTTTTCATGTGGTTGTGGCAAAGCCTTGCCACCCAGCACGTGGGGGAGGCCGAGGAGTCGGGGGGGGGCGCACTCTGACAGTGGGGAGGGGGTGTCTAGAGGCTGGAGACCCACAAGCCAGCCAGTGCCACACCCTGGAGAGGATCAGGAGACAGGGGCGATGGAGTGGGTTCCGCGCTACCGAAAGGCTGTGGGGCATTGTGTTCCCTTGCTGTCCTATTCTGGTCTTGTGGCCACATAGGTTTGGGAGCCACCGTCATTTACACACTGCCGCTCCTCTGTTAAGGGATCTGCAAGAGTCACAGATTCTTTATGCTAGGTGTCAACTGCAGATCGGGAAACCCTGGGCCCAACCCCCCCAGCAGCTCCCAGATGAACCGGGAATGGTGGCACAAGCCTGTAACTTCAGCGCAGGGGAGGTGGAGCGGGAGGGTCAGACATTCAAAGTCATTCTTAGCTACCCCAGATCTTCCCTCAAAAATTACAATAGAGCCGAAGGTCCCTGGGACCAGGTTTTAGACCTGAGGCTCAACAGTTGGTCCACACTGGTAGGAGGAGTTTAGGCCTAATATCGCCATGTCCAGCTAGAGATGTGTCCTTGATAGAGACACCAGCCCAGAGAGGGGATAGGGTGTGCAGAAAGCCCCGCCCCTCACCACCACCAGGAGAGCACGGAAGGTTACAGCATGGCATGCTACTAATCTCTTTTTTGTTTTGTTTTGTTTTTTGAGACAGCCTAGACTGACTTTGTAGACCAGGCTGTCCTCGAACTCACAGCGATCTGCCTGCCTCCAAGTGCTGGGATCACAGGTGTGGGCCACCACGCCGGGCTACACTACTAATCTTAACGGGCAGCTTCCTTCAGGCACACAGAAGGTTCTTCTAATTTAAACAAGATTGCATTTCGTATGAGAGAGAGAGAGAGAGAGAGAGAGAGAGAGAGAGAGAGAGAGGGGAGAGGGGAGAGGGGAGAGGGAGAGGGAGGGAGAGGGAGAGGGAGAGAGAGAGAACGCAGCACTTGTGTTTTGGTGTATGTGTGGAGGTCAGAGGTCAACATGTGGGAGTCGGTTCTCTTCCTCCACCACCTGGATCCTGGGGATCAAGTTCAGGCCATGAAGCTTGGCAGCAAGTGCTTGTGTCACTGAACTTATCTTGCCCATCTCAGCTCTTTTTTAAACCTCTGACTCGGACCCCTCACGCTGCGTAGAGCCCTCTCTAAGCTAGGACTAGCTCTAAGAAGTCTGGCCTTTGATGTCAGTAAACACTGCTGGTCTTCTCTCTCTCAAACGTGCGCTGTTCCCTGCTTGCCACTGCGGCAGGTCCTGCCAGCCTGTGAAGTGAGCGCTCTCAGACTCAGCAACTTAGTAGAATATGGGATGGTGCCGGGGACAGGGTTGGGGGCAGTGGAGGATCAGGAAGGGCATGGAGGTGTCACTGATCGTCTGTCCCCTGGGCTGACTAGCCTTGATGGCATTCTGTGTGACTTGCATCCTTCTGTAGCTCTGTCTTTGTCTCCTACTCTGTTCCTTCCATCGCCCCAGTGTATCCACAGAGGTCTCCAGCACGCCAGTCTCTTCTACTCCCTGCCTCAGGGCCTCTGCCTGCCCGCCTGCCCGTCTGTCTGTCTGTCTGTCTGTCTGTCTGTCTGCCTGCACAAGTTAGCTCAACCCTGCCTGGCTCCTCAGCCTCCTTCTCTGAGCCTCTGTTGCAGGGAGACTCATAGCCCACTGATATCTTAATCCCGAGATCAGGAGCAAAGCATCTTATTGGGGCAAAGGAAAGGGGGCTTAGTGGAGGCAGTGACGGTTGAGGCTCAGTGAGTACAGTGGGTTGCCCAGGTGGGCATGGAGGAGACCATGAGAACAACCAGAGACGTGCAGGGGACAGGCCAGAGAGCTGTGTGGGGACAGCAGAGAAGCTGGCATTGTGAGAAGACCTGAGCCATCGGCACTGGACGGGAGGAGGGATGGAGGACAGGAGCGAGGGACATGGTACGTGTGTGCATGTGTGTGTGTGTGTGTGCACGTGTGTGTATGTGTGTGTGTGCACGTGTGTGTGCGCGCGCGCGTGTGTGTGCACGTGTGTGCACGTGTGTGTGCACGTGTGTGCACGTGTGTGTGTGTGTGCGTGCGTGCACGTGTGTGTGTGCACGTACGTGCGTGCGTGCGTGCGTGCGTGCGTGTGTGATTAACCCATTACCCAGAGGACAAAACCAAGGCCCAGGAGGCTCAGCCACAGAGTGTTAGCGCTGCTCAGAGGAGCAGGCTGCTCCAGCCCTGTCTCCATCCTTACTCTCTTTTCACAGCACAGTCCACAGATTAGCCTAGGGTGGCTTCATTTTCTGACCACCAAACTCCTACTCACACACCAAAGCCCCATCTTCATTTCCCCTCTTTGTGAAACTGCCTCCAACACTCCCCTGGCTCCCTGTCCTGTTATACTATGAGGACTTTCGGGTGCCCCTCGCCTTCTCAGGACTTTGATGCCCTGAGGACAGACATGGGTCATTTCTAGCTCTCTGGCCAAAGAACAGAGGCTTCCTGGAGCTTTGCAGAAAGGGCAAATGAGTGAAGTCTGCCTTTCCCACTCTGGGCCTAAGTTTTAGAGTCCGGAGTCCACACGAGGGAGAAGAGACTCCTTCACTCCCTTGTCTCTTAAAACAAAACACATATTTTTCTGGGTATGAAAATAATACCTATTCATTAAGGAGAAATTGGAAAATAATAGAATTATGAAGAAGAAAATTAAAACCACCCCAGCCCTGCCACCCAGAACCGTTGCTGGCGTCTGCCCTTCGGATGCCACTCTTTCTCCTGTGTAGCTCCTACTGTCTCCCCCTCCCCCACCCCGTGCTGTTTTCTTTGCCTCTTCATATAATGCCTAGAGCGCACAGTGCCTACTGTTTGAAACAACCCGACATACTATGCGTGTCCCTGGTGTCACTCCATGACACTAAAGGCTGCTGAGCTGGGGGGCCCCAGGTTGGACCACCATGGTGTTCCCTCAGGCCAACAGCCCATCGGCTTACGGTGCCCCAGGATTTCTGTCATTGTGAGTGACACCCCTTAGATGGAGTTTGCTTACATCCCTGACCTCACTGCCCTTAGGACAAATCCTGGGACAGGGATGGCTGATCCAGGAATGAGTTCCTTGAGCACTAGCTCCCCTGCTGTTTCGCAAGTGTACCCCTCAAAGTCCCTGCTGGGCAGGAAAGTGGAGGTGCAGTCTCTTCTCTTCCTAAGGAAAGTCCATCCACACCCAAAGGCTCCTGGCTCCATCCGAGGATAAGAACACATAACACTCACTTTCCAGTGCTCCATGAAAACCATGTCAAAGGCCTGTCATTGTTCTCTGAGATGCTTGGCTCTAAGCGGACAGTCACAAGCCACTCCAGGTTTAGGGTGCTGTGACCTCAGGTTGGACACAGCTCACCAGATGCTGGGGACCTGTGTTCTTGGAGGTGGGCGTGGTTATCTCCTGTCCTACAGAAGAGAACACAGAAGCTCTAGGGAACCCTGTGGCTGGGCCTCACCCATGTACAGCTGATGCTCCACCACAGGCTGTGCTGGTGCTGTCACGGGAGCTGAAGGACCAGGGCCTTGTGGTCTGGGTGGCAGAGCCACTGCTCTGTGACACCTGCAGCTAAGCCAGCTGACAGTGACCATGGTCTTATCTTTGCTGAGACTAGAGCTGGAGCTTTGGGTCAACAGGGAGGTGGCCAGATCATGCTTGGGGTCCCTTCTGTGCCCTGGGAGTTTCTTCCGCCTCGGTTTTCATCTTCTTGTGGAGTGGGGCTTGGGTTCAGGGAGCAGGGAGAACCCTCCACCGACCCGACCGCCTTTCTGGGCAGTCGTTTGTGGCCTACTTATTATCAGGCGTCATCCCTTGCTGTGCTTGGAGAGGCCCCCAGGACAGCCCCCAGACACAGTGCTCACCATGCCCAAGTGATAGAGCGTTCTTTTTTAGGTTGCCTCACAGGAAGAAGAGGGGTCAGAAATAAGCTCTGGGTTTGCCCAGGACCCTGGGGACACTCCCTATTTGCATGTCTTTCCCCACCACCTTGACAGCCCTCTGGATTTTACCACACTCCTGAGAAGCTTCCTAGCTCTGGGACAGGGGACTGTGGCAGCTGGAAGGTCCCTGGTGGCCCCCCTGTGTGAGTGCTGAAGAGCTCAAAGACCAGAAGGGTGTCACCAGCTTCCTTGTAGCCCTCTTGCCTTTCAGAGTGCCCCCTCCCCCCCACGGTCACATCTGTGCTTAGACAGGAGCTGGGGCAGGTGGTGAGTTGGGGGGGGGGGTCTTTTAAGAGTGTGAGAAATTTCCTGATTAGAGAAGCAGGTGCATTGCTGTTCCCTCCTCTTTCCACCATAGCCTCTCTGGGAGCCCTCCCCACCCCCTCCCCCCACAGGTGAATGTTCCTATTGTGGTGGGCTAGGTGTAGACACACCACACAGTAGGTGAGCTCAGGACCCAAAGCCCAAGGCCCAGGGCTCAGCATGCAGGGCATGAGGTAGCTATGGGGTCAAATTGTGGTTGCTGTGTTGCCCTAGTACAAAGGAGGGCCCAGGTGGGAGGGTGTTGGGAGGGCCAGTTTCACACAGGACAAGGGTGTACCTTGGAGCTGCGTGGAGGATGGGGAGGGCTGCCAGCCCAGTTCTGGCAGGGCCCTGGGGCAGCTGGGGCTTGGGGGGGGATGCTTGTGTGTGGGGGATTGCCTCGCTTGGCCTCTCTTATTTATTGTCTGTTTAAACAATGGGGTTAATAAGGAGCATTAATTGAGCTGCTCTTCTCCCTACCCTGGAACACAAATCATAAGAGTACAGTGAGAAACCAGGAAATAGAGGAAAAATGAGCAAAAATGTCAAAAGCAGGGATCTCATCCCCTTGAGAGAATAGTGTGATGGTGTGATGGTGTGATGGTGTGGTGGTGGTGTGTGTGTGTGTGTGTGTGTGTGTGTGTGTGTGTGTGACTGTGTGTGTGTGGCGGAGGGGAGGGTAAGGCATCTCAGGAACATGGCCGGGCTCAACATACAACAGTGACAATGCTAGTCACCAGGCTCTGCAGCCCTTTGCAAGGCCCCCCACCCTATGGTCCCCAGCCCTGTCTCTGTTGACTCTGACAACCTGGAGGGGCTTGCTGTTCTCTCGTGGTGCAGAGATCAGGGCTGAGTCAGGAGAGGTGGGCGCAGCCCCCTGGGTGTAGGTGGCAGAGTCGCGATGACGTTAGGAATCGGGGGATGGTGAACGTGAGTGTGAGTGTACCCCGAGTGCTAGGTTGAACCCCAGCTGGGGCCACCACCGGCAGCCCTGCTCACAGATCCCACTCTGTGCTACCATGACGACGACAGACACGCCCCCAACATGAAACCCCAGATGCCACAAACCAGGCCCCACCTATGCTCCTAGCTCGGTTCCCTGTCCAGGTGTCACTGTCCCCAGCCCTGGTCACTTACGAGGCTACAGTCCCACTACTCTTATTCACCAGGCTTCTTAGAAGCGTCCATCCGCTCCACAGGTCAAAGGTCAAGGGCAAAAGGCTTTATCACCAACCCCATTGTCCATAGAGAGGGATGGCAGGAAGGGTGTGGCGCCTCCCGCCACCCCAGGCCTGCTACTCTAGGCCAAGTCCCTGGAGCTCTGGGTAACCTTAGGCCTGGCCAGGCTGGGAAGGCCACAGAGGCCTCACTCAGAACTTGGGCTGTCCATGACTGGTCTGCACAGCCGGCTCAAGTGCATACTGTGGGCTCCCACGTCCCCGCAAGCTCCCAGGGTGCTTCCCAGGAGGCTGGCGTGGACCCGGGGTTGGACGGAGGGTTGAAGGGTTCTGCAAGGCTCTCAGGTACCGTCTAAAGTCGGTCTGGCTGAGTCCTCTCTCTCTCTGTGCCTCGGTACTTGAGAGGCTGAGGAAAAAGATCATAGATTCAAGGCCAACCTTGGCTACATATACAGAGGGGTTTACAAGGCTAGCCTCGGCTATAGATACAGACTGAGTTCACAAGGCCAGCCTCAGTAACTTAATAAGACCCTGTCTTAAAATAAAAAGCAAAAAGGAGGCCGTGGCTGTAGCTCACTGGGAGCGTGCCTGTCTAGCATGTGTGAGGCCCTGGGTTCAAACCTCAACACTGCAACAACAAATAAATGAACGAACAAAGGAATTTAAAGTTAAACACCCAGCATTCTCGTTGCTCTGGTGTTCTGTGTTTGTGCGCAACAGGGGCCACTGAGTGGGGCACAAGACACAGAATGTTTCCACCATTGTGGGTTCTTCTCTGCACATAG
This sequence comes from Acomys minous, assembly GCF_964271855.1. Lineage (NCBI taxonomy): Eukaryota > Metazoa > Chordata > Mammalia > Rodentia > Muridae > Acomys > Acomys minous. Next base: position 110,780,926 of record NC_140487.1, on the reverse strand, counting down.
GAATGGTGACTGCTAACAGTCACCCTAAGGTTCTGGGGTACTCTTCGTGTGGCCTCACACACAGTGGGAAACCGCCCCGTGGAGCATTCTAGAAGGAAATACACCAAACGATGATGCTTTTGCGTGGGGCCTGCAACTTGCTTTTAAATTCTGTGGCTCATGTAGGTGTTTTGTGACCTGAAACGCTACAGAGTCCTGAGGTTGGCTTCAGGGATGCTCTCACTGGCTCTGGCCTCTCGAGCACCACAGGCCTCCCTTGTGTGTTTGTGCGTATGTGTACATGTGCGTGTGTGCTCATGTGTATACGCTTGTGTGTGCATGTGTGTGGAGGCCAGAGGTCAACACTTGTGTGTCTTCAATTACCCTCTGGCTTCGTTTCTCCCACCTAAGCACTAACCGGGGCCTGCCCTTGCTTAGCTTCTGGGATCCTTTAGTTCTGAGACAGGGTCTCCCGGTGAGTCTGGAACTGGCCAGTTGGATTAGACTGTCCCAGGAACCCTCTTGTCTCCTCTTCCCTGGGGCTGGGATTGCAGGTTGTGTGCTGTCATCTTCAGCTTTTCTGTGGGGTCTGGGGATCCAGGCTTAGGTTCTCACGCATGCACAGCAGGCATTTTTTTCCAACCAAGTATTCTTCCAGCCCCGTTTGGTCATTAGTCGGTTGTGGACAGTGAGGACCACTGGGCTACGGCAGCGACAGGCCAGTGGATGTGGCCAAGTTTTTCAGGCCCTTGCAAAGGGCACCAAGCTCTGAATTTCTTGTTTCTGGTGATGTCTGTTTGGAAATTTTGTTCTTATTTGCTTTTTATTTAAAGTTCGCTTTAAAATGATGTGCATGTGTGTGTCTGCACGCGGGTCTGTGCGTGTGAGTGCAATGCCCGCAGGGGACAGAGGGGCTGGATTGCCTGGAGCTGTTGGTTTCAGGAAGATGTGAGCCACCGGATGTGGGTGGTGGCACTTGAACTCAGGGCCTCTCAAAGAGCAGTATATACTCTTAGCCACTGAGCCATCTCTCCAGTCCCCTGTTTTGTTTTTTGTTATTGTTGTTGTTGTTTTGAGATAGGGTCTTTTGTAGTTCAGGCTAGCTTTGAAATCTTGATCTTCCTGCTTCCAGCGGGTGGAATTATAGGCCTGTGCTACCATGAATGGTTGTCCTGAAAATCAATCTCTCACTCCATCTCTCTGTAGGAGTGTGTGTGTGTGTGTGTGTGTGTGTGTGTGTGTGTGTGTGTGTGTGTGACAGTGTGGGTATGTAGAGGACGAGCTGGCATTTTGGCCCTCCACTGCTTAGTTTGAGACAAGGTATCTTGTTCTGCTGTGTGGGCCAGGCTAGGTGGCCTGTGAAACCCAGGATCTCTTCTCACTGCCTCCCATCTTACTTCAGAGACTCTGGCTTTCCGGCTGGGGATCCGAACTCAGATCCTCATGCTTGTGCTGGGCTGTCTCTACATCTCTACCCTGAAATACTCAATGAGTTCTGAGCTTGTGTCCTGCATCTTTATTTAATTAATTAATTTATTTTTGGTTTTTCAAGACAGGGTTTCTCTCTGTTGCCCTGGCTGCCCCAGACTCACTTTGTAGATCAGGCTGGCCTTGAACTCACAATGATCAGCCTTTCCCGAGTGCTGGGATTAAAGGCATGAGCCACCATGCCCGGCCCCCTCCTGCATCTTTATTTTGCACTGTGTCCTGAAAAGGTCCCTGGGGTGTCCTTGCGATAGGTCTCCTCTTGGCTGTTCTGAATCCCTGCCCTCGTCCTGGACAGGCCACAGGCGCGGCCATCCCTGGCACAGACTATGTGCTTTGGCTCTGTGGCTGAGTTCTAGAGGGGGATAAAAATAGGGCTTCAAGCAGCTCGGGAAGCCTGTGGTGTCGCCACACTCACGCACACATGCACGGAACTTATCTTCACCCTGTGCATCTGCACTGGCCTATTTCAGGGAGCTGCCTGCGTGTCACGAGATGTGGGGCAGCCATCACTGCCCAGCCTGCACTCCGCCCAGACTCCACCTGCCTTGAAAGTCATGCCCAACGCTCATGCCTGCCTATCTCCTTCCTTGCTCCTCTCTTGTGTCCTCTTTCACAGGACACACAAGCCCCCTCCCCCCACCCCCCCAGGAATGCCTCTGGATGATCCTGCCGTCCCCGTTTACACGTGCCACCAGCATTCTCTACCCCCCCAGATGCACTGTGGGTCCAGTTCAGACTCCATTGTCCTCAGGAACGTTCTAGAAGTCTCTGAGCAGGGCTGGGAACAATTAGGGAGAGCTCTATGGAGGTTGAGCACCTGGGCTGTGAGGAAGAGGAGACATGCTCCAGATAGGAGGCATCTTTCATGCCACATAGACTGTGGCATTTCCTAGACACCGGCCTCTTGCTGAAGCCCAGTCTTGCCAACTGTAAAACAGTGATCATAACAACAATACTATAATATATAATATATGACATATACAAGGTAATATATAATATATAATATATGACGTGTACCATGTAATATATAATATATAATCCACCGCATGGATTATAGTGGAGAGTAAGTGGGAAAGAGACCTGGCTGCGACAGAACCATCATGGCACCTGCGTGGCGCACAGGAAGTTGCCAACAGCTGCAGCTCCTGCCCCACTTCCTCTTCTCTTCTTCCGCTTTGCTTGAAGCAGACCCTGCCGGCTCCCTAAGTCTAGGTGCATTTTCAGCTCTGCGGTGGCATCCATGATGCTCATCCCCCTGTGATGTACACTCGGTGTGCTCATAGACATCTATAGAGGTCCCGGGAGGCGGAGTCAGGGCTGTGGGTAGCCTAAGCGGGGTTGTAGTGGGCTCTCAGGGTCCCAGAATGCCTTAACTGTGGGGCTTGGGCAAGGACTGTCTCTATCCTGAGCCCCACTTGTCCCATTTACAAACCATGTGTGTGTGGGGTGGGGGGTGGGGGGGTGGATATCAACTTCAGACAGACAAGCACACCCACCTGCTGTGTTCACTCTTGCATGCTTTCATGCAGTGGGTTAGTGGTTCCCAACCCTTCAAGGGTCACACATCAGATGTCCTGCATATCAGATATTTATATTATGCTTCTTAACAGTAGCAAAATTATAGTTATGAAGTAGCAATGAAATAAATTTTTGTTTTGTTTTGTTTTTTGAGACAGGGTTTCTCTGTGTAGCCTTGGCTGTCCTGGACTCCCTTTTGTACACCAGGCTGGCTTTGAACTCACAGCGATCCATCTGCCTCTGCCTCTCGTGTGCTGGGATTAAAGGCGTGTGGCACCACCACGCCCAGCGTAATGTAATGATTTTATGGTTGGGGATCACAACATGAGGACTGTATTAAAGGGTGGCAGTGTTGGGAAGGTTGAGGACCACTGCAGTAGATGCTCAAGAAGAGTCCATCCACTACAGGGGTCAATAGTACCCCCAAAAGAGGAGAGAGAGAGAGAGAGAGAGAGAGAGAGAGAGAGAGAGAGAGAGAGAGGGAGGGAGGGAGGGAGGGAAAGAGAGGGAGAGACGGACGGACGGACGGACCAGGCTGCCTCTTCTAGGGAGATTCAAGTCTGATGCTCTAGACACAAACACGGCCTGAGCATCTGCTGTATGCAAGGCTCCACCTAGACCGGGGGGATCCTGTCTATGCTACCCAACAGGCCAGAGCCAAGGTGGTAAAGACAGACATGGAGATGTGAGGAGAAGCACAGAGGGTGGGTCCCCTTCAGCCCCTGCTCCCAGGAGGCCAAAGCTCCTCTTCTGCTTTCCTTCTTTGAAAAGAAAAGAAAGAAAGAAAGAAAGGGGGAAAAAAACAGCACTTTCTTCCTACATCTCTAAGTAACACAGGGTTCATGTTGAGAGTTCCGAAAAGTGCGACTCACTAAAAGAATTTCCCAGAAGGCCTCTGGGCCCCTCCGGCTCCACTCTCTCCCAGCCGCCTAAACTGCAGTTGGCACGTTATTTCCTCTATTCTTTGCCTGAAGGTGGCCTTGTGTGGCTTGCTTTCCGCTGTGGAAGAGACTTGGTTTCATGTAGGGAACAAGACATGGGCAGAATGTCAGGGTTACCCCCACAGATCCCACTAACCCACCTGGAATTCTGCTCCCTACCTGCCCTGGGCCTGTAATTCTTCCTAAGACACCCTGGATCTGGCTCAATGGTACTGAGGTACTGACCAGGTCCCCGAGGCTGCCAGGGCTTGGGTGGGCAGGGCCAGGAGACATAGAGGAGGTCCTTCATGGGGCGGCTCTTGGGCAGCTACCAGCATCCATCCCCAGGTGATGTGGGTTTGGGGCACAGGTATAATACTCCCCTCTGTTTACTCCCCTTTGGGGGTCTCCCAGGGATTCCCAACACCTGCCGCCTCTATCATTAGCCACACCCCTCTTCTCAGAGGCCAGGTGACCTACAGCTGTGCAGGTGAGAGACAGGAGGGAACCCACACCAATTACAATCCAATGGCATTGCCACCCTGGCAGGGGTCAAGGCTCCCATGGACCCTTTGGACTCCCGTCTGGAAGGTGTTTGGGTTGGTGGCGTTGGCCATAGCAACCTCCAAAATTGTATCTTATACGCATCTATCCCCTCCGCCCACACATAAGTCTGAGCCTTGTGCCAAAAATGCCTTTCCCAGACTTAAAAGAAAACCCCAAAGAGGAACCTAAACCTCTAAGCCGCCAGCACCCATAGGCTGGGAGAGTTCTGGCTTGGCGTTCAGAGAAAAACCAGCCAGCCAAGGGGAAGTGAGGGGTGGGGGGCACGGAAACCTGCACAGAACAGCAGTGCCAGTTCATCACTCCCTCAGGCCCCCCCATCCCCCAATGCCAACTCTGTAACAAGGGACACTGAACGTCACTTGGGAGACCACACCCACTCCCTGGAACTCTCTTTGGATGCTTCAAGGGTGACAGGTGATGACAGCAGGCACCCCAATTCCTGGTAAAAGAGGCTCTTGAGAGAAGGTGGCCTTAAATCTGGGTCTTGAGGAGAGGAGAGGCGGGCTCCTTCTTTTTTTTATCAGCTCAGGGACATGCTTTTTCTTTCTCATTTACTGGAAAGGAAGAATATGGATTCATAGTACTTTCCGGCATTGGTGAAGGGCTCGCCCGTGCCGGGCCCTGTGTTAACCTCATCCCATCCCTAGGCCGTCTGAGCAGACTTTTGTAGGTACTGTCCCTCTCTTTCGTTTCACAGAGGAGAGAGCAAACAGAGAGAGGTGAGCCGCTTCTTTCCAGGACGCGCAGCGATGACGCGGTAGGGTCTGGATATAACTTGGGTCTATACAGCTAAACTGTGTTCTGTGTCCTCCTCCCCGGGTGCCATGTGTGAAGGGTCTTGCAGACTTTCTGAGCTCCCTGCTCATCTCTCCTCAGCACTAGGAAAGTGGGACCCACATGCTGGAGACTTCAGACAGGAGGCCAGCCTGTGTGGTATGCACTCTTAGCCTGTGCCATGCACAGGGCTTCTTGGGTATATTTCCTCTTTGAAATTCTGTTAGTTCCATTCTCTCTCTATTTGACTGTATGTCTTTCTCATTCTTTTCTTTTCTTTTTTTCCTTTTTTCTTTCTTTCTTTCTTTCTTTTTTTTTTTTTGAGACAAAGTTTTAAGTATCTGGGGCTGACTTTGAACTTGCTGTGTAGAGGGAAAGGTGACCTTAAACACTTGATCCTCCTGCCTCCATCTCCTAAGTGCTAAGAATTACAGAACTGAGCCACCCACTCCACCATGAGTAGTGCCCAGGCCCTCTCACAGGAGCTGTAGGTTCAAGGCTTGTGATAGGACCCAATAGGACATCCAGACACAGAAGCCCTCTCTTCTTCCCTTTCCCCTCTTTTTCCTCCCTCTCTTCTCTAGAAATGACTCAGGAAGTCCTGAAGCTGGCTCTGGGAACTGGGGCTCAGAGCTCAAAGTCGATAGACTCCTGGCAGAGTGGGTGATGGAGACAAAGGCTGGGCTGGGAATGTAGCTCTGCAGTAGCACATTTGCCTGGAATGCCCAGGGCTCTAGGTTTAATCTCTAGTCTTACACACACACACACACACACACACACACACACACACACACACACACGATATGACTCACCAGCCACTGGTAGCTCCATGTCTGCCGATGGTACAAAACCAGATGTGTAGATCAACCAGTTAGATGAGAGACACATATGTAACGCATGCAGCTATAGCCACATGATTTTTGACAAAGATGCCAAAATTGCACATGGTAATAAAGGCAGCATCTTCAACAAACAATTCTAGGAAGACTGGGTACCCGCAGGATGGAGACCTAAGGAGGAACTCCAAATGGGTCAAAGATGCTTTTTGATGGTTTGTTTATTTTCATTTCATGTGTGTGAGTGTTTGCCTACATGTATGTATGTGTGTGTACCACACATGTGCAGTGCCTGTGGAGGACAGATGAGAGCATTAAGACACACTGGAATTGGAGTTTCAGATGGTTGTAAGCCGCCTTGTAGGTGCTGGGAATCAAACCCGTGACCTTTGGAAGAAACAGCCGGTGCTCTAACCTCTGAGCCATCTCTCCCACCTTGGGTCAAAGAAGATCCTTAACGTCAGACCTGAGACTCTGACTCTGTTAGAAGAAAAGGTGAGGAACACACTTCCAGGTGCAGGTGCAGGGACAGGGAGGCTTCTCCAGTGGGATTCTTGCTCAGGCAAACTAAGGCCAACAGTCAGCAAATAGGACCTCACGGAATTAAGGGGTTCCTGTGCAGCAAAGGGAGAGATGGATCTAAGCAACAGCAGCTTACAGAATGCTAGAAAGTCTTGGCTTGAGATGCACCCGGCACTTCCATATACAAAGAAGTAAAAGCAACAACAACAAAAATCTCAGCAAGAACTCAAGGGGCCCAATCAATAAGCAGGCTAGGAAATGAGCAGACGCTTCGCCAAAGATGAACTGCAAACGGGCAATAGGCGTTCCCCAGCGTAAGAGAATCAAAACCACGCCGAGCCCTTCTCACCCCGGTCAGAACGGTGCTCATTAAGAACATAAGCAAACGCTGGCAAGGCAAGAGGGAGCCTTTCCACGCTGCTGCTGCTGCTGCTGCTGCTGCTGCTGCTGCTGCTGCTGCTGCTGCTGGGAGCAGAGCTGCGCCAGCCGCAGCGGAAGTTGGAGGTTTCTCAAGAAACTAGAGACAGCTGGGTGTGGCGGTGCACACCTTTACTCCCAGGATTTTGGAGGCAGAAGCAGGCAGATATCTTGCATTTGAGGCCAGCCTTGTCTACAGAGCAAGTTCCAGGTCACTCATGCGTAATGAGGCCCCATCTTAAACAACAAGCAAAGAAACAACCCTGTAAGTAGAATTTCCACATGACCCAGTTACACTATGCCTGGGCGGTCACTCAAAGGAATCCCCGCCCACTAATAGAGGGCAAAGGAAAGTGTGTGTGTGTGTACATGATTATAAATACATATACATATGCATATATGATTTTATTATATAATATAATTATATTATATTTATTATATAATATTATTTTTATATCATATATTATATGGATGTATATATATTCATCCATAAAGAATGAAGTCATGCCACATGCAGGAAAATGGAGTGGCCACAGAGAATTACACTGAGCAAATTAAGTCAGCCTCAGAAAGATAAGTATTATATTTTTTCTCATTTGTGGGTCCTAGATCTTATATAGATACCTACAATCATATATGTATATATGACAAGAAAGATATGAAACTGTCGAGGGGGCAAAGAGGACTAAGGGGAGGGGAGGGGCAAGCAGAGAGAGGTACAGAGACGAGGAGGAAAATGCCCCAAATATAATATATACATGTACCAATTAAGAAAATTAATTGAAGCCGGGCGGTGGTGGTGCACGCCTTTAATGCCAGCACTTGGGAGGCAGAAGCAGGCAGATCACTGTGAGTTTGGGGGCAGCCTGGTCTACAAAGCGAGTCCAGGATAGTCAAGGAAGGCTACACAGAGAAACCCTGTCTTGAAACCACCCCCTCCAAAACAAACAAACAAACAAACAAAAAACTAAAAGCCAAAAACCAACCAAACAAATCAAAACAGCAATAAAAGAAATTTAAATGATATATGAAACTTTTAAATTAAAAAAAATTTAAAAACAGAGCCTGCAGGTGGCAGGTCCCTAGGAGTTGGGATTAAGAGCCAGTGCTCTGGCTGAGCCTGGTGGAGCACGCCTGTAATCCCAGCACTCAAGGAGGCAGAGGCAGACGGATCTTTGTGAGTTCGAGGCCAGCTTGGTTTACAAAGCCAGTCCAGGACACAGAGAAACCCTGTCTCAAAAAACCAAATAAAAAATAAAAAAGCCAGAGCTCTGGAAGCTATACTAAGCCCCAAGTTCAGGGCTGTCCCCCCACCCCTCAGAAGGCCAGGTCTACCAGACACTAGACTTTCTTTTCAGACGTTACTGTCTTCTTGTCTCAAGAGTCTTCTGGAAGGTCATGTTTTCAGGTCTCTCCCCGTCAGGTAACCCAGAAAGCCTCAGCTTTGATGTGGCCACCTCAAGGCCCTGCCATCAATGGGCCCACTATCTGACCTGCAGGGCCGCCAGGGGCCGCTGGTTGGCCGTAGTGGGTGCGGACGAGGCCTGGACACACAGGTCCTCTGTGTGGGGCCGGCTCACACACACCCACACCCTGTGGCCAGTGGGGGGCTACTAGGAACTTCATTCCAGCATGGGGGTGGGGCAAGACAGACAGGGTGCTTTGAGGAGATGGTGTTTGCAGCGTGGCCTCAGGAGCTGCCATCAGAGAGGCCTGGTAGACAGCGCCATGGTGGGCGGGGAAAGACTGGCGGTCACTCATCTCCCGCCAGGGTCAGCGGAGGAGGAGGCCACGGAGTCATATATGCTCAGGGTGACCAACCAGCAGGGCAGCCTATCACTGGAGGGTTCCTTGGGCTTTGAAATATTGGGTGCCAGATTCTTGTTGTCATCCCCCTGCCTCCACACGGGGATACCCGTGCCTGTGAGTCCACTTCGCGTTTCTCCCAGATGTCTAGGGGGTATAGCGTCTGAGCTGCCCACAGACCCCAGCCTCTGCTAAGAAAATAGAGGCCAAGGAGCTGAAGGCCTGTCCTGGGCAGGGGGTCCTGTGTGCACGACCATCCCCAGGACCACCCAGGGCACTCCTGCCCTCTGGATCTTGAGATCTCAAGATCTCACACTGTTATCTTTCCTGCTGTCACCTCCTCATCCTTAGAGAGTCGGTACTGTCACTCCCAGATTCTCCGCCTTAACCACACATCACATCCCTGTCTACATTGTCGCTGCTGGCCACCTCTCACTACCAGCTGGACACCCTCAGCCTGCCCTCTTGAACCAGCTCCTGGCATGGGTAGAGAGCAGTTGCTCTATGCTGGGCTGGGCCCTCTGGTCATCGGCTTTTGACCACAGCCCCAGAAGACTGGTGATGCCACCATCTCCTCTAGAAGGGGAAATTGAGGCACAGGGTGGTGAAGGGTACCTCCCGATGATAACTAGGAGAGGTAGCATATGGGCTTCAATTAGAAAGTGCCCCTCCAGAGCCCAAGCTTGGCAGGATCTTGTGGAATGGTGGAGTTAACAAGGCAAAGCCATCTCTGCACAGGGTGCCCCTAAATCTGAAGGCTGAGCATGCCCTCTTGGATCTCCAGCCTTTCCTTGGTCTCCGCTGCAGGGTGAGGTTCTTTCCCTGACCCCTTTCCTCCAAGGAAAAAGCATGGGGTATCCTGGGCCCAGTGAAGGACCTGGTTCAAGAGCAGGATTGAGAAAGCATGAAGGATAACCTGGGTAGCTTCTGGAAGGTTCCACACAAGCCCTGACTTTCAAGAGGCCCAATCATTTGTCCCCTGTTGCTTCCAGGGACTCCGGGTGTCCCCTGAGCACTGATGCCCAGAGGTGAGGCATGGAAACACAGATACAGGTGAAAACACAGACGAAGCTATTGTTTTCTGGTCTACAGGGACTCTAAGTCAGCAAGGCTTCATGACAGTGCAGAGGACCCACCACGGGAAAGGGGCCAGGGACATACAGGGGTTGGGGTCCGCCCGAGGAGCACCAACTCTAACTTACTGTCTTCTTTTACCCAATGAAAGAATGACACTCAGAGATGTCAAGTGCCTTGCTTGGAGTCACACAGCATACGGGCATGAGAGGGGGAAGGCAGGGGACTGGACCTTCTGCCAGGATTGCCCAAGTCAACTTGTGTGACTTTCCAGACCCAAACCCAACATCCTTGGTCTGGTTCCCCAGTCTGAGATGGGAATCTAGCACACAGCATTTTCAAGGTCTCTAGGGGTGTGGCTGAGGAGGGTCTGCATTCAGAGGATGCAGGGGCTGGCGGAGTAAGGACAGGGACACCTTTCTGCACAACTCCCACAGGTAGTGGATCCTGAGAGGCAGAAGGTGAGAACACAACGGCACTGGGGGTTCTTGACCTGAGCAGAAATCCAGGGGGTGCAAGACTCTGGCTGGAAATAATGACATTTCCCCCCACTGTTAGCAACCTTGGAACACAACTCAGCGTCTTTTTCCACCCATGGTGGTGTCACTAACAGAAACCACACATTGTGTTTGGTCTCGGGAGGGTTGTGGCAGATGACCGGTCACTATCTATTGTCAGCATTCATCACCCAAGAGCTACGCCGGATTTTGGATCCACAGGGAGGGCCACTGTCACTCAAATGTCCTCAGAGAGGCCCCAGGTCACAATCTGCGATGGGCCTTTGTATATTGGAAACCGTTTCCCTAGCCCTGGTGCCCTCCGAAGCCCTCTTGCATTTATTTTGTTTTTAATAGTGCAATTTGAGAAGTCATGGGTTTCCTGAGAGTTTAGGACAGTGTGTAGACTACCGGGGGACTCTGAGGCTGGAGGCTGTGGGCGCTCTGAATCACAGAGCTGAGCCTGAGTGGGCAGGTTTAAAGGACAGAGACGAGACAAGGGCAGGGTACCTTTTTGGGGGGCTCCGGGTTGCCCACTGATTTCCACTACTGATTTTCATCTACTCCACCCAGCGACCTCTTCCGTCTTGTAATAGAGCTGCTATGGTCCCCTTTTGTCCTCTTGCCTCCAGCTGCCACCTTTGAGGTTTTGTGTCAGGACCCCCGGCTAAGGCAGCCAGCACTAGCCCTGTCTTCCAAGGTCCCTTTGTTTTAAGCTCAATGCTTCCATCTTGCTCAGGGAGGGCAAACGGTTTGTACGAGCTCTTATTTTCTTGCCGAGGAGTTGCCTTTAATTAATACTGAGGACCGCAAAGGGTGCGTACGCAGTACAACAGCAGTGGCAGGAAGGGACAGGACCCGGGGCCACTATTCATCACCAGCCACAGCCAGGTTTGGATGGAGCGCCCCTTCTCCCGCGGCTCAATCACTGTCCCGTAGCTCAATCCCATGGCACAACCCCAGGTCACCAGGAAAGAGTTATGCGTTATTCTTAGACTAGTTCTTGTCACACAGACCCACAGGGGTCCTAAGCCCTCTAAAACCAAATGCTGATCGCTGACTGTGGTCACGGCTGGCCATGGTAGGCCCAGCGGACCTCTATGTCTCATCTGGCCACCTCAACTCAAAAAAAAAAAAAAAAAAGCACATCTAGTCCTAGAATTCTAGAACATTCTCCAGAGAAGCCAGTCCCTTAAATAGCTCAAAGTAATGGCCTCAGACAACAGAACACCGCAGCTAGAGGGAATGCACAGGGAGCAGAGACATTAAGTGACCCGTATCAGGTCACCGGCCGAGATCCGCATGGCTGTACGGTTGAAGTTTGAGGACCAGGATCTTTTTGTCTCAGGTGCCACTGCCCCATGGGCTCCTGCTAAGGACCAGGAAAGTGGCTGAGGTATGAAGCCACACTACCACAAAGACCAGAAGCAGGATCTGTCTCCCTGGGGTTCATTCAGGCTAAATCAGAACTCCTAGCCCCATCCTTGCTGAGGGACGCATGCCAGAATTCTGGGTCCTTTCTGGGCCATGAATAGAGACAAAAGTCACACACCCCGCCCCAAACACCTTCTTTTGTGGCTAAGAATTCAGACCTTCCAGGGACAGGGTTTCCCATAGGAGCTGCTAGGGTTGAGCAGATTCTCACAGAGGCCTGTGACTCTTTTCTCCTCTCTCTGTCCCCGCTGTCCTGGGAGTGCAGAGAATACCAAGGGTAGACCTGTGGGCCCAGGCACGGCCCTGGCTCTGCTTGCCTCCCTTGGGCCTCCCGGACATCTCTGACCTCTGTCTGTCTGAGTCCCGATCTGGGCAGACAGGTCCCTGTCCCCTGTGGGGAAGGCAGGAAACAGGGCCACCGTCTCTCTTTGCTCTCTCCAACCCAGGACCCTCTGAGGTCTAGCCTTTGAGGTCCATAGGCAGCCATCACCACTGTCACACGCGCCACAGGCCGAGAACCAAAGTCCCACAGGAGAACACGGAGGTCACCAATCCCTCTCCCCACTTAGGTTCTCAGAGGTTGGCCATTGAGGTGGCCAGAGCAGTGGGTTAAAGAAGGGACATGGTCTGAGACCATCACAGCTCCCCACTGGGGAGAGCCAGGCAGAGCCCCACCATGGTACTCACCTCGTATGAAGGTCGGTGTGTAGTTGGAGAAGGAATCGAAGATGCTGTTGGAGGCCATACCCGACACTGACAGAGAGGCAAGGACTCGGCCTCAGAGGGGTTGGGTTCAGACCCACTTGGTTAGCTGTTGTTTTGTTATATATATATATATTTTTTCAAGCTGCTTTTGAAAATAGAAAGGGGGAGGTGTTGCTTTTTCGTTTGCTTTTTTTTGGGGGGGGGTTGGTTTCTTTTTTCTCCCCTTGCTGCTACAAAAAAAAGGAAAAAACAGGGAAAAAAGAAAAAGAAAAAAGGGAAAGAACGCGAGAGTATCTGTGGGCGAGAGAGAGAGAAAGAAGTAAATCTCCAAGGAAAGAAAGTTTCGGTTTGTACCCAAGAATTTGGCTTCCCGGTCCCACAGGAATGTCTAGCCACAAACTTTCAACAGCCCCATGTGCAGAGTATCATTAAATGGTGGGAAGGGGCTCTGGGCAAGCCAGGGTGGAGGAGCCTGGGGCTGCAGCAGCGAGACTAGACTCAGCGATGAATGAATGAACTAGGCTCACCCTCCACGGAGCCCAGGCTGTGGTAGGGGCCAGGGTGGCCAGGGGGTGGGGACGCCAGGAGCCAACCAGCTCCTCGGCAGGGCCCTGGAGGAGGCGAGGGCCTGGCCTTGTGGTTCTGTGGTTGAGGGACCAGGCCTTCCCAGTGTCAACCCAACATCACAGGATGCAAGAAGCCAGCCCGCGGCCTAGGCCCCATTGGCTAGGCCGCTGTCACCTGGGCTGTGATGTCACGGGGCCCTTAGAAGATCTTGTGGCTACCCTCCTCCCCTTCTTTGGAGGCTGAAAGGAAAAGAATAAAAAGAAAGAGAGAGAGAGAGAGAGAGAGAGAGAGAGAAAGGTAGGGTTTCTGTTTGTGGGTAGGGCCTCCTCATACAACCCAGGAAACAGAGCTGGGAGCCAGTGAGTGGGAAGCAGGCTGTGGTTTGCAGTGGCCCAGGGGACCCTTATCATAATGAAGGGCAGCGCTGGTCTGGTTGATTTCTTCCTCAGGAGCCAAAGCTTGGTTCCCTCAGAGGGTGGGGGACCCCTCACCATGGCTGTCACTGCCCTGGGCTGCGGCTGACACCCTGCCATACCCGTCACCGCATTGCAAGGCAGAGGCGTCCACATATGTGGCTGGGTGGCACTTCAGGGGGTTTTATGGGACTTGGGATTTATGTACAAATGGGAAACACATGAGGCGGCTGCTGTGGGCCTGCCCACCAAGAACCGCCTAGCTTGGGAAAGCCATGGCACCGCTGTGCTGGGGCTGCCTCTACTCTCTGCTGGAGCCCCCGAGGCTTAAGCTCACTGGTCCAGGGCCTTCGGATGCCCTTGGGGGTGTTGCAGGCCAAGATTTTGAGCTTCCTGACTCAGGGCCTTTACAGAGGGCAGGCCCTTTTTAGCTTTTCCTATGCCAAAGCCCAGAAAGGCTCAAAAAAACAAAAAAACAAAAAAACAGGGACGAAGCCCCGTTCTGTACTTCCATCTTCTCAGAAACCAGTCAGGTGAGGGGCAAAGGGATTTTTCTATTTGCCTCAAAAACCTCTTTCCTTCCAATTCACAGGCCATACCACAGAGGCCCGGGGTGACGAAGGTGGCATGCCGACAGTCTCATGGCCTTCTAGAATGGGATTAGAACTTCCAACCTTCAGCTCTCCTACCCAGGCCTCAGTCATGACACCGTATCCCACCTTCGCTGTCCTCTAAGCTATCTCTAGACTTCAGACAGATGTTCTGCAGCCTCGGGTACCACACCAGCCCAGAGAGCCCGGGCCAGGGACCAGATCCCAGTACCAGACTTAATGCAGGTCTAACACTTAGGGAGAAGGGGCTTAGGACCTTTCTGCCCTTTGGCTACAGAAGATCCAGTGATCTTCTGTCAGAAAATAGCCCCCAAGTGTATCCCATCTGGACCTCAGAATTAGTCTTCTGTCCCACAGACAAATGTGCTCTCAGTACTGCCGAGGTTGGACAGAATTTGAGTTCCAGTTGGTGGTGATGGCTAAAGGGCTCTTGAGACAACTTTGGGTCCTGAAACTGCTACACACTGGGGCTTTCCACTTCCCTTCCCTGGGCCTCAGTTTGCATTCCTGTAAAATGGGATGACACCTCGGTAGGAGGAGCCTCGCTGGCAGAGGCTATGCCACACACTGGTTTCCTTGGTGGAATCCCCGTGACGCAACAAGGCTCTGTTATGAGTAAACCAGGCAGGGAACTGGCACAGTTGAGTAGGGACAAGGCCACTTTACTCCCAGTGGCACTGTCCGTGAATCAGTGGGCCTGGCTTGGCTTGGTCTGGCCTGGGGCTCGGGGGGGGGGGGGTGTCAGTGGACGTTGGAGTAGTTTGGACCCTGCAATGCGAAATGTAGCAGAAAACAATGCAATGGGAAGACCTTCCTTTTCTAGACATGGAAACTTATGTTCCCCCCTCTCCCCCCAAAGGTAGGCAGACTCATCCAAGCACCCTGAGTGACTCAGTGGGACCCCGTGCCCCGTGCCTATCGAGAGGCTGTTTCCACTCTGCCAACACCGCCCCCTCCACTTTCCAAATTCTCACCCCACCTCGCTGGTTTTTCCACGCCAACAAGTGCCCCCCAAGCTCTTGTCACTTGTTCACACCGAGGGGCTCCCCCTTTCTGGAAACTGAGTCTAGGCCCAGGAACTGGAGGGGGGCCCAAGAAGATTATGTAGGGGGCTCATGGGGGGGGAGCCCATCTTCACCTCGGGTCCTGAGCTGGTGTTCTCACGCAATGCAGCAGTCACTGGTGAACTCCAGCGGAGTGACAGTCACTGGTGAACTCCAGCAGGGTGACAGTCACCGGTGAACTCCAGCGGAGTGACAGTCACCGGTGAACTCCAGCAGGGTGGCAGTCACTGGTGAACTCCAGCAGGGTGACAGTCACTGGTGAACTCTAGCAGAGTGACAGTCACTGGTGAACTCCAGCAGGGTGGCAGTCACCGGTGAACTCCAGCAGAGTGACAGTCACTGGTGAACTCCAGCGGAGTGACAGTCACCGGTGAACTCCAGCAGGGTGGCAGTCACTGGTGAACTCCAGCAGGTTGGCAGTCACCGGTGAACTCCAGCAGGGTGGCAGTCACTGGTGAACTCCAGCAGGGTGGCAGTCACTGGTGAACTCCAGCAGGGTGGCAGTCACTGGTGAACTCCAGCAGGGTGGCAGTCACTGGTGAACTCCAGCAGGGTGGCAGTCACTGGTGAACTCCAGCAGGGTGGCAGTCACTGGTGAACTCCAGCAGGGTGGCAGTCACTGGTGAACTCCAGCGGAGTGACAGTCACTGGTGAACTCCAGCGGAGTGACAGTCACTGGTGAACTCCAGCGGAGTGACAGTCACTGGTGAATTCCAGCGGAGTGACAGTCACTGGTGAACTCCAGCAGGGTGGCAGTCACTGGTGAACTCCAGCAGGGTGGCAGTCGCTGCTGAATTCCTCACCCTCTTTTGTCCTGGAGAGACTAACCATTTCGGGGGCGGTGGGATGGGGGGAAGGCAGAGGCTAGAACCAGCTGTACCTGAAGCCTGTTTGGTTCTAAGTTGCTGTGAGATTGTAAGGGCCTCACTCTTCTGAGCCTAGTTTGCTGGGCTACGGTGCCAGTTGTAGTACTTTACCCCCACATAGTAAGAGAGGTCAGTGAGTGGACAATGATGAAGGGAGTTGGCTGACTGTTGGGGCTCAGTTCCCAGCCCCCCTTTCTCCTCCCTCCCTCCCTCCCTCCCTTCTATCATGTGTATCTGTATGTATGTAGGTCTATGTATAAGTGTGTGTGCACGTATGCCTGTGTGTGCTCATGCACACATAGAGGGCAGAGGTTAGCCCCAGGTGCTGTTCCCTAGGGCTTGAAGCAGTCAAGTAAGTAACCTAGGCTGGCCAGCGGGCCCTGGGGATCCTCCTGCGTGCCCCTCCCCAGCACTACGGTTGCAAATGTGCCACCACACACAGCATTTTCATTTTTTTAAAATGTGGGTTCCGGGAACTGAACTCAGGCCCTCGCTTCTCCTAGGCAAACAGTACTGACTAAGCCACATCTCACAGTCATTACCCCTGGCATGCGTGATGCAGCCTGCCTTTCTCTTACAATGTGCTAACAATGATTAGATCAGTCTATGTAAAAATAAAGAGAGTCATAAAAAACTTTACTGACAAATAAAAGGCAAGTGTAAAATAGTATTTTCAGGCCTTTGACTCCATCAGTTTATTTACTTATTTTTGTTTTGGTTTATATTAAAGCCTACTTTGCTTTTTGAGACAAAAACTCTCCTTGGTGACTTAAGCTGGTCTCAACTGTATAATTCTCCTGCTTCAGGCACCTGAGTGGCTGGGATGCAAGGCCTGTGCCACCAGGCCCAGCTTCAGGTTTTTTTTTCTTAGCAGATTTTCTTTACCTGGTTGTTTGAAATACTCCACCTAATTTTCCTAAAGTCAAGGTCTAGTGCTAAGCATCAGACCACCAGGCCTCACAGCATCTCGTTAGAGTCCAGACCAGAGAAAAAGGAGGCTGGGAAGTGAGCAGAGCTCTCCATCAATAGGAGAGCCAAGCGGTTTCCAGGAAGACGTACTATAGTGGACCTAGGGCTGGCTGGAGAGATACAGGAATACACAGACAGACATAGACACAGACACACACAGACAGACAACACAGACATACACAGACACAGACACAGACACAGACACAGACACACACACACACACACACACACACACACACACACACACACACCACTCAGCCACTCTGGAGATGTCTGTTACAGCAAAGAACAAGGGCAGAAAGCTTTGGCCTGAGGACCAGGTGGAAGGTCACCGGCATCTTAGCCTCTGATGCTCTGTCACTATGGGTGGGCATCACTGAGTTTGGATACACTTGCCTCCGGAGGCTCAGTGGCAGGTGGGAGTGAGCATGACACTCCCCCCCCCCCACAAACATAGGGTGACATGAAAGCACACAGGTGCTTCTCCACAGCTGTGTACCTGGGCCTGGAAATGAAATCGCTCCTTATCCTCGAGCAGAGCTGGGACCTCGACCTTGACCGTGAACTATGGTGACTTGAGAATCCTGTCACTCAGGAGTGTTGGCAGCAGCTCTCAAAGACAGCCCCTCCCTAAGCTCTTGCCTCCTCCCCCTCCCCCAACCTGCACTATCTGGCCTCACTTTCAGGCAGAAAAAAAAAGAGGAATCAGAGAAACCAATGGCACGTCTTGGCCTCCTGTCCTGTGTACAGCAGCCGGAGCCAGCCAGCCATACATCTGAGCTGAGCCCTGGACCTGACTTCAGAGTCTGTTTCCACAGAAAGCCACGTGTAAGAGGAAGATGCTGAGTGGCGCTTGCTATCCAGCTGACCAGAGGGCTCTGCTAGTGTCCAGGGGGCAGCTATGTGGCCTTCTCCAGAGGTGGCTGGTGAGGTCCGGTGAGGTCCATTACAGCATGCAGCCCTCCCAGAAACCAGGCTAGCCAGGGCTGGCTGAGAGACAGAGAGTTGAGGGCCTGACTCCTGCAGTGCGTGTTGCGTATCCAGAGACTTTTCTCGTAGTATCTGTGAGAGGGACTCTGGGGCCATTTCTCCTCCTCTGCCAAGTGGCTTCGTTGTCATTTTGTCCTTACTGCTGCTCTTCAGGGAGGGTCAAAGGTGAAGAGACATGCTGGAGGTGAAGTTTTGCCGAGTTTCCCAGCCCAGAAAGCACCACCTGCGTTCTGGGTTGTCGCTCTCCACCCTTGCCTTCTCTTTCCTGTTGTTTTGAAAAGCTGTCTCTGTTGCCCCCCTCAAAGTCAAGCCCTCCCCTCCTCCACCCTTCCTGCCTTCGAGAGAGAGACCCTTCACTGCCATCCTAGGAAAGCCGAATGTCGCCCGTGACGGCTCGAGTGTGACCCTGAGGATGAACTTTGATGTGTTCCCCAGGGTGTCCAACAGCCTCGCCCATCCTGAAGACCTTTCAGTCACAGGTCTCAACCTAAAGCTCTGATCCAACAGCCAGCGTAGGACCAGTGTTCTCTGAAAAGCGAGACAGCCAGAGATGGAGCCACACAGGCCCTCCACAGCCAGGCAAGGGTACTGGCCCTTGCTATGGTGGGTAATGAAAGCTGTCTCTCACATCTCTGCCCAGGCCCCTCGGCATGAACAGGCCATCGCCTGTTTCTTCTAGAGCAGACTGACTGTGCCAGGCTGTCACCCCACACGCAGGGAGTAAACGAAAGCTTACAGAGGTGAGAGCTACGTGCTTACCCAGTGACAGGGATTCAACCCCAGTCTTCAGCCTCTGCCCCTGCCCATGTCCCCAAGTGACTCCTTAAGTCCTATTCTTTCCCTAAAGTCCCCAGAGAGAAGCTGAGGGACCCGGACCATGTCGGAGGAGCAGCGAGCATTCCTGCCCCAGCTTGATGCTGCCTATACAACAGCTGTTGGGCAACGCTGTCCTGTCGGGTCAGTGTCCCCGCCTGTACCTGGAGGGAGGGGCAGTAAATGACTCTGCAAGCAAGGTCTTGAAGGCTGGGGAGGTGAGGCACTCTCAGAGGAGAACACAGTGGGTACTAGGCCAGGCTAGCCCCCTGCTCAGGAATGTGTGACGAGCTGTGGGCATATATAAATGCACACGCACACATCACGGATAGAGGAAGGGCGGGGGGAGGGCATGAGGACGACTCCTCAGCCGGCTTCTCCTTCCCACCCCGCCCCTCAGCCCTGTGGTGACAATCTCTAAGCTTCCCTAAACTCCAGCGGCTGCTCCAGGCAGATATAGACACCAGAAGGGCCAGCCTGGGCTCAGGGCCTCATCCCTGAGATGCTGGTCAGTGAGGACCTTCTCCCGTGTTCTGCTAAGGCCTAGAAGGCTTACTCAGAGACACTTTTCTTGCTTGGGTGCCCTAAGAAGGAAGAAATAAACCTCAAACAACAGCTTTTTTTTTTTTTTTTCTGTAACCTGGCCTTCCTCTGGGTCTTTGGGTAGAACAATGTATTTTTAGCATGAATGAATTCTGCCAGCGCTTTCATCTCGTGAGGGATAGTACCAGTGGAACTCTGCCACCTCGGGAGGGGTGGCTCTTAAGAAGGTCACACCTGGCTCACCTGCAGGAGTGACAACAGGGACGCCTAACCCTCATGAGGGGCCTCTCCAGGCTCTTGGCATCGGCTTCTGCTCACTCCCTCTCCCTGAACTTTTGGTTCGAGGCTTGGGATATGCTCTTTCCAAGAAGCTAAAGAAAGGACGGCCATGAAGCACGGCCTCACACTTGAACAATATTTCCTACAGGACCAGGGAGCTTTTTAAGGGCCCCACATAAGTCAGCTCCCCAGATCTCATGATGATCCTGCCAGGGATAAGGGAACTGGACATCACAGGCTGTCACACATCCAGGTTCAGCACAGTGGGACCAGAGGCAGCATCAGAGCCCAGGAGACTCCACAGTACCGTTATGTGACTTATTTGATAGGTCGGGGGCTCGGGAACCTAACAAATTATCTCCGCATAGTTGGATAAGGATAGGGCATTCAGATCCATGGGAGCCCTGAACCCCTGTGCTTATAAGCACGTCAGGGAGCTGCGACTGCAGCTAGTTCTAACAAATGTGTGTGTGGGGGGGAGGGGGGGTTATTACTACCCTCCCTCTTCCATTTGACTGGGAAGAACGTAAAAGTCAGAGGCGTAAAGAAACTGGCCTTCTGCTCCACAGATGAGAGGTGGTGAAGTCGGTATCGGAACCACAGTAGCTAGGACCCCCCCCCCCCGCCCGCCCCACTTCTCCCCACATGCCCAAGCTCTTCCGGAAGTTACATTCCCAGCTCCCAGCCTCAACTGCTTTTCCATTTGAGGGCCTGGGCCTGAGGAGAAACCTTCCCCCTCCTCCCCCCTTTTCCTCTTTTGGTCATAATAGCCTGGTTTGCAGGGGTGCGCTGGCCGGCAAATTTGCTGACCCAGGCAAAAGGAGAGGGGCTGTCATTATGTGGTTGGGAAATGGCAGGGCATCGCGCATGCCACTGAGCTTGCATCCCAGGAATCCCAGCGGCCTTCCAGGACATGAGACGATCCGCTCCCAGCCAGACCTGCGGCTTCCCTCTCCTTGTATGCGCTCATTCACTTGGAGCTTGGAGCCTCTGTGAGGAAGACACAGTGCCGTCCAATGAGAGTCGGCCCACGGAGGCTACACATATGGCTGATGTTTAGGGGAGCCCAGCACAGAGGGGGCAGATTTGTCCTTTGCTCACACAGCCAAAGTCCTGACCCATGAGTGACTTGCTGGGTGCACTCCCTCAGAAACAGGGCCTTTGTATTAGTTTGGGTCTCCATAAAGGCGGACCTTGAGTCTCAGAAGTAGGCTGTAAGGAACACGGCTGGGAGGCTGTCCCTGTGTCTGGTAGCAATAGGAGAAGGAGGAAGTGAGGAGGCATACAGGCAAGGGAAGGCAGCTGACTTTGCCACCTGGAGCTCAGCCAGGTGGGGACCTCATGAAACACCACACAGAGCTGTTCCTGGGGGCGAGGAGTGGGGCATGTACACACCCTTTCCCAGGGCTACCACTTAGAATGCTTGGGAAATGTTTATCCTCAGGCCATTCTTGTCTCCCCAGGAATCAGGTACCCACTCTGAAAGCCTTCTCAGGATATCCCAGGGTGCCTCTGGACAGGAGTTCACTGTGTCACATGTGTCCTCCCACCACCCTTCCAACTGCCACACTGTCATTGAAGCCATACATTGGTGCATTTGATGAAGAATAAGAACCCTTCACTGCTGGGTCCAGTGTCTGCTATGGTGGTGCACGCCTTTAATCCCAGCACTTGGGAGGTAGAAGCAGACAGATCTCTGTGAGTTTGAGGCCAGCCTGGTCTACATAGTGAGTCCCAGGCTAGACAGGGCTACATAGGGAGACCTTGTTAAACAAAATAAAACTACTGTGTTCACACTTGAGATTCTGTAGTCTGGCTTACAAATAATGTTCCTGGATCTCATGGATTCTAGGTTATGCTCTTTCTCTCTCTCTCTCTCTCTCTCTCTCTCTCTCTCTCTCTCTCTGTGTGTGTGTGTGTGTGTGTGTGTGTGTGTGTGTGTGTTTGTGCACAGCCACACATGCATGCACACATGTGTATGTTTGTGTGTTTCAGAATATTTTTTTAGAAACAGTGCATAGGAGCTAAGATTTAGACCTTCTTCCTGGATAGTTTGGCTGGGTATAGAAATAATGATCAAAGTCAGTTTTCTCTGTATTTGGGGACTTCTCCACTACCCTCTCTGTCCCTGCACTGTTGTGGTGAGTCTGGAGACAATCTGATTCTTCTGTCTTGAAAGACTGAAGGAGGGATGACCAGGATGTGTGGAAATGTCAGATCCTCTCTTCAGAGATCTGTGAGGTAAGCAAAAGCCTCAGCTACCAAAAATGCCTTGACACTGTCTGGCTGTTCCTGCCCTGTGCCCCAAGCCAGGTCCCAGCTCTCCTTCCACTCCCTGCTTCCTGCTGGCAAAACCTTTCAAATCACTTGCATGTGGCCTTTTGCTTTTTGGTGCCGTGGATGGGACCCAGGCCCTGGAGCATGCTAAGCTATGCACAGTTGAAGTCACATCCCATCCTCACATCACCTCTTACCCTTGTGTCAGCAACTGGTTCTTTGTCTCTCTGTCAGGTAGCTGGAGTCAACCAGTGCCTGCCTCAGTTTCTATAATATCCTACTTCCCACAAAAAAGCCTGGCATAACTGGCTCCAGGCTCAAATGATATGGTGCTCTAGACCACCTCAACAGTGTGGCCTTGACCTATGGTCATCGCTGTGGATGGCCTGGCACCACCTGGCACCTGCTTCCTGTCACTGGCTCATCAGAAACAGTTCCTTATCTGGACTCTTCAACACTTCCATATTTTTCAGCTTCTCTCCTTCCTAGGTCTGGCCTTCTTTACCAAACAGTGGGTGTCCCTAGCTCCCTTCACAGGGCTTGGTACAAAGTAGGCATGTGCAGGGGTTTGTTGACTGAATATATAATCGAATAATGTATTCGATTGTACATTCAGGGGGCATACGGGGGAATGTAATGAGTGTCTTGCTTTACTGCAAGCCCAACAAAGAGGTTCACTGTCCATTTCATGCCTACTGCAGGGTGGTAGGAGGGTTGGTGCTTGTTAGTGGGCTGCGGAAAATAACATACAGGACTCCACTACTCCCCAACTGGGTCTGAGAGGGTAATGGGAGGAACCAGAGGCCCAGCGAGTAACTTCTCAAATAATGATTCGACCTGAGTCCTGAAGAATGCTGTTTGGCTGATGTGATCTCGTCTCTGTAGTAGATTCAGGAGTGGTGGGGATCCAAGTAGGGGGGAGGGGCAGGCTTGTGAGAAGGGGGTGGAAACAGAGGGTATGGTTAAAGGTTCGAGGAAGGAGAGAGCCAGGGAGAGGTTTGTCTACAGGTACCAAAGAAGCGGGGAACATGCCCACATTTGTGAGGAGTGTGGTCCAGGTCAGGGCAGGTCAGGCATAAGACCAAATAGGCTGTCAGAAGGTCTCCCCATTTTCTCATAGCAGGTCAGTCCGGGGGGGGGTTGCTGTGAGGGAGGGGCACCACTCATAGTTACTCTGAGCCCAGTGACACCCTGATTCTGCAGATGAAAACAGGGATGTGTCCTGGGCTGTCCTGAAACACCACCCAGTGTTCCTTTCATGGGACTATATAGCAGGCCACCTTCTTTTATCTGGCATCTTCCTCTGGGCCTGGGTCATAAGGTGGTGGCTTCGCCAAGGTGGGAAGTGTGATACCATTTGCACTTAGACCTGGGCGCTGGGGAGCCACGGCCGGGTGGGTACCCAGGAGAAGAGGGTGAACTTTAGATGTCAATTTAGAAAAAGCGCACTTGGCAGGGAGGCAGCTTTGGAGTGATGGAAGGACTGGTGACGGGGAGGTGGCCAGGCTCTCTGTGTCATCTAGTAATGAGCAGCGAGGGCTGGAACAGGACAGTGCAACAAGGAATGGGGGGGGAGCGGGATGCCAAGTCGGCTGGGTGGTGACTGACTCCTGCTGTGGCCTAGAGAGGTTGATTAGTGGTGAGAAGCTGAGGGCTGGAGCCTGCGGAATGAAGAAGGAGTCGTAGAAAACTGGGTGGTGGGGTTGGAGATTTAGCTCAGTGGTAGAGCGCTTGCCTAGCGAGCGCAAGGCCCTGGGTTCGGTCCTCAGCTCTGGGGGAAAAAGGAAAAGGAAAGAAAAGAAAAGAAAACTGGGTGGAGCCTGGGTGTGCTGGCTTTAAATGAGACCGACCTCCATGGGCGCATACCTTTGAATGCTTGGTTCCCAGTTGATGGAACTGTTTTGGGAAGGATTAGGAGGTGTGGCTTTGGAGGAGGTGTGGCTTTGGAGGAGGTGTGGCTTTGGAGGAGGTGTGGCATTGGAGGAGGTGTGGCTTTGGAGGAGGTGTGGCATTGGAGGAGGTGTGGCTTTGGAGGAGGTGTGGCATTGGAGGAGGTGTGGCATTGGAGGTGGGATTTAAAACTTTAAGACCAGGCCAAGTCGCCCTTTCTCTACCCGCAACTTCTGGACCAGATGTAAGCTCCCGGCTACTGCTCCAGCACCACGCTTGCCTTTCTGTTCCCATTCTCCCTGCCCTGATGGTCATAGACTCTCACCCACTGAAGCTATAAGCAAGCTCCTAATTAAATGCTTTCTTGTACAGGTTACCTTGATCATGGTGTCTCTTTACAGCAGTAGAACGGGGGTCTACGATTATGGGGGATGAAGAAGGGCCCTTAGGAAATAGGGGTGGAACCTGGGGCTGAGGACAGAAGTCTGGGAGCAAGGGTGGACCTTGTTAGGCCAGAGCCGTGAGGGTCTAGATGCATCTTCCAGGTTGAAGGTCTCCTGAGTGCATCCAGAGGCAGGCGATGTTCACCTCCTGGGAGCTGGGGACTCTAGCACTCTTCACCTGCATGGAAATGACTACGGTAGACAGGAGGGCGGAGTTGGGGTAAGAGGGGAGGGGCTGCCACATCGGCCTTGAGGGGCAGCCAACCACGTTCAGAGGTTGACCACATAGTGTGGTGCCCAGGAGAGAGTCTAGGAGGACGGTGACAGCAATGGGATCATCGTCAGCGAGTAGCTAAGGTGTGCGGGCGCTTGATTGAAGAAAGTTCGCAGATGGAACGTAGGGTAGGGCAACGAGAGCCAGACCATCTCCACTTAACAGCCCCTTTGGTGATTAACACATCCTTCTCAATACTGGGGACTCCAGTCCTGAAATGGAGGACTGGAAGGGCTGAAGGGGTGTGGCTGGGGGACCCGGAATAACACTGGGAAGCAGATGGCCCACAGGAGTTAGAGGCCTCAGTGGGAACCTGGGAGTCTGCCTAAGGAAGATAACGCAGTGGTGGATCTGGCAGAGGGCGAGGTTGTGCCCAAAGGGCTGCAGGGAGGCTGTGATCGTGGAGGGCAGATCCATGGGCATGGAATACGGAAAGTCAGCAGGTCAACTGTGGCTCTGTGGCAAGGTTTGATGTGAGGGGCAGAAAGGGGCTTGAGGCACTAGACACCAGCAGCCATCAGAGAATTATTTATTTATTTACTTATTTCATTTTATTTTATTTTATTTTTTTGAGACAGGGTCTCTGTGTTAGTCTTGGCTATCCCGGACTCACTTTGTAGACCAGGCTGGCCTCGAATTCACAGCGATCCGCCTGCCTCTTCCTCCCGAGTGCTGGGATTAAAGACATGTGCTACCAGCCAGGCGTGGTCCAGGACAGCCAAGACTACATAGAGAAACCCTGTCTCAAAAAACCAAAAAAAAAAAAAAAAAAAAGACATGTGCTACCATGCCCATCTGTTTGTTTATTTTTAAATAAATAATACATAGCATAGGCTGACCTCGAACCTGCTATATAGCCAAGGATGACCTTGAATTCCTGATCTTGTTGTGCCTACTTCCCAAGTGTTAAAATTACAGGTGTGCCCCCACCACACGAGGTTTATGGGGTGCTTGGGGACTGAGCTAGGGATTTGTGCACACAGCACAAGCATTCTACCAACTGAGCTACGTCTCTAGTACCGCAGAAACTCTTGACTTCAGGGGTCCCAGGGCCCCACCTGCCTCTCCCCAATACCACCAAGTCTGCTTTCAGACCCACAGCAATGGTTTCCCATGAGGTGGATAGACCACAGAGCCACCAGGTCCCACCCACAATAGGAACATAGACCCAGCAGGCCTCAGGCCAAGGGGGCAGCTGTGCTGTGGCTGTGAGCTGTGGGGGCAGAGGGGGCAGACAGATTCATCAAGCATTGCACATCCATTCAGCTGCTGCAAGGGTGTCTGGAGCCTCCCCCGTGTGACTCTGAGACCTTGAAATTCTTGGGGGCCTGAAAATCATAGTTGAGTGACATTTCCCTCAGGCCCACCAAGGCTATAGAGGCTATTCCTAGGCAGAAAGAAATCAAGACACGTTCCCCCCATCCCCTGCTCTGCAGCCTGCACCCAAAGGCAACTAGATAAGCCTCCTTTCTTGTATGTGGTTAAGGTGTCAGACGGGCTGGTTGCTGGCTGCCTCTCTCAAGGGTTTGCATTGCTCGGCTAGGCCTCCTCCGGGAAACTTGGGGAAAGCAAGGGCGGGGCCTGGACTAGAGGGACCCAGAAGTCCCAGCAATGCCTGGTCCTCTCTCAGTCTACAGTCCCCCATGGCTCTGTGGGACCCAGAGCATCACCCTCCACATTCCTCAGCCTTGTGTTGAAGGCCTTCCTGGATTGTAATGCTCTGCCCTATTTGGACTTAAGTTGGGTAGACACAGCTTGTTAAGACTCCATACTGACATGATGCTGGTGCCCCGCCTCCACTCTCCATGGTTAATGTCTTAAGCACAGAGAGGCCAAGGGATGTTCCTTAGTCACACAGCCAGGAAGTGTCAGAATCAGCGGGAGCATTCCCGGGTTGAGACTTGGGTGTTCTTGGCGCCTATTGGCCTTCCTGGTAGACGCTCTGGGACTCCTCTCTCAAACAGGAGCTTGGAACGAGCAGTGACACCACGCTAGCTTTATTTCAACTAACTCTCTTCTGTGTGTGTGTGTGTGTGTGTGTGTGTGAGAGAGAGAGAGAGAGAGAGAGAGAGAGAGAGAGAGAGAGAGAGAGAGAGAGAGATTCGTGTGTATGTGTGTGTATGTGTGTGCATGTGGCTGGGAGGACCCGGAATAACACTGGGAAGCAGATGGCCCACAGGAGTTGGAGGCCTCAGTGGGAACCTGGGAGTCTGTCCAAGGAAGATAATGCAGTGGTGGATCTGGCAGAGGGCGAGGATGTGCCCGAAGGGCTGCAGGGAGGCTGTGATCTTCTGTGTGCATGTGTGTGTATGCATGTGTTTGTGTGTGTGTGCGTGTGTGTGTGTGTGTGTGTGTGCGCGCGCGCGCGTGTGAAAGCATGGATGTGCTGCAGCACACATGTGAACGTCAAAGGACAATTTATAGGAAGGAGTCAGTTCTCTTCTTCCACCGTATGGGTCCTGGGAATCAAGCTCCATTTGTCTGGTGGCAAACGCTTTGCTCACTCAGCTCCCCTGCCGGTCCCTATTTCTTCTCTCATAACAACAACAACAGCAACAACAACAAACCAAACAAACAAAAATATAAGCTCAGGTCTGATTCTTACAACCACCAGTCTCTCTCTGCTTCCTCAGCTCCAGATAGAATCCCTGAGCGTGGCCTGCTCATTCCCTGCCTCCAGACAGCTGACTTAATTAATATGGGCCCTACTGGCTATTGTAAGCGACTTGAAGTGTCAATCTAGCTGGGCCAAAGTGCCCAGGCACATGGGCTGGTGCTTATTGGGAGGTTGCCGGGAAGGGACTTCACAGGTGAGATGGACGTTTTGATTGGCACAGGCCGAGTAGGTGGGTTAGGCTTCCGTAGTGTGCACCATCCTGGCCTAATCAGTTAAGAGCCCAAAGGCAAAGAAGGTGTAAATTCTGCTTGTAGACAACCTGGAGCATGCGCACTAATGTCAGCGCCTGCGCCCTGAAGTGGTCTCTGTCTGTGAGCTGTCTCCATCCTGAAGCCTGCTGCAGATGCGGGATGCAGCCTCTGCGACAGAGGCAGCGGGTCCCTCAGAGGCTCCTCGCTGGGTCTGCTTTGCTGTGTGGTGTCCACTTCTCCAGCAGGGCCTTTGGGTGCGGAGATTAGACGACCCGGAGTCTAACTCATGGCCTTGGCTGAGCCAGCCTTAGAAAGGGCGGGGCTCTTTTTTGTTTTTCGAGACGTGGTTTCTCTGTGTAGCCCCGGCTGCCCTGGATCTCGCTCTGTAGGCCAGGCTGGCCTAAAACTCGAAGATCTGCCTGCCTTTGCCTCCCGAGTGCTGGAATTAAAGGCGTGCGCCACCACTGCTCAGCTAAGGGGATGGGGAGGGGGGGGACTCTATTCAAACAATTCTAGTGAAAGCTCAGAGGAGACCCTCACTGACCTTGCTTAGTGCGTGGGGTAGCCAGTGTCCCCATGCTACTCGGGTGCTTACGTTGCTGTGGATCCCAGGGCTCAGCTAAAAAGGAAAATGGTTGAGTCTCAAGAGAGAGCATTCCAGTGTGTGTGTGTGTGTGTGTGTGTGTGTGTGTGTGTGTGTGTGTGTGTGTGTCCCAAGGACTTGTGGGAGTGGGGTTGGGCAAATTAAATATGGGGAGCAAGTGACAGAACCCAAAACCTCCAAGGAACTAGCTGCCCATCAACCCCCACCCTAGGGACCTTGGAGGCTGATTAGCTCCCTGCTCTGACCAATATCTGATCTGATTCGTTGACTTCCCCTGGAGGCACACACCTCCTGCAGTGGGGAGCTAACTACCTGTCCACACAGCCTGTGCTGCTTTAGGCTTGCTCAGGGGTAGGAAGTCTCCCTCCAGAGAGCTGCAGGCTGCTTCTGCGGTCCCCTTCCATAGTCCTGAACTTGCCCTCTCTCCCTACCCTCTTTCCTCTCCGTTTGGGGTGCTCTGTAGTCCCCGGGGGCTTTTGGGTCAGCTGTGCTCCAGATGCTGAGCTGGCACCACCTCACAGGACCCCGAAGCTTTCTCTCTGAGGTGGCGATATCATGGCATTCACTTCACAATAGGAAGGGGCCTAGGAACAGGAAGTGACTTGTTCAAGCTCATCCTACCAAGACTACAGCAAAGGAGGCCCCCCCTGACTCCAAGGCCCATGCCCCTGGCTCTAGGTTGTGCTGTCCTTAACTGTCCCTCAGAAGATGTGACTTTGATAACCCTCACCCAGGCCCCTTGCTTTCCCAGAAGTCTTCTCCCGGTCTAGACCCAGTAGGTGATTGCTTTGCCAAATGGAGTGAAGAACAGACCGCAGCAGCCAGGACTCCTGCATTCCATGCTGTGGAAACCCCGTCACCCTGGCTTAGCACTACTGGCTTGTGGAATAGAAAATTTCAGCAGCCACGCTTCAGGCATGGCTGGACCCAGGGGCTCCAGCAACATCACTAGAGGACAGACTTCCTGGAACTCTCCCATCTCCATCCACAGTGTCCTGCCTGGGCCTCGCTTTCATCACCTTCAGTCACTGAAGTCTGACCGAGCAGCAGCACACTCAGGCCTGGTTTGCTTCAGCTCGGCTTGGGTCCTGGGCTCCCCATAAACCACTGGCTGTATTCAAGGTCTGGCTCTCTGGTTGGCCAGGCCTGGGTAGTGTGTTTGGGGCCGGGGAAGTATACTACCACAACACACTTGGAGAAGCACGTGGATTAGAAGTGTGGTGTGTGTGTATGTGTGTGTGTGTTCAAAGGACAATAAGGATGCTGCTTGTGCACGTGAACACAGTGCTCTCCCATGGGTACATCTTCCTGTTACTGAAGATTGTTGTGTGCTGCATTCTCTGGCTCGAAAATCATTTTCCCTGTTTTTTGGGAAAACCTACCTTGGCTAACACAACTGAGAATCCTAGGATCTTCTGGTGCTGGCTGCCTGATGCTTCCCACATGCCACAGCTCAGCCCAGCCATCTCCCACTGCATCTTGACCTCAGCCCAGCATTGTGCATGTGTATTGTGTGTATGAAAGTGTATGTGTATGGGTTGTGTGTGTATGTGTGAGCGTCTATATGTGTGACAGTGTGAGTGTGTGTATGTGTATATGTGTATGCATGTGAGAGTGTGTATATATGTGAGTGTATGTGAGTGTGTGTGTGTGTGTGTGTGTGTGTGAAGGTGTGTGTCTGCAAGTGTATGGGAGAGTATGTGTGTATATTGTGAGAGTATGTGTGGGTGTGCATGTGTGTGAGTGTGTGTGTGTGTGTGTGTGTGTGTGTGTGTGTGTGTGTGTGTGTGAGACCCTCAGACACTTGTTACACTCAGGCTAAGTTCCACAAAGGTGTGCTTTGCCTATTTTGATCTCTGTGGTGTCTCTGTGGTGTGCCTAGTACACACTCAGGCATGTTTGTTGAATGAATGAGATCAAGGCCAGCCTACCGAGCGTCTACCACAACTCTGCGACTTGTGAGCCAGACGCTTCTTTCATGATGGTCACTCCACAGCTGCAAGGCATCCTTACCACCCACAGGGACACCATCCGCAGGGACACTTCCACAGCCCGTCCCCCTTTAGTTTCCAAGAGAACTGTGACACAGGAAGATACAGAGAGCTTGGGATCAGAAGGCTAAGGCATACTGAGCACCACAGTGCTTCAGGCACTGGGCTTAGGGCCCCCCCTCCATCATCTCCATTAACTGGGGAAGAAACTGAGATTCGGAAACTTTAGGTGAGGTGCCCAAGGTCACACAGGAAGGGAAATTGAGCTGAGATCTGAGGCCAGGCTTGCTCCCAGGTAACCAAGGGCTAGCTGCCCCTGGCCAAAGATGTCCTGCGCACTGTCCTAGGTGCTGGGAACACAGCCAAACAGGGGCTAATACCCTGCAGTCTCTCTCTGTCTCTCTGTCTCTGTCTCTGTCTCTGTCTCTCTGTCTGTCTGTCTCTCTGTCTCTGTCTCTGTCTCTGTCTCTGTCTGTCTGTCTGTCTGTCTCTGTCTCTGTCTCTGTCTGTCTGTCTGTCTGTCTGTCTGTCTGTCTGTCTGTCTCTCTCTCTCTCTCTCTCTCTCTCTCTCTCTCTCTCTCTCACACACACACACACACACACACACACACACACACACACACACACACCTGCCTTCACAGACCACTGCACCCATAGGTAGATCAGAGGGATAACAGACCACAAGGCACAAATGACAAAGAATATTTTAAAAAGAATTGATATTCAAGGAGACTGAGCAATTTATATATGAGAACAGACGTCTGTGTTGAGGGACCTTCTTCTTCTTCTTCTTCTTCTTCTTCTTCTTCTTCTTCTTCTTCTTCTTCTTCCTCCTCCTCCTCCTCCTCCTCCTCCTCCTCCTCCTCCTCCTCCTCTTCTTCTCTCCTCCTCCTTCTTCTTTATCACAGGAAGAGCATTAGATGTACCCTTGTCACATTCTGGGATCAGTAAGAGGGCCAGTGCTTCTGGCATCAGCATGTGAGGAAGCAGGGAAGAGACACGAGCAGGCCTAGACAGTCTGGAGCCTGAAGGCCATGCTGGATTTTGTCTCCTCTTCCCTGGGCACTGGGAGCCACTGGAGGACTTTGAGTCCCCTAGTCTGACTTGCAACCAGCCCTGGATGCTGTCAAGGACTATCGGATGGCAAGTGTGGAAACGGAGATCCCAAAGGAACTCCCACAATATCCAAGTCAGAGATGCCGGAGCTGGTCAGTAACAACTCTGAGCGTGGGGTGCCCATGGATAAGGCTGGCACAGCCATGGGGAGACTGAGCATCAGAAAGGTCCGGTGACTTCTCTGGGTTTAGAATTGAGTGAAAAACAAAGGATGTCAGGAAGGTATTGGGGTGCTGCTCTGTCGGGGCAAATGGGAAATAGCTAACATCTCTCAAAGTGAATAAAGCAAATCACAGTAAGAGAAACAGGCAGGAAGCACTGTCTCAGTCTGGAGAAATTCAAAGGCTAGGAGTAGGGTTTACCTCAGGTATGGATGGATCCAGGGGTCCCAGTGATGCCACCAGAAATTTACCAGCCTGTTATTCAGTTACAATGTCTTCAGCATTAGTCATTTTCTCAGAAGCCTTTCTGGCTCAAGGCCAAGGTTTCCCACGATCTCTTCTTGTTTTTTGTTTTTTTTGTTTTTTTGTTTGTTTTTGAGGCAACGTTTCTCTGTGTATCCCTGGCAAACCTGGAACTTATTCTGTAGACCAGGCTGGCCTCAAACTCACATAGATCTACCTGCCTCCGCCTCCCAAGCCCTGGGATCAAAGATGTGCACCACTACTTCCTGGCTGTCCCTGTAGTCTTAGCGTCTGTCCTGCTGGAGTTTTGCAAGTGTCAGAACATGATGGAGATCCTAGGCCCAGCTCCCCCTGGATAATCTCAGTCAGTGTACAGCCCAGAGCAAGCTGAGCTGTGTGAGTCCACCCCCCGGAGCCTGAGATTAATCTGTGTTCCCAAAGCCAATGGAGCCATCTGAGAGGCCAGCATTTCCTGCTAGAACGTCTTGATGCAATTTTCAAAATCAGGTAGAGGCTGAGGGCAGCCAGCTGCACACTGGGGGCCCCTGTAGAGAGGCCACTGGTTGGCTCTGCAGAGGTCAATTGAAACCCTCCTCCTCCTCCTTCTCCTCTTCCTCCTCCTCTTTTTCTTTCTCCTCTTCCTCTCTGTCTACATGAAGCCACCCTGCTGGGCAGAACAGTCCAGGCCTGTCCCAAGCTCTTGAGGCGTTGCTTTCCAGTCTAACCTCCAGCACCAGCGCCTCCCTGACATCCCTCTCACAGCTCTGCCCACTCCATCCCCAGGGCCTTCACTCCTACCAGCTCCTCCTAGAGGCCCTTCCTCCCACCATCCTGTGGCAAGGGGACCAGCTTTCTGTGGGTCTACCCACCTGCCTGTGAGCTCCTACAGGATGAGGAACCTGCTGTTTTTCTGGTCCTCA
The DNA here is from genome assembly GCF_964271855.1 of Acomys minous. Taxonomy (NCBI): domain Eukaryota; kingdom Metazoa; phylum Chordata; class Mammalia; order Rodentia; family Muridae; genus Acomys; species Acomys minous. The sequence continues at coordinate 110,748,487 of NC_140487.1, read as the reverse complement.
TCCTTCAGCCCTACCCACATGATGGGAGATGCCGGAGAACGACTAAAAGACGACGAATAAAGACATCACAAAAGATGGAGGAAGAAGGAGACAGCATTTACACCATGGGGATTGGCAGGCCCTGCCAACGAGGGCCACGCTCTCTGTATCTCACTGCTGGGAGCCCACTTCTAGCCCTGTCTCTTCATAGCTGTGTTTCCATGCTCTGGGGAGGGGGGAGGACAAGCCGGCTCCCCCAGTTTACCCAGTTCATGTGCTACCCAACCCCCCGGAAGCCTCTCCCAAGTCTCATGTTGATGCCAGATGTGATTTTTGTTTTCACACCTGCCTCACCCTCCGCGTCTCTGGTTCCAGGAAATACACCTAGCTCCCCGTTATCTTTTCCTTCCTTGTCCCCAACCTTTCTTTGGTTTGAGACCCTCAGAGGCTTAGGAACCGCGAGTGAAAAGAGCTCAAGGCCTCCGAAACACACCCGTGTCTTCCCCATCTGAAACAGCAATAGAAATCAAGAGCAGGGTTCAGATCTGCTCTCGTCTAGTGGGGCAACATCAGACATAGGACGACAGACTTTGCTGTTCTCCAGGGAAGGGGGGGACGGACGTCTGTGGAGTGTCTGTTTGTACAGGCTCCTCAGACGTCCTCTGAGTTTATTTTTTCAATAGTTGGATCAGTATTTGTCTAATCCCATAGGTGAGAAAACAGGCTCAGAGAGGTGGAATTACAAGAGCAAGGTCACACAGCTATTAAGAGAAATGACACAGCGAGAGATTGCAATGTCGGCTAGTATCTGTGGTGTAAACTACTTACGAGCTACCACAAATAGGTCCGCCACGCGCTAAAATACTTTAACAACAGCCGAGAGTAACTAGCATCAGGGACCTGGCATGCTACTGAGAGCTTGTCTGCCTCCCCCAGTGCAGCTCAGGGAAGCGAGGGACGGGCTGACGTTGCTCGCTCTCCGTCTCCCTGCACGCCTCTTTCCTCTAGAATATTCCCTCCATCTTAGGAAGCTCTTCAAAGACAGCTGGTTGAAAAACAACTCACACGAACTCTACAGGTTTTTTTTTCCCTCCCTCTTGTAGAGAACAGGACGTGAGCCGGCCAGGGTAAAGCTTCCTGTGTGAGATGTTGTGTAGGCTTTCTGAGCAAAACAAGAGCCAGGCTGTGGTCCTGACGGAACCGAGGCCACAGTCACCTGGAATGGGGCCTCGAGCAGCACAGCCCTGGGAAGCTCAGCTGCTCCTGCCTTCCCTGGGGACAGGTTTTCTGGCTGGGCACAGAATGTTCCCCACATGCCACAGTTGCGCCCCATTTATTGACATCTTTGCCACAGGCCACCCTGACCCTACCTAGTCCTGGGCTGTGTGGCCTCTTTCTGTGGTGGGCGTGACCTGAGAATCTCCGGCTTCATCTTTGGGAGCCTCAGGTTCCTTATCTCTGAAGTGTGTGTGTGGGGGGGGATGACAAAGTAGACTTGAGGTTCTCACCTGTGGGACTGCATGTAAGTGGCACACCCCACAGGATGTCCGGCAGGTAGGAAGTGGTGAGGTGACATCGATGACCACTCTGGTATGAATATTAGCTGACGTCTGTTCGAGTAGTTAATGGCCAGTGACTCACTGGGGCTCTTTGCAGGGAAATGTTTAAGTATTAGCTGAGGAGGCCTTCAGCAACTTACTTAAGCTATTTGTGCCTCAGTTTCCCAGTCTGCAGGGTAGAGGCACAGACCCAGGAATAATATGAGTAAAAATGCTCAGACTCTTATGTGGCTTGTGGCGCTTAATCAATGGCAGCTAGAGTTGTTACCATTAATCCGAAGGCTCCTGACATTTGCTCACCGGAACATGCGGTTTTGTTACTAACTTTGATGGGGACAGTTCACAATACCCTTTCCTGGAGGCCCCTAGTGTCACCCACATCTGCGTCTGTGACTTGGGCTAGAACAGGCCCAACGTGGCAGGACAAGTGTAAGCGTCAGCCACAGTCCCTAGAGAAGATGGAGGTATATCTCTCAAGAGGCTCAGAAGCCACCTGTGGGGGATGGGCAGCACACCCACAGGTCCACTCTATCGCTAGCTCTGGCGGACTTAGCCACACTTCCATTTGGACAGCACCTAACCCAGGCTTGCTACATAGGGCTTTTTGAGCCCTGGCCACCGAGATTGGCTCTTGCAGCTGGGTAAGTGACACAAACCAGCTGCCCCCCCCCTACACACACACACTCACGTGCACGTGAATGCGCGTACACACACACATATACACACTCACACCAGTGACCTTGGGGAACCTCCAATATGGTAAACAGACCCTTTTCACATGACCTATCCAACCTGTGCTCATCCTCCTGAAAGAAGTGCTTCTAGAACAGTCTCACAGGTTGGAAAACTGAGGCTAAAGGTCTACATGGTGCACCCTGCTGTGACGTGTTGTGGAAAACTTTGTGCTACAATCAGTACCACTCTGCAAAGCAGAGGTGCATTCCTTTTCCCCTCAGAGAGGGTGTCAAGGGTGGTGAATCCTGGGCTGCCTGGTCTGCTTCCTAGCTGATTCCGGTTTTCAGGATCGAGACGAGGGCCCTGTCTTACGTCAGCTCTGACTCCACTCACAGGTCTTAGCTTTTCCTTTTTGGGTTTTAGGTTCTCTAGTTCTGTTTTTTTTGTTTTTGTTTTTGTTTTGTTTTTTATTTTGATTTTCGAGACAGAGTTTCTCTGTGTAGCCTTGGCTGTCTTGGACTTGCTTTGTAGACCAGGCTGGCCTCGAACTCATAGCAATCCACCTGCCTCTGGTTCTCTAGTTCTGAATGGATGTTTTCTGCTGCCTCAAGCTCTGTCCATCCGGTGTGTCCCCCTTCCCCTCCACAGAGCCGGTGGGCATGTGTCTCCTGGACTCCCTCCTCTGGCCTGGGAGGCGGGTGGCAGAGGAGGCAGGATTGGAAGGCCTCAGGGTTGGTACAGATCAACAGCTCCAACTCTGATGTCTGTCTGGCCTGGTGAGGGGAGGGACGGTTTCTATTGATCCAGGCTGTGAGTTTGTGGGAAGCAGCTGTTTTCTCTCCCAATATGAAATTGATGGGACAGAGTCTTGCAGACAGGGTGGGACATGCAGAGCCAGGAAGCGATGCCCTTCGATTCTCAGAAGCTTCAGCTCCTGACAGAGCAGATGTCTGTTCTCAGTCAAGAATCTACTGGTAGAGTGGGCTGCGGAGCTTGCTGGGAAAAGGCGTGGGCCTTTGGAACCTTCTGGGCTCTGGACCCTGGACTCCAGGAATGGCCTGAGGACAGTTTTCAGCCTCTTCTCCTACAGTCACCTGCTGTGGAAGCCCCTGTCATCTTCTGGACCTATTTTCTTCAAGTCAAAGGGGAAGGTGAGACCAGGAGTATAGTCTCGCTCTTCCCTGAAGAAAATCGGTGACTAGATCTCCTGCCAGGTTGGGGTATCCTCCATGATGCCTCCGAATGGCAGGCATGGCTCTCTGCCTGAACACTGCTATCCACAAATGTCAATCCTTTCCACACGGTCCTTCTCACATCTGCGAGTTCTCCCTGACCAGACTGTACGACATCCCCTCATACCTCAGCTCCAGTCCTACCCCCTCCCCCGTCTCCACAGAAGGCTTTAGCTTGCTGTGGGTCAGAAGCAGGAGTTGGAGCTTTGGCTTTGGGACTAGAGCTGGGCCCATGGATTTGGGCCACAGTGTGTTCTGGTACGGAAACACTGGTAGCTGGGCTGGGCCCTGAACCTAGGACACACTCCGTCTCGAGCCCTCAGCATCCCACCTGTGATAGGGACCCACCAAGCCAGGCAGAGCGTAGACTTCGACAGTCTATCTATCTGGTGTAGCCATGGCCGCTGACCTAGACCCTCCCCCCCCCCCCCCCCGATCAGCATCTCACTCCTTTCACCCCCCCAAGACTCAGATCCAGTCCCAGGCAGCAGCCGGGGTTCTGTATCCTCCTATCCAACCTGTCCCTTGCTCACCCCGCTTGCTGTGGTTTTGATATGAGGCATCCTGAAGAGGCACGCGTGTGGAAGGTTTGCTCCCGTCGTGGAAGCCGGGCGTGGGTCTAGTCAGTGAGAGGCTCTGTCTGGGTAGCGTTGTGGGAGGGGGTAGAGCCTGGCGGGAGGAAGTGGGCCACTGGAGTGTCTTATGGGGTACGTCTGTCCCCTGCCCCTTCCTCTCATTGCTTCCTGGTTGCTCTTGTGGGGCCAGGGAACAGCGTTCCCTCACCTGCTCTCTACCATGATTGTCATTCCTTCACCACAGGCCGAAAAGGCATGGAGCCAGTCAGCCAAGAACTGAGACCACAGATGAAACCAGAACTTACCCTCTTTAGCCATCTTGTCACAGGAAGCGACAAGTCTGGCTGGCACCCTTCAGCTCCCACTGGGCCTCCAGCTCTCAGCCATGGCGAACCGCCACCATTGCCAAGGAGGCCGGCCACCTCTAGGCCTTGGCGCTCTATGTCTCCCACCCTTCTGTCACTCTTCACAGCACGTGTCACGTCAGCCATGAAGTTCCCCTTCAGAGGTCCTTCAGCACTGACTTTACCTTTCCTACCCTGCTGGTCTGAGTCTGATTCAAGATGGCTCCGTGACAGAGACTGTGGAGGCCGGCCTCGCCTCCCGGGGTGGTTGGGATTTCTTTATGGTTTCCGTCAGGGGCATAGTCAATACTGAAGACAGTTGGGGGTTGCCACTGGTGTGAGGACATGCCTAGCTTGTTAGCCATATGTTGGGTAGGGAGGGGTAACATTCTACCAGTGGCCCGAAGCTGGGTCAGGAGGGCTCAGCTTCTGGCTAGGCTGGACTTGTTCATCTGGACTTGGCGGGTTTCACTGGTGTCACTAGTGAGAGCCGGGCGTGAGGTGGGTGGGTGCTCTTGTAGTAGGATGAAGTGATTGTGGAGTTGGGTGAGGCGATCGTGGGTTTGGGTTGTTGTGTGGTGGTGGGGGTGGGGGGTGGGGTGTTCATGTTGGTGGTGGGGTTAGGGTGGGGTGTTTGTGGTGGTGGAGTTGAGTGACTGTGTGGTATGACGGGGTGGGGGGGTAGGTTGGCCACGTTGTGAAGTGGGGTGGTCACGTCGGGGACCAGGTGGTTGTGTGCTGGGGATTATGTGGGCCGGGCACAATGGCTTGTGTGGTAGAACTGAGGATTATCAAGACTGAGGATATGGTTGGCCTAACCGGAGTACGTTGGGCTGTGTGTGGGACTTGGTGAACAGACTTTACTTGACAGGCTGTGATCGGGACGGCTGTTCTGGGATGGTCTAGACTATTTTAGTTGGGGGGTGCCTGCTCTGTGGCTTTCAGGAAAGGGCCTGCCTGCCGGGCCACCGACTGAGCTGGTGCTGTGTGGTGGCCTCGGCTTCAGGAGTCGGTTTGGTTAGCCCGGCTGAGCTCATTATCCAGTTGGTTGGTTAGGTGATGACTTAAGGTTCTTTTTGAGCAGGCTTTTTGTTAGTTGGGTGGGCACTGCCAGTGGGACAGGTTTGGTCATTTGAGTTTCTAGAACTGGCTTAGCTTCGATGGCTTGGACAGGTTGGGTGTAAAGCTTGGGGGCTGGGGTTATGAGCTGGTCTGGCCTGGCTGTCTTGAGGACAGCCACAGAGCTGACTTCTGCTTAGTCCCCACCTCTGAGCCAGGGCCGTGTGGGGGGTGGTGGTGGTGGGCGCCTTGGCCACAAATAGCTGTGGAGAACACAAACAGTTTGGTCTTCAAAGCCCTTGGTGGCGGCGGCTGTAACTTTCCATAGAGCCCCAGTGAACACGACTCTGGGCCTTGTGTGCGGCCCGGCTGCTGCTTCCTCTGCAGCTAACCACAGTGTGGGGGGCGGGAGAGCGATGAGCTAGGGGCGCAGAACCTCCTCTGTAGGAGCTAGTGGGCCCCTCAGCACCCCCACACAGGGTCCAGGAGCTCTGTACCCTACGTAGGTAGGAGAGCTTTCTGGGCCCTGTGACTCTCCTGGCACAGTGGCAATGCCAGAGCTGGCAGGGATGGTGAGAGACCAGAGGGGGCTGTAAGAGGCAGGTACAGAGCTGGGGGATGGTCAGACCAAGGCTGGCCCTTGATCTCTTGCGGCTCGATTGGCGATGGTCCTTCCTTCATGCCAAACCTATTCTTGATCTCTCGCAACGTGCAAGGACCTGGCCAGGGGGTCAGAGGGAGAGTTAGTCAGGGCCACAAAGATAGGCTCCTCAGGGGGCAGTGTGGCCCCAGCCACTCCCAGTTGTCTCAGCCTTGTTCAGTGTTCCTTTGAGGGCTCCTACTGTGGGTAGCTCTAAGCCCACTGTGCCCGGAAGAGGTATGGCCTGTGGCCAGAGGCACAACGGTGGCTAAGCCCAGACAGTAGGGTGGAGCCCTTGAGGCTCAGCTCCCCTTCCCCTTAGCTCCCTTGCCTCTAGGCTGGGCCACATGTCACCACACAAGTAAGGCTGACCCTTCCCTGGCTCTGGGAAGGTACATGTCTGTCAGACTTAAGCCTGAAATTTAGGGATGGGGAAGTAGGGTGGAGTAGGAAGGGTCCTAATGGAGACTCAGCTTATTGGAGGTGAACTCGAGGATCCTGTCCAGATGTCCTCATGGCTAGACCATGAGCAGCCACGTGGCCCAGTGGAAATTGTGCCAATGGCCAGACCAATCCTATGCTTTGCGTTTATACTCGTGTGGCCTTGGGCACACATCTTAATCGCTCAACCTCGATTTCCCCAAAGGTGCTGAGTTCTCCAGGCAGCTTTGCCACGTGGAGGGACACTTGGCACTGCCCCAAGAGTGCAATGTTGTTCCTTGGGTGCCACCTGGAAGTGCACTACAGTGCAGGCGATGACAGCCCTCAGGTCCCAGACATCAACAGGCTGACAAAGCTGTCCTCAGTGACCAGTCTTCCCAGTTTGCTTGGGACCTAGGGGCGTCTTGGACATGAGGCATCTTGGCCAACCAGGATGGTTAGCCACAGTGGCTCCCTCTGCAGAATAGGGACAGATGCAACCTTCCCCCAGAACTGCCGTGAGCTTAGGCAAAGAGTCTGTATGTGTAGGGTTTGACCAACCCTGAAACCCTGTGGGTCTCACTACTCGGCAGTATTGCTTGATGCCTCTTCCCTCTGTGGGTCTCTACTCTGGCACCTCCCTGGTGGCGCTGTGTTTTTTTCCTCTACACCTGTTTAAGTTCCCACCTCCACTATGCCCAGGATGTTACTCAGGGCTCTCTCTCTCTCTCCTTGAATTTTCTGGGCCCAAGTCTTGCTAATGGTTCTAGTCAGTCTCTAAGAACCAGCAGGATCCTGTTCCTTTCCCAGCTGGCCTGAGGCACAGGACCATAGCAGGTGCACATCTGTGTCTCGATGCCCAGCTTTGGGCCTGGCACATAGGAGGTGAGACACCTACTTAGGTAAACACCCAACCCCTCCCAGGTGCCAGCTCAGCCCTAGACAAACTCTAGAGGCTTCGTCTTTCCTCTCATGCCTTACATGGCACTGGCTTCTGACAGGGGCCTCCAAGCCTTGAGCAACCCGGGTCTGGAAATGGTGGGAGGGCTGTGAGACCCCGAGGGAACACACTGGCCAGAGCACACAGGTGAGTGGGAGCGTACCCCAGGAAGCTGCATTCATAGGAAGTAGTCTTGTTGGCATGAAGTGGGTAGTAGGTCTAGCGGGGGTTGGGTTTTGGGGTTGGCAGTGGCTGGCGTACACCACTTCCCTGCTGTATGATGCTCAATCTGGTTTGAAACCCGCTGAGCCCCAGTCTCTGCCTATGAATGAGGCATTGGAAGACTCTACCTCGTTCTCAGGTCTTCTGGGTGGGGGAGAGTCTCAGAATCTTTTGAAGTAACACCAGGAAGGGGCCCCCCACAGCTGTACTCAGTGGGTGCCACGCTGTGGGGCCTGTTAAAATTTCAGAAGTTGTAGAGACGATAAGGAATCTCTCCCTTTTTCTCTCCCATCCTCCCTAGCTCCCTTGACCCAGGCTTTCTCCAAAAACAGTCTTCCGTCACGTGAGAACACTCGTGGCCCCTGGAACGGGACGGGTCCCGTGGGTTTACTCTAGAAGAAGCCATATTACTTCTGTAACATCTGTCCTGTTCTCCCAAGCCGATAGCTATCATGTGTCCCTTGTGGACTCCTGTCCATCATGGCACCAGACAGCAGGCTTGGCCTTCCTCAGTGACGGGCTTTCCCCCAGCCCCCTGCCACTGAGAACACCCAATACAGGCTCATGTTTGCTGTATGAGTTTGCCCTGGCCTGGTGTTGGGCTGACATGCCTTCCAACCACCCCACCTGGGCCTCTCCACCCTTGCCACCAACTCCCTCCACACAGGCTTCCTAGCCACAGCAATGGAAACCTGAAGCTACAGGGCCCCCCAGGTTCTTTCTCAGCAGGGAACTGGCATCCACGGGCCACTGGCTCAGGCCAGGATGTCTTCTGGGCCAGTTGAAAGGCCGCAGACTACACACTGGTCAACTTCTCTGGGCTCTGTAGCAGCTGGGGCTACACACAGCTGCCTCCTACGCCCACCGCTCTGCCCACAGTTGGAGACAGGCCCTAAGCTTGGCTGGCATGTGGGGGCTGGCCAGTGACCTGTCTTAAAACTCCCTGCCTTTGGCTTGATGACTCAGGAAGAAATGGAGCCCCACCCCGTGATCTTGGGCATCAAGGCCCCTCTGTGGTGGACTTGCCTCCCCAAAATGTTTTCTTTCCAAATTTCTGGTCATTCCAGTAATAGCTTCAATGAGTCTCTAACCCTAAATTCATCTTGAATGTATTTCTTAATATATTTTTCAAATGCATTCATTCTTTTCACTTAAGTAAGCTTAATTTTTTTTCTTTTAAAAATCACTGATTTATTATTTTGTGGGTGTGTGGGGGAGGAGGGTATGTGGAAGTAAGGCCAGCCGGCTGGAGTTGGTTCTTTCTTTCCACCCTACATATCCTGAGAACCAAACTCAGGTCTTCAGTCTTGGAGGCAGGCACCTTAACGAATTTAATTTCTTAAGCTTTACTTAAGTAGCTCAGAGCGGTGGTGCAAGACTTTAATCCCAAGCACTTGGGAGACAGAGGCAGGTCGCTCTCTATGAGTTCGAGGCCAGCTTGGTCTGGGCATAGGCCAGCTGTCCTAGGCCAGCTAAGGTTGTTTATAAAAAGAGAACAGTGTCACAATGAATTAGCTAACTAATTAACTTTTTAAGAATCTTATTTCTGGTAATCACAAATTTGACCTAGTACATCAATGCTGGGGATCAAACCCTGGGCCCTTCTCATGCTAGGCAAGTACTCTGCCACTGAGCAACACCCCAGCCGACTGTGACCTTTTCTTCAAATGCCTATTAACCATGAACAAGGCAGGTGCTATTGAGGGGGCTATCCATCATGCTCTCTTAGAAAGACAACTAGGAAATAACATATATTGAAGGGCCCCAAGCTCCTGCCTCTCGGCACAGCCAGATCCTGTCCAAGTCACCCCAGCTACAAGAACACTAAAGCCTTCAAGATCACGAGTTAATGGGGGATCTGGGCTCCGACTGCCTTGCCTTTATGAGGAGGACCCAGGAGAGATGCTCGCCAAGAATGGCTTCCTCGGGAGCAGAGTTAGACGTCACTGCTAGTAACCATCACACACGTCAGCCATTACTTTACGGCCGCACAGTCCTTGTTCAAGCCTGGGGCCCGAGCAAGAAGCATGGAGCACAGAGTGTTGTCCAGAGCCTCAGAATGCTTCTAGAAATACCCAGAGAGCCTCTGGGCTGATGCGTCCCAGAGGCTAAGCTCTGAGGTAACTCAGGCAGCATCAGTGGGGTGGTGGGGTGGTGGGGTGGTGGAGTGGCCTTTCCCGTCCCTGATCACACTGTTGACACTGTCAAGGCTGAGTGAGGTGTCTGGTGCCCCGGGTCTTCGTCTTCGGCCCACTGGCTGACTCCTGCAGCTGAGGTTTGCACTTGCAGTTTTGGGAAGAAGGTGACAGTGGTCATCTGGCGTTTTGTGATAGGCAGAATGATAATGTGGCCTCCTGGCCCCTTGGGCAAGGACTGGACTTGGCAAAGGTGGTAGCCTTGAGTCTAAAGGACGTTTATCTTGATGACCTACCTGCAAGGGTGGATCTCAGTCGTCAACTTGATGAGCTATAGAATCTCCTGGGAGATGAGCTCAGGCAATTAGGTTAATTGAGGTGTGAAGACTTGCCCACTGTGGGAGGCTCAATTCCCTAGGCTGGGATTCTGGAGTGTTCAAAAGGAGAAAGAGCGCTGAGCATAAGCATCCGTTGCTCTCTTCTTGACTCTCTGAATGGGATGGGACCAGTTGCCTTACACTCTTGCTTCTGGGACTCCCCTGAGATGAACTGTTGCCTGGAACTGAGTCAACATAAATCCGATTTGCTTTACTCTGACATTGTCAGAGTATATTTTTATAATTACAACAATGGGAACTGTAACTAAGAGGAAAAAATGATTATTGAGAAATCTGGCCATTTCTGCGATAAGCTTAACATTTGTGGTAGCAAAGTGGAAGAGTTTGGAACTTAGGGCTGAGAAAGCCCTAAACCACTGGAAATAGGTGCTAGTGGGGCATTCTGATGGAAAGCTTAGAAGGCAAGAATGCTGAGAGAAATCTGGATGCCGGGAGCATGAACTCCTGGGGTTGGAGAGGGGAACCAGAGCTCTATAAAGAACTGGGCTAAGGGATGCTCTTGTGATATTTTGGCCAAGAAAAATCTGACTTTTATTCTGTCTGTGTCCTGAGAACTTGAGCGAAGTTGAATTTAAAAGTAATTGGCTCATTTGTTTGGGAGTAGAAATTTTGAGGAATACACTCAGTGCTGGTGTTGAGAAAGTAGCTGCTGCTGTTAGATCGTCAGTTCTGAAGAGCAAGGCCCCTGCACTACACTGAGATAGGACAGGCACCTGAGGGAGAAAACTCGCCCCAGGGAAAGCAAGAAACCCTAAAGCAAGAGTCTCCTGTCACTCAAAAGCCTAGGGAAGTATTTCCCCAGGGTCAGCACATGGAAGCTGTGGTCCAGGGAGAGCCTACTGCGTCTATCTGGCATCAGAGCTTGGCACTGCCGTCCTTGCAGCACTGGGTTTGCAGGCATGAAGGACACACGGATTGAGGTGGGTATGAAGGGCAGATGAGGCCAGGCACTATGTGACAGGGGCCAGAGAGCCTGCAAGGAGGTCCCGAGAGGCCAGTTCAAAGCCAGGAAGGAAAGCAAGGAGACTCTGAGAGGCCAAGCGTAAAGCTGTGGAGGAGGATCCTCCCAAGAATGGAGACCCCAGGATATCAGGGATGCCAATTACGCTGGGGACGTCTGCCAAGGAAAGCTGGAGGCGTGTGGCGGAGCCAGCCTAAGATGGAGGCTCTGTGTGGTGCGGACAGCCGCACTGGAGGAGTGGTGTTACCCAAGCCCTTTGGAGTTCCGCCAAGTTCATCTTCATCTCCAGATGCTAGACAAGGAACTATAGGGTCTATAGGGTTTATCTTGCTATGGCCTGAAGAAAACTTTACTACGCACCAATGCTCCCCTGCCCTTTTTTTTTTTTTTGGACAGGTCCCACTATGTAGCCTTGGCTGTCCCAGCACTCACTCTGTAAACCACACTGGCCTCAAACTCAGAGATCTGCTGTGATTAAAGGTGTGTACCATCATGCCTGGCTAATGCTTTCCTATTGAAATAGGGACGTTTACTCTGCTATTATGTGTTAGAAATACACAGCTATGTAGCTTGCTATTTGGTGGTGGTGGTGGTGGTGTGTGTGTGTGTGTGTGTGTGTGTGTGTGTGTGTAGTGTGATGTGTGACGTACAGGGGAGTGCATGCCACAGTGCACAGCCTCTGTCCTTCAGTCTTTACACAATCGCAGGCTGTTAGGCTTTGTTGGCACTGCCTTTACCTACAAAGCCATCTAAATGGGCTTCTTGTTTTATTTATATTTTATAGGAGTTTGCACTTAGAAGGCCTGCGAGACTCAGACAAGACACAGACTTTAAAACCGTCGGGAGTGTTTCGGACAATAGGAACTTCTGATTATTTTTTTGCATTACGAGGTAAACGTGAGGATTTGGGTGCAGCGGAAGGAAAAGTATAGATTAAGTGAGGTGGGATGACCTACCCACTGTGGGCAGCACCATTCCCTGGGCCTGGGCTCTGGCCTCTAACGGGATGAGACCTAGTTGAGCACTAGGCTTCATGGCTTCTTGACTGTGGACATGAGGTGGGCCAGCTGCTTCAAGGCCATCTTGACTTCCTCACTGATGAAATGAAACCGAGGGTCAGAATAAACCCTTTTCTCCCTCCAGCTGCTTTGGTCAAAGTCTTTTCTCATAGCAACAGTAGCGGATGCACAGCCAGACCTCCCCACAGGAACCTTGAAAAGGAGGTTGAGGGGACAGGCGCTGCGCTCTGCTGTCTTAGGGGATGCACAGGGCCTGTGCGTGGTCACATGGCAGGGGGACTGTGGGTGGCCTTTAGGAGCCTGCTGACAGCTAGGTCAACTAGAGACTGTCACCCAGCTTCAGGCAACTCCAGACACTGGCCAGCATTTGGAAGGATGCCCAGGAGTGGGATGAAATGGCAGCTCAGTTGACACACTGCCTGCAGCCGGAAGACACCCAAAGCTACTCATGGGTGCGCGGCTCCCAGTCCACAATGCTGTCGAGTCTGTTGGTGTGCGTGGAATGCTCGCTTTCCGTCTGAGGCAAGAGGGGTGTGAGAGCTCTGCTTCCCTAGGTAAACAGTCCTCTGCTCACAAGGGCTGCTCAGGGCTGACATGCTGCTACCCCCCTTCCCGCCTCCCCACCTCCCTCCTGCCACAGCCCCCCACTTCGCCAGGGTGTGTGTCTATCAAACCCAGATCTCACCTCGGTGCCGGGTTGTGTCCCTTGTGGCTGAGGGTCAACCAGAAGCTGAGATTGATGCCACTAAGATCAGAGAGGCAGGTGTGGTGGTTCGGGCCTGAAATCCCAGCATTTGGGAGGCAGAGGCAGTTGGACCAGGTTCAAGGAGAACCAGGTTATCCTCAGCACCATAGGAAGTTAGAAGTCAGCCTCAAAATATCTCAGAAGACAGAGATGGAGAAAGAGTGGCAGACGGAGAGAGGGGAGGAGGGGGAGGGGAAGAAGGGGTGAGGAGGAAGAGCTATTTAGCATAGAGATAGAAAGCTGACCCTGTACTCCCTCTGTGGCCCAGGCTCTCCTTGAACCTTCTGCCTCAGCCTCCCAAGTTGCTGGAATTATAAATATATATTACAAGGTACAGTGTCTTTAAGACTCTTAAGTCAAATTAGTTCAATTAAAAAAAAAAAAAAGAACGAGTGTGAAATATTTTTATATTCCCTGATGTCACCTCGAGGCAGGTCTCCTTACTTCTGTTCCCTCTGGGACTCAGTGGCCCTTGTCTGCTCCCACCAAGAGTGTGTGGACATGATGTGACCTTTGTGGTGGGCCATAAAAGACTGAGTACCTGAAGACTGGTGCATGTGGGACACTTGAGAACTCAGCCGTCACGTAAGGCCAACCACCGAGAGACACTCCAGCAGCTGGCTCAGCTGGGCTCTCAGCCGCCAGCTGGCACAAGACACCAGTACGGCGGCCGTGCAACCCAGCCAGGTCTCCAGATGGACACAGCCCAGCCAGTCCTGAGCACAATGGCACAGAGGACCCCAAGCAAGAAGTATTGTGCCACGCCCTTGCCCCTCTCCTATTCCCAACCACAGCGGCTCTGCAGGGTGAGGGGCGGCTTTCAGCTGCGGTGATTCCGGGGCCTTGGGCAGCAGCAACAGCATCCAGGACAGTCACTGACGCAACCATGTGGTTCCCAATCTGTAGACGTCCAGGATGCTTTGGGGGATCCTCTGTGGGGGGCAGCCCTCCCAGAGACAGGGCTCCTCCCTTGAGTTTCCATGGGCTCCTACACCAAGTCCTCTGCCCGTGCATGCTCACTGGTGCAACTGCTGAGTTCCTGCTGGATACCTCACCTGAGAGGCTACGCCAGCCTTGCTGAGAGAGACGTGGCAGAGGTGGGGAGGGCTGTGGATGGAGCTAGCCAATCCCGGCCAGGGCAGACGTCAGGAGTTCAATCATGCTTCTGCCGTGAACCAGACCCCAGAGCAGCAGTGTCAGGTGCTCATTTGTTTAAAATCTTGTGTTAGGCTCTTCTGTACCATGTCCCAAGAATAGGACAGGCATGGTTTCTAGTGCATGCAGGGAGCCTGCAGGGGCACACTGGGAGGCTTTGACGGGTCTTATAGTTAGCGAAATCATGCACTTACTGCACACCGCACACTGTGTTAAGCATTTGAGAGCCCTCACCTCAAAGTCAGTGGCTGATGCACCTGCAGGGGGCAGCTCAAGGTGTAGGGCTTTATTCTACAGGCAGCATCTTTATTCTATGGAGAACGTTTGAGGGCACACCCATGAGTGAATGAGTGTGTGAAGCCAACACCCCTTTGGGAAACTTGCTGGCCCTTGACCTCTTGAGGGCTCAGCTGCCAGACCAGGAGACCGGAAGAGCAGATTAGAGATGGCAAATCCTCAACCTGGTACCTACCATTCCTCCCAAGTGTGTGTCCACAACAGACATCACTAGCTGATCCTGGCTCTTGACCCCTGCCAGACTCTACCAATCTGGCTTGGAGGATGGTGCTGATTGTACGTGATGATCAAGGAGGCAGCCCTCTCCCTTTCACAGAAGAGCTATTGTCCCCCTTTCTGCTCTCAACACTCCAGGCATCCATTGCTGGTTGCAGCCCTCCAAGGAGGGAAACTGAGGTCCAGCCCCTCCGGGGCTTATGCACCAACACCCAGGGCCCGACATCACATCTCAGCTGAAACTCAGTGCTCTCTAGCCCAGTGGAGGAGGCAGGGGAACACCCAGTCTTGCCACTGTCCCCCAAAGTTGCTGGGGGCTCCCTCCTGCCCCTGGCCACAGCCCTGGTGGTCCTAGGCACAGAGCACAAGAAACTTCGGGAGCTGTTGGCATAGGACAGACGCCCAGCTAGTTAGAAAAGCATGTGGCTCCCTTTTCCCTCCCCGGCCCCCTCCAGCCGCCACCACCTTCTAATTCAATTTCCCTTGAAAAACAATGGTTTCAATGAAGGGGGAAACAAGATTTTCCGAAACTTCGTAAAGTTTTGCAAAATAATTAACCCCCCCCCCCCAAAACTGGCTGGCTTCCTCCCCTTCCAGTCAAATGAATGTCTCTGGGACATTTCACAGGCTTTCAGATCCTGCTGGACATGGGTCTGTCTCCAGGCTGCCCACCCAGATCCCATGCTGGGCATCAGATGGCCAGCGCCTTTTGCTGGGCGGCCCTCCTATGGTTTTAGGAAGGATTGGGAGAGGGAAAAGAGGCAAAGAGGAGCCTGGCTGACCCTCAGGTCCAGCTGACTGAGCCAACCCTCAGGGATGTCCCCTGAAAGAGCACTGAGCCCGGGCTACTGGATCTGAGAGTCAGAAGGGGCCAGGTCAGCTTTGGAGTCTGAGCATACTCTAGCAGAAGACAGAGCCAGGACTGACCTGAACCCCACACTCTTCCTTTCTGGAAGCTTTGGGTTGGAGGCCCCAGAAATGCTGGCGTTAGCTTGTCTCAGCAGGGCTCAGCCCTCTGAATGCTACCTGGCTACTACTCTGTACTATCTCACCTGGTTATTGGTCCCCGGACTCTCACTAGGGACAGCCTCCTAAAGTCCTGCCTTCAGCGTCCTCTTCAGGATCTACCCTCCCCATCTGTTCTCTACTGGGGACACTACCAGGTTCTGTACTAGGCCTGTGCTCTCTACAACCTCAGCCCCTCTTTCCATTAGATTATACTCCAAGTTCCATTCTTTTTTGTTTTTGTTTTTGTTTTGTTTTTCGAGACAGGGTTTCTCTGTGTAGCCTTGGCTGTCCTGGACTCACTTTGTAGACCAGGCTGGCCTTGAACTCACAGGGATCCACCTGCCTCTGCCTCCCGAGTGCTGGGATTAAAGGCGTGCGCCACCACCGCTGGGCCTAAATCCCATTCTTTATCACTGATGGAAGAGGGACTAATTCATACTAAGGTATGAGTGACTAACCAGCCTCATTATCTCAGAAAGAGCTTCTGGTGTAGAGAAGCCCTGGGAAGCCACTCCAGGTGACACAGGCAGTCTTGGAAGCGGAGCCACCTACTCCGGCCCCTGACTGAAATTGCTGCAAGCAGATGATTGCAAATGATCTTCCATTGTGGAGCAGCTGAAGGCACCCCTGCGTGCTGCATGCTGCAGCCTCTGGCTTGAAGGAACAGAGCTTCCGAGCCCTGGGAGATGGTCTCTGAGAGTATCTGTGCCCTTATCTCCTGGTAATCATCCTCGGAAGAGCCTGGCTCACCTGGGCACGGCTGGTTCTGCTAACTGAGCAATGCAGAAATCATAGTGTGGCATGTGTAATCCCTGCACTCACTCAGGAGGCTGACGCAGGAGGGCCATGGGTTCTAGGCCAGCCCAGGCTACAAAGTGAGAGCCTGCCAGAAAGAAAAAGAGAGAAAAAGCTGCTGAGTTCTGCGACTGGATCCTTTAAGGGCATGCATGGCTGCTCTTGTATCTTACCCTCTCTGGAACCCATCGCTTGCTCTGACAGAGGTTGCCTCCCGTTTTTTAGGAGTCCAAGCAAGCAACCCACACAGGGGCCTGGCGACTAGGCCTCCTGACAGTTTCTACAGACTTGCCAGTCATGGCAGTGAGCCCCCTGGAAGCCAGGCCCTGGAATCTGGGGTCAGGCCTTTAGATGAGTGGGCACCGTGTTGCCCACATCTTCTCAGAGAACCCAAGCCAGGGCCCCGGGGCAGGTGCTCCGAAGTCCCAGCCCCCAGAAGTGGCAACGGAGTAACTGTTGATTGTTTTTTCTTAAGTACTTCTGGCAATGCACTACATGTTCTTAATGGCTGAGTCATCTCTTCAGCCTGGAAGTCCCCTTTTATGGTGTGCCTGATTGCCAGGTGCAGTGGAGCACGCCTTGAATCCCAGCACTGGGAAGGAAGAGGCAGGTAGATCACTGAGAGTTTGAGGCCAGCCTGGTCTAGTGAGTTCCAGGACAGTCAGGCCTGTGTAGAGAGACCCTGTGCTTTGATAACATACTGTGATGAAAACGACGTAAGGAAAAATGTGTTTCTTTTGACCCACACAGTTCCTGGGTGTAGTCCGCTATCACAGGAAAGACATAGCCGCAGGAATGTAGGGTAGCCGGTCACATGGCACCCACAGTCAGGAAGCAGAGACCCAGTCTAGGGAACGGTGCCAGCCACAGTGAGCATCAAGGTAAGTCCGTCACAGGCATGGGCTGAGCCTCATCACGCAGGTGGTTCTGGCTTGCCCTGAGCTGGCAATTAGGTAAAGCCGAGGACAATGAATGTAGGCCATTTGTGTTCTCTTCGGTCGGTCTGCTCCTCCTTCTGCGTTGGTCCCCAGGGGCTGTGCCAGTGACTTGGCGTGCACCATTAAAAGGCTTCAGTTTAGAAGCTCTGTGCTTGGATGTGGACATCTGTGCAGTAGAAAGTTCCTTTGTGAAGCCTGGCGGTGGTGGTGCACGCCTTTAATCCCAGCACTCGGGAGGCAGAGGCAGGCAGATCGCCGTGAGTTCGAGGCCAGCCTGGTCTACAAAGCGAGTCCAGAACAGCCAAGGTTACACAGAGAAACCCTGTCTCGAAAAACTCAAAAAAAAAAAAAAAAAGAGAGAGAGAGAGATGAGGCCTCTCAGGCTACTCCAAGTGCAGAGCCAAGTTGTTCCTATTTCCTGGCCACATGCAGCCCTGAGGTATGGCTTGGGCTACACGCAGGACTAACAAATACCATTTCCTCTAATTAAGGCAATTTGTAAGCAGGAGAGGTTTCCCCCACATCAAGCCATGCCCAGCTCAGTCAGGTTTCCTCTATCGAAAATGCGTGTCCTGGGAGAACGTTCAGTTGATAGACTGTTTGCCTAGTTCCTGGGTCCTGGGTTCAATTCTAGCACCATGTGGATTGGACATGGGACACACACCTGGAACACCAGAACCACGTGGATTGGACATACATAAAACACACACACACCTGGAATCCCAGCCCCCAGGATGTAGAGGCAGAAATAGCAAGAGTTCAAGGTCACCCTCAGCTACATGGCAAGAAGCCAGCCTGGGACACGAGACCCTGCGTCTTATTTCTTGTCCTGTTGCTGAGAGGAAACAGCTCGCTGACAAAAGCAGCTTAAGAGAGAAAAGGCTTCTGGCTCACAGGTCAAAGTGCCATCCATGGTGGGGAAGTAGAGGCAGCAGGGGCCCCGAGGCAACCGGTCACTTCCCATCCACAGCAGGGGACAGATGAATACAAGGCTGTGCCCAGCTCTCTTTCTCTATTTTCAGATAGTTCGAGACCCCCTGACCAGAGAATGGTCCCGCCCACAATTAACATGTGTTTTCCCACATCAATTAACCCAATCAAAATGATCCCCCGAAGGCCTACCAGGAAAAGTCTCCCAAGAGACAAAGGCAAGGTCATGTCCTTCTACTGTGTCCATCTGTCACCCATGTGTACCAGCCACATAAGTCACACAACCATACGGTTGCCTCTATAGGGTTGACTTGGGCCCAGGTCGTTTTACATAGCAACCATCACAACAACTCCATAAGGGAGACACTCAATTCTGAGTCCCACTTCGCAGATGGGGAAACTGAAACGCACAGAGAGGTTGAGTACACTGCCGGAGGTCGCACAGCTTGTGAATGGCAGAGCTGGGATTTGAGCCTGAACAACAGGTTCAACAGTCCTCATGTTGCCTTGGGAACTAGGGCTTGGGAACAGGGAAACTGAGGCAGAGGCCATGACTGTCCAACGTCTTCTTCGAGGCATTTGATGAACAAAGCCGGGAGCCCCAGTCAGCTGGTTCTGCCACATGCCTTGCCCCCACTTGCATCAGGGACAGTCTGAGACAGCTGGGGCCCTCCTGCAGCCTTGTGGCCCTCACGGGGACACAGAGGGGAGGGGAAGGAGTGACAGGAGTGACAACAGCCACAGCTGCTGGGACTGAGAGACCTGGGATTGGTCAGAGGAATTCTGGGAGCACAGAACTTGGGGTCACAGCAGTGGCTGGGCGTGGAATGACTCTGCCCAGCTGCCCAGAGTCTGAAGGTCTGCCCTCACCCTGCTGGGGGCGCAGCCTCTAAGGCCCACTTGGGATGTGGAGATCACTGCTCTGGGCCTCCACTGGCTCCTGGAGTCCCAGTACATGAGGCTGTGGAATCTTCCTAGCCTGGCAGAAGGGCACTAGGCTAGGAGAGCCACTCCCATTCCCTTGTACCCATTGATGCCACACCCTAGGCAGTCATCAATTTGATTAGCCAGCCAAGAGGTCAGTTGATTATCATCAGATCTGTCACCCCACACATCCCTCAGCAGCTGGTCCTGCCCCTGCCAGTGTCAAGATTCCACATACCTGGGCCACTGTCTTTTTATAGCCCCACCCCCACCCCATGCAGGAGAGTCTGGAATTAGTCACAGGTGGAGAAACTGAGGCACAGGACATGGGAGTAGCATACTAAAGACTTACTTGAGGAGATCACCAGTGCAGCCGGGCATGGACTCAGTACTAAAATCAAATGTCTCATTTTATAGGTCGGGTGACAGCAGCCCAGAGAAGGCAAACAGGGTACTTAAGGTCATAAGGCAAGTATCCCTCTGATCTTTGACCCTTTTCAAGGGAGATAGCAAAGGAGTCAATGGCATCTGGCCCAGATGCTGCTGTCCTGACTCCTGTACCTCAGTCACCACAGCCCCCGGCTGCCTAACTCCAGGCTGATCCCTCCCCATTGGCCTTTCGTTATTTGGTGGTTGAGGGGAAATCCACCAGGGAAAAGAGTGGCAGGCGCAGGACTTCCTCACCTAGGCCTGTGGGTTTTCCTTCCTCTCACGGCTCCTGAGATGGTGTGGGGTGCAGGGGCTAGAGTCCTAGTAGACTGAGGAGACCCCAGTATTCTGCAGTGACCCTGGGGGCATAGAGGCTACCATGTCTTGAACCCTGGCCTGAGCTAGAGAGAGAGGGGGGCGTAGTGGGACCCTCTGCTTGGCCCTGGCTGGCTAAGGTCACACTCCATGTCACATCTCTCTGTCCCAGCCAGACTGGGTGTCAGTGTTCGAGGCTGCATGAGAAGGTTGAGGCACAGTCCATAGGGGTGGCTGAAAAAGCTCTTTTTCTCTGTCTGTTGCTTTGGAGCCAGGCCTCGGGTTGTCCAGGCTGTCTTCAAACTCACCACGTAGCCGAGGCTGGCCTTGAGCCCTGATTCATCTGTTATCCTTTCTGAGTGCTCAGATGACAGGTGAGTGTCACCATGCTTGGCTTTTTAACAGTTTAGAGACCCCTGTTGGGGACACTGCCCAGTATGACCCTCTGTCCCTTAGCCCCAGTGTTCCCTGTAAAACGAGGGAAGCGTTATTTCCAGACTCTCTTTTTGTCCCTCTGGTGGCTTTGTTTGGTTTTGGTTTTGGTTTTGTGAGGGCTGGAGACCACAAGGTCAGGGCAGACAAACTCCAGTGCGGTGCTTGTCTGTCTGCCCAATGTGCCACGATCGTGACCATCGTGGTGGGGCAGGGACTTACTAGCTGGTTCTTGCTCTGAGTCTGTCATCAGCCATGCTGGTGTTGACCACGTACCATGTGTGCAGGGCTGGGAGGCCAGGCCATGGTATTGAAAGAGAGTCCACAGGCCAAGCACCCCACCACCAACCCCACCAGGGACGATACTGATCTTGAGGGATTGAAGGCTCTGGTTTTCTACAATTGAGTCATGGCATTCAACTCTTTCACCTTGACCCTGACCACAGCCCAAACCTGGTTCCTAACCACCCGGAGCCCTGGTCACCTGGCTTTGGATACGGGTGACTGCACGGCTGGAGCTACACGGAGGATGGTGTGGGCGGGACAGCCTGGAGACCAAAGTCATCTAACTGTCCTTGCCCTTAGGAGACATGGCTGTAGCCAGGCCTGGGCTAACCTGAGAACCCTAGTATCCATCGCTGCTTCTTCGGGGCAGGACTGTCTCATCTCCCAACAGGCGACTTCTGAGCCATGATGCCACCCGAGTGTTCCCAGATTGCTCCTGCTCTCACAGCCTTGGCCCCAGCTGCTCAGAGTTACTCTCTCACCCCAGGAACAGCCCCCACAGACCCATAAGTTGGGGCTGGTGATCCAGATGTCAGTCCCTGGCCAGGGGTCTTGTATGGCTTCTCACATGGAGCCTTGGGTCTGTCAGTCTGTGGTGCGAGGACCATGGTGTATTGATGCTGTTGACCCAGAGTCCAGCATGAACCTCAGGGTTCATCCATGGGCCTCCTGGGCTCTGCTCTAGGGGTATTTGAAGAAATTGTTTTACCTTCTCCCATTTCCCAGCAGGGAAACTGAGGCCAAGAGTTCCCGTAAAGACAGTGAAGGCAGCCGAGGCGCCTCTGTCCTCCTCCTTGGCTTTCAATCTCAGTCTCCTGACTGCAGGAGAGGCAGCCATGCTACGGCAGGAGGTGAGAGACATCCAGAAGGCTCTGGAACATGAGTGGAAAGTTGGTGCCCACTTTTACAAGGTCTCCCTTCCCCCACATTCTTCTCGTGACTTCGTACCGACTGTTTCTTTCCTTAATCCAAACCATTGTTTTTCCAGGGTGAAATTGAAATGAAAGCCACATGGTCCCCGCTACACACACCCTCACCAAACAGGAGCAAGTTCTGGGCAAGTGTCATGAGCGTGTGGGAGGGTTTCTGCTCTCTACGGGGTCACCAGGCACGGGCTGTCTGGCCACAGAGACACTTGGGACTTTCTGGTGGCCAAACCGGGATAGGCATAGAGGTGTCTGACAGGGCTGGGTTCACGACCCTCTGATAGGGGATCAGGAGCCCAGTTGAGCTGATGGAGCTGGAGAGATGGCTGTTCTATCGGAGGACCCAAGTTCAAATCTCAGCACCCACATCAGATGATTCACGGCCACCTGTAATTCCAGTTCGAGGGGAATCTGATGCCTATGTCTTGTGTGGGAATTTGCACTCACAGGCAACATACCTATGTGCATGTACACACAGTTAAAAAAAAATATAAAAATCAATTTAAAACGCACGCTGCTGGCAAGAGAGGCGGGGCGCCACACACCGCGACATGCTGAAGACCTCAAAGACAGCTGCTGACACCTGTGCAGAGCAAAGGGGCCCCAAAGAGGAAGAGGGGCACCAGGCATGATGTTGAGAGAGGAAGCTGAGAGGTGGGGTAGAGGGTGGAGAAATCTGGATGTGGGTCATGACCCCTGGGAGCTCATGTGTGGGAGGTGTGGGATTTTGGAAGGGGCGGGCTGCTTTATTGACTGGAAGGCGCACCTGAGGAGAAGGCCTGGATGTTCCTGGAAGGGACTGCTGTAAGGTTCTCACCAGATCTTGCTCCCTGAGAGGTCACACTCACACATTCATGCTCACAGCCCTGTCCTCTCCACGTGTCCACGTGCACGTAGATCTGTGCACCTGGTTGATGCGTACATGTATGAGCATGTGTGCAGAGGGCAGACTCAGAGAGGCTCCCTCCAGAGACACTGACCAGCAACGAGAGCACAGCAAGTGTGCACGACCCGGAGGGAAATGGCAACATGCAGACACACGTGCTGGCCTGCACACGCATGCCTGCGCACGCATGCCACCTCATACAGCCTCACACGTGTGCATGCATGCCTGCACACATGTGCACATGCAAACATGCATGCAGACAGACCACAGGTAGCAGAGGCCTCCCAGCCCAAGTTCAGGATGATAGCTTGCCCTGAGCCCATCGGATCATCTCCACACACAAGCAGAGCCTTTGCTGTGTCTGTCAGGCCCCAGCCTGAAGCTCCCAACCCAGGGAGACGGTCGCAGTGTTTGTTGAAATCATGGGGGCTCCTAACATAGGAATACTCCCTGTGACTTCTTGAATCAGGGCATCTCTGGGCAGATGAGGAATGAGTTTTTGAAGGCTAGAGAGCTGGAGTGTATCTGCTCAATGGCAGCACTAGAACAGTCTCCCCCCCCCCCCCCCGGAGACCGGCAGAAGCTGGGATGTTCCCATTAGCTGAGGGTGACCCTGCCTAAACCCTCTGACCCCCTCCTCCTGATGTCAGCCACACCCTCTGCATCCTCTGCCCCTTGTATGGAAGGCAGCATGACATCTCTGAAGAGGGTGGCCCCCACAGCCACCAGTCAAAGCCAGAGGATGTAGCTCCTGACCAGACCATGGCGTCAGCACCCTGCACTACTAGGCAATCTCTCAGCAAGTCCCCGGAGCCTGGTTTCAGCTGGAAACTACACTGGGCACACAGGCAGCTCAGCCTGTGAGCCCCATGTTGCTTCCCAAGTGCCCCAGAGGGATGTCACCAAGTGCTCCTGGGCCCCGAGATAGTCAGGGTCCCTGAGTGCTGGTGTGTGTCGGGGGAGGTTGGGGGAGGTTACCCTACAATAATCGGGCTTCCTGCTGTTGCCTGTAGCCTGTGGAGACTGGGATCTACCAGCCTGGACCACAGGGATACCACACAGTGCCACATGATGTCCCGAGACAGCGTCACAAGTGCTCAGTGGTTGCTCAGCAGATGGCCACTACTCGCCCATCCTGTGGGACAGCGGAGGCAGGCAGACATCATCCACACCATCCCTTGGCCATGTGCCACCTCTGGAGACTCGCTGTGCTGGGCCCTGCAGAGAGCCAGAGGTCAGTGAGAGAGCAGGTGCCCCTGGGCAGCCATCAACAGTCACCCTCCTCAACCTCTCACAGCCTGTTCTGGAACCTCCTGAGCTGCTGAGAACCAGGGGAACCATGTAAGATGGAGGACCCTGGGCCCTCGTACTCTAAAACTGTTCTTCCAAACATAGAGGCCCAGATAGGTACACAGCACCTCAACCTGGCTCCTGATGTGAATAATATATATTATAATATATGGTATATAGTGCATAGTGTATAGCATAGTACAGTATATAATACACAATATACACTATACATTATATGTTATACATGGAATTTTATATAGTATATTATTTATATATACCATTATTTATTCATTTATTTTTGTTTTTTGTTTTTTTTCCCCGAGACGGTCTCTCTGTGTAGCCTTGGCTACCCTGGACTCGCTTTATAGACCAGGCTGGCCTCGAACTCACAGGGATCTGTCTGCCTCTGCCTCCCGAGTGCTGGGATTAAAGGCGTGTGCCACCACTGCCCGGCCTTATATATAGCATTATATAATGTGAATAATGTATACACATTATACATTATGTTATATATTATACATTATTATATCATATATATTATATGTTATATTTTATACATTACATTATACATCATCTATTATATATATGTGTGTGTGTGTGTGTGTGTGTGTGTGTGGGTGTGTGTGCGTGTGTGTGTGTTTTAATCTTTCAGGTATGAGCTTACTAATCTAGAATCTGTTCCCCACCAATGGAGTCAGTGTGGTTGTTGAGGGAATGTTTAACACCTGTGGACGGGTCAGGCTATAGAATCACACAGTAGTCTACCTAGATCCCCACTAGCACGCTGTGTGACTGGGCAAGTCATGGCCTGCCATGGACCCCGACTCAGATGGTCACCAAAGCCTGGCACTGCTGAGATGCTGACAGCCTTTAAGGGCTTTGTGGACCTCGGGAGGTGATCACATGACTGTTTCCCTGCATCTCTGAGGGCCTGTCTGTGTGTCCTCTGAGAGAGGGACCCAGGTCTCAGAGGCATGATGACCCGAGCCTGCTGGGACACTCCAGGCATTTATCCACGCCCACAGGGACGGGTTTTGCCAGCCTAAGGTGGCCCTTGCCTGCAGCCTGGGTTGAGGGAGGAGCTTCAGAAAAGCTCCACCCAGCGCTGTGGATGAAGGGGACTGGGTGCTCTTCTCTCACTTCTTAGAACCTTGCCCAGCTGGGCTGAGCTCATTTACTGGAAAGGGAGATGGGGGGGCTCCATTCACACCCAGCCCTGCTTGGGGGGGGTGGGGGGGGGCGTGCGGCAAGTGCGTCAGCGGCGCAGCTTCGAGTCGGCCTCCGGAAACGCCGCCCAGGGAGCAGTCACGAATGGGCTGGCTGAGGGAGTGCGTATGTCAGGTGACGGGCCAGGAGGCCCAGCAGAGCCTGGAGGCTGCTCAGGGTGCACAGAGAGGTCAACTTCCCCCTTTCCGGCGTCACCCCACTCCTGCTGCTGGCTGGAGATCGGTCCAGCTGTCTATGTGTCCAGCTGCTGTCTCCAGGTTTCTGCGTGTCTGTGTAGGGTCCCCAGGAGGTTAAATTCCAGTGTACAAAGCTTATATGTTGGGCTTATATGTCAGGACCAGGTCTAGAGGGGGACCCTAGTGGACCGGCTCCCCACCCCACCCCACCACCTCCTCCAAGGCGCGATGCTGCTATTTAAAGCCAGTGGTGGCCCGTGGGAAACTTCTTCAGATGTGTGGTTTTTGTCTTCTCTAGCTAGTGCAAGGGCCTGCTCTCGAGGCTGGTGACTCACTCACAGTGAGAAAAGCCTTTTTGTTGTTTGATGCTTGCTGGAGGCTCTGCTGCCTGAGAACCCAGCCTGCTGGGGCCTTCCCCAGCTGGGACTCCTGGAAGGCCTGGGGAGTGCCCAGAGCGGCTCCTTTGTCCCTTAGGAACCCAGGGCCCCTTGTGCTCAAGGCTTTAAATGTTCTGCCCAAGCTGGAGCCACTGGCTGTTAGGGAGGGGACATCCTCAAACCTCATTTCAGCCACTGGCACCTCCAGGAAGCCGGCCTCAACTCCCCCCAGCTCTTTCCTGGTTTTAATCCCCTGACCCCCTGCCTTCTCACCTGTCACATGGCATTGGGTCCAGGTGTGTGGATGTGTGTGCGGGTCATCTGCAAGCACCTGACACACAGCTGGTGCTCAATAAATGCTTTCGGAAGTAGGGAGGCAGGGGGGATTTAATGAGTGTTTACTTTGTGTAGACTACGTCACTCGGATAATGCCACCGTGGGACTGTGGCTGAAGCTGAGTGGTAGACCAGTTTGCCTTCGGTTCCATCCATAGCACCACAAACAAAAAACTCCCCCAAGCTTCCTGCCCGTGAACAGTTCTGTGGAGGCCTCCTGACAGTTCTAGACAGGCAGTCTTTAGACATCTTCGGTTTTGCATTTGAGGAGACTGAGGCACGAAGGCATGGCGCGGCAGCATTTTCTCATAGCAAGGAACAATCAAAGCAAGATCCGAACCCAGGCCTTGTGGTATCAAGACTCTGTGCCACTAACCACAACTCCAGAATTTGGTGGCTGACAATTGGTCCCCCCACCTACCCCCCACCCAGAGCAAGAACGAATGGCCCTGCATTCAGAGCTCCACCCACTCTGGCTCTGCCCTGCCTCACCTGCCTGTCCCCAAGCTTGAGACCTCAAGAAATCACTTCCCCTAGGAGAATCCTGCACTTGTCAGCACACCCACCGCCATGGTAGCAGGTCACACATTTCTGCCTGTGTCCTTGTCCCAACAGAGTAGAAACCAGCCTAGCTCCCCAGTGCCCCAGCTCCCAGGCAAGGACAGTAGGTGGCACACAAGTTTGTAGACTTGAGCAGGCACCACAGAGCAACAACCAGAGCGTGGTCTCCAGAGACAGTTTCTAGAAACTCCTCAGGCACAGTACAGAAATCCCTGTGGTTGCCTTCAAGGGAATCAGGACCTTCGATCTGCTGACGGGTAAGGAGTTGATAGTGACAGCAAAGTCCCAGAGGAGCTCTTCAGAGGACCTGCTTCCCTGGACAGCAGGTGACTACCCTTCTATGGACGCAGAGGTGTTGGCCTAAGTTATTGCCCCACAGCATCCTGGGAAGGTGGGGGAGGGGACTCTGGGCTCTGCTCTGCTCTAACCATTGGCAATGACTAGGGCTAGTGTGTCCCCTGAGAAAGGCACATTGATCTTCACTCTTGAGGGTCAAGAGGTTACCAACCAGAGCAGGTCAGTACTCCGTGGAGAGGTTCCCAGGAAAAGGTGTGGCCTACTGAGCCTTGAACCTTCGAGTGATGGATGGAGAGTGAGGCTGGCCTGTTTCTAGTAGTAGATGCAGCATAGCTGGAGATTGCCAGCAGGTGCCTGGACAGTCATGCCTCGGACTGAGGCATCAGAGGCTGAGGGAGGGCCATAGCTGTGGAGGGGGTGAATGGCAAAGTGCCAGCCCTGAGTGCATGCTTCCTTGGCCTACTTACTACCCTTCTTGTCACTATGACAAAACACCAGACAAGCAATCTAAGGGCAAAGTAATCAATTGTGGCCCATAGCATCAGTGGGTACCCAGCTACCGTGTCAGGGAAGACATAGTGTCTGGGGCAGGACAGTGTGAGATGACGTGGAAGCTTGTAGAAAAACGTGTTCATGTCTCTGTGGATCCAGGAGACGAGGTGTCCACCCTCATCTACCAGCCTGCCCCACCCCCTCCTATAATGGTGACACCAGCTGAAGACTGACATATGATTACAGTCACATGCAAACATTTCCCAGCCCCGTCCCCCCCCCCCCCCCGTGGCCCCGTGATGGCTTATGGTCATCTCAGAACGTAAAGTGCACCCAGTCCAGCATCTGCCATCTCAGAGCCTTCGCAGTCCCAATGCCACTCCCATGACCACAGACTTGCTGATGTACGCAGATCAATATAATCCCAGCACCTGTGAGGCTCCCAGAGTCTAAAACCACTTCTGAGACTCACACTTAGCCGTGAGGCCCCCTACAAAATCAAGAAGCAAGTTACAGGGGCTGGAGAAATAAATGGCTCAGTGGATAAGATCACAGAGGACTCGGGCTTGGTTCTTAGCAGCCACATGATGGCTCACAACCATCTGTAACTCCAATTAGATTCCAGGGCACCTGATGTCTGACCTCCGTGGACACCAGGCACATGTGTGGTAAATATGTGTGTGTGTGTGTGTGTGTGTGTGTGTAGGTGAAACACTCATGCACATAAAATTAAATAAATAAATGTAATGTTGAAAATAAAAATCATATGCCAGCAAGGTGGCTCAGCAGTAGAAATACCACCACCCCACACACCTTGCAACATAAGTTTTATTCCCCCAAACACATGTCAAGTTTGAAGGACAGGACCAGCTTCCTTAAAATCACCTGACCACCGCACACATACTGTCATATGTGCCCCCTCTCCAAACTATAATATTAAGCAAAAAATTAAAAAAAAATATTAAGTTACGTACTTCTAGTATGAAATGACACGAGTAAACATTTCCTTCCAAAAGGAAACGCCAGTTCCAAACAAGTCCCTGAACCAGTAAGGCTAACACCAAATTCTACAGCTCCGTGTCCAGCCTCTGGGCCACGTGGTGGCCGTGTGTGGCCTTCAACAGCCTCGAGTGGCTCTGGCCCTCCCACTCGCCTGTCTGCAGCACTTGTGGCCTTTCAAAACACCACCACACCGAACTGGTTCAAGCAGCCTGGGACGTGCATACCTGCCAGCCACATGGTTTCCTGCTGTGGCTACTGAGCCTCTGGGTCAGCTCGCCAGACTGAGGTACCAGGGTGCCTCCATCGGCCTCCAGGAGAGACCAAGAGAGGCCTCGGGTAGGAACTGAGTCGAGCCAGAGCTAAAAAAGCGTCACCCTGCAGACGTTTCTGCCTATGGCCAAGCCACCAGAGTTCATTCCCCAGGTTTGATGTAGTGGAGCCGTTTCCTTGGTGATGGCCCGACACCCTCCCTGAAACCCAGAGTGAGAACAAGTGGGAAGCCAGAGGGACCTGCTCTACTGAGGAAAGCGCCACAGGCACTTGTTTACATCTTTCCAACATGTGTGGGGTTGAGTCCCTGGGTTTTGTGGGAGCAGAAATACGTGTGGGGAGCCTCCCCGAGAAGCTGGAAGACAGTTTGAGGTGGATGCTAGAGCCTTGAGGAGCGGACATGGGGTGGGGTGGGGGGTGGGGTGATGAGAGACCTGTCCAGGCCCACACAGTGCTTGCAGGGAGTCACTACGAAATCTGTCTCCCTCAGCAGCTCTCTAGCCAGGCTGAACTCACCCCATGACACGAGGATGGTCCTTGCAAGTGAGTCTGGGGACCCTGGCCACAGTCAGAAGGTCCAAGCCAAACAAGGGGAATCCCAGTGCCACACAGCTGTGGGAACCGAGTGCCTCTTGCCTATGACAGAACGTCTGACCTGGGGCCCCTGGCTGGATCAGAGTCCAGGCCAGAATCTAAAATTTCCCCTGTGGTTAGGAATGGGCTGTAGCCATCACTTCCTGTGGGGGGGTGAGATTGGGACAGGGGGCCGCAAAGGGACTGGCCCCAATGCCAGATGGCGGGGAGGGCTTGTCAGGAGCCTCTTCTGCTGAGGGTCCGTCCCTGGCCAGGACATTGACTGACTGCGGCTTCTCCCCTATCTCTGAAATGAAGGTTACCAAGGTCACATGCCACTCTGGGGTCTCTGATGGTGAGCACTTTGCCGTAACACAGGACGGTCAGAGGAGGAGGTTGCAGGGCGCCATGAGGGATGAAGGGCTGCGGCTTTGAAAGACATACATCTAAAGATCAGATCCTAGCTCCGCCGTTTAGCTGCTGTGTGGTCTTGAGCAAATAGCTTGACCTCTCTGAGCCTTTGTGTCTGCATCAATAATACCAAAACCTTGATTTCCCTCTTCACTTCCTGCTTGACATTGGTCCAGTCAATGACTCTTAGACACTGTCCAGCCCTCCTTCTTGGGACAGGACTGCTATGATCCTGGTGGGTGATAAGGGGAGGGGCCTAACCCCACCACCTGACTCTCAGTTCTGTGATCTTTGTTGCCTGCCATAGGGCAGCCAGCGATCGGTGTGAGATTCAAGGTCATTGAGACGAGCCCCTCACTCAGCGCTCAGCACTGCACCCCATTATCCAGTTCATACTCCGCCAACCTCAGCCACCTCTCCCGTGTCCAAACAGTGCTCCCCTCCCCCACTCACCCGTGGGGTGCCTTCCTTCACCCCGAGCCTTGGTGCCACTAGCATTGAGGGCTGTAGATTGGAGGAACTACTGAAGGCGTTTGGCCCCTGGGGGACAGGCCACATCCCAGGACCACACAGCACGCAGCTCCCTTGTCACCCCAACTCCTGAGTCCCTTTGCTCGGAGCCCTCTGTCTCTTGCCATGAAGGTGGCTGGCTGGGTCCCTGGGCACTGCTGCATGGAATCCTTGTTTGACACATACCCAGTGGCCTCCGGAGGTCGCCATGCTATGTCTGAGGACTCATCTGAGAGGACTCAGATGAGCCTGTTAGTGAGGGCTCAGGGCGGGGTCATACGGGTGACAGGACCAGCAGGTAGATCTGGCGTGCACCTCTTTGTCATTGAGCTCCAGGCTCAATGATGTGTGCTGGTCTTTTTTTTTTTTAATGTTATTTATTTATTATTATGTATACAGTGCTCTGCCTGCATGTACACCTGCAGGCCAGAAGAGGGCATCAGATCACATTATAGATGGTTGTGAGCCACCATGTGGTTGCTGGGAATTGAACTCAGGACTTCTGGAGCAGGAGTCAATGATCTTAACCTCCGAACCATCTCTCCAGCCCTGTGTGCTGGTCTTTAAAGGGGGGAGGGGGGGGGACAGAAAAACAAAGTCCCCCTTCTTGCTGCCTTGTTTCTTCTTTGGTTTATCCGTTCATGTAGCTGCATTTAGGGAGCAGCTGGGCACACCCCTGTGAACAGCCCCTGCATGCTGGCATGTCCCCGTCAGCCCCTGCCTTGCTCCTGACCCGTTCGCCTCGCCATTCCTCTTCACCTCTCCTCACGTGCCCTCACCAGCTTGGGGTGGAGTGCCAGGGCAGCGTAAGGGTGCACAGGCTGGGGTCTTGAGCTGTACAGCCAGTCTGGGGTCTTTGGTTTTAACCACTGTCCTGACTAAGCCATAATGAGAAGGAAGGGGGCAGGCCGGATGCTGTTTCCTGGCAGCACGGCAGGCAGGTGGAAAGCATTCCAGCGCTGACCTCCAGCCAGCCAGGTTGCTTTCATCACTAAACTGTCCTTAGGTGTCTCCCAGGGCCTGGGCCCAGTTCTGCTTCCCGAGAATTGCAGGAAATAAAACGCCCTTGGCCCAGAGTCCCCAACACCCACAGGATATGTGGTACCGCCCCCCCCCCCTCCACGCCAAACACCCTAGCGTTCACCTGCTGAGTTATCAGGGACAGGAGCTTTGTGCCTTGCTCTGCAGGCAAGGACCATTGGCTCCCTCCAGAGTTAGGGTCTAAACCTCCAGGCCACAAAGCCTCATGTTCCCAGAGACCCCTGTACCCCACGGGGCCCAAGCTCTTTGATGGGGAAGGATATGCTATGAGAGGAAGAGCTCCCCCCCACACCCCCCACCAGCTACCCAAATCCAGCAAACCCTCAGGAAATGCCTGGTGACAAACGATCTTGTCACCAACACAAAGCTGTGGGTGCCTGACAACAGACCGGAATGAAACTCACAAAGGTTAACATCCTGGTGAGGAAGAGGAGAAATGGCTTCTTCCCCTGATGATGCCTAGAGCGGCTTCACGGGGGTCATCTGTGGTCAGTGCATGGCACCAGCGTCCTTAGTGGCCTCCAAGACTCCTGCTCAGCATCAGGGGGCACCAGCTTTGAAGACAGAGGACGGTGGAAGATGGGTATATCTCAGAGGACTGGGGGGGGGAACAGCTCCCCAGTTAACCCAGACTGTTTCTGGGGGAGGTCATTGCCCTTCTGGGCCTCGGCCTCCTCCTCTGGACGGTTGTCCGAAGGACCAAAAGCCTGCACACAGAGTGTCTACCAGCCTAGCTCAAGCTAAGTGCCGCATGATACCAGCTTTTGAGCGTCGCCCTTTTTTTTTTTTTTTTTTTTTGTTCAATTCCTGGTGGAGCTTGGGCTGCCAGTTGGCTGTGGGGCTGGGGGTCTGAGTCCCTGGATAGAGTATGGAACAGAAGGCTCAGACAGGAGAGGGTAGCAGGGTAGGATCAGTCCAGGCAGCCCTAACTGCTGCTTCCGGATGCCACCGTCCATGCTGGCTGTCTCTATGGTTCCTGGAGAGATAGCGTGAAGATCAGAGCTGTCCTTGAGCCCTGAACTCACATGGCTCTTCTGTGAGGCTCTAATGCAGTGGTTCTCAACCTGTGGGCCTCGACCCCTTTTGGGGCCACATATCAGATATCGTGCAGATCAGACTCATAACAGTAGCAAAACTACACTCGTGAGGTAGCAAAGAAATAATTTTATGGTTGGGGGTCGGGGGGGGGGCGGATCACCACAACATGAGGAACTGGATTAAAGCGTCATCGCAGCATCAGGGAGATTGAGAACTACTTTTCTAATCCTTCTTGAGCCAGGGCCCCCCTCTCTCTCCACCCCACCCACGCGGCTAAACTCAGGGACCCTGGAAACAGAGGGCCGAGGGCTTCTCCTTCTCCCTCTCTGTCTGAGTCAACCCCAGCACACCCAAGAGGTGACTCAGAGGAGACAAGGCCAAGAGCCACACCCCCATTTGCACCACGTAGAGCACCTCACCCTCTCACCTCAGACCAGGTTTCACAGGGCTGGCTGCCCCCATCCCCCCGCCCCCCCACATACACACCACAGCCTCTCAGTGTCGCCCGCCCGCCCGCCTGGCAGAAGGCAGCTGGAGGGATGCAGGAGGACCCAGAGGGACAGTGAGGGGGCAGAGCAGAGCCTCCGGTGTCTGAGAGGCCTGGAGACACTTTGGCTTGTCGCAAAGTCAGATGGGGCCCAGAGGGTTCCCCGTGACATGTTTCCATAGCTCAATTGGTCCAGTCTGAATATGCGTGCAGCACTCTCCGTGTGTGGTACCTGGCTAAGACTCAGGAGTCTGGGAGGAATCAGGCCTGCTCCACAGGGGCTCCTCGTCACTGAGGGAGACAGACACAGTGGCAAAGAATTACAGACACAAACGAGGGGTCTGGGCATAAAAATACACAGGGTCGGTGAGCACAGAAAGGCCTCGGACAAGAAACTCAGTGCTTGATTTGATAATGTTGTGTGTGTGGGGAGGGGTACATGCGACTCTCCAAAGTGGGGTTAGCCTGAGGAGACCGGGTGGTGTGGTCCCAGGGGATGGGGGGAAACATCTTATAATCTCCCCCAAATGTTCCTGCAATCCTCCTGCCCTTCTAAAATATGAGGCGGGGGAGGGGCATATAAACTGTAGAAATGGTCTGGCTGTGGGCATTTAAACAACTCTAGCCAGCTTTCTTCAGGACCGTAAGTTTTCCCTCCATGGCTCTGCGTTTCCTACCAAACGGGGGACCGGGACTGACAAGAGTCTGGTATAGGGGGTATGCACGGTGCCAAACGCTTTGCGTGCCATACCCCATCCTTTTCCCACCCTGAGGTAGGCACTGTTACTAGAAGGAAGCTCTTGGCCAATGAGGTTGGTCGAAAGAGAACGAATTTACGGTAGGAAATCTTAGGAAATGCTACATCCGTGTTTGATCCAACACCAAGAGTGGACTGACCAGTATTGAAAATAGCTTCGGAGTTTTCACCTTGTGATGGGTCAAGGCCGTCTTTGTGACTGAGGTCTCTGTTGGAAGTGCTTGCTTGACTGTTTTGGTTTGTTGTTGTTGTTGTTGTTGTTGTTTTCTGTCAAATGTACCTGAACAGTAACACCCATGGCCCTGTCTAATTGTTTTAAGATGGGTGACACTTTAGTCAGGTTTGTAAGGTGACCTGTCTCAGGCAGTTGGGGACAGTGGCCGACATCAGGTATCTTTCTTAACCATCTCCCACTTTCTGGGTTTTTTTCGGGGGGCCGGGGGAGAGGGGTTTGAGACGGAGTTTCTCTGTGTAGCCTTGGCTGTCTTGGACTTGCTTTGTAGACCAGGTGGGCCTTGAACTCACAGTGATCCGCCTGCCTCTACCTCCCAAGTAATGGGATTGAAGACGTGCGCCACCACGCCCAGCTTCCCACTTTCTTGTAATGATTTATTTTTTATTTTTATTTTTTTTTAGCTTTGTGTCTATGTGTGGGTATATGCTTGTGAGAGCAAGTGCCTGTGGAGGCCAGAGACATCCGACCCTCCTGAGCTGGAATTAGAGCTGCCCCACATGGGTTCTAGAAATTGAACACATGTCCTCCGGAAGAGCAGTATGTGTTCTTAACCACTGAGATCTCTCCAGCATTTTTTTTTTTTTTTATAAAGACCGTTGTCTCGCCAAACCTGTGATGACTGCTTTGGCTAGCCGGACAGGGGAGTCTCCTGTCTCTGCCTCTCTGGTGCTGATAATAAACATGTACCACCACACCCAGCCTTTCGTGTGGATTCTAGAGATCAGAGTTAGGTCCTCCTGTGTGCATAGTGAGCACTTGACTCGCTGAGCCCAGCCCTCATTCAGAGTTTTTATACAGTATTCTGCCTGCATGTACACCTGCAGGCCAGAAGAGGGCACCAGATCTCATTATAGATGGTTGTGAGCCGCCACGTGGTTGCTGGGAATTAAACTCAGGACCTTTGGAAGAGCAGCTAGCGCTCTTAACCTCTGAGCCATCTCTCCAGTCCCAGAGTTTTTAATATCCTCAAGTGTATTGTAAATCCACAGGGGTAGATTTTAACTACAGTGGTCCCCATGGATGCCCAAGAGGGGAGGGTAGCCCTGAGCTGTGTTGAGTCCCTGGTTTCTCCTAGAGGCCTTCAGCGTTGTCACACGGCACTAGAGTTCAGAGCCTTCCGTGGTTTCTGACCTTTGCCACACCCTTTTTGTTCTATAGGGATATACGACAGTGGGCAAAGTAAGGCTTTCTGGAACACAAGGCCTGACAATGAAACAGGAGTTTGGTGACCAATAGACAAGTGTGTATGCTAGACAAAGAGGCAACTCAGGGGGCAAGGTGGACCATGCCTGTGTGAGATTTCAAAAGCCTCAGAGCAGTGTGGGTTAAAATGTATGAACTGTTGACTTCTAGAATCTTCCATTGAATACTCTTGGACTGCGGTTCAGCTTGGGTACCTGCAACCTTAGAAAGTGGAACAAGCCAGCTGGGACCACTGTGCAGCTTCCAAACTGACAGCTGTCTGTCTTCCTATCACCTGATTCCATGGCCTTTCCCTTTGCCGTGTCACCTTTTGTGGGCTTCCAGGACTCTTGTTTAGTTTTGGGTGGCAGGACTACTCTTCCCTCAGCCTGGTTTCCATCTTGGTTTTGCAGCTGCATCTGGAGGCCACAGGGTCTGGGAACAGATCTCCCTTGTCTGGGGCAACCTGGAAGCCCCAGGAGTTGCCAACGGGCACCGAGCTTCACAGGCTAGCCTTGTGCTGGAAAGGGAAGCATGGTGCGTCCTTCCAAGAGCACCGACTGGCATCTGCCAGGTGCTCTGTTTTATTCCCTTTTTTCCCTGTAAAGAAGCTGGTCCTCAGTTTCTGAAGTCACACCCACCTGAACAGAGGCTGTATGAAAGCCTAGGTTGTGATGTGCCACACTCTTTACCCAACATGCCCTGTGCAGAGAGGCCCCTCATAGGCACCTCAAAACTCTGGCTTTCCAGCAGACGGGCTGGAAAAGGCAAGGAGGCATTTAAATGCTGTCAGCCAGCCAGGCCTGGTGCGTGGATGTGTGACTCTTACTTGGGAGGCTGAGATGGGAGGATCATGAGGTCAGGGCCTTCCTGGGCTACAAAGTGAGTTCAAGGTCAGCCTGAGACACTTAGTGAGAGCCGTCTCGAAATAAAAAGAAGCCTGGGGATGGGGCTTCATAGTGGAGGGCTTCCCAATGTTCAAGGCCCCGGCTTCAAACTCCAGCACCTTAATAAGTAAATAAACAGACATCACGAGCCCCAACCCAGAGTAAAGATGGCAGACACAACTCTCAGGCCCAACCTGTCTCCCTCAGGTCAGGGTTTTGGTGCTCAGGCCTGACACCTTCCAGGTGTTTCTGAGCATTTACGTGGTTGGATACGTGCAATCAGTTTGCTCTTTATGTTTGTACATATGTCCCAAGAATATGTTCTGGGTGTGAGCTGGTCCTGGGGTGAGTCAAGGGAGGAGAGAGGCCATCCCTGTTCTTGGGGTTCCATAGGTCTGGCAGGATTGTCTGTGCCCATTTCCAACTTCTTTGGGCTCACGTGTCCTTTGCGGGGATTGACTCAAACTTAACTGTGTGTAGGATTCAGATTTTAGAGTAAGACACGACTAAATTTCAGCCGCAGTTCTGTCACTTATGGACAAGCAGGACACTGGACCAGGTGAAACTTCTCTGGGAAAGACAACACTTTGGTCCAGGTTGCAGTGGACAGACACCCCCCCCCCAGCAAGGCCAAGAAGGGTGCTACTCCCAAGTCCCCGAGAAAAGGACTCCCCCCTCCAGGAGAGAGGGGCTTGGCTAGCGACAGGGGACCTGGCAGGCAGCTCGAAGCAGCTTCCGACCAACCGTTGATGGCTGTGGAGAGGGACACGGTGACAGGGGGGAAATGAAAAGAGGCCAGACATCGCCCAGGCCACAGCACGCAAAGGGCCACCTCATCCTCCGCCCTCCCTCTTGGCTAGAAAGGGGAAGGCGGCACAGACCGGGAAGTGGTAGGCTTCTGATGACCGCCTCACGGGGGACCGCCAGCCCTGAGCAGGAAGTGGTCAGCCCTTCCCACCGCTGGCCAGCCAGGCCTGCCTGAGCTCACGCTGGGAGATAGCTAGCCTGAAAGTCCCTGTTCTCTGCCTGCTGTGGAAGCGGCTTTATTCTTAGAAACTCCACTCCAGCCAGGCCCCCCATGTTGTGGCTGGGGGATTGGCGGGGTCTAGGAACTGGCTTCTCAGCCCAGCTCTGTCATTTTTGTGGCACAAAAGCACAAAGCCAGGCCGCTTCCCCTAATTGGGCCTGTTCCTTGTCTCCTCAGTCGGGGTGCAAAGCCCCACCTGCTACCTCAGTGGGGGACAGTATGTCCTGAAAGATCACTACTGGAAAGTCCCCATGGCTTTTCACAAAGGGGATTCAGCCTTGAAGGGAAGGAGGTAACCCCGAGTCTAGACCTGGCAGGTGCAAGGCTATCTGGAGGCAAGGTTTGCCTCTCTCAGTTCTCGCCTGGTGTGGGACCTCGGTCAGGTCTACCAGTCATCGTCCCTTCTTTCTCTCTTCCTTTCTTTGTAATAATTTATTTATATTTGTTTCGTGTGTGTTGGTGTTTTGCCTACGTGCATGTCTGTGTGAGGGTGTCAGATACTGGAGTTACAGACAGTTGCGAGCTGCCAGGTGGGTGCTGGGAATTGAACCCAGGACCTCTGGAAGAACAGTCAGTGCTCTTAACCGCTGAGCCATCTCTCTAGCCTCCCTCCTCCCCATTTTTCCTTTCTGTGTATTTAGGCGTGTTTTTATACACGTGTGTGTGTGTGTGCAAGTGCAGACAAGTGTGTGAAGGCCGGAAGCCAGCCTCAGATGCTCTTCCTTAGGAGCTATCGCTTTTATTGGTTCTTGTTTTTGTTTTCAGTCGGGGTCTCTCCTTGGCCTGAAGCTCGACACACAGGCTAGGCTGCCTGGCCACGGAGCCCAAGAGATCTGCAGGTTCTGTCTCCTCGGTGATGCCACCACATGCACACCTGGGCCCCAGAGCTGGAATTACACTTGTGTGCAACCCCACGCAGCTTTACACGGGGTGCTGGGGATTGAACTGCATGCATGTCAAACAAGCACTTGACCAACTTAACCACTTCCCCAGCCACTCTGGACCTTTCTCTGTGGTGAGGGGAACAAGTCTTAGCATCCAGAGCTGTCACAGGACCCAGCAGAAACAGTATGTGCACAGACACTCTGGAGTGTTCTCTGTGCGGCACCAAAGCCTGTCTCAGTGGAGCTGAGCCAGAACCCGCATTCTTGTAGGCTTGGGGTCTGCCCTGGGCGTCCTGGACTTCTTAGCCCTAGACCGGCCACCAGAAGGAGGGGCCTCTTGGTCCTGCTTCCCTTGGGGGAGAAGCGACAAATCTCTGTGTCTGGTTCCACCAAGTCTCTAGAATGTCATACATGGGGAGGAGCGGGCTCTGCAGTCCTGGACGGCGGAGCCAGCAGCGCAGTCATCTGCAGCAGGCCCAGTGCACATGGGCCTGAAGCGCCAACTCTGATTTTATCAAATTCTCACAGGCAGACACTATATATATATATATATATATATATATATATATATATATATATATATATATATACACACACACACACGCACACACATTATACACACACCCTATATTGCTCTCTTCTACAGATGGGGAAACAGAGGGGCTCTGGTAAGCAGGAAGAGGAAGGATCATTTGACATTCCGGTATGGCTCTTTTTTTTTTTTTTTTCTTTTTCTTTTTCTGGAAAGCTCTGAGGAGCCACAGTTCCACAGCCACATTCACGCCCTTGGTGCTGGCTGGAGTTCAAGGGGCCAGCCCCATTCAGAGAAGACAGTCAGGCTGGGCCGGCCTGAGTCATCAGCACCACCACGACTTCACAGCGCCATCACCGTTGTCACCTTCACCACCGGCAGCCCCGCTCACCGCCAGCGGCAAGCACCATCGCCACCTCCTCCTCACCTTCACAGTCCACTGTCATCTTTACCTGCATTACGGCTGCTACCATCACCGTCATCTCCACCATCGTCGTCCCTTCGCCGCTATCACCACCCCCAGCACCCCTCCAGACGCCAGTTAATGGCGTCACCAGCCGCCATTACTGCTGCCACCACCTACCTTAGACCCTGGGCCAGCCACTTTGCCTCTGTCACTACTACAGAAAGAGAACTCCCTTCCCCAACTCAGCCCCCTCCCCCGCCCCCATCCCACCTCCCCCCTACACACACACACCAGGCTCACCCCAGTGTGCAGAGCAGCCAGCCTCAGCACGCTGACAGGGCTGCAGCGTTCAGACAGGAAGACGCTGGCTGCACTAGAACAGAAACGCTCTTGGAGGAAGGGAGTAGACGCGGCTGCTGTAGTTAAAGCACCAACATGTTGGCCAAGCTCTTATCGCCTGACAGGTTTGAAGTGCAGTAAGATACATCCTTCTCTTCACATTACTCTCCGGGAAACAAAGGCACGGAAGGCCTTGCCCAAGGCCAGCTATCTACTAAATCACGAGGCCACGATTTGGACCCGGGAACCTTGCACCAAGAATCCCTGTCCCTGACCACTGCTCTACACTGCCAGATTGGAGGCTTTAGGGCCCAGGTCCCCTACCTTCAAGTGACTGTGGCTCTGAGAATTATCGTTAGAAGTACCATAGGCCCTGCTGTTTTCACCTAAGGCACAGTGCTGTATTGATGATATTGATGCCCCTCCCCCACTCCGGCTCCTTCCTTCCCTGAGCCACATCCAGGCCAGCGGCTGCCGCTGCAGTTCTACTTCCAGCCGACAGAGGGCGGCATGTAAAACAGACCAAGATTTTCCCCCCCCCTCTGGCAGCCAGAAGGAATTAGGAGGAAGTGGAGGTGATCTTTGTGGCTGATGTGAAGGTGGTTACTGACCCCCCCCCCAAAAAAAACTCCAACAGACTCTGAGGAGAGGATTCTCTCTTCCTCAGCTGAGACAACTGAGGACCAGAGATGGAAAAGTCCTTGCCCGGGATCACACAGCCAGTAAGTAGCACAGTCAGACTGGTGATTCAAGTCTTCTCAGCTTTTTCCTTTTACCCAAGTGGAAGGCAGGAAGGATAGACCAGGGCTGCTCAGGTCTGCAGGGTAAGCCAGGGAACAGGACTAGCCAATGCTAAGTTACTAGCCCTGGGCGACACCTCACACCTGCACAAAGCCACGCTGCCCCCTGGTGGTGACGACTGGCAGTGTAGGCAGGCTCCTGCCGTCTAAGTTCTGAGGGCTGAGTTTTGCCAGGGAGCCCATGCGGGCTGATGAGTTCCAGTCCGCTGGATGCCTAATGCAGTTACCATTAGGGGCGGTCTTAGAAGGCTCCTGGGAGGAGGCGGGGCTTCACTGGGGGTTCACATAAATAACAAAGCTATAGACCACTGTGGTTCCCACATCCCAGAGACTCCCATCTTTGGGAGGATCTATCTTTCAAGCCTGGTAGGGGAAAAAACAGGACAGAGAAACGAAGGTTCAGAAAGATCATGTGAGAGGTCACAGGGTAAGTCAGTGGCAGGGTTTAAGTTAAGCCCCAGGCTTCTGGCTCCGGGGTCAAGAGGTTTAGAGAGTGGCCTAGGGTTCTGAAGTTTACGTAGCACGTCACCACTGGCACATATGCACACACATGTACACAGCCCCCCCCCCCCACACACACACATGGGAGCTGGAGGTCAGGGGCAGCCATAGACTCCAAAGGGTAGATGCGTGCAGGATAGGTGCCAAGCCCTGGCCTCACAGAAGCAGGCATGGTGCTGATCCACGCAGCCACAGTGGGACTGCACGTGAGTGTCTCATGTGGCCCCCTTCAGGGTGGAGGAACTCTTCTCAGAGAGTGTATGTTTCTTGCCAACAGGCAGGGGAGAGTGGTCACCAAATATCAGTGACAAGGTGACTACTGCCCAGGCCAGAGGAAGGAGTTACCTTTGGCCAAGGTCGGCATCTGTCCGGGGACTGAGGTCTGACCAAGGGTCACGGGCTAGGGTTTGTTTGGTTCAAGGATCTGTGGCAAGGAGCAGCTGCCAGACTATGTTCAAATAAGGACACATCCATCACCAGGGAGCAGACTGGCCAAGGTCGGGGCTCACTGCGGCCAGAGGGGAGGGTACACATGTGGGCCAGGCAGGGACAAATTCAGTTTCTCTAACCCTGGAGTTCCCAGGCCTGACCCTGGAGCAAACAGGCAGGTTTGCTGCAACCATGCCAATCTCAGCCTGGCTGGGCAGCCCAGACTCCGCCCCCACCCCAGCCCAGACTCCGCCCCCATCTCCAGACTCCTGCACCTAGTGGTCTTGCATGAGATAATGTTGTTGGTTTGTTTCTGTTGCTGTGCTAAAACACTCCCGAGAAGAGCAATGTAAAGGAGAAAGGGCTTGTTTGTCTCAGGGTCCCAGGTGACAGGGCACCGTTGTGGAGAAGTCACGTCAGCAGATACTTCTTAAAGCAGCCAGTCACTTTGTGATGGGGTGCCGCCAAGCATGCATGAATTCATCCTTATCTGCTCTGACAGTGCACACATGTCATGACTCAGGCCTTACTCCACACTTACAGCCCAGGGAATAGTGCCGCCCACAGTGGGCAGGTATACCTGATCTAGACAGTCCGTCACTGGCACTCCCTTTGCAAGAGGATAACTTGAGTCTAGTTGACAATTTACGCTAACTGTCATAACCCACTCCCATTTCGAGGACAGACTGACTGAGCCCAGGACCTGCCTAGCTTCAGTGGTGTGTCCCTGCCCATCTGTGACCAAGGGGTCTCCATTGGTCCAGGCAATTTAAGGGAGCAGAGGCCATCCTGGAGTGAGGACTGGAGGCCTTGTAGGCTCCAGGAATTAAAGAACGGCTTCACTGTCAGCTGCTGGGAGCCGTGGCCACTTGCTTGTTCGTGGATGAGTTTGACAGACGCCTCCTTAGGGGACTTCCGTGGATCTCATTCTCCTCCTCTGTAAAATGTGCTGTATGTCTTTCCTGGGTGGTTGTGGGGAACTAATGAGGGAACAGATGGGTAGGTGTGATTTCCAAACACAGAGCGTGCACAGGGGTGCCAGCAGTCTCCCCACCATCTCCCCAGGGCTGGCTCATCTTGGTGTGTGCCCACCGGCTAACCTCTAGCTGTGTTCCCTGGTCACAGACATGGGGCTGCCAGAGACTCAAGGATCCACACACACTGTAGTGGTTTGGATGAGCTTGGGCCCCCATAGACTCACACGCTTGAGTGCTTGGTCCCCAGTTGGTGGAACCATTTGGGAAGGATTGGCCTTATTAGAGGAGGTGAGTCACTGGGGGTGGGCCTTGAGGTTTCAAAGAGCCCATACCATTCTCAAGGTCTCTTTCTCTCTCTGCTTCCTGCTTGTGGGCCTGGATGTAAACTCTCAGCTGCTACTCCAGGATCATGTCTGCTGCCACCTGCTGCCTGTCACCTGCCATCTGCCACCTGCTGCCTGCCCCCTGCCCCCTGCTGCCTGTCACCTGCTGCCTGCCACCTGCCACCTGCTGCCTGCCACCTGTCATCTGCCACCTGCTGCCTGTCACCTGCCACCTGCCACCTGCCACCTGCTGCCTGTCACCTGCCACCTGCTGCCTGCCCCCTGCCACCTGTTGCCTGTCATCTGCTACTTGCCACCTGCTGCCAGCTACCATGATATAGTCACAGACTCTAAACTTCTGAAACCATGAACCCCAAATTGATTTTATTTTTGAGACAGGGTTTCTCTATTGTGTAGTTCTGACTGCCTTGGAACTCACTAACTCACTCTATAGACCAGGCTGCCCTTGAACTCACAGAGATTCTGCCTCTGCCTCCCAAGACTGAAATTAAAGGCATGCACCACCACTCCTGGCTACCACGGTTTCTTCTATAAGTTGCCTTGGTCGTGGTGTTTGTCACAGCAATAGAAAAGTAACAAAGACCTACACCGATCACCTCTCTTCTGTTAGTGAGCCCCAAATGTCTGCATGTAACAGGCTGTCTTGAAGCTCATTACCAGGAGGTGTAAAAACCTGTGGAAGGACTCTAGGTTACTGGAGGATTGTGGGACTCAGCCTACACCCACCTCCTCTTTCACTCTTGTTCCCTGGCTGTGAAGCGACTCTCGCTCCTTCCATGATGCACCAACACGGCCCCAAGGAGGCAGAACAAACCAATCACGGGCAGAAACCTCTGAGAAAATGGCTCAGTGGATACAGCACTAGCCTGTGAAAGTGTGAAGACCAAAGTTTGGATCCCTAGCACCCACAAAATAGCTAGGTGGATATGGGGACCCACCTGTAATCTCAGTGCTTAAGAGACAGGAGTGAGTGGGTACCCCAAGGGCAAGCCTTGCCCTCACCCCATCCATCTTCCATCTCACCATTATTCTGGGTAGGACAGCAGCCCTCAGACATCCCTGACCGGCCTCGGAGCCCCGCGCCCAAGAGAGGTAAACCTAAGGGTGCATTTCCAGCCAGGCCTGGAGAAGGCTGGACAGCCACTGGGTTGCTTTTCTGTGCAATTGTGTGGAACCAAAAGGGACTCTGAAAATAACGCGGAAAGATCAGCCCACTGCTGGCCCTCCCACTGTGTCCCACATTCACCACAGCTCCACCAAAGCAACTTCCCTGAAAACACTGTGTTCGCGTGCGTGTGCACACATATGTTTGCGCATGTGTGCATGTGTGCATGTGGTTACTCGAGACTATTCATGTCAAACAGTGGTTCTTAACCTCCCTAAGGCTGTGACCCTTTAACATGGTTTGTTGTGATCCCCAACCATAAAATTATTTTGTTGCTACTTCATAACTGTAATATTGTTACTGTTATGAATCATAATGTAGATACCTCTGTTTTCTGATGGTCTTAGATGACCCCTGCGAAAGGGTCATTTGGGTCGTGACCCACAGGTTGAGAACCACTGTTGTAGAGTGATGCGGCTCCTGTCTAGCCATATCGCCCAGAGGTACAGTGCTTGCCCATCATGCTCAAGACCCCGGATTCAGCCCCAGCACACCACAAGAGAAACAGAACCAAAACCACAGAGTCCGGGCTTTGCAGTCAGGCTGGCCCGAGTCTCACGCTGATCAGCGTCACTCATGTCCCTCCGCTTCTCTGAGCCTAAGGTGTCTTCACTCAAGCGGGGCAGGAAGAGCAGCTTGGCGGGTAGTGTTGGGGACAGGGGTGATGATGGCCTTGACTGAGTGCCTATGTAATAGTCCCTTGGCTGCAAAGTCTTTGGCCTGGGTCTGACTCAGGGGAGAAGAACTGCCCCCTTAGTCCCCTGCCCTGCCCAGGGTCACATCCCTAGGGTCTGCTGACCTCTCATTGGCCTGGCTGCCCTCATTGATCCTGTGATGACCCTCTGGGGAGCCCCCTCTGCGCAGACAAGCCACCCTCTGCCCTGGGTGACTGCCCTTTGCCAAGTTCACGGTCTAGCATAGCCGGCCAGCTGGTCCTCCGGCCAATGAGGCCTGGGCCCGCCCTACTCCCCCTCTTTCCATTGATCCCACTCCTCCCGGGAAGTGCTCCTCCACGGGGGGCCTCTCAGGCAGCTGCAGCTGGGCCTCTCTGGGCTTGCCTCAACTCTGACCGAGCTGCACCGGGACCTCTGAACTCCATCCAGCCCCCCTGCTTCTGACATGTGTGTTCCAGAACCAGTTTGTGGGTGGACTATACTCACTTGGTCCCCAGTAGCTGCTACGATGAGCCGAAAATATACGTCACCAAATTCATAGGCCCTAAAATGGCCACACTTGGAAATGAAGCCTCTAAGGAAGTGTGGTAAGGCTGCAAAAGTGGGGCTGTGTTCCAATAGGACCGGTGTCCTGTGCACCAAGAGCCCATGGCAGATGCCTACTGCTCACAAGAACAGAGTGATGCGGTCCTTCCTTCCTTCCTTCCTTCCTTCCTTCCTTCCTTCCTTCCTTCCTTCCCTCCTTCCTACCTTCCCTCCTCTCTTCTTTCCTTTCATTATGCAGTGTCAACTGCTGACAAGGTAGATTCTAGAAAACTCCAGAGAAGGGGAGGATTCACATGACCCACAGGGCAGAACCCCAAAGCCATCTGCATTACCATCTTTGCAGGGAACAGGAATGAGTGGTAGGAGCCTATTTGTCTCTGTCAGAGCCTGGAGGAAAGGCTTTCCCAAGCCCCTGGCCTATAGCTGAGGAGAAGGCTCAGTGGACCCAGGGTCCAGAGACGGAGGCCTGGAGAAGTGGCTTGACATGCCAAGGGGAGCGAGAGGCCATGGCATGGAAGGGCCCAAAAGCAGTGAGGCTCTATGGCAGGGTTGCCAGGCCT
Organism: Acomys minous; assembly: GCF_964271855.1. Lineage (NCBI taxonomy): Eukaryota > Metazoa > Chordata > Mammalia > Rodentia > Muridae > Acomys > Acomys minous. The sequence continues at coordinate 110,703,716 of NC_140487.1, read as the reverse complement.
CACTAAATGGCAGGTGAACACTCGTGAGGTGGACTATTGTCCTGGTAGGACTAAAGGAGGCAGGCCCGTGAAGCTCATGACTGAAACAGAGCCCATGCAGGGGCGATGCTCAGTGGAAGCAAGTTTGGGGATTCTCCTGAGGAGCCATAGTACTGTACCTCCTCCAGGCCAGGACGATGGTGCTTGGATGGGGGCAGCAGATGGGGGCAAATGCTGAAGAGAGGCGGGGATACAGTGAGAGAGCCAAGACTGAAGCGTAGTTTCTGCTTTGTGGCCTTGAGTAAAACTGCTTCATCTTTGACGTGGTTTCCCACCTTAGAATCTGGGGACCTGTCAGACAGGCTTTATGCTCAAGCGGTGAAAAGTGGGGCTGGTCAACAAAGCTGCTCTCACAAAGGTTGCCTGGGCCAAGCCCAAGATCACTCCTCCCCAGAGTACCCCTGCTCTAGCCGTACCCTCCCCCCCAAAAGAGCCCCCAGCCCAACCCAACCCCCAAAGTGGGAAATGGCAACTTTAAGCCTTTAAGGCAACCCTTCCCCAACCCACTGTCCCCAACCCTTCCCTGGGCTGCATCACAGATGTGGCAGGAGAGGCTGCGGAAGCCTCCCATGTTCGCCTGCCCCAGACCCAGGCCAGATCTATCTAGATGCAAGTCTAGGAAGGTCCAGGCTCAGCCTTGTCCCTGCAGAGCCTGCATCACATTTGATCCCAACATTGGACTAAGGCCAGAAAGCAGCGAGAGAGAGGAGTAGCTGAAGGAAGGAGTTTGAGTTCTGTTTTCTTCTAAAAATATTTTTATGTTCGTGTGTGTCTATGTGTGTGTGTACATAAGTGCATGTGCATATGCATGTGTGTGTTTGCATATGTGTGTGCATGTGTGTGTCTGTGTGTGTGTCTGTGTGTGTGTTTGCATGCATGTGTGTATGTGTACTCAAGTGCATGTGCATATGCATGCGTGTGTGTGTCTGTGTCTATGTGTCTGTGTGTGCACGTGTGCCACAGCACACATATGGAGGATAGAGGACAATCTGTGGTGTCAGTTCTCTCTTTCACTACACACGTTCTAGAGATCAAATTCAGATCACCGGGCTTGGTTGCAAGTTCCTTTAAGCACTGAGCCACCTTACCAGCAGGAAATCGGAGTTCTTTGCTCACCTGGCCTTGGCTGTGACTTGCCCTGTGACTCTATGACCTGCAGAGGCATAGGGTGGAGTTCAGCATGGAGGAGAAAGAGCTGGAATACAGCAAGTTCGAGGCCAGCCTGTGCCACATGAGCCCTGACTCGAGCCCCTGAGCTGGCAGCCTGCAGCTCTGCCCTGGGTCTAGCTGCTACTGGGGCAAGGTGCCTAGAAGACATGCGGCCTTTGTGCAAACAGGAGGTGCTTGGTTGGCATAGAGCTGCTGCTGAGCTCATGGGCTGGGCATGCTGCACAGCTACAGCTGAAGGAGTGTTGAGCAGCGCTGCTCTGGGTTCCGGGAGTTACCCCACTATACTGTGGGTAAAGGACCTGCCACCATGTAAGCTGCCCCATTATGTGCCAGTGTTGCTGTGCACCGACTGTGTCCCAAGTGGGGATTTGAACCAAGACTGGAGAGTGGCTCTCAATCCAGGAGAACCTCAGGGCCTGGGAACTGCACTGCCCTTCCAGCCACACTAGGGACCCCAAGGTCACAAGGGAAGGAGCTGGCTACTCTAAGGAGCCACCAGGCCTGCCTAGAAGAGTAAGCAATCACATCTGGACCTTGGGAAAGTTAACCAAGCCTCGGTAGGCCCTGGAGGTTCAGGATAGGCAAGCCTGGAGCCCAGGCATTGGGTCTTAAGCCTGAGGCTCCAGGGGCAACAGGAGGTTGACGGGTCTGAGGCCAGCACTTCCTATCTCTCTGGCCACACTGAACAAAGGGTCTTTCCACCCTGTCTGGCCTGTCTGGCCCTGCCCAGGAGGTAGCTCTGACTTCCCCATTTCTGACCAGCCAGCTCACTGAAGTGCAGTGAGAGAGCAGCCCAGCCCCTGGCTGTGGGACTCACCAGTCAGCCACTCCTCTCCCCACTGCCAAGCCCCAAGCCCGCTTCCCCCTACTTGAAGTCACGGCAGAAAGGAGACCCGAGTTCCCAGGGTCTGCTTGGCTCGTAAGCCTAGCACCCTGGCACATCACGAAATCACGAACCCGCTCAGGACTCAGGCCCCCTGGCAATATTTCTTGAGTATTTACCGTGTACCGGGAGCCACGCTGGAAGTTTCTCTGAGCTAGGTTACTGCATTTTGAATTCAACACTTTTATGTCCATTTCACTGGGGGAAGAAAACAAGATTTGGGGGCACCCCCCTACCCCCCACCCCCCCACCCCACACCAGTCCCCAGCCAGCTGTTACAGCCAGGGAGGTAGGAAATACTGGTTACAGGCTAAGTCCTTGGTCCTTTGGCTTTTTCTTATAAAAGTGGGTCCAGAGTCGCTGACAAGGTGGCCCAGTGGGTAAGAACACTTGCCACTTAGCCTGGTGGCCCGGCCTGATGCCTGGACGCCACATGACAGGAGAAGAATAAGCTCCCGTGGCTTGTGATCTCTCCTCAGACACTGTAGTTCTCTCCCGACCCCCCTCTCTATCTAATAAACAAATGCTTCAAGGATGGTTTTAAGTCAGGGCCCCCAGTGTCTAAGTAGATGTCTCCGTGGGTAAGAATGCTTGCCACGCAAGTGTGAGGACCCGAGTTCAAATCTCCAGCACCTGCGTAAAAAAATGTGCGTGCCTGAAACCCCAGTGCTGGGTCAAAGAACAAAAGCAGGAGAGTATATGAAGCTTTCTTGTCACCAACCTGGCTGGGGGAAAAAAAAAAAAAAAAAGACAGGCTCCAGTTCAGCAAGCGACCCTGTCTCAAGGGACTAAGGTGGAATGTAATGGAGCAGGACACCAGGGTCTTCCTCTTGCCTGGACACATCCCTGCACACAGAGGTGCATACATACACACAACATTCACACATGCATGTCTGCTGTAACACACACACACACACACACACACACACACACACACACACTGTGGCTCAGGGCTGGCAATGTAGCTCAGGTGGTAGAACATTTGTCTTGCATGCATGAGGCCCAGGATTTGGTCACTAGAACCCCGTGCAGGACGCATGCGTGATGAAGCCGTTAACCCCATGTCCTGGGAAGTTGAGTCAGAGAGCCCGGAAAGATCATCCTTGGCTACTGAGGGAGTTCAACACTAGCCTGTGCTGAACTACATTAGACTCTGTGTCAAAAGAAAATGGCCCACGACATGGGGACACGTGACAAGTTTTTTTACAGTCTTGATGTAAGACGTTTGGACCTAATTTTTTTTTTTTTCAGTTTGAATGGTGCATGAGCCAGGCATGTCGGGTCAAGTCTCAACGTTTTGAATTCTGATCTCTGATCCTCTCCCACACTGGCCATGGGCATCATGATCCTCTCTCGGAATGGTGGCAGGGGTCGTAGACCCCTGGCAGCCACCTTGCGATCCCAAAGAGAAGGCCAGCAAGACCCTATGGTAGGCCCCTGAGGCGGAGCCTCGGCACCCCTCAGCTCAAGGGTGCTTTGTGCATTTGTAGCTTCATGAGACTGTCAGGTGGTGACTGGCTTGTGGGGATGTGATACGGCCCCCTCACCCCCCACCTTCCCACCCCCCCCCCAATCCCCCTATCCGTAAGTGCAGCAGTCTCTGGGGATCTGGGGCTGTAGTAATAGCGTGTAACTTGATCTCCTTCCGTTGGGAGAGGGAGTTGTCACGTTATTCACATAATTCCTAAATGTGGCTCCTCCCCACTGTGGGCATTGATGTGAACCACTTCTTCAAGAACCTTCCAGAGCAGGGCCAGCCACCCTCAGGCTAAAGCCTGATGCTTTCCAAGGTCACTCAAGGGGTCCCTGGGAAGTAAGCAGTAAGCGAACACATCTCTGTGTGTGTGTGTATGTGTGTGTGTGTGTGTGTGTGTGTGTGTGTGTGTGTGTGTGCTCACCACCACGCCAGGCATTCATGGAAACACCAGTCCAAGACGGCAGCCAGACCTCAACCTTGGTGTGCTTTTCAGTTTCACCAGACTTGACCAAGTAACCCCATCCCCACACCTGCTGGGAGGATGGGACCCCCTTCTCCAACACGGAGGTGTCCTAGGTTAATAAGAATTGACTACAGCGGGCGTAGTGGCGCACGCCTTTAATCCCAGCACTCAGGAGGCAGAGGCAGGTGGATCACTGTGAGTTCAAGGCCAGCCTGGTCCACAAAGTGAGTACAGGATAGCCAAGGCTACACGGAGAAACCCTGTTTCAAAAATAGACACACACACAAAAAAAATGACTACAATTGCTTGTTGGTTGGTTGGCTGGTTTCCAAGACAGGGTTTCTCTGTTACACAGCCTCCTGGCTGTCCTGGACTCGCTTTGTAGCCCAGGCTGGCCTCGAACTCACATACTCCTGCCTCTGCTTCCCAAGTGCTGGGATTAAAGGTGTGCGCCATTGCCCCTGGCCAGACCTCAACTGCAAATCTTCCACTCAAGTGCCATTGGCCTAGACTTTCCAGCTGCCCCTGGACAAACTCCTGGGTGGCAGATGGCCCTCTATATGCACAGGTTCCAGAAACCTGTCATCTGAAAATGTCAAGAGCATGGAGAGGTGGCCCAGCAGTTAAGCTCTTGTTGTTATGACAAAGGACCTACGTCCTGTTCCCAACATGTATGTCCAGTAGCTCACAGCTGCCTGTAATTGCAGAACTGTGCTGAACCTAAGCTGTGTGTGGGCTGTCTACACTAGCAGGAATGGTTTGTCGGGGGTCTACAAGCCCGACAGCCCTGTCTGCCTTCTAGAAGGGTCATTTTTCTCAGGCCTCGCAGACACAGCTCCCCCACAGAGTGCAGCAGAGCCCCAGCCTAGGGGACAGAGAACGTGGAGTTTGGTGGGGGTAACTCGGCAGTGCCACACTGTGACTCTTGGTCCTTTCTTCTGTCCCCTGTGCCTTGGTTTTAGGGTCAGGACCAGGGTGAGCCAAGCATAGAGCCAATGTCTTAATCTGCCCCTCCCAAGTCCTGACCTTGCTCAGCTGTCTTGTGTATAGATAGTTCTGGAAGCCTTGGGGCTCCTCCAAGAGAAGAGTGGAAAAGAAAGCCTCTACTTCACAGGTCAGATGTAGGAATGTCAAGCCGTGGGGGTGGGGTGGGGTGGGGTGGGGTGGGGTGGGGCAGGGGAGGGGGCCGACTCTGAGTAGCTCAAAGACCCAGACCTAGAACAGCTTCTCCGGGAAATACAGGCAGGGTTCTGAGAGAGGCCTTGGAGATGTGTGCCTGTCTGTCTGATCTGTGTCTGAGTGTCTGGGTATCCCCAAGTCTAGGCGGAACATGTCTACATGTGTTGTGTATGTGGCGGCAGGGGAGCTTGTTTGTGTATTGTATGCCTGTGTGGGGAGTATGTGAGTATGTGGGTCTATGTGTTGTATTGTGTGTATGCGTGTGTGTGTGTGCACTTGTGTGTAGTTTGTGTGTGTGTGTGTGTGTGTGTGTGTCTGTCTGTCTGTCTGTGTCTGTGTAGGGGACCTGTGTCTAGGTGGTCAGTCTGTCTGTCTGTCTCACTGTGGTATGTGCTGGGCAGGTTCTCTAGCAGTAGGGTAGGTGCCATGCTGACCTCGAGCTTTGGGAGAGCCTGAAGAATCTTCACCCCTCACACTTTATTTTTTACTTATTTATTTTTATTTATTTATTAATTATTATTATTATTATTTTTTTTTTTTTGGTTTTTCGAGACAGGGTTTCTCTGTGTAGCTTTGGCTGTCCTGGACTCCCTTTGTAGACCAGACTGGCCTCGAACTCATAGCAATCCACCTGCCTCTGCCTCCTGAGCTCTGGGATTAAAGGCATGCATCACCAACGCCCAGCCTACCCCCCTCACACTTTAGAAAGCGCCCCATACACTTTCGCCCTGGAACCAACAGCAGCCCTTGGCAGTGAAGACTGTGTAGCCACAGGCCGGAATCCATAAGAGCTTTCAATCTGCACCCCAGCTTCCAGGCAGGGGAGGGTTGGCCAAGAAGTCACAGCCAGAGAGAGAGAGAGGGGGGGGTGAGGTAAGCAGAGGCCTGGCCAGGAGGCACACTGGCCAAGCTTATTTATTCTCTGGCCTCATTTACTTAATGATGCAGTAAAATCACAGGAGTCCGGTGCTGCCTTGCTGCCTCAGCTCCATCATGAGGGGGAGTGTGAGCTTCAGACAGGAGGCGCTTTGCTTTGCCTAAGGCCCTGGCTCAGGAACCCCAGGGGACTTCACCCCTCCCACACACACACCTCAGACTGCACAGGCTGAACATTTGTATTTGACCTTCCAGGGATGACAGGGGAACCCAGCCTTCCAACCAGCACCCTAGAACCCTATGTGCTGAGTTCAACCCTGCTCCATAGGTCAGAACCCTCAGGCCAATCCTGGAGGCTAGGTGGCCACTGGGCCCTCTGCCTCTGTCCTTGCCACTCCCGATGTCTGCCCAGTGACAGCTGGCCTGGGTGGTCAGCACCACTTCCATAAACAGTCCTGTGGACTGGGGCAGTGCTGATGGGCTCCTTGGGGGCCTAGCCTCTGTAGCAAGGGCCCCACCATCACCACAAAGACTCAGTCTCTCTCTCTCTCTCTCTCTCTCTCTCTCTCTCTCTCTCTCTCTCTCTCTCTCTCTGTGTGTGTGTGTGTGTGTGTGTGTGTGTGTGTGTGTGTGTGTGACAGGGTTTCTCTGTGTAGCCTTGGCTGTCCTGGACTCACTTTGTAGACCAGGCTGGCCTCAAACTCACAGCAATCTGCCTGCCTCTGCCTCTGGAGTGCTGGGATTAAAGGCATGTACTAACACGCCCGGCTCATTCTCTTTTTTTGTGTGTGTTGGTTTTTGCCTTTTTTTTTTTTTTAAGATCTATTTATTTTACTTATACAGTGTTCTGCCTCCATGTAACACCTACAGGTCAGAAGAGGGCACCAGATCTCATTATAGATGGTTGTGAGCCACCATGTGGTTTGCTGTGAATTGAACTCAGGACCTTTGGAAGAACAGCCGGTGCTCTTAACCTCTGAGCCATCTCTCCAGCCCCCTTGTATTTTTTGTTTGTTTGTTTGTTTTATTTTTTTTTCAAGACAGGGTTTCTCTGCATAGTCCTGGCTGTCCTGGACTCACTTTGTAGACCAAGCTGGCCTAGAGCTCACAGAGATCCACCTGCCTCTGTCTTCCTGAGTGCTGGGATTACAGGCCTGCGCCACTAAGACCAGTTAGTGGGGGCCATTTTTATTCAAACCACCATAAGTGTGGAGCGGTAGCTGTACCATGGCCAGGCACAGCCTCTCCAAGTGGCCAATTTACAGTGCTTTCTCAGTATTGTCCTCAAGACAAACAATGCCAGAGGCCACTCTGCAGCTTGTATGTGACCCCTTAAGGCATAGAGTCTTCGGGAAAGACTCTTGGAGCCAGAAACCTGGAATCCTGGGTTCTTCCTTGCTGTGTTACCTCAAACAAGCCCCTCCCCTTCTCTGTGTCGCAGTTGCTTCCTCTGTGAACAGAAAGGCAGATGGATGACCTACGAGCCCTTCTTGGCCATAGTAAAGAGGCCTGGTAAACCCAGCAGGCCCTCCCTGGTGTGGCTTCTGTCAGGGTAGGACACTCAGGCACGTGTAAAGATCTGTCAGCTCCTGTCCACTCTCCACAGTCAGTCACTTGCTGGTGTCCCTCCACCCTTGTCCAGCGTCCAAAGAACAGGGTGTCTGGTACAGTCTGTTTCCACAACCACTAATGAAAGAAAGAGATGGCCACAGCATAAATTAAGCCCCTTGCCGTGGCAAGTATTAATATCCAAAGCTGGCAGGTAATATCCTCAGCCACCCTGTGAGACCCTGTCTGTGAGTGCTCCTAACAGCAGGCTGATTGCCCCCATAACTCCTGGGCACTTGCCCATTCTTCACCCCCACAAGAGTGCCCACTCCTAATTGCACACTCCCTCACACCCACCCCTTGCTGTCTCTCACACCAAGGACCAACAGTAACAACCAAAGGCCGGGCCCTCACATGCCCAGAAGGCCCCACCCCCTGGCTGCCTCCTCCCACCCTTTCCCCAACTCCCGACATGCTTTGCGCCAGCCCCATGGCGCTGTCAGGCTCCCTGAAGCCACAGCCTGCACTGACTCCCACAGCCAAATCGAGTCAAAGACCAATTAATATTCTGATACCTGTGGCCGCCGATGTGAGGCGGAGTGGCTGGTTTCTTTTCCATTTCACTCCCACTGTGGTTTCGCTTTCTTCCCAGCCCTCCTTTGGTCAGTGGTTTGAGGGGCACTAAAGTTCACTTTTGTGGGTAACCTGCAGTGTGAGCTGTTGATTTAATTAACTCAGGCTTTCTCTTCCTTGACCAGAACAAGGCCAGCCCAGCGGCTTCACAGATACCCGCCTCAGACAGCCAGCAGCCGAGGTGGCCAATGCCTGAGGTCCTGGAGAGCACTTGCCAGCCTCTGGCTGTCAGTGTCCGCAGAAGCACTTTGGAGCTACCACGCCTAGGGTTCTGCAGGGCTTGCGTTTGATTGGTTAAGGAACCGAGGCTCACAACTGTCTGTAACTCCTATTCCAGGGGATCCGACACCCTCATACAAATAAATGTACAGTCAAAACACCAATGTCCATAAAATAAAAATAAATACATTAGTTTAAGAAAAGAAAAGGAAGAAGCCAAGGCTAAGGGATGAGAGCCCAGTGACTTGAGGGCATAAAACCATCAAGGAACAGAGCTGGCTTACAGGCCATGTGAGCCAGTTTACTGTGAGCCAGTTTACCCAAGAGGTGTCCCCCTGATGGAGAGCCGGGGAGTCGCTGAAGACTCCGGGGCTGGAGAGGAAGGGAAGAAGGAGTCTGAGCAAGGTGCTGCCTGAAGTCTAGATCAGCCTTGCCTGTGGTTATTCCTTATAACGGATGCTTTCTTCCTCTGAGAAGTTTCCAGAACCATTAGGCAAATCTCACCGTGGCCAGCCTGAGGAGCGCATTGGGCCTTCATCAGACAGACATGGCCTGCGTCCGTCCAGTGGACGTTTCTGGGCAACTGCAGACCCTCAGGGTGGAGAAGCCAAGGAAAAGGGGTGAAGAAAGCCCAGAGGCAGCTTTAGAGGCCAGGGAGGCAGTGAGAACGACCCATTGTGTGACTTGGCCAGCGCTGTCTCTGTCTCTGTCTCTGAGCCTGCAGCCCACAGGGGAAGCTTTCTGTGTGGTGCCATAGCCCGGCTCATCTGTTACTTGCGTGACAGAAGGGCTTTGGCCCAGACTAAAGACACTGGCCTGAAGAAAGAGCCAAAGGAGGGTCCTCAGCTGGCTTTTACCCCTCCCTTCCCTCCTCCAGGAAGCACCCGCCCCCCACCCTCTGCCTACTCCAACCTACATCCAGGCTGATCCAGGCTGAGCATATTTTCTTTCTTCTTTTTTATTTTTTTTCTCACTTTTTTTTTTTTTTTTTTTGCCACCAGGGTGAATTGTCAATTGATTTGTTATTTATCCCACTGACAACAAAGCGAGTGAAAAGGTAATAATTCCAGGCCCTGGGGTAATTCAATTCCTGTAGCATCGTCAGCTACATTAACTTACTTCCTGGATCTCAATTCAATTAGAGCAACATTCCCCAGCATTAATAAATCAATACTCATGCCATTTGGATAGATTTCGAATGTCTTTCATTATACATTGCAGGTCGGGGATGGCTGTTGAATTGGAAGTTAATGGGACAGGACAGGGCAGGTGGGGCTGCCGGGGAGGGGGGAGGGAGGGTGAGTGGGGGGGGGCAGGAGAAGCTTAGAGCCCTGTTACCTCTAATTGCCTCTGCTGCAAAACAGGGCGTCAGTAAACCAGGGGCCTAGTTAACTAAGCCGAGCCCTCTGGGACTCACAGCAGGTTGCAGCTCTGTCTGGCAGCCAAGGCTGGAGTGGCTGCGTTTCACCCACCGCCTCCGAGTTCCTACCTGTCTTCTCCCTCCGGCCTCTTCTCCCTCTGCGAGCATTCCTTCCTCTGTCTGCCCCTTCCTCCTCCTGTATCTGTCCCACACCTCACAGCCCTCCTCCCTGCCTTCCTCCTCCTTCCTTCCTTCCTCTTTATTTTCCTTCCCATCCCACCCAATCCTCGCGTCGTCCCACGTAGAACATTTAACGGAACATGTGCTACGCGCCAGGTTGATGTCCCGTGTGTGTCGCACCAGAGACGGACAAGAAAACACACCAGCACAGCGCGCGTGAGTGAGCGGCAGCCCTCGCTCGCCTCTGGGCCTTGGCACACACTTCCCTTGTGGCTAGAATTGGTACAGCTGGTCAGAGCCTCCTTACCCTTTGCATCTGGGAGTCATCCCTCACCCCCATCCTGGACTCCGCAGACCCCAGATGGGAGAGAAGACCTTGCCTGTGTTCCCACAGGCCTGCGCGGGCTGAGGAATCGGTGGGAGGCAGTTGTCTGAAATTGGGTGCACTCGTCGTCGGTGCTAGGGTAGGTGGTTAGAAGGCAGGATTTGTTTGGGCAGAGGGTGGAGGGCCACAGGAGAGGACATTTGTGAGACAGAAGCCACAGGTCAGGACTGAGAGACAACCTGGTGACAGGTGGGTCTAACTCTGGAGCTGAGGAAGAGAAAGGGGGTTGGGAGAGACTCCAGAGAGAAGAGGGAACCTAGGAAGAGCTAGAAGATTCTGAGGCAGAGGCAGAGTGCCCCCGGAGACGGAGGCCTGCTGGGTTACAAACCACAGGAAGGCAGGTGAAATGTAAGTTCTAGAGTCTTCTCTGGAAGGTGTCAGAAATCAGAGTTCATGGCTACAACCTGCATGTCTGCTCCATGGCACAGCCCCCCACATGTCAGGCTAGCCAGGGCTGCGGGGGGGGGTGGGGGGTGGACGGGTGTACCTGTGCCAGGCCCAGGGCCACTGAGCTCTCTTCAGCTTGTCATGGGATTCTTCATCTGAGCCCATGCCTGGTGAAGCACCGCCCTCTCCTTATGAAGGAGGGGCCACAGGTGGAGGGGGCCACAGCTGCCCCTGCTGAGCGGCAGCTGGGTCGCACGCCCCGCCCCCTTCTGTGCAGTAGGCCCCTCCCCTTCTGTGTGTATAGTGGCTGCTGCCTCACAAATCACCCTGGCATTAAATGGCTTACTAGAACACTCTACACAGCCAGAGCATAGTATATGCATGTGTGGAGATGCCACTGTGAAACCGGCTAGTATGTACAATTAATGCGTATTAACAAGAATTAGCTAAGCCCTATTCTAACCCATTCTCGGCAGGTGGAGGTCTCAGACTTACTGATGGTGGCTCAGCCTCCATCCACAGTAGTCAGCTGTAGGCGGGGCCTCGGCCTCTAGGGCTGGCCCTGGGCTTTCAGGGTCGATGGTGAGAGCACCTTCCATGCTATTGGAGGAAAGAGGAAAGTCCATGAAACTACTAGAAGGTCCTCCTGGCATGTAGCTGGCTCTCCCTGGAGCAGAGATCTGAGGCTGTGTGCTAGGCCTTGCAGTATAGCCATAAAGCCCACCCGGAAGGCTTAGGCCTCAGTTACCAGGTCTAGTCCACACGATGAGGCTCTATCCCTTGGAGAGAGGGCGTGACAGGGCACCTCCCGTACCGCCTCCAAGTCTTCCTTCAGGCTCTGCTCAAGTGGCGCCTTCCCAGAGGTGCCCGGGACATCTGTCTACGGAAACCCCAGCTTCTTGTCTCCTCCCTTCCTGCTCCCCTGTTGTTCCCCGGGGGCATCTTTTGTCTCCTGACATCGCATTTTAATTACTTATTGTGTTCACTGTCAGCCTGTCCCTGGAATGGGTCAATGTCACTCTGTTCGCTGCTGTCCTCTGTGTTGGAACGGTCCTTGTCATACAGTTGGAACTTAATAAATAATTGTCCAAATGAGAGGACAAAGGCGGAGCAAAGGCGAAGCAGAGCAGGCAGTTCACTGATGTCAGGCACACCCTGACTTAGGCCCAGCCTGCTTCTCCACTAGACAGCCACGTGCTGGGTTCCTCTTTCTAGGTAACAAGCATACTCCGAGAATCTGCATGTCCCGTGCAGTGCCTGGGCCCCAGATGGACCCAGCACCAGCCTTCATGGACTGTGTTCCAAAATAAAGCTCTGAGAGTCCTTCCGGCCCCCAGACTCCCTGTTCAGCCCTCAGCTCCCCAACAGACACTGAGGCAGGATAGTCACAGCCCCAAATTCCTATGATGAGTTCCTAACTCCCAACAGGACGCCGGATGATGATGGCATCTTTCGGATGACCAGGATAAGAAGGGCTCTCGTGACAATATTGATGGCTTTTTAAGAAAAGGAAGGAGAGATGTTGTGCCCTTTCTTCCATGTGAGGCCACACTGAGAAGGCAGCTGACCAGGAGTCAAAAGGGAAGTTCTCAACGGGCACTGAATTGGATGGGCACCCTGGCTGTGAACCTTCAGAAAGGCAGCAGCTGACAGCCAGCTGTCTGAGTTCAACCTTGGTGTCAGGCTGGTGGGTTAGAAGCCAAGGCTCTTCTGTGAGGGGTAGAAGGCCACAGAGTTGGGGGTGCTGTCTTAAAGCCAGAGACTGTGGAGAAGAAGCAGTTATTCCCTTGAGGGATCATCAGCTGGCTGTGACTGTCCCCCAGGACCTTTCTGTATAAGGGCGCCTTCCAACCGGGGCCAAAGTCACTCTTTCACTGCCTGTCTTGAGAGTTCTCAAGAGCAAGATCTTTTGTTGACTTCCCTCCCTCCCCCACCCCATGCTGGCCTAGTATAAAGGGAAAGCCTGCACTCAGTGGAATCTCTTTAAGATGCCAGGACTGTGGGACATCTACCAAGGAAAGCTGCAAGCGTGGAATGGAGTTAGCCTGTGAGAGACGCTCTGCGTGCTGCAGGCAGCAAAGCTGGGGAGGCAGGGCTAGGCAAGCCCTTTGGAGCCCAGATGATTCCATCACATCCTCCACATGCTGGACATGGATGGAGCTCCAGGATTTGGAGCCCAGATGATTCCATCACATCCTCCACATGCTGGACATGGATGGAGCTCCAGGATTTGGTGGTGCTCACCTTGCTGGCTTTCTGTTTGCTTTGGTCAACCCATTCCTTGCTAGGTGCCCACCCTGCCTTTCATGATGAGTATGTTCACACCATTGAATGTTGGCAGTAGGCAATTTGTTTTTTGATGTTCTAGAGGGGCATAGGTAAGAGTTATATAAGTCTCAGAAGAGACTTTGCTCTTTGGACTTGTCTGTGTGTCTGTGCGTGTGTGTCTGTGTCTATGTGTATGTGTGTCTGTGCATGTGTGTCTGTGTATGTCTGTGTGTGTGTCTGTGTGTGTGTATCTGTATATGTCTGTGTGTGTCTGTCTGTGTCTATGTGAGTCTGTGTGTGTGTGTGTGTGTGTGTGTGTGTGTGTCTGTGTGTATCTGTGTCTGTCTGTCTGTGTCTATGTGTATGTGTGTCTGTCTATGTGTATGTGTGTCTGTGTCTGTCTGTGCATGTGTGTCTGTGTATGTCTGTGTGTGTGTCTGTCTGTGTGTGTGTATCTATGTATGTCTGTGTCTTTCTGTCTGTGTCTATGTGAATCTGTGTGTCTGTGTGTCTGTGTGTCTGTGTGTCTGTCTGTCTGTGTCTGTGTGTGTGCGCCTTAGTTAGCCTTGATTGTCAACTTGATAAAGCCTACAGTTGTCTGAGAGGAGAGCCTCAGTTGAGAAACTACTGGCCTATGGGCATTTCTATGGGGAGGAGTTGTCTTGATTGTTAATTAATATATGAGGTCCCCGCCCATTGTGGGTGGTCCCATCCCCTGTGCTGGTGATCCTGGCCTATGTAAGAAAACCAACTAGGAATGAGCCTGTCAGAGAGTTAGTCGGAGAACAAACAAGTAAGTAGAATCCCTCTGTGGTTTCTGCTTCCGTTCCTGCTTGACTTTTTGCCCTGACTTCCCACAACAATGGAATGTGACCCGGAAGTGCTTGGTTTCCCAGTTGGTGGACTATTGGGAAGGATTAGGAGGTATGGCCTTTTTGGCGAAGGTGTGCCACTAGAGGTGGGCTTTGGATTGTTAAAGCCTACTACTCTTGGCCCAGTGTCCCTCTCTCTGCCTGCTGTCTGTGGATCAGGGTATCAAGCTCTCGCCCCATGCCTGCCTGCCTGCTACCATGCTAATGAGGCTTTTCTCTATAGAGTGCCTTAGTCCTGTGCCTTTTTTAGAGCCTTAGAGCAATAGAGCAGTGATTAATGTGGGAAGGATTGTAAGCTTTGTCACAGGTGAAAGCAGTCTTGGCGGGCTTTGCCCTTGAACACACCACCGATACTCCCTGAGATTAACCTTGAGATAGACTGGGTGGAGCCATCCTGGGCTTGGAATTCAGGAAGGGGACCTAGGGACTCCACCTGGACTATTGTGTTTCTAATCAACCCTCAATGGGAGAGGGAGACCACCCCTTGCAAGTGGGAGACAGGCAGGCGGAGAGGACAGAGAGGAGCAGCAGGTTCAGACCGGGCTTTAGTGCACGTGGATCGGGAAGAGGATCAGTGAACAGGCAGGACCAGCGCAGAGGCCAGAGACACCTAGGGACCCGTCCCGTGGAACCGATACCGGAAGGTTCACTCTTGTTTCCCTTTAACCTTTTTCCCCCTTTTGTGTAAGCTAGTTGGGTTGTATAATAAAGTTTAATTGTTAAGAAACAGAGCCAACAGACTAAGACATCTACTCTTCTGGAAGTTGATTTGGCTAGAGGTCTACATCACAGCAACAGAACTAAGGCAGCTGGTTTTCAACGCAGGAAAGGCATGTGCACATACGTATGCTTGCTGTACACTCTTCTAATGGGTCCTTATGATGTGTTATCACCGCCTAGGCACCTACACGTAGCTCTTTTATACAGTGACCCTGTGCTTTGCAGTTTAGCTTGCATTCGCCAAAAGGGCATCCATAACTGTCACAGAAAGTTCCTAAATAAGTGAGTTTGCCCAGTGGAATTTGCCTTCATGAATCCCTGCCAGACTGTGAAGAAGCCTGGAGCTAACGGGCTGGTTACAAATGGCCTCACCATTCACCACGGACCAGCAAAAAACCACAAGTCATGTGTGACATCATCTTCCAAGAGCCAGGCTCCGCTTCAGACATTTAAACAGTGCTGAAATCGTTAAGGGCTATGGGGACTTTTGACGTTAGACTCGGACGCATTTTGCGTTAGAAGGTGGCCGCGAGCCTATGGGGACAAGAGGACAAGAGTGACTTTAAAATGAAGTCCTTTGGGCCTTAGGTCGCCAAGGGGTGGGGTTATGATGGTTTACTGTTTCCATGGTGATAGACTCTAGACTCACCTAGGAGACCAGCTGCTGGGCGTGCCTCTGAAGGAACGTGGAGATAAAGTTAATGGAGGTGCAAAGGCCCACCTTAAATGTGAGTGACGTCATCCCACCGGCCGGAGTCCTGGATGAATAAAAAGAAGACAGTGAACCAAGCACCTTCATTTATAGCCTCTCAGATGAGGCCACAGTGTGACTGGCTGCCTTGCACTCTAGCCACCATGCCTCCCCCTAGCCTGACAGACTGTATTTTCAAACTGTGAGCTCAAATAAACCCTCCTTTCCTTTCCGTGGGGCATTTTGCCATAGCAAGGAATTTCCAGACAGGCCAAGTTTCTTCAGTGCTGAGGCTCCTGACAGGGACGCCCTTAGGCAATAGTTCACAGAGAGGTAGCCCGTCCCTAAGCAATAGTATATTATCTGACAGCCTTATGACTTCTGGGTGTGCCTTTTCTTCCTGCGAGGTGTGCTTTTCTTAAACGCTGTAGCTTTTTTTTTTTTAATGACTCTTCCTGTTGGGTGTGGTGGCACTTGCCTGTAATCCCAGCACACTGGGAGGAAGAGGCAGGTATATTGCTGTGAGTTCGAGGCCAGCCTGGTCTACAAAGTGAATCCAGGACAGCCAAGGCTACACAAAGAAACCCTGTCTTGACCCCCCCCCAAACAACAACAACAACAACAACAACAACAACAACAAAACTACTCTTCAGGTGCTTTTTCTTTTCTTTTTAAATTTTATTTATTTATTTATTTATTTATTTATTTATTTATTTATTTTGGTTTTTTGAGACAGGGTTTCTCTTTGTAGCCTTGGCTGTCCCAGCCCCTCCTCAAGTCTCACTTCCATAGGCACAAAACGAGGGTGACGCGGTGGCCCACTCCTCCTGCCAGCCATGGCACAGAGAGAGTTAGTCAGGGATGCGTGGAAACTTCTTCCTCTGCCATTCATTTCCGCTTGCCTTCAACTGATCTCTTTACCTTTCTGGTGCCCACTTGTGTCGTGAACGACCCTGTGTGTGACCTGACGTAGGACTTCTCTCTCTGGCATCCATAACTTTGGCGGGACTTTAGATTGTCATGTATTGGATGCAGATATTCATACCAGGATAAACTAAGACCCGAAGTCAATGCCAAAGACGAGCCCAGCTGCAAAGATCCCAGCCGAGGGTTCATCCCAGCTCTACAGCCTTAAGCTTGGCCCTTCCTCTGCCTGGGCCTCGCTTGCCCATCAGAACCCCGCAGGCAGTGCCGACGACTCTTTGCCGAGGACCCTCCCTGTCCTGTGCTGTGCTGTGCCATTTCTGAGACTGTGAGCCTCAGGGTGATGGGCTTGTAGCTCTGGTCACCTCCGAAACCACTAGGGGGAGTCAGCTAGAAAGCCAAACGGAGAAGTCTCTTTGTTCCAAGGGATTGCCAGCCTTTGCCCTTGGCCTCTCACAGGAACACCTGCCTGGGGTCTCACATGCTTACCTCACACCTCTAAGATGTCCTCTGTCCAAGGGAACCAGCACCCAGGGACAAGTGACCTCCTTGACTTCCTTCCCCCTCTACCCCAGGCACAGGCTCAGCATTAACCTAGGCCACTCCACAGTGTGTGTGTGTGTGTGTGTGTGTGTGTGTGTGTGTGTGTGTGTGTGTGTGTGTGTGTTGTGTGTGTGTCTTGCCTGGGAACTCCTTAATGGCAGTATCTGGGGTCTACCCCATTCCTGTGTCCAATCTGGGCCCGGCACACACTGGCAAAGTAAAAATCTGTTGAAAGTCCAGGGAACAGACTCAGCAGGGAAATGCTCGCTGTACAAGTGTAAGGACTATGGTTTGGATCCCCCCGAACCCTTGGAGATGCCAGGCTCATATAGTCCTGGCACATGGGAGGTAGAGACAGCTAGCTAGCTAAAACAGCAATATCAGCAAGCCCTGGGTTCCAATGAGAGTCCCTCGATGTATGTATATGTATATGTATATTTATATATTGTGCAACCAAGAAAGAATCCATGATGTCATGACTTCCACATGTATGTGCACACCTGTGCACCCACACATAAGCAATCATGCATGTCACACACATACATACAAGCAAAGCGGGGAGGGGGGGGACCCTCTTGAGACTAGGAACGATGCTAAGCTATCATCTAAGGCAAATGGCAGTCAACAGGCCTTGCTCTGTACTGAGGAGCGCTGATCCCCAACGGGGCAGCCGCTGGATGACTAATGAACACTGACTCTGATCGCCCCATCCATCACCCCGCTGGAACCCCTTTCCTTAAAGAACATTAGGGAGCAAATGTATCATCGGTGACTGGAGACCCAATAAAGCAGGCACCTCGAGAAATGTAGTATTCAAACTCGTAAAGGCCTTAAAAGCATTTTTCAATTATGAATGGCCTGGGGGGAGTCGTTCATTCCTCGCCGGGGGATGAATAAAGATGGAAAATAATAGCATATCAATATTGCTGCGACTTAGCAGGGTTCATCTGGGAGGGTTAAGGTCCTTGCTTGTCCCTGTTGCCTATGTGCTCAGGTGTACCGAGGAGAACTCCGCGAGGTGACCTTCACCAGGGCACCTGTGGTGTATCGGATCCTCCAGTTCCTTGGCCCTCCCTCTATCTCCCGTAAGGCCTCAGCCCAGAACCTGCCCTGGCTCTGAGCCATCCTCCCCACCATGGGGCCTCCAAGGGCCAGCCCTCTCCTGCCCTGCTGCTGCTCGCTTGAGATTAGGATCTTTATCTCTCATGGTGATGGCCACTCGGTCTACATGTGTCACACCACAGTACTAGGCCTGCCCCTCCAAGTGCTTGTGAAATTTGGGTTTGTAGACTATATTATACCACACACTACACTACAGTATATACTACACTATGTGTTTCTATACTATTTCTGCAATTTCATTTGACTTTCCAACTATTCTGATAGAAAACCAATGTCATGCTATTGTGCTCCCTCTGGGCCAGGGCCTAAGCCACGCCAAGTGAGGGGCAGACATTCATGGCAAATAGTGGCCACTCTTCTCATTCTGCCAGCTCCCCTCCCTGGACCTGTTGGTGACATATAGAAGACAAGAATGCAGCTATATTTTAAAACGCGATCCCAGCACTCGGGAGGCAGAGGCAGAGCTGGGTCTCTGAGTTCGAGGCCAGCCCGGTCCACAGAGTGAGTTCCAGGACAGCCAGAGGTATACAGAGAAAACCCTGTCTTGAAACCTCCCACCCCACCACCAAAACAAAAGAAAGAGCGGGGAAGTGAACTTAAACGATTTAGAGCCATTTTGGGAGCAGTGGGAATGGGCGGGCCTCGGCCGGCTTTGATTTCCCAGCGTGATAGGCAGAAGGAAGCCGTCCCCACCTCGGAAGAGGCTCATGACCATATCCCCAGAATTTATAAACAAGGTGAGGGCTGTCGGGGAGGGACGGGGAGAGGGAGTAAGGTCAGCTAGATGCTGTGTCCCAAGTTATCCCAAACAGTGCGATGTCCACAACATCCCAAGGCAGCTGCCTCACTAGGGACCAAGTGTTCAGACACATGAGCCTGTGGGGGACATTTTTCATTCAAATGGTAACAACCACTATAATTATGAGAGTGGCAAGCTACCTACTGCTCTAATGCGGCATCTACATAATTGCTGTAATTACTGCTGATTACATTGTATGTGTATGTTTATAAATTCCTCTGAGTGGGTAGTAAAGTTCATTAAATAAATGAATAAATAAATAAATAAACGTTTCTCCACCGACTTGATTTCCTTTCTGATGCTGTGACAGAAAGCACGACCAAAAGCGACTTGGGCAGGGAAGGGTCCATTTCAGCTTACAGCTTACATCATGGAGGGATCTCAGGGCAAGGACCCGGAAGCAAAACCCGTGGAGGAATGCTGCTTGCTGGCTGGCTTGCCAGCATCCTGAGGGTGGCAGTGCGCACAGTGGGCTGGGTCTTCCCACATCAATCGTTAATCAAGGAAACGGCCCACACTTGCCTATAGGTAGTCTTTTTTTTTTTTTTTTAAGATTTATTATTTTGGCTGGAGAGATGGCTCAGTGGTTAAGAGCACCGTCTGCTCTTCCAGAGGTCCTGAGTTCAATTCCCAGCAACCACATGGTGGCTCACAACCATCTATCATGAGATCTGGTTCCTTCTTCTGGTGTGCAGGTGTACCTACAGGCATAGCACTGTATATGTAATAAATCTTTTTTTTAAAGATTTATTATTTATAGTGTTCTGTCTCCATGTGATCCTGTACACCAGAAGAGGGCACCAGACCAGATGTCACTATAGATGGTTGTGAGCCACCACGTGGTTGCTGGGAATTGAACTCAGGACCTTTGGAAGAGCAGGTAGTGCTTTTAATCTCTGAGCCTTCTCTGCCTATAGGTAGTCTTACTGAGATATTTTTTCAGTTGAGTTTCCCTCTTCTCTGGCTTTTTTGTCAAGCAGGACATTCCTGGTCTTTGCTTCGAGGTGCCCATTTGATTCTTCAACACAAGAGCAAGGCAGGATAGTATTCCTTAACTTCATGTTATAATTGGGAAACTGGAGCTCTAACGGGTAAAGAGGTCTCACCAAGCCAAGGGAGCAAGAGCACAAGAAGGTGAAAATAGAGGTTTTTATCCTGGCTTTTGAACTAAAAAAAAAAAATGAATAAATTAAGAAAAAAAAGGAGTCGGGCTGGAGAGATGGCCACCTGCTTTTCCAAAGGTCCTGAGTTCAGATCCCAACAACCATAGTAGCTCATGGCTATCTGTAATGTGATCTGATGCCCTCTTCTGGCCTGCAGTTGTACATGCAGGCAGAACACTGTATACATAATAATAAATCATTAAATCTTGAAAAAGAAAGAACAAAAGAAAGAAAGAAAGGAAGGAAGAAAGGAAGGAGTCAAAATTTTCAGTTCATGGATAGAATATTTAAGATTTGTTTAATTTTGTATGTGTGTATGTGTGTGTGTCCATGTGTGTATGCATGCGTGCATGCCTGTTCGTGTGGACATGTGTGAGTACCTTTGGAGGCCAGAAGAGAATGTCAGGTCCCCTGGAGCTAGAGTTACAGGCAGTTGACATGGGTGCTAGGAACCAATCTCAGGTCCTCTGCAGGAGCACTGAGCACTTCTCACTGTTGAGCCGTCTCTCCAGCCCCCATGGAAAATTTCCAAGATGTATTTAAGAATCGAGAGCCAAGCCTTCTATCCCCCAGAGTCTGTATCGGTTTCTAGTGACGGGTACAACAGCTGGGAAAAGTCAGAAACAGGCGGGAGACACGGTAGCTCCTGAAGAGAGGTGGACACTGCCCTGTATGTTCTGCAGTCCAGGGGTCGGTGGACAAAACCAGAGCACCGGACAGCATCCTAGGATCCAGGGAAGAGGAAGAAGTCCGCTATTTCCACTTCCAGATGGTATTCAAGGAGGCAGGTGTAAAGGCTGAGAAGTGTACGCCATGCAGGTGGCTGGATAGCTTCATCGAGCTTCCGGAAGGTGCTTTAGTGTAGAAGAGATGGATTTGTAAAAATTAAAAATCTAAAGAGATAAAGAGTGCGACATCACTACAGACACCACAGGCGTCAAAGATATTTTAAAATTAACAATCTGATAATGTATGAAGTTTTACATCTATGAAATTTGACCATTTGGATGAACTGAAAATTTTTTATGATTTTTTTCATTCATTATAATTTATCCACATTACATCCCAATTGTTAACTGCTCACTCTTATCTTCCTGTTCCTGCCCTCTCTCCCCCTCCTGCCCTATTTCCTTCCCCTACACCTCCTGATGGGGGCCCTTCTACCCACTTTCTGGCCACAGCCTATTAGGTCTCATCAGAATAGCCTGCAAACCCTTTCCTCCATGTGCCCAAAAGGCCAGCTTGCCTTGGGGCAGTGACTAAATTGTGGGTACCAGAATGCATGTCAGTGATTCAGCAGCAGTCCCCCTGCCCCTCCAGCCTCCTGCTCCCCCATGTGGAGACTCAGCTGTCCATCGGCTGCATTTGAACAGGGGGTCTTGGCTCTCTGCATGCATTGTCCTTGGTTGGTACATCAGTTTGTGCAGATGCCCTTGTGTCCAGATCCGCAGGCCTTGATGGTCTCTAGTGGAGCTCCCTGCTGGACCTTACATCCCCCCATTCTTCCCTGCAGCTCTCAGAGCTCCACCCAGTGTCCAGCTTCAAGTCCCAGTATGTGTCCCAACTCCCTGCTGGGTGGAGTCTTTCAGAGGACATCTATTTTGGGCTAACATCCACTTATAAGTGAGTATATACCATGCATGCCTTTCTGGGTCTTGGTTACCTCACTCATGATGATTGATTCTATTCCATCTATGTTCCTGCAAATTTCAAGATTTCCTTGTTTTTTTTTCTTCTTTTTTTAAAGATCTATTTATTATTATGTATACAATGTTGTGCCTGCATGTAACACCTGCAGGCAAGAAGAGGGCACCAGATCTCATTATAGATGGTTGTGAGCCACCATGTGGTTGCTGGGAATTGAACTCAGGACCTCTGGAAGAGCTGACATTGCTCTTAACCTCTGAGCCATTTCTTCAGCCCTCGATTTCCTTGTTTTTAATAGCTGAACAGTATTCCATCGTGTAAATGTACCCCAGTTTCTTTATCCATTCTTCAGTTGAGGGACATCTAAGTTGCTTCCAGATTCTGGCTATTGCAAATAATGCTTCTATGGACATTGTTGAGCAAATGTCCTTGTTGTACGGTGGAGCATCTTTCAAGTATATGCCCGGAAGTGGTATAGCTGGGTCTTGAGGTAGCACTATTCCCAATTTTATGAGAAAGCACCAGATTGATTTCCAAGGTGGTTGGGGAAATTTTCTTCTATGACTTTCTTGAAAATATTTTCTGGTCCTTGGCACCTGGCATCTTCTTTTTCATCTATTCCAATAATTCTGAGATTATATCTTTTCACGGTTTCCTTGATCTCTTGGGTGTTTTGTGTCGCAAATTTTTCTGTCTTAATATTTTCTTTGAGAAAGGTATCAATTTCATCAATTGTATCTTCAGCGCCTGAGATTCTCCCCTCCATTTCTTGAACTCTGTTGTGATACTTATCTCTACAGTTCCTGATCTCTTAAGTTTTCCATTTCCAGCATTTTCTCGGTTTGTGCTTTCTTAATTGATTTTAATTCCGTTTTCATGTCTTGAACAGCTTTAATCATTTCGTTTGTCTCTTTGATTGTGGTTTCCGGTTTGTCTTCGATGGCCTCTATTCATTTGTACTTTGCTGTAATTCTTGAAAGGATCTATTCATTTCCTCTTTCTATTTCTCAAGTAACTGCACAATCAAAGCTTTAAGGTCATTTTCCTGAGATTTGGCTGCATTAGAGTGTCTGTTGTTTGGCATTTCTGGTGGAGCCATGCTGTCCTGGTTTTTGTTCTAACCCCTTCCTTTAGTCATCTGCTGAGGGGGCTCAGGTTTTCTAATCTGGCAGTCAAGGGGGCAAGCCCCTTCAGAAGGCAGCTGTCTGTTTTTGCTAGCTTAGCAAACTTAGATTTGTCTGAGCTCTGCCACCTAGGATCCAGGATCAGACTACTTGGTGTCTTCAGAGGGATCAGCAGCAGAGTAGAACTATGGCTTGGAGGCCAGAACACTGTGTCTGGGATCCAGATGCTGTCTTGAGGGCACCAGATTTCACTGATCCAATCCTCTGTTCCCCAGGGGTCCTGCACTTGCTCCAGTATTCAGAAGAGTGCAGGGTGCTCGGAGCTTGTGACTCCAGAACTCAGGGTATGTCTGGCCTCAATGGGGATGGGAGAAGATGGTGCTCCTGGGTTATTCACAGTCTCTGATCCTCTACTCCCTAGACACAATACACACTGGGTATCACCATCTTGAAGTTGTACTGAAAAAATTTTAAGCTCACCTAGTATGCTGACAAAGAAATAGAAAATATACCTAGTTCTGTACATATTGTAGAGGACATATCTGTCCTGGTGAGATTTTATTGTCAACTTGACACAATCTTGCCTCACCTGAGAAGAGAGAACTTCAACTGAAGAGTTGCGTTGATTCAATTGACCTCTATAGCCTTCTCTGTGATTGGTGATTGGTATGAGAGGGCTCAGCCCACTATGGGCAACATTGTTCCTAAGAAAATAAGCCTACCTTGTAGAAGAAAGCTAATTAAGTTCCATCCAGAGACCAAGCCATTAAGCAGCATTCCTCTATATACTGTTCTTATTTTTTAATGGTTAAAACCACCCATTAGGCGATGATTGTCAATTTCACGTGAGTCACCTTTCTAAAAGTTATTTAACTCTTTCTTGCTTCTTTGTGAATTTCATACCATGCACCCCAATTCCACTCACTTTCCCATCACTCCGTATCTGCCTTCTGCCCTTGCGACTTCCTCGGAAGAAAACAAACGAACAAAATCGTGCAGTATGTCACACACTATATCCTTTTCCCCAGCTTTACTTGCAAATGTTTGTTGCAATGAGCCATTGGTCTGGTTTGAGGGCTCTGGCTTCCATTAATACTGGGTCCTCACCAGGATTCCTCTTGGATATTCTGTTGTTGCCCTGCGTCATGGAGGAAGGGTCTCTTCAGGTTCTCCAGCAGTTCATAGATGAGGTAGATGTTGAGTGGACCAACTCAGAGGCCTGGATCTGGGCCTGGGTGGTACCAGCTCTCCTGCACCTGTGCCACCAGGAGCAGTTCTCGTGCCTTGCCCAGGTGAGGGGGCGGGCCAGCTCTCCTGTCTGTGGTAACCAGGCTTTCCAGCATTCATGCCATCAGGGCCAACCCTCTCAAACCCATGCATGCCACCTGGGCCTATGCTGTCCCGAGGGCAGGGGGACAGCCCAGGGTCAGCTTTCCCACCTGTGTACACACCATCAGGGTCAGCTTTACTGTTCTGCCAAGGTGAGGTGCAGCCTGCTCTCCTGAGAGTCATTTTACCTCCTGCGTTTGTCACAAAGATTAAGCAAGATGGAGTCTTTAGACTGCTCAGCCTGGTCTCTGGCTTATGGTAGTGGTTCAGTAAATAGTGAGTTGTGTTGTTAGCCCAGAGTACATACAAATCTCCAAGACCCTGGCATTGACTGTCTCCATACAACAAGTTAGGACTAACTTGTTGTGATGGTCTGCCCCTGTAACCTGCCTATTTTGCCCCCCAAACCCCCTACTTGGAAACTCCCTATCCCTGAGGTATAAACAGCCTTGTCTTCCTCAGATCCAATGCTGACCTCTTGAACTCTGCCTTAGGGGTAGGCAGACTGTATACACAAATTTTTTAAAAGCTTGCTTTAATTAATTTGGCCATGATGATTTGGGCTGATGGCCTTTCTCTTCCCATCTTTGGGATTAACAACAGTTTGAGCCCAGATGGCACAGGCCGCCCAGCCTCATTGTCAAAGAGACTGACTGACCTGTGTCTTTCAGCCAGCCAGAGAAAGGCCAGAGAGTCAGAAGATCAAGGCCATGCCCTCTAGTCCCTGGGGCTGTGACACAGAGATAATCCAGGCCAAGGTGATCCACACCCAAGGTGGTCTTCACAAAGATACCTTGAAGGGAGAAGTACCTGCTTGTGCTATATTCGCCAGGCCAGGCTAGTAGCTCACAGAAACATAGATTTCTCTCTATTGGTTGCTAGTCATCTGTGGCTCTGATCTACCCATCTTTTTTCTACAGACAACTGGATGCAGCAGCCTCTGTCCAGAACAGAAGATGCTTCAAGGCCAAGGAAAATATGCAAAAAAGAAGTAACATTTGCTGCAGGGCCAAGCTGACTGGTGTTATGGTATGCATCCTGTTTACAGGAGCTTGAATGTTCACAGCAAGCTGTATGAAACCAGGACCTCTGATGTACCAAGGAGGAAACTAAGGCTGGAAGAGGCTGGTGGAGCAGATGACTCTGCTACTGTGGAAGGCAGCTCCCAGCTGGCAGACCTGGGATCGTTGAATCTGGCTCTGAGAAAGGTCTGGCAGGTCTTTTGTGTCCTTCATGGTTCCAGAACAGACTGATGGGACACCTTGCTACACAGAAAAATAACCTCCAAGGAGGCCCAGCATGGTGGCACATGCCTTTAATCCAAGCACCCGGGAGGCAGAGGCAGGTGGATCTCTGTGAGTTCGAGGCCAGCCTGGTCTATAAAGCAAGTCCAGAACAGCCAGGGCTACACAGAGAAACCCTGTCTCAAAACAAACAAACAAACAAACAAACAAACAAGCAAACAACCTCCAAGGAGGCCCATCTCTTCACTCTGGAAAGAGTGCACATGTGATTTGCATATCCTAGTATTTGACATTTTCATGTATTTGCATATTTATATATGTTACCATTTACAAAGAGCTTTATGGATACCTTTCAGTTAAGTCTGCAGAAATGGGATAGCAACACTGGCCTCATTAGGATAAGGAAGGCAGGAGGGCAGACTCAAGACAGCGGGAGGTGGCATACTAAAGGCTGGTGGGTTCAGGCACAGAACGCTCAGATCATGAGCCCAGGAGGGCAGAGGCTTTGAGAATCTGGGAAAGGGCACAGACAGACAGGCAGACATACAGACAGATGCACGCACACACACAAACCCATGCACATACGTGCCTCCAGGAAGAACACAGCTCAAGCCACGTTTTGACTTTAGCCCACGGAAATCTGTGATTTACGGTATGTTGCGACAATAAATGCCTGTGGCTTAAAGCCAGTGGTTGATAGGAGTGGGCTGCAGCAGAGGACGGCGCAAGAGTCCCATCACCTGGGCCTGAGTCGCCTACAGCAGCCCAGCATGCTGAGGCTTACCGGGATAAGTAGATGGACCCTCAGGGCCAGAAACAGCAGGGGACAGAGTGAACTTTAGCTCAGGGGCTCTCAAGTCAGGGGAAGAATGTGACCTAACAGGTCCCAACTCCACTAACATGGGGCCTCCTGGGCCCCCAGAGTCCCCATCAAAGGTTTGAACTCAGTCTACAAGGGCGTTTGCAGTTCTGGGTGCTTGATCTACCCTTGAGCCTGCCTTGACCCTGACCTTTGACCCCTGACCCCTGACCCCTTCCCCAGATATTGACCTTGGCTTCTAGCAGGCCTCCCCAGCAGGCAGGCTCTGGGGTGGGGCAGGTGACACAACAGTGCCTAGATGACTGCCCCATAGGCGGTTGCTTGTGACTCTGACCTCTCTGGCTCTCCTCTATCCACCTGCTCACACAGCAGACCCTCCAGCCTACTTTCCCTGGGGGCCTAGCAGTAGAAATGAAGGGGTCTCTGGTGGGTCAGAAGCAGTTCCATGACCCCACTCTAGGATGACCTGCATCCCACTCCCTGCCCATGCTGCCCCCGCTCAGCAGACTGCTATACCCACCCCCCCTTATTACCTGTAGACTGGCCCACATTTCTCTCCTAAGGCCACAGAAACCACCACAAGCGTCCGAACATGAACATCTTGTTTTCCTTTTTTATAGAGACTGACCAGCTCCCTAAACCACTCTAATCCCATACAAGGAACTGGAGAGGGAGAGAGAGGGGGGAGGAATTTTTCAATGCACAGAGAGGGTCTTAAATTGCCTAAAAGTCACAAAGCAAAAGTGCAGAACCCCGCATTTCCCATCTTTACCTGGAAGCCGGCTCCAGCATTCCTACTGTTGCCTAGCAACTTCCTCCAGTGGCCTGAAGGACAGGGAGAGCAGCCAGGCCCAGGGAGTCAATGTCCAAGACCACAGAGATGCTATTCTTTCCTCGAATGAGCCCTGCCCACCCAGTGCTAGATTTAGCCATTTAATGCAGCTGAGCTTGCGCCCCAGCCCTGCCTCTGAGATTAGCTCCTCAGCCACGGCTTTGAACGCCTGCCCAGAGACACTCTCCTTAAAACACCGGGGAAACAGAACAGAAAAGAGAAAAGAAAAAAAAAAAAAAAAGGAAAAGGAAAAAAAAAAAACCATCGACCACATTTAATGGAGCCGTCAGCGGGTGGGTCTGACCTGTCCATTATGCGGCCCTGCCCGCCTGGGGAGCCCAGCCACGCGGCCTGACCACAGCATTAGATGGCTTCAGCCCACAGGCCAGGCTGGGAAGGAGCCGCCCTGAGCCTGAGCCTGGGGGCTGGCCGCGGCTCCTCAAGGCTCAGGTCCTAGGGGAGTCTCCTGTGCCACAGGCCACAGGGCCGCAGGCCACACCGGATATGGCTCGCCCTTCCTCACTCAGGCCCTTACTCAAGGACTGGTCTCCAAGGTCTGTCCATGGAGCACTAGTGGATCTGAGGGGTACCCCGAGATCCTCCCCAACAAGGACTTCACTGCTAGAGCCTGCAAGCCACCATTTTTTGCTTCTTTTAGCTGTTGATAGTTTTCCCTTCCTAACATCCAGGTCAGGAGACAGCATTCGCTCCCACAATGTGTTCCCTCAGGATGCTCCACAGAGGGAGCTGGGGAGTAGGGAAAGAGAATGTTGGCCTATTCTCCAACCTCTTGAGACTCACAGGGTAGTCAACAGCTCTGAGAAGTCCTGCAGCCTGCCTGCGGGGTCCTTCAGCTCACCCAGACTTACCTGATGGCAGAGTTCCCCCATCTCTGTCTGACATCCATGACAGGACTGAAGAGTTAGCCTAAGGAACCCTCTCTGGGAAGCGCTGCTTTTGGGTACTGAATCCAGTTCCTTCCTGCCCACCCCTTACCTCATCTCCCACCCTCCACCCCCACCTCCCACCCACCCCCCCACATCCCCACCCCACCCCCCATGATTACAGGCAAATGCCTGTGAAGAGGGAAGGGGGTGACCCTAGCTTTAACGACATGCTGCTGTCTAAGGACCGTAGAGACAGACCTACACAAAATTACAAGAGGGATAGACATGTGCCCCTTACTGGGAGCAGCAAGACCGGGCTGTGGGATCCTGTGTACCCATCCCACTCAGAGGAGGGAGGATTCAGCCATGGAAGTTGGGGTTCCCTTGTCCAGAGCCTTGCCTGCAAGCAGGGGTATGGAACCCCTCATCCCTGGGGATTGCTTCTCTGAGCTAATAATGGGCTGCTCCAGGGCCCAGTGGAGACTCTGAAACTGAAGCCTAGGGTCTGGTTTAGGCTTCTGCCCTCCCCTATGACCTCTCTGTGGCCCTGGAAAGACTTCAGCCTCCCTATGCTGTTGGCCACAAGGCTGACCCGTGCGCCCCCCCCACCCACGCCCCCCGCGAAAGGCACCTCTTCAGGGTGTCTGAACTGATGGTGACTAAAGTTCCAAGATCCTACCTGCTAAGCTTTGCGGAGCACATTCTCAGGGCTGGCCTGTGCAGGTGCCGGAGCCTCAGTTTACCCCCCATCCCGTATGCTCATGGCTGTCCTGACGATGGAGATCATCTCTGCAGCAACAATCTCTCAGGTGTGGAGGCCTCAGCTCCTGGGGGGACTTTCCCAGTCCCTGGCCTCCACTGTGCTCCTCCTCCCCCCATTGATAATGCACGGGACTGAGACCATGGCTGCTTGGCTTTGTTTGTTTGTTTGTTTTCGAGACAGGGTGTCTCTGTGTAGCTCTGGCTGTCCTGGACTCGCTTTGTAGGCCAGGTTGGCTTCGAACTCACAGAGACTCGACTGCCTCTGCCTCCCGAGTGCTGGGATTACAGGCATTAGAGGCCACAGCTTCCACCTGACTCACTAGAGACCCTAGTACAGCTTTCATTTGACCCTCCGGGACGTCCCCCACGAACTCAGACACTACGCATTGAGAAAGTCTAGGTCACAGAGAGACACCAGGGTCGCCCAGGCCCAGCTGAGGTCCCTAAACACTCACCTTGGCCAACATAAAATTGAGGAGGCCTTCAAGATGCCCCCAGCCACAGTCAAACCACAGCCATGGGAGAAAGCTGGGCCAGGACTGTTGGGTAAACACAGGGACTGTTGAGTCCCAAGTCTGAGTGTGGGTGACACTTCATGTAGTAGTGGACTAGGGGTGTCTTGTCAGGATTACTGTTGCTGGGATGAAACACCATGGCCAAAAGGAAGGATTTATTTGGTTTACACTTCCATATCACCACGTCATGGAAGGAAGTCAGAACCGGAACCTGGAGGCAGGAGCTGAGGCAGAGGCCATGGAGGGGTGCTGCTTACTGACGTGCTCCCTCTGGCTTGCTTAGCCTGCTTTCTTAAAGAACCCAGGACTCAGCCCAGGAGTGGTCACCACCCACAAGGGGATGGACCCTCCCCCATCAACCACTACTCAAGAAAATGCTCTACAGGTTTGCCTATAGATTTTATGCAGAAACCCTGTCAATCAAGGTTCCCTCCTCTCAGATGACTGTAGCCTCTGCCAAGCTGATATAAAACTAGTCAGCCCACCAGGTCATGTGACAAGTGGCTTCTGCAAACAGCCATGGCTTGGGTGGGTAACCTGTCCTACCCAGAGGATGTACCCAGTTCTCTGTCCAGTGACAGAATCTAAGTCACAGCAGTATGTCCTGGTCTCACAATGGTGTCTGGATCCCATGACTGGGTCGTAATGACAGCATCTCTTCCTATGATGATGCTATCTGAGTCCCATGACAGCACCCCTGTCCCTATAGGGTAGATGTGGGCACCCACAACTCTGCCTAAGCCTCATCTCCTGCAGACCCAGGAGGGCTTGAGCTCCCAAAGCTGGCCATACTGGCTTCTGGATTAGGACACTTATCATATGTGAATCATAATGGAAAACTGGGTCTGGGTGTGTATTTGTGTGTGTGTGTGTGTGTGTGTGTGTGTGTGTTGTGAGTGTGTGTGTGTTGTGAGTGTGTGTGTTGTGAGTGTGTGAGTGTGTGAGAGTGTGTGTGTGTGTGTTGTGAGTGTGTGAGTGTGTGTGTGTGAGTGAGTGAGTGAGTGTTTGTGCGCATGAGTGTGAGTGTGTGTGAGTGTATGTGTGTTGTGAGTGTGTGAGTGTGTGTGAGTGAGTGAGTGTTTGTGCACATGAGTGTGAGTGTGTGTGTGTGTTTGTGTGTGTGTGTGTGAATTCTCCAAATAATTTCCCAAACAGCTCTTTAACCAAAACTGTCCCCAAATGAACATCCAGGCTGCACAGAGTGAGGAAGGCATGTGCTTCTTCGACAGGCTGCTACCTCTCTCCCAGCAGCTAAGAGAGTCCATGGTGAGTACACAGGCCTTGGCCTCAGCCTGCCCATGCCCTCCCACAGCTCTGTCTCCAGGGGCAGTTTTCTTCTCCTCGATATTTGTCAGATCCCTCATCTTAGGTAGGATAGAGACACAGGTTCCTCCAAGAGCTCTGGACGCTGTGGTCACTGGCTGATTTTCTCACAGAGCTGAGACCAAATCCTGAGTGGCTCCGTGATGGAGGCTCAGCCTCTCAGTCCACACAGTCTCTCCGAGAAGGACAGGCCAAGGGCCCTGAAGAAGACAAACCCCATCTCTGGGTCCCTAAAGTCGACTTCCTTCACCCTGGGAGGAAGCCCTGTCCACTGACCCTGAAGTCCCTGGTCCACCTGGGGTACTGTGAAGCCAGCTTCAAGGGATCCAAGGAGAAGCCTTCTCCACCCCTACAGAACTTTCACCATGGTCCTTGAAGGGCCATACCATCTCTTCTGCCTGACCCTGGGGCACTTTTGCCTGTGTCCACCCACTAGCCTCCAAGGGTGAGCAAGACACCCTTGCACCCCAGGCTTCTGTGGGCTCCAGCAAGGAAGTGGGCAGGACTGGCAGGAAGGGGAGAGGCCACTCGAGTGACAAGTGCAGGGCATGAAGACTCGGGAAAGCTAGGGTCTTCCTCCTCAGATGAAGGCATCAGGGGCATGGGGTGGGAGGGTGCTTGGCTCACAGCCTTACAATGGCCAAGGGCTAGTTCACAGGCTGGGCAGCCTTTCCCGTTGAGGATGAAGAGGCCAAC
This sequence comes from Acomys minous, assembly GCF_964271855.1. Lineage (NCBI taxonomy): Eukaryota > Metazoa > Chordata > Mammalia > Rodentia > Muridae > Acomys > Acomys minous. The sequence goes on along the minus strand of NC_140487.1, from coordinate 110,672,636 downwards.
CAGGACCATGACCCAGATCTCAGGCCACAGCAGCACTGCTGTGTGAAGCTACATGTGCCACTGCCTCAGGTCCCTCACCTCCGAAGTGTCCCCTCCAAGAGTTCAGCACACATATATTCCCCCAAACCCTAGACTCACATCTGGAGATACTCCGTAGCTCCCTGTGCCCCCCACCCCCACCCCGGGGCAGGACAACACTAGCCTAGAGCCAGAAGCCTTGGCTAATCCCGCTGCCTTTAAACCAGTCACACAGAAACTTGGGCAGGTGACCAGCCTTCTGTGTCACAGTGTCCTCATCTATGAAAGGGGACAGTGAGACAGCAGCTGCCTCCTGGGCTGTATGAGGTACAGCATCCATACTTAGGAAGCTCAATGTTGTGTCTCCCCTCGGCCCATCCTGGCTATCCCCACCCCTGTGCCCACCCTGTGCCCACCCTGTGCCAGGTCAGAGCCAGCAGGAAGGATACCCACCCGTTCAGTCCACTGCATCAGGCCCAGGGGAAGAAGGACAAGCCGGGGGACCACAGGATGAAGAGGGGTAGGGGCGGGGTCTGTGTCTTGCTCCCGCCTCTTCCGCAGCTGGAGCTTAGAGTTCGGGGTGTGGGTGTTGCTTTCTCTACTCTTGGCTGTTCCTCCTCCTCCTCCTCCTCCTCCTCCTCTTCCTCTTCCTTCTTCTTCTTCATCATCTTTTTGTTTTGTTTTTTGTTGTTTTGTTTTGTTTTTCCGAGATAGGGTTTCTCTGTGTAGCCTTGACTGTCCTGGACTTGCTTTGTAGACCAGGCTGGCCTCGAACTCACAGCGATCCGCCTGCCTCTGCCTCCCGAGTGCTAGGATTAAAGGCGTGCGCCACCACCGCCCAAGGTCTGTGCCTGCTTCTTGAACCATGGGCACCACATTGTGCCATACGTTTGCAGCCCGGAATACACACACACACACTGCTTCTCCCAGCACTCATGTATTGAGCTCCTATTGTATGCAAGTCCTACACCGGACATTGAGGAACACTCAGAGAAGAGGTAAAAGGCCGGGAGACTGACAGGAAAACGGACAGGTCACATCACCCGGGGAAGCTGAGAGAATGCCTAACTGCCAGGGGGGCCACAGGGATGGCCTGGTCAGCTCAGCCTCTCTGAGTGATGGTTCCCCCAAAACACTGACGATCCCTCTGAGGTAACCAGGTTGCTGTGTATTTTTAGGTTCAGACTAAGAACTAAGCCGTGACTAGAAGGGCAAGGGCACCAGCCTCTTCGTAGGGAGACAGTAAGCCGCTGGCAGGTGGTTGGGAGAAGCAGAAGCAGTTCAGAGCTGCTTGGAGGCAGCAGAGGCTGGGAGCGAGTGCTGAAAGGAGGGCATCTGTGGGACCTGGTGGGTGTCTGAGGGGCAGTGTCGCAGGCAGAGGAGGGCACAGCAAGGGCAAAAGCCAGGCAGGACATTCCTGAGGTGCAGCGAGTGTGGAGAACTGTGGCGAGAAGGAGAGCAAGCGGGCAATGCGGAGAGCACTGGGCTTTGTGAGGCAGGAGACGGCTCAGGGTCGCGGCTGCAGGAGGCAGGGAGCTGTGCAAGAGGTCAGTGCGTAGGCAATAGCTGGACTCCCTGTAGTATATGGAGGGGTGTCCTCGCTTGCCAGCTCCCTAGGACACCAGCCTACACTCTCTATCCCATCTCACAGTGGCCAAAGAGCTCTGAGCACTGTCGGGGATAGAGCCAGGCTCTAACTCTCTGATGCTCCAGCATAAGGCTCCGTGCGCCTGGGAACAGAGCAGTCTGAGGTACCGGGCCTTCCATGGCTGAAGTCAGGGCCACAGAGTCCCTTCATCAGCTTGATGAGGCCTGCCTCCCTCTCTGGGCTTTGATTTCCTTGTTATGACACCATCAGCTCTTGGCCACCACAGCCCCACTTTCCCTTCTGTCCCTAGGAAGAACTTGACCTCCCCAGCACACCCCGGGCCTCGCTGTCCTCACAGAGCCCCTAGAAGCATCACCCACTTTGGGCAGCAGCTTACCTCAAAGGAGGCTAAGGGCCTCCTCAAAAGATCTGCACTCCGGGGACTAGCGTGTCCCTTAGGCTCCCAAGTCAAATACCCCTCCCATCCCTTCATTGGCCACAGCTGCCGCCAGGGGGACTTGCGCCCATCACACTGCGACCCCGCGCTCCCTCATTCAGACGTGACCTTTGATTTCTCGGGTAGAGTGTAAATTACATGTCGCCAGCATAAAATATTAAACCCGATTTATACTTAATTATTGATGCTATTATGTATTCCACAGTAATGGCAGCAGAAATCACAGCCCCGTCCGTGCCCAGTAAATAGCTTTTCTGCATTAGTCCTTGAGGTAAGAAACCGAGCTGCGTGCCTTCTTCCCCGGATGATTGATGACGATGGGGAAGTTCGTAAATAGTCTTCCAGAAATATTTCTTCTGGCCGTGCACAGCTCCGAAGGAAGGAGGGGAGGGGGCCGTGCTAATTATCGGGGCTGCTGGGCGGATGCAGCTCCCCACCCGGGAGCAGTGGGCTGAGGCTTGAGAGATGGGGACGGTTTAAGCAAAACCGCGCTGAGTGGCTTTGGGGAGGGCAGCGGAGGACCGCAGCGGTTTGCCGGAGGCTTGAAGTCACATGTAGCCTTCCCATGGACACGGGGGTTTGGGTTTTTATTGAAACATTAATAATTCCGGTTTCTTGTAAAATATTCATGGTTCCTGCAGCTGCCTGCAAACCCACTCTCAGCCCCTGCTTTTAATTTCCACCTTGCCCCCGTGCAGGCCTCAGCGGCCGTCGACCACCCGTGGTTCTCAGGCCGTTTATTAAGTGGAGGGAACGGTGGCCATCGGGTGGTCAAGAGCATCGAGCTGAGCACCGGGTTTCTCTGCAGCAAGCTGGTCCTGAGCCAGGGAGGCCTAGAGCGGGCAGGGCGGGGCCGCTGGGCGGGGCCAAGCGAGAGCTTTGAGGGTAGCAGCTTGCCGCTAAGTGGACGTCGGAGGCAATCACACCGCCGCTGGTAAAAAGAGAAGAGCCATTCTGATGGTGGGAGAGCAGTGTGACAGCCCAAGGTGGCTCAGGAGAGCGGTGGGACCTAACGGCTCAGGCTCTAGACCTGGTCCCCGCCGCTGCTCCACTATGCCTCTCTGGCTGTGTGAGCTTGGAAAGGAATTTGCCGTTTTGAGCCTCTTCTTGAAAATGGATGTTGCAGGGGCCTGTGACAATTGTGACAGTGGCTGCAGTTAGCTGGGGCTGTGTGGATGTCAGAGCACGGAGAGGTTTTGTCCCCTAAAGCTCCACTCTTTTTTCTCTCTCTCTCTCTCTGTGTGTGTGTGTGTGTGTGTGTGTGTGTGTGTGTGTGTCTGTCTGTCTGTCTGTCTGTCTGTCTGTCTGAGACAGGGTTTTTCTGTGTAGCTTTGGCTGTCCTAGACTCGTAGACCAGGCTGGCCTCGAACTCAGTAATCCGCCTGCCTCTGCCTCTGGAGTGCTGGGATTAAAGGCCTGTGCCACCACGCCCGGTGCGCCACTGCCCTTTTGTAGAGCCAATGAGAGACGAAATGATGACAGGTCCAGGTGTCACCTACTCCTAGGAGTGGAACCCCACTCTGAAATCCAGATTCTTTAAAACCAAAGTCCACACCCTGAGAACATGACTAAAGAGGGTCCCTCCACTGAGCCCTGCCTCAGTGCCACCCACATCATCCCAAAAAGCCACTGTGGAAAGGACCTGTTCTTATCTCCTGCCAGACCCAGTCCATGGTATAGTATAGACAGGTGCCACTCAGGGACAATTTTGGCTCTCCCTAGGGCACCAACTACAGTACGGCCCACCATACTGAGGCCAAATAGGCTCCTGGAATGCATGCCCAGGATGGAGCACGTCCTTTGCCGCACAGCTTTATGAAGGAGGCAACAGGCCCAGGGAGGCCAAACGATTCGTCCAAAGCTGCACAGACACAGCAGACCCACAGCGTCTTTGGTCTGTGGCTGTCCCCGGTGACTCTCCCTAGTGCTGTGGAGTGTGGAGAATTTAGCCCAAGACTTTCCAGCGGTGACCACAAGGCCACCCACATCCGAGTGGCAGGGTGACCACCTGTCCCAGCCACTGTGTTTGTTTCCCAGGCTCCATCCTTTTCTGTGCCTCTATCACAGCCTCTGTGTTGGCCCACAGCTGCGCATGCCCAAACCCAACAGGCAAAACCTCTGACCCTCATCCCAGTGTCAATACCTTAACTTGAGGCCCCCAGGGAGCATTAGTACCTAGTGCTGGAGGGGCCTCCCAGAGCTCCAGGACGTGGATGCAACATGAACGACCCATAGCCCCAAAATGCTAAAGAGTGGCTCGTATTGGCAGTACCCCTGTGGCCTCTAGGATCTCTCTCTCTCTCTCTCTCTCTCTCTCTCTCTCTCTCTCTCTCTCTCTCTCTCTCTCTCTCTCTCTCTCCTTGACCCTACAACCACATGCAACTTGTTATTCCCCATGCAGAAGCCTCGGAGCCTAAGAAGCAGAAACTGGGTCCAGAGATAGTGCCCAGTTGGTACTCACAGTGCAAGTGTGACCCCCCCATGCCTCCTATAAAAAGCTGGGTGGAGTAGCAAGCACCGAGAGCCCAGTACTGAGAAGGCGGAGGCAGTAGGGTCTCTGAGACTTGAGGGCCAACCAACTAGAACTTTTCAGGCCAGTGAGGCACCATGTGTTAAATACCAAAGCAATGAGCCTTGACATTGACCTCTGGCCCCCTCATACCCATGTGTCCCTACACATGTACGTGCTCATGCATGCGCATTCATAAGTGTGAACAGGTGCACAAAAATGCACACTCAATACGAAGGAAAAGCAGAAAGCCCAGTAACTCCACTACCTGATAAAACAGGGCAAAGATGGCTGCGTTTTTTAGCCTAAGCAACTGTCCTGTGGTTCAATTTGTGGCCTTTTTAAAAAAAAAATATTTGCTTTTTGATGTTTGTTTATATGTATTGATTTTATGTGCACGTGTGTTTTGTCTGCATGTATGTGTGTGCACCACCTGTGTTGCTGGTGCCCATGGAGGACATTTCCTGCAGCCGAAGTTGCAGCTGGCTGTGAGCCACCACGTGGGTGCAGGGAATCAAATCTGGGTCCCCTTCAGGAGCCACAAGTGTTCTTAACTGTTGAACTAGCTCTCCAGCCCCAAATATTTTATTTTTAATTACATGTACATGTGTTTGGGTGTGTGCACCACATGTATGCAGTGCCTAGAGAGGCCAGAAGAGAGGGCATCAGATCTCCCCCAAAACTGGCCGTCTCTCCCCCGGCCCCCACGTTGGCTTTCTTGGTGTGAACTGAAAGCCAACGGAACATGCCCATCCTCGGTGAGTTTGCTCGCAGCCCTGTTACTGACATTCAGAATGAAGAGCAACTCCTCCTCTCTCTGAACCTCAGTTTCCCCTCTGGCCTGGGAGGAGCTCCACTGCTCCCCCACAATCCCCGTCTGTCCCCACTGGGTTCCAGGCAGTGACTAGAGGGGCTTCTGGGTTCCTGTCTGAGTACCCCAGTCTCAGGTACAAAGGGATGGGTGCCTTTTGTGGAGCCAGCCAGCAGGCCTTGGGCCTCTGCAGACACACTTGAGGAGCCTGAAATCTGTGTGCCAGAGAGGCCTGCTGGAGCCTGGAGGAAGGGCCTGGAGTCCAGCCTGCAGCCCTGAATAGTTTCAGGGTCCTTGAAGAGGCAAGAACAAGCCTGAGGCCTGAGGCCTGCTACAAGTCTTGCTATTATCCCACTGTGCAACCCTGTACTTGCTACTTGTCCTCTCTGGGCCCCTCCTAGAAGATTCTGATTCTGTAGGTCTGAAAAGAAACTTTTTTTTTTTAAATCGGCTAGCTCTGGGGTTTGCTTTGATCAAAACAAAGTAAAGAAAAGGTATGGCTTTAAGTGGGGGGGGGGGGGAGGGTGGCGCACACCTTTAATCCCAGCACTCAGGAGGCAGAGGCAGGTGGATCACTGGGAGTTCGAGGTCAGCCTGGTCTACAAAGTGAGTCCAGGACAGCCAAGGCTACACAGAGGGTGGGGGAAAAAAAGGTATGACTTTATAGGAAGCCAAGTACCGACCAGGAGCAAGGGGCTGGGTGTGGCAGATACCCAGACACTCTGCTGGGAAAAGACCTGAGATTTCAAGGTGATTTGGCTAACATCTGTGGATGGAAAGAAGGTGGAAGAAATGCAGTCACTCTGAGAGGGTCCAAGTGGGGACCATGGCAACGAAAACCCCTGCTTTTGGGTGTGGATGAAGCGTGTCACATGGCATCTGGCATTGACTGTGAAACTGAGCACCACTCTATACTGCAAGTGACCCGCAGCCCTCCAGAGGTGACTGCTGAGTGTAGTGAGGGCGATGGATGAGGTGGGGGCCCAGGGCAAAGTGGCTGCACGAGAGTGCGAGGGATGAGAGGCAGCAAACGACCTTTTCCCCAGAGCGTGGCTCCTCAGTGGGTGGAGAAGAGGAGGAGAAAAATATTCAGTATATCAGATTGGGTTTGATTGCACCTGCAAAACTTAGCAGCAGTGAACTGAAAGTGGGGGAAGGTCTGCTGCCTAGGTTTATGTCAACTTGACACCAGCTATAGTCGTCTGAGAGCAGGAAGCCTCCTCCTCCCTCCATGAGCTAGGACTGTAGGCAAGCCTTCAGGGCGGTTTCTTAATTAGTGACTGATGGGGGAGGGCCCAGGCCATCGTGGGTGGTGCCATCCCTGGGCTGGTGGTCCTGGGTTCTATAAGAAAGCAGGCTGAGCAAGCCACGGGGAGCAAGGCAGTAAGCAGCACCCCTCCATGGCCTCTGCACCAGCTCCTGCCCTGCTTGAGTTCCTGCCCCTGAGTTCTTCCGATGATAGATGGTGATACGGAGGTGTTAGCCAGATAAACCCTTTCTTGCCTACGTTGCTGTGGTCATGGCGTTTCATCACAGCAATAGAAGCCTAAGTAAGGCAGAAGCTTTGTCTGCCATTGGTCAGGAAGCAGGGCCCAGGTGTAGCCCCTCTCCTCCTTTGTCATCCTCGGTACACGGCTTCCGTCCTCACCATGGGTAGCTTCCTGCTCCAAAATGGCAGCCGGCACTTCAGCTCTCAGGGCTGAATTCCAGATGTGAAGACAGGGCCAGGGACTTAATCATATAGTCAGCACTGAGCTATAGGAGGGACTTGAAAATGGGACATTTTCGGGCTGAGGATGCAACTCAGTTGGTAGTGTTCGCTTAGCATGCTTGAGGCCCTGGGCTGGATCCCAAGCACCGCATCATGCGTACTGGGTCGAGGTGCATGCATACATGCATACAGGGGTGAGGTGCATGCATACATGCATACGGGGGTGAGGTACATGCATACATGCATACAGGGGTGAGGTGCATGCATACATGCATACAGGGGTGAGGTGCATGCATACATGCTTATGGGGGTGAGGTAGATGCCTATAATCCCAACACTGGGGATGTGGATACAGAAGGGTCAGAAGATAGTGATTCATAGTGAGGCCACCCTGCCGCAAAAATGTACCAAACAAAGCAAACAGGTTAAAGTAAGCCAAAAGCGGGCACCCCCTAACTTCTGCTGCGTGTCCTGCATCTACCCTTTGGAACAAAACCTGCACCCTTCTGGGGGTCTTCCACGTGACTACCCTTCTCCTAACCTTCTCTCCTCCAGGTCAGCTGTCCCCAGTCCTCACCCACCTGCTAGAACAGTAGCGCTCATGGCTAATCAGTGGTTTCCCAGAATCCCTCTTTCCCTCTTTCTAAATAGGAAGTAGGTATGTGCCCGTGCACACGTGTGCGCATGCCCACAGAGTCCAGAGGAGGGCAGCAGAGCCCCTGGAGTTGCAGGTACAGATGGTTGTGACCTACCAGACAGGGGTGCTGGGGTTGAAACATGTCCTCTGGGACAGCATCAAGGACTTCTGCCTGAGAGCCACCTCCACAGCCCCTGTTCCTCTTTTTGAAATGCCATCAGGCCCCACCCTCACCCCACCAGATGTCTACAAGCTCCCAGGAGAGAACACTGGCTGCCATGAAGCCATCTCAGAGGTCCTTAAGGGGCATGAAGATGTGAATTCAGGCCAGGCGGTGGTGGCACACGCGTTTGATCCCAGCACTCAGAAGGCAGAGGCAGGCAGATCACTGGGAGTTCGAGGCCAGCCTGGTCTACAAAACAAGTCCAGGACAGCCAAGGCTACACAGAGAAACCCTGTCTCAAAAAAAAAAAAATTAAAAAATTAAAAAGGTAGGAATTCAGCAGAGGCCTCTGATGCTCTTCTTCTCAACTCTTTACCTTCCTGGGGCTGCCATTTCTTCTTAGTCATGTTTAATATTATATATTAATACACACACACACACACACACACACACACACACACACACACACACTAACCAAGAAAGGCTAAAGAACCCCAGTGCAATTTGAGCAAAGCCCTAACATGGCGTAGATAGAACCTCAAGAGCCTTCTTCGCTCCAGTTCCTAAGAAGCCTGAGGGCAGCTGTCATGCAGCCCCAAGATGGTGACAAACTCTGACTGCATTCTTGTGTCCCCTCCCTGCCCAAGCCCCTCGGGTCTCTGGCCCAGCTTGGGAGTGGGTGGGGGAGGGGAGTTGGCCTCTGGCTCCCTGGAGGTAGAGCTGCATTTTAACAAAACCTGCCGTTTCTTGAACACCGCAGGAGAAAGGAAAATTCAAAGCTATGAGGCTAGCCACGGTTCAGGATTCTGGTCCCAGCTACTTGGGAAGCTGAGACAGGAGGTTTGGAATTTCCAGGGCTACAGAGCAAGACCAAGGCCAGTCTGGTCAAGTCAATGAGACCCAATGTGGAACTAGCAAGTGGTAGTAGCAGAGGACCTGCCACCGTGTGTGTGTGTGTGTGTGTGTGTGTGTGTGTGTGTGTGTGTGTGTGTGTGTGTGTGTGTGGCCCCTGAGCTTGGTCCCTAGTACTGTAGCCCAATGTTATTTTGTATCTGACTTAACACTGTTATTAACTTAACAATGTTATTTTGTATCTGAGAGCCACCACCTGTGTGATGAGGTGTTTATGGGATTTTTTTCTTTTTGCAACTTTAGCTTTTATTTTTTGCTTACATCTCCTAGAAGTTGTCTGTGACAAGTACCATTTATTTTTACACTCAGAGCAGAACAGGTAAACTTTTGTTGGGAACTCCAAGTTCTCTCTCCACAAGTGCTAGCTGGCCCTGGCCCCAAACTGCTGTCCCCACAGGCAGCACAGCTTCTCCCACCAACTTGCAGCCAACAGGAGCTTGTCAAACATGGAACACCATGGATGTGGCCAGGGTTCCTCAGCTCAGGAAGCCTTGATCAAGCCTGAGCTCTGACCTTGCCAAACAGCTGCTTGGCCCAGGTTCTGGGATGATTTACCCTGCCCTCAACATCCACCAGCTGATCTGGTGTCATAGAACAACCCTAGGTGGTTCTAGACAGAATGCCCTTCTCCATTGTGGGCCATACTGACTGCAAACACAATCGCAGGGTTGCAAGCTCTAGAGGGACCATTTCTTCAGGCTCAGAACCATGACTAACCAACAACACTCTCCCTATTCCGACCTGTTCTCTCAGGGAGACCTGACACAAATCAGCTCGGCATCTCTGCATCTCATTGGCAATCCTGTCCAGTAATGAAACTGCTATTAAAAAGAGATGGCAGATATGGGACACTCCTGTGTCTTCCATGGCCTCACCCTGACAGACATTACTAATCAACCTTAACAATCTTAACACTGTGTTCCAAGCAAAACAAACATTGAAGGCAAAGCTTGTTTACATTGTAACAATTTGGCTAATTAAAATGCAAAAACCAAGCCGGGCGTCGTGGCGCACGCCTTTAATCCCAGCACTCGGGAGGCAGAGGTGGGCGGATCGCTGTGAGTTCGAGGCCAGCCTGGTCTACAAAATGAGTCCAGAACGGCCAAGGCTACACAGAGAGACCCTGTCTCGAAAAACCAAAAAAAAAAAAAAAAAAAAAAAAAAAAAAAAAAAAAAGCAAAAACCAATATCCCTCAGTTCTCAGAGCTGGAGAAAAGTGGTCAGCACAGCGAACAGAGCTGGATTTTGTCTAAGAGTCCACATTAAAGCCTGTTAGGAAGTCAGACTTCCTGCAGCCACCAGCCACCATAAGCCAAGTCCAGACCAACTACTTCCTCCTTCCTGAGACTCCTGGCCATTCAGCTGGCGCCCTCTGCTGTCCAACAGCCTTTACTGCAAGGGTCTTCCATGGAATGGAAGACACACTTAGCATCTTCCCCTCTGGTTCACTAACTGGAAAGGGTGTGGATGAGGGGTGGCTTCGTCCGACCTTGCTCTGTGTCCTCCCTTCCCTGTGACATGTCATCTACAGAGAGCTCTCTGGTCCGTCCTCAGCTGGTAAACTGAGACCACCCAAGGAGAGACCAGAATTCAGGACTCCACACTCCCAAATCTATGCTTTCTGAAGCGCCTTCCCAGGTTACTCTTCTCCAAAAGCAGGACCAGAAAAGCAGCCACCTTGGGCTCTGGAGCCTGTGGCTTCCCCCAGGGCCTTCATCTACCTACAGGTCTGATTCTTTCCTCCTGTATTTTGCCCTAGTCACAGTGGACACACTCTGACCTTTTATGGAACCTCCTGCCCTACTGTCATCACATGCTGGGAGCAGCACAAGGGGTGGGTAGGGGATGGGGGGAGTGGGGGGGGAGTGGGAGGTGGGAAAAGAAGGTGTGGTGGGGGCTAGGGGTGGAGCCCCTCAAATGTCCATCTTCCGTCACCTGCAGGTCACACCACACTCCCTGCAGGGGCCCTTTCTGTGTGGCAGTGAACACATGACAGAAACCCAAGAATTACTTGTTGACTGAATAAATTAAGGGCTCAACGTGGAAATAACAAAGGAATCATGGACTGGCAACCAGGGGTTCAAGAATCTAGGTCTGAGCTGGATGAGGTGGCGCGTTCATTTAATCCCAGCACTTGGGAGGCAGAGGCAGGCGGATCTCTGGGTTCTAGGTCAGCCTCATCTACATAGCGAGTTCCAGGACAGTCAGGATTACAGAGAGAAACACCTCTCCCCACTCTGACAAAAAAAAAAAAAAGAATTTATGTTTGGGGATATCCCCACTGTTGAATGACCTTGGCAAATGTATTAATTACTTCTCTCGTGGCCATGGCTGTGGCAAAAGTAATTCAAGGAAGATCCGGGATTATTTGGGCTTACAGTTCTAAGAGACACAGTCCATCCTGGTGAGGAAGGTGTGGATGCTGGGACAGGAAGCCAAGAGTGACAACGCTGGGGCTCAGCCCACTTTGTCCTTTTTATAAAGTCCTGGACCCCAGCTCGTGGGACCGTGCCACCCTCCTTTGGAGTGCATCTTCCCACCTCAGACAACCCAATCTAGGCGACCCCTCTCAGGCTTGCTCAGGGATTGGTTTCCATGGTGACTTTAAGTTTCCACAGAAGTTGACAATGGATCAACAACAAAAGTGGTAGCCCCTGAGCCCAGAGCCTCCTGCAGAGTGCAGCTGAGTCCTGGGCCAGGTGAGGAAGGGAAGGAGCCCAAGTCCCCGGTGGGAAGGGAGATAGAGCCCTGGTGGAGCAGCCCCACACATCAAGCCAGCCTCTGGGATACGCGCAGATGGGCTGCAGCACTCAGAGCAGGAGGCTCAGAGGCTGAGAGACTGGCTGCCCAGCCGCTGCCCAGATGTGCCCGTTTGATCTGGGAGTGGGAAAGGGAGCCAGAAGCTTGGCTGTGGGGCCTTCGTCCAGCTGGTGCCAGCGAGCCAGCTGTGCCTGACAGCCTCGCTTGGGTCCAGATGGCCAGGCAGCACCAGGCGCATGGAAAACCTGGGTGCTGCCAGTCTTGGGGACAGAGGCCATAGACCGTGCTCAAGGTCACACAGGGCTCAAGGCTTCCGGAAAGGAATGTGATGGGGTGGGCGGCGCCCACCGCTGCTAAGCGAAGGCTCTAAGGCTGATACGTAGGAATTGGATCAGGACCATGGCCAGGAGGGGCCACCAAGGACCCAAGTGTGGCTTGACCATTAAGTCTAAGAGCTGGGGCAATGGCTAGGTGCTCTCTACCCAGGAGGAAGTGGATGTGGACATACAGCAGGCTAGCCCTCTGACCCTTCAATGGCAGAGCCATGCAAGACGCCATGTTCTAGATGGCCCCACAGTGGCACTTCATGTTAGGCAGTACCTTAGTCCCTAATTCTTATTAGGATGGCAGTGACAAAGGGGAAGTTAACTTAGGTTCACATAAAGAGCCTCGCCGGGTGTGATGGCGCACGCCTTTAATCCCAGCACTCGGGAGGCAGAGGCAGGCAGATCGCTGTGAGTTCGAGGCCAGCCAGGACTACAAAGTGAGTCCAGGACAGCCAAGGCTACACAGAGAAACTCTGTCTCGAAAAACCAAACAAACAAACAAACAAACAAAACACATAAGGAGCCTCTTAGACACATTATCTCAGAAAAACTAGGGAGAAAGTAGTGTGTGTGAGAGAGGCTTGGGGGAGGGGTCCTATTTGACATTTTATAAATGTCCCAATAAGCCCTCGGCCTCACACATGTATCTCCAAATGAGACTCTGCCTTCTGGCTCTTCTGGGTCCTTGGTAACTCAGGGGTGCAGCAGAAACTGACCCCCCTCTTCCCTTCCTCTTCTACCTCTCTGTGATTCACCTACCAACATCACCTCAGAGTCTGGTCACACCCCTCCTGGGTTAGACCTCTACCTAATCTAATCCAGGCTAGACGAGATGATCCCCGCCTTCTGGATCCTCTGCCCACCCCTGCTCCACCCTACCCCAAGAGGCGGATGCCAGCTGCAGCCGAGTCTCTGCAAATAGCAGCTTCTTTGCCACCCTAAGGTCCAGGGTTTGGGGAGGCCTTGCCCCTAGAATTGCTGAGGAGGGCGAGGGTGAGTGAGCAGATGTCCTTGTGATGGGAACCCCACTCTGGACAAGACAAGGCCATGGTCCAAGGATAGCCAGAAGCATAAACCCCAGGACAGAGTAAGACAGGGAATGGCCCCTGCTCTAACCCCTGCACCCCTCTGTACCCCTCTTTCCTGTGGCAGGCAGCCAAAGGCAACTTTGTGAACTCTCTCTGTCCACCTCAGTGCAGAGTCCTCCAAATCCCTGCCCTATGCAGCCTCCAGCTCCATACCGGCTGTCTGGCTCCATGACCCCCTCTCCACAGGACTGTGTGGGTGGAAAGTGACACTTGCTTGTGTGATGGTGTGGTTGTGTCTCCCCTACTGGCCGCAGGGCTCCTTGCAGCCAGACACCTGCCGGTTGGGCTCATGGATGACAGCTGCACAGAGCAGGCAGGAGATCCGTTTCCTACTTCCAGCTTCCGACCCCTCCCCAGGGCCATGTGCCTGCCGCAGCTGCTGTCACCGGCTCACTTGAGAGGTGCGTAGAGTTTGGAAGCTTGCAAGCTGGCATCAAGGAGCAAGAGGGTCAGCCTTGAACCAGGGCCATGTGGCTGCCTGCAGCCTCCTGTAGCATCAGGCTCAGCCACATGTGATCTGTGACAAACACACACACACACACACACACACACACACACACACACACACACACAGTCCAGTCTGAAAGGACTCACACTAGTGGCAGTGTGTGTGTGTGCATGTGTGTTGATGTAGCTCCTGTCCTGCTTCTAGAACCCACCTTTCACTTACTTTATGTTCCAATTTTTTTCTCTACTAAGCAATTATTTTTCCTCTGTGTTTATTTATGCATGTGTGATGCATATATGTGTTTATGCTTGTGTGTATTCATCTGTGTGTTATGCATGTATGCATTCATTCACCTGTGTTTATCCATTGTGTGTTTATAGACGTGTGTATTCATTCATGTGTGTGTTATGCATGTGTGTATTTACTCACGTGTGTGTTTATGCATCGGTGCACTGCTGTGTTCACACATGTTGAGTATACAGGTCTCTCGCCAAACTGGAGCTTGCCATTTCGGCAATGCTGGGTAGCCAGGGAGCGTCAGAGATCCTCTTGCCTCCACCTCCCAGTACAACTACGCACAACCATACCTGGCTTTGTTTTTTTTAACATGGGTTCTGAGGAACAAACTCGGGTCTGCATACTTGCAAGGCAAGTGTGTCACCAGCCCTACAAAATATTTTCTAATTTGTAAAGATAAAGAACGGAGGCCCAGAGAGCTGGCTCAACAGTTAAAAGCAGGGTCCACTCCCAGCTCCCACACTGCAGCTCACGAACCCTGTAACTGCAGTTCCTAGGATCCGGCGCCCCCTCCTGGCCTCTGCAGACACTACATGCACATCGTGTACAGACGTATGGGCATACAAACAAATCAACCACATGCATTTTTTTTTTAATTTTTAATGAAGATAAAGAATGTATCAAAGCTAAGGGTCCCAAGAAATGACATCACACCCCTCCGGGGACTAGAGCACTTTCTGCTAAGAAAGGCCTAAGGATCTAGTGGTGGGAACACAGCGGTGGCTTCACGGAGACTAGAGTCTGGCTCTGGGTCCTCGTGTAGCCTTGTATCAGTGGTTCAATCGCCCTGTAGCGTGGGACATCACTGCCTGCTGTGGTGGCGCACACCTTTAATCCCAGCACCTAGGAGGCCGAGACAGGCCAATCTCCATGAGTTCAAGGCCAGCCTGGCTACATAGAGAGACCCTGTCTCAATAAAAGCAAAACATAAAATAAATAAAATGAGCCCTTGCTGGCTGCCACGTAGGGTTGCCATAAAGACTGGAGAGAAAGGACAGAAGTGACCTGGGGTGGTGCTTAGCACACGACAGGAGGTCAGTAAGTGGCAGCCATCGGCGTTAACGCAACTCTCACCAGCAGACTGGAGTGGGGACACCTTACAGAGACAGCCATGTCACCCCTTCAACTGTGGCTCTTATGAGCCACAATCCCACTGCCCCCCCCCCACCAACTTTATTTTCTCCCGGCTCTCCCTGCCCAGCTGGCTAGCCAAGGACGCTGGGCTGGCTGGCATGACCCCAGGACAAGCCACAGGTGGGAACACCAGGGCACAGGCCACCCCGATGACTTGTTGGTGCCTCTCAGGTCATAGAAGGGGTGACTCCCTCACTCCGCCACAGCCTCCCCTTGCCCAGGATGACAGAGTGACACTTTGTTGCCCAGCTAGGAACCAGTCAGCTTCCTCCCTGGGCTCAGCGCTGCTGCCCCGAGGAAGAACACGGGAGACTGAGGAGAAGAGAAGAGGCTGGAGGAATCCAGTGGCTTCAGTCAGGGTTTGCCTTCTCCTAATGCCTTGAGCAGCATCAGGCTCAGAAGGAAGAGGATGAAGACTTGAGGAGACCAACGTGTAATTCACCACAGATGCGGTAATGCATTCCAGGTGACAGCCAGGACGGCCAGGCTTCAGGCCCCCTGAGCCTTTTCACCCTCAACACGAGCAAGGAAACAGAGGGGGTGTCTGTGGCTGTGGTGGGAACTAGTCCAGATAGGCTGAGCAGGGAGAGAGCCTGGGCAGGGCTGGGCCGGGGCTGTGCTCCTTCAAGCCACCTGGAGAGCCTGGGAGGCGGAGCAGAGGAGGGAAGCATCCTGGCTGCCTCTGTCCTCCACCTCAGCTCCCCGCAGCTGCAGCTCCGATGTGACATCTCTGCTAGTAACAGGGGAGACCACATGCAACGCAGTGAGCAGGGACCTCACACAAGTTAGTTCACCTGGAGACTGGCAAAGCCTGCAGGCATCAGAAGGCCTGAACTGGGGAGGCCCCCACCACTCCGCTCTGCTGTCTCGGGAAGGCTGCCGAATTTCACTTGAGCCTCGGGTCTCTCCTACGGAAATGCACCGTGGAATGGTCTGGGCTGGTCGGGTTGTCAGGTTCAGGGAAGTCACACCTGGGAAGGATGTTAGCCACAGGTGGAGATGCCACGTGGGTTCCACGGGAAGCCACCGTAGGCCTCGTGTCCACACAGCCAAGCTGGGTGGACTTCCATAAGGAGCGATGAGAACCCCAGCCCAGGCCTCACCCCACGGAGCTGCGTTCCTCGAGGAGGGGGGGTCGGCTGACCACAGGCTGGTCCTACGTGGATAGGGCAAGAATGGGGTTTGCATTCCACCCTGTTTCTGACTCCGCTGATCCTCCGGGATGATCTGTCCTGCATCTGGACCTTGAGCATCCGAGGACATCAAAAAGAACTGTCCCCAAGCACACAGTCAGCACCGTGCCAGCTGGCTGCCAGCTCCGAAGACATCACAGGACACCCTCAGCCACACATGGGCTCATGGGAACGTCCTTCGAGATTCAGCTCTGTGTCACAGAGCCCATTCCCCGGGGAGTGAGGCTGCTGAGAAGACCTGGCTCCCGCTGTGCCCAGAGCCACTCCGGGGCCACTCCCTGTCCCCTCTCCTCCAACCTGTCTCCCCTGTGTCCCTCTGTCTCCATCGGCCTCGTTCTTGTTTCAGAGAGACACGGATGCCTCTGCGTCTCTGCTGTGTCTTCTCTCAGGCCTCGAGGACAGTGAGGGCAGATTAAGGGACAACGAAGCAATAGACTGACTCCAGACCACGGAGCAGAGGGCTTCTCGGTTAACAGTTCAAAGGCCACACCCTGTTCTATGGGAGAGCCAGACCACACGGCACATGCACACACGCACACACACGCACACACACATACAACACACACACACACACACACACAAATCATAAAAGCCTAGTTTTATAAAATTGATAAATTTAAAATTTTTTTTATTTTCAAATATGCCATGAGGAACAACTGAATATGGTTCCTTAACCATAAGACTGCATTTCTAGGAGACTGGAGAGATGGCTCAGCTGTTTAGAGGACTTGTTGCCCTGGCAGAGGTCACGGTTCCATTCCCAGCATCCACATGGTGGCTCACACCATCCTAACTCCAGCTCCGGGGGTCCGGGACCCTCTCCTGTCCTCCGTGGGCACTGCACGCATGTGGTACACATACAAACATGCAGGCAAAACACCTATCTATATACATAAAATTAAATAAATCTAAAAATAATTTTAATTATGCTTCTAAAAAGTAAATTTTAAAGGAGAGAGCCAGTGCATGTTTGTTTGGTTTTGGTTTTGGTTTTGGTTTTGGTTTTGGTTTTTTCAGAAAAGCTTTGTTTTTAAACAGCCCCTAGTGGAAGCGGTAATGTCCTGAGAACACTGTCCGTGAGGCCCCAGGCACATTAATCTGGTTTTTATTGTATGCTGATGCTGTCCCCCAACTCTAGTCCTTGGGTACACCAGACAACTGCTCTGCCGCTGAGGTGTACCCCACCCTTTTCCTTCTGGAACTCATTGGGGACACACTGCACACAGCTAGAGGGAACCCTCCTGTCATGGAAGATGGCCATGGAGGTGAAGAGCCCTCCCAGCGTCATGGGAAGGAAGCTGGCAAGTGGGAGCTCACTGCCCTCAGGAACCCCAACCTTCCCCGTCCATCTCTCAGAGAACTCCCTGCTTCACCTCCCATTAGGGTTCCAAATTTGGTTTCAAACCGTCCACAGATGTCCATAAGGTAGGAGCATCCGGTGTCTCCAGGGCCCTGTGAACCAATCCACACATCTCTAGCATCGTCAAAATAATTTGTGAATGTTATTCTATGCCTACCTTAAAAGGGAAAGGCTAATTATTTTAGAAGATTTACTTATTTATTTATTTACTATGTATACAGAGCTCTGCCTGCATGTACACCTGCAGGCCAGAAGAGGGCACCCGATGACATTATAGATGGTTGGGAGCCACCCTGCGGTTGCTGGGGATTGAACTCAGGACCTCTGGAAGAGCAGTCAGTCAGTGCTCTTAACCTCTGAGCCATCTCTCCAGCCCGGGGCTAATTTTTTAACTGCAGTTTTACTTATTTTGTGTGAGTGGACGTGTAGGCGTGGATGTCAGAGGGCAACGCGCAGGAGTGGCTCCTCTCCTCACACCGTGTGGGTCTCACTCAGCTATCCGGCTTTAGGCTCAGCAGCAGGCTCGTGTAGTTACTGAGCCATCTTGTTGGCCCTGAAAAGGTCAGTTTCTGAAAAATAATATCTTGGACTAGAGGAATTTAAGGGAACATGGAAGAAAAGAGAGGGACAGTCGGGGAGCCGGTGTTCAACGCCTGGGAGGTGTGATTTGGGAATCTCTGTGCTCACAGGCCTGCTATGGCATGGTGTGAGTCTTCAAGACAGAACCTATGCCTTATGGGTCACTAAGTCTCCACCCAAAGCATCTGTGTGATGGCACACAGTAGATGCTAACCAGGGTCCCCTGGACCCACCGATGATGACAAAGATGGGGAAGGGGGCTGAAGCAGATGGCTCAGCTGGCAAAGCACTTGTTATGTAGGTGTGACGAGGACCGGAGTTCGAATCCCCTGAACTGTTGGAAAGGCAGTTGTGGTCGAACGATACCTGTTAATCCCAGCACTCCAAGGGTGAGATGAAACACAGAGACAGAAGACTCTCGAGGGTCTTGAAGAACAGCTGGCCTGGCACAGCGGCGGAAAACGAGAGACTCTCTCCAACGAGGAGGACAACAAGATCAGTATCTGAGCTTGCCCTCCAGCCTCCACATACACACTCCTGCATTCACACACACACACACACACATACACACACACACACACCATAATGTGCACAAATATTAAGAAATAATAAATAAGATATCATTTTTTTTAAAAAGAAGTTTTTCTGGTTATAAAGCCCAAAGATGCTGTTTTCTGCCCTCCTGCTGGGGTGGGAACAGGGCCCTGTGGGTGTGCGCTCTGGGACACCCTGGCCCTGCCTGGAGCGCTATCTCAAAGCCATTCTCAGCCCAGACAAAGCACTTCTCAGAACCCGCTGCCCACGGGGAGGCTCGAAGCCTCACTCCAGGCCCTAAGGAGAAAGCACATTTGTTTACTTGACCTGAGTGACATGTTCATTGATTTATCTGGAACAGTTCATTCATAAAGGCAAATTGGGCCCCTCCTGGGGATGCCAATGGCCTTTTAACAAGCTCCCTAGGGTGGGGGTGGGGGGTGAGGGTGGGGCAAAGGGGGGACCTTCTGAAAATGAGTTGCAGACGAGCCAGAAATGGAATCTGCCATCCCAGCCAGGGAAGAGGTGCCACCTTGTGACTTGGTAGGTCAGGGACCTCCATCTGGCCGACGACTGGGCACAGCAAGAAGGAAGGGCCAGGCTGTTTCACACTGCAGAGTCCCTGCTGGTCACGTTCAAGGAGCTTCTTGCTCCAGCTGTCCAAATTAAGTCTTCCACTGTGGTCAGCCTGAGGGAGTGAACGCAGTGAGAGTCCACATAGATTTCAGTTTGTATATAAGTGTGCATGTATGTGTGGGGGAGGGGTATGCGCATGCATGTATGTATGCATATAGATATGTGTGTGCTTGTGAATGGGTGTGTGTGTCAGGGGTGGGGTATGTGCATGCATGTATGTATGCATGTGGATGTGTGTGTGCTTACAAATGTGTGTGTGCGTGCGTGAGCATGTGCATGGGGAAATCTGTCTATAGCAGTGTGCATGTGGATATGTGTGTGCTTGTGAATGTGTGTGCATGTGTATGTGTGTGCATGGGGAAATCTGTATAGCAGTGTGCGTGTGGGTATGTGCATGCATGTGTGTATACATATGGATATGTGTGTGTGTGTGTGTGTGTGTGTGTGTGTGTGTGTGTGTGTGTATTGATATGGACCAGAAAACAACTTTGATGTTGTTCATCAAGAGTCATTCACCTTGTTTTCTGAGACAGGGTCTCTCACTGGCCTGGAGCTGGCCACGTAGGTGAGGCCGAATGGCCAACGAGGCCCAGGCATCCACCTGTCTCTGCCTCCTCGGTGCTGGGACCATTAGCGTGCACTAGCACACCCAGACAGGCCTTGCCCCACATCGGCTGCTCGTGGAATCTTCTTGCATGCTGGTTCAACTCTCCCTCCACACAGATGAGGAAACAGACGCACAGGGAGGTCACGGCCAGGAGCCCTCCACAGCTGCTCCCCACACACAAGCAAACGGGTCTCTGCCCTCCATGGTTAGGCTTACTCTGTCCTTCAAACAATTGTGAAGCGGTAGCAGCCGCCCGGCATCTTAGTTTGCTTTGCTACAAAGTTGCTTTCCACTGTTCTTATCCTGCCCTCGTTGTCACCTCAGCATTCTGCTTGAGGAAATAGCTTTTAGCCTTTGATGTCTCCAGATGTCCCGCTGTAGCTGCTCCTCAGTGCAGGCTTCCACAGAGGCTCATCCCTCCTCAGCCTCCCCCTCTCCTCCTTTCTCCTCGGGAGCAGCTGGGGAGCGGTCCCCAAAGCAAACAGAGATGAGCCCTGGCTGCCCCCCCCCCAAGCCACTGACTTGGGGTGACCTCAGGCAGACCGGCCACCTCATCTGGGGTTCGACTTCCTCATGTGTAAGGCTTTGAGCTTTGAAATGGCTTCCAGCTGCTCCCCCCACCAGAGAGTTGATAGGCTCCAACTCTGTGGCAATTCTGTAGATTCAAGACCGAAGCCCATAATATTTCTGATCTCTGATCTGTCCGCGGCATAAAAGCCGGAGAAAGTGGGGAGCATCTGTGAGGAGACAGACGGAGGGGGGCAGCCCCCCCCATTCCCGCTGCCGAGGCCACCACCCAGCCTCTCTTGAGACACTGCTATGATGAATTACCAGAACATTCCCACTGGTGAGGGGCCCTCCGCAGGCTGTCACCCGGGATCAGGGGCCATCTCACTCCGCCCTGATTTTATTGTGAGTGACGCGCCTTGTCACTATTGATTCAGCGTTATTGAGAGAGTAGCGACTTATCCCCTCTAAGGGACTGTGGCAGCACTTAAGGCGCTCAGCGATGGCCCCGGCCTCTTATACTCCAGTATTCAAAGTTGATATTAAATTATTTAAAAACTAGATAGTCCTAGAAGACCAAGATTCTCAAGGAAAGCAGCTCATGAGCACAGCACAGGACATCTCTCCGCTGTCCTCCAGCTAATCTGCTTGGGGTTAGGGGTGATTTGGTTTGGGTTGGGTTTTTTGTTTTGTTTTTGTTTTTCAAGACAGGGTTTCTCTGTGTAGCCTTGGCTGTCTTGGTCTCTCTTTGTAGGCCAGGCTGGTCTCAAACTCACAGCGATCCACCTGTCTCTGCCTCCCAAGTGCTTGAATGACAGATGTGTGCCACCAGGGTGGGTGTGCCATAACCCAGTCTCCCTTGTATCATGTACAGATTTGTCAAGACCCATCTTCCGGTGTCCCCTGGAGTGGCTTTGAGGAGCAAGGGCTCCCTGGAAGAACGGATGCTTCAGACCTAAGAGCCTTCAAGGATGGGTGTTCAGTTGCCTCTGGCTTTGCTTTTTCTAATAAAAGAAATGATGGCTTAGAATTCATTTCAAAAAGCAGATAGTATTGGTTTTGATGGAAACATAGATGCTTATAAACTATTTCTTTCTTTTCAAAACTATAACAAACCGCATATCTTATGAGGTTAGAATGTTGTGCTGGACAGACGGCTAAGTGATTAGGAGCACTTACTGCTCTTGCACCCAGCACGGGCATGGCAGCTCGCAACTGTCCATAACATCAGTTCCAGAGGACCCAAAACATGTTTCTGGCCTCCTCAGGCACCAGACACACATGTGGTGCACAGACATACATGCAAGCAAACACTCATACACGTGAGATAAAGAGTAAATAAATCTTTAAGACTGTAATGTGGACATCCCGGGTGGGACATCGCTCTGCTCAACACAGGCATCTTTTGATTTCAGGAAAACCTGAGCGATGGGTGTGGGAAACAGCCACGGTCTTCTCCCCTCCCCATGCTCACGCCTCTTCTCAAGTTCTTTGTCAATAGATTGAGATGGGTTCTCTGTGTCTTGTTAGATTGTGTGTGTGTGTGTGTGTGTGTGTGTGTGTGTGTGTGTGTGTGTGTGCGCGCGCGCGCGCACGCGCCTGAGTGTAGGTTTGGGCACCACATGCACGCAGTATCTGCAGAAGCCAGAAGAGGGCGTGGGATATCAGAGAACTAAACTGGCAGGCCGTGGTGAAGCCGCCACGTGGGTGCCGGGAACTGAACCTGGGTCTTCTGCAAGAGCTCTTAACTGCTGAGCCCACTCTCCAGCCCCAGCTTTTATTTGATTGTAAATAGTGTGTCTGTAGCCGACGTGGTGGCTCACTCCTTTAATCCTAGCACTCAGGAGGTAGAGGCAGGAGGATCGCTGTGAGTTCGAGGCCAGCCTGGTCTACAAAGCGAGTCCAGGACAGCCAAGGCTACACAGAGAGACCCTGTCTCAAAAACAAAACAAAACAAAACAAAACAAAACAAAAATAGTGTGTCTGTATGTGTAAGTACAGGTGCCTCAGAGGCCAGAAGAGGGCATCAGATGCCCTGAAGCTGTGGTTCCAGGCAGTTTCGAGCCACCCGATGGTTCTGGAAACCAAACATGGGCCCTCTGGAGAAGCAGGGCACTCTCTTAACCACTGAGTCATCTCTGCAGGCCCTGCTTGTATTTTGGATTTCTTGTTTGGTTGGTTGGTTTGAGTTTTGTTTCTGTTTTGAAGCAGAGTCTCAGTCTGTAGCCTAAACTGACCCAGACCTCAGATAAGCAATCCCCCTGCTTCAGCCCCCCCAAGGCTGGATTACAGGCCTGAGCCACCATGTCCGGCTTTGTTTAGGGGTCTGGAGTTGGTCATGTGATTTTCTTCGGCCAACAGGACATTAGCAAATGTGATGGAGCAGAAGTATTAGGGTGACCCAATCTTGTTTGTTCAATGAGCTTTTTAAACTTAAACATTTCAGAACAAACTAAATATACATATTGGCTTGCCTACTCTTGCCCCTCTGGGAGCCTTGTGACCATACCCTTGTGCACCTATCCCTAGCAGACTGCTGCTGCTGAAACATAACCCTGCTTCCTCTGTTACCCCAACCTACAGCCACCCCTAGACCTCACCTCCACATACATGCCTCAGTCTCCACTCCTGACAACACCCTGATCCACAGCCCTGCCAGGATGACAGAAACCACTGAAACTCTCATGATGCAGCCCACGCCCACAGAAACCCTCTCTAAGAATCCTGGTCTTCCAAAACAAGGAGCCATATCTCCCAGTGTGCCAGGCAACACCATGCCATGCTGGGTCCAGATTGTCACAGGCCTCCCAAGGCTTTGAATAAGACCCTAGGAACACATGACCTAAGTGAAATTGGACACCATGTCAGAAGTCCAGCAAGTTTGAGCTCACCATGATGTGAGGAAACTCAACTAGCCATGGGCATGTGGCAGGGGAGATGTCCAGGCATCTCCAGATTGTCCCCAGCCACCAGCTGAAGGGATAGACTCATGAACCAAGAGGGTTGTAGTATATCCAGCCAAGACAGACCATAGGATGATTTTGGCACCATTTCTTCTTCTTCTTCTTCTTCTTCTTCTTCTTCTTCTTCTTCTTCTTCTTCTTCTTCTTCTTCTTTGGTTTTTTGAGACAGGGTTTCTCTGTGTAACCTTGGCTGTCCTGGACTCACTATGTAGACCAGCCTGGCCTCAAACTCACAGCAATCTACCTGCCTCTGCCTCCCAAGTGCTGGGATTAAAGGTGTGCGCCACCACGCTCGGCTTCCGCACTATATCTATAAATATGGCTCCAGAGAAGCAATCTCCACAGAGCCATGTCAATCTACAGAGCTCTCCTCCGTGGGAGACAACTACTAATTAACCATTCTTTGCAGCCACTGGGTGTGTTATGAAAGAGTGCATCACCAGAAAAGCTCCCAGAATTCATCAGGAGTCTGTTGCCTCAGCCTTTTTTCCTTGATTCAGTCAATAAACTCTGAAAGCAAGGAACACCGAGTCCAGTCTTTGGGGAGTCACACTCAAGGAACACCCTCAAATCTGTGGCATTAGGCCATTCCCTGCCAGGCATGCCACCGAATTCCCGTCATTTGAATGAGTTGCTAGAGCTGAGGCTCTGCCATCCACATCACACCGCCTGGGTCCAAGTGTGGTGTCAACACTCGCTCCCTGGTGACTTTGGACAGTGAACTTGACCTCTGTTTATGGCTTCCCTGCAGCAGCATAGATGGAACCCCAAGTTAAGTCCCCCACCTACCTACTCTAGCATCTAGGGGAGACCCAAAGGTCCTGTGCCATTAGGGAAGGATGGCATAGAGATGGCTGGGAGGGGTAGCCGGAATCTCAGATGAGGCCCCAGTGACCCCGGCTCTGAGGGAGTGTCAACAACCCACAGACATGTCCCAGGTGGCCTCTTGCAAACAGGCACAGCTAAACTGAGGGAGATGATGGCTGCCTAGCCTAGGGGACTGCATTCCACAAGTGCATAATGCTCCAGTCACCTCGAGGAACTGCTGACATTGACATGACCTTGAGCATCTTCTGTATTGGGGGAACTTCAGGAAGAGAGAAGGCATAGATGGGAAAACAGGTCAGAAGTGAAGCGATCAGCCTTCAGGATTCCCGGTGAGGGTGTGACCCATAAGGCAGGAAACCCCTCAGGAGCCAGGGGGCTCCCAGCTCCTCTTCCTCAGCACTGGGATTACAGGTTTATGCTACCATGCCCAGCTGTTTACTTGGGCACTGGAAATGGAACTCCGGTTCTCCTGCTTGCTGGCCGAGCTCTATAATGCTGACTGAGCCATCTCCTCCTCCCACTTCTGTCTCTCTTAATGTGAAACCTGCCCCGCCCCAAGTTCACACCCCAACTCCACCACTTTCTAGCCTCATGCCAGATGATGGAGATCTCTCTGGACCTCAGTTTCCTGATCTGGAAAGTGGGACTGAATTAGAATAAACTCACACATGCACCCACACACGCGCGCGCGCGCACACACACACACACACATACACACACACACACACACACACACACACACACACACACACACACACCGCCGGAGTTCTGAGGACCACCCTGCCTCAGTTTCCCTGTTTCTCCACTTCCAAACCCCCGACCACCTTCTACTGTCCTACTGGATGCCCCTTATGCACACACACACCTTTCCTGCTCCTGCCTGGCAGCTCATTGCTTTGGGGGTGCCTAGGCAGGGGCCCACTTCTCTCCTGCCTGCCGGTGGGGCCTTGCATGTTGAAATCCTTCCCCTCCACAAGGCCAGACACTTGATTATGTTATTAATTGAAGCAAGATGCTCAGCCTGGGAGATTTATTTTCTTTCTCATATCTGTGGCTATAAATGCCACTCACAGAGCTCAGAGGCCCGTGTCAGCCGGAACCAAGCTCCTGAACAGACGTTTTGTTCCCGATCTGGTCTCCTGGGGGGCGGGGCCTCCTTCTCAGCGGCAGGAAGGAAGTGTGTGGTGATACACGCCCCTCACCCCGATTTCCCTCACTTCATCTGTACAAGGCAGAAAAGGGGGGTGGGAGGGGTGCTGTGGGACTGGGAGGGAATTTTCCAAGAAATTTGTTTTAAGTTTCTTCCTCATCATTAAAGGACTTTCACGTTGCTATTTTTAGCGGCACGAAGGAGCCACACGCTCACCGCCCCCGCCCCAACCTTTGTTTATACAAAGCACATGCTGAAACCATTATTTTAAATCCCCCAAGCCCGTAATTGTTCAGGTAGATGAAGAATGCGGCCTTTATGGATGGGTGGGGGTGGGGGGCAGATGGTGGGGGGACAGGGGGATGGGGGGGAGTACCGTGGCCCGTTCACATTTGGATCCTCCACAGGAGGCCCCAGCAGGGCAGCCGAGCTCCTGTGGCACGCAAGCTCTCCAGTCTAGAGGAGGCGTCAGCTCTGCAGTAACGATGCTGGCTCTGGAAGTCCACAGGACCTCGTGGCTAAGATTCGAACCCAGAGCTCCCAAACTCCTGCGTGGTCCTACTCAGCCTTCTCTTTATACCCAAAGCGGGACGGCTTGCGCTATGGTCCTAAGTGCCACTTATTTGCTGGAAGGCCTCAGACAAGTTCCCAGCCGCTTCTACACCTTAGCTCCCCTCACCATGATGTGAGGGCACTAACAAAATAATACCCAGTTTCCACCTGTGACTGGAGGGAGACCACAACTGGCAACGTGCTGGCCTGGCAAGCATGAGGCCCTGAGTTTTATCCTTAGACATCCTAGAGGTCACATTAGAAAACAAGGAAACAAGCCTGGAGGTGATGACGCACACCTTCAACCCCAGCTTTCGGGAGGCAGAGGCAGCAGGATCTCTTGTGAGTTTCGGGCCAGCCTGGTCTGAACAGAGCAAATTCCAGGACAGCCAGAGCTACACAAAGAGAAACCCTGTCCCTAACAAAACAAACAAACAAAAATCCCACGAGCAAACAAAAAGGGTGTGGTGGTGCAAAGGGTGTGGTGGTGCATGCGTACAATCCCTTCACTGGAGAGGCAGAGACTGGCGGGTCCCTAGGGCTCTGTGAGCAACCAGCCTAACCAAATTGACATTTTGTCTCAAAAAAAAAAAGAAAAACAAAACAAAACAAAACAAAACAAAACAAAAAGAAACAATGGACCAAGAAAAAACACACAAGACTGACCACTGACTCTCTCTCTCTCTCTCTCTCTCTCTCTCTCTCTCTCTCTCTCTCTCTCTCTCACACACACACACACACACACACACACACACACACACCGCCCCATGGTCAGGTGTGGTGACGCACACCCTAATCTCAGCTGGAAGGATTCTCTTACTCATCGTCCTCCCGGGCCCTCCCTAAGTAGACAAGCATTGGCTGTCTGGCCAGCACCGTGTGACTGGCCCTTCATCGACTCCCCCCATCTGTGGATTCAGCTGATCTCAGACAGAAAACATCCCCCACAAAAGCTGCGTCTGTAGCCAGAAAGATGGCCCAGTGGGTCAACGTGCTTGCTGACAAGCATGAGGCCCTGAGTCTGACCCCAGGAATACGCATGGTAGACGGAAAGAACCGGCTCCTGCAAAGTTGACCTCTGACCTCCACACACATCCCATGTCTACTGGCTAGATCTATGGCAACTTGACCCAAGCGAGAACTACCGTTCTCAACCTTTCTAACTCTGTGACCTTTTAATACGGTTCCTTGGGCTATAGTGATCCCCAACCATAAAATTATTTTCGTTGTTACTTCATTACTGCAATTTTGCTACTGTTATGAATTGTAATGTAAGCATCTGTGTTTTTTTGATGGCCTTATGTGACCCCAAAGGGGTCATGGCCCACACATTGGGAACCGCTGAGCTAGAACCATCAGAGAGGAGGGAGCTTCAACTGAGAAAACGCCTCCATGAGATCGGGCTGTGGGCCAGCCTCTACAGCATGTCTTAATTAGTGATCAATTGGGAAGGGTCATGGTGGGTGATGCCATCCCTGGGCCGGCGGTCCTGGGTTCTATAAGAAAGCAGGCCATGTGGTGGCGCACACCTTTAATCCCAGCCCTCGGGAGACAGAGGCAGGCGGATCACTGAGAGTTCGAGGCCAGCCTGGTCCACAAAGCTAGACCAGGACAGCCAAGGCAACACAGAGAAACTCTGTCTTGAAAAACCAAAACCAAAACTAAACAAACAAACAAACCAAAAAAAAAAAAAAAGAAAAGAAAAGAAAAGAAAGAATGCAGGCTGAGCAAGCCAGTAAGCAGCACCCCTCCATGGCCTCTGCATCAGCTCCTGCCTCCAGGCTCCTTTTCTGATTGAGTTCCTGCCCTGACTTCCTTCAGTGATGGACTAGGATGCGGAAGTGGAAGTGAAATAAACCTTTTCCTCCCCAAGTTGGTTTGGTCATGGTTTTTCACCGCAGCAGTAGAAACCCTAATAAAGATACCATAACACGTGTGCTCCCTCTCTCTCTCTCTCTCTCTCTCTCTCTCTCTCTCACACACACACACACACACACACACACACACACTAACAAAGCTGCCTCTGTGCTGAGCAGGAGACCTTTCCCTTGTTCCGGAGACGTGAGGGTGTGACGATCACACAGCGTTTGTGTCCTTAGGTCTCCTAAGAAATCACAGAGCGTCTAAAGAATGCAGGCGGGTCCTTGGGGGTCTGTGCAAATGTCGTACCTCATTACAGAAAGGACAGACACATCCTCAGATCCTGGGATCTGCTGGAGCCCTTGAGCCTTCTCCCCATAGGTACAAAGGAACAACTGCAGATTGCTTCAACCTACCTGGACACCAGGTCAAACTCCTTCTATTGGCCCCAAAGAACCTCCATCACACACTCGCTGCCATACTTGGAGCCAGAGTGAAAGGTGTCCCTGCGCATTCTGGATCTGCGTGGGCTCAACCCAAAGCATCGTAACCAGCAGGGGGACTCCGAACCTCTGACAGTGCGCTAGTGACATGGAACCCCGCCACACAGTCCCTGCTCTGGTGGTCACCACACCTCTGCCAGGATTCTTGTGGTAGCAAGAGCCACTCTGCAGATGAACAGCACTTCTCTTTGAGGAGGCTATGGCCTTAAAGCAGAACCCTGGGAACCCACTTGCTCTCTGACTCTCCCATGAGGCACCTGGTGGAGTCTCTCCACGGGTGAAGTAATGGTCCCTTGGCGTCCCCTCTTGTCTTATCCTGGGTTGACTCTTCCTGATCTATTAGTTGCCACGGTGCCCACCACACTATCTATTTCCCCCTTAACATATCCAATTTTATTGCTTGAGACAGTCAGTCAGCCTGGGGTTCAGTGAGAGATGCTATCTCAAGAAACAGGGTGAAGAGCAGCGTGGGGGAGGGAGCACTCAACATCAGCCTCCGATGTGCACACACACACATATACACACACACACACACACACACACACACACACACACATATCCACACAAAGAATAAAGGGAGTGAGGGCGGTCAGCCTTCTCAGATGTTCTAACACAAATGTAAACAGGGCCAATTTTATCGTTTAGTCCGTGTTCCCAGTTTTGAAGGTATAGATGCTTGAAATGGGCGCCACTGTCTGCGTACAACTAAATTCTCACCAGTTCCCACATAGAACCATGAATATATATATATATATATATATAATATTGGGATCTGGATTCAAATTCAAAACCCATCTCCCCAGATTTCAACTCCTCATTTCTCATTTCCTTCACACACTCACAAAGCCAAGCTCTTACACTCAAGAGATTTTTTTTTAAAGATGTTTTTATTTTTATATGTACAGGTGATTTGTCTGTATGTATGTTTGTGTACCACATGTGTGCAATGCCCACAGAGGTCAGAAGAGGGCGCTAGATGCCCTGGGAACTGGACTCACGCATGGTTGGGTGCCACCAGTGCTGGGAATGAACCCTGATCCTCCATAAGCGCAGCCGTTGCTCCTAAGCCCTGAGCCGTCTCCCCAGCTCCATTTTTGAAATCACTAATGATTCATAATTTCTTTCTTGGAAGAAGGGTGCTCATTTTCTCTGCTCCAAGATTGCAAAAGAGTTCTATTCTTAGACTTGCAAACACCAATTACAAACAACAAGCCAATGATATTCCCTAATTTCTATTTCAGCTCTTTCCTCCAAGCCACCTTAGCAAGAACACCCATCTCTGCCTGTGTCCACTTAGGGACTAAAGAGAATTGAATTACAAACTCAGTTAAGTTCAAGCTTCCTCACAGACACAAGAGACAAAATCTGCGGCTACACGTGGACCAGTTACAACAACAAAACACCTGGGCTCTCGTCCCAGAATGGCGTATGGTTGACTAAGCAGATGCGAACACCACATTTCCTTTTTATTTTCCCCTTGAAATTTTGTTTACCCGTTCATTGTGAGTCTGGAAACAACCCACCCAGGACATTGCCTGTGACCACTCACCACGTGGGACTCCACGTCTGTGGTCAGTTCACCATCTTCATTTGGTGCCGTCGCTTGTCGGGGGCGTGGGTTCTCGGAATCATCCGACCATCCCGGGACATGTTTCTCCATCATCTTTCTCCTTGTTTTCGTTATAGAGGGAAAGGGGCGAAGTCTGACTTCTTTTATGTTTGATGGAAACAAGACTCCCACTGTAAGATGATGATGTCTGACACCCCACCCCCCACCTCACTCAACAGGGTCAAACTCCTGGTGTGCTTTAACTTCTCCACCTCCTGAGTACGAGTACTGCTGGGGTTATAGCCTGGTTTACCCAGGGCTTCCCGCATGCTAGGCAAGCACTCTACTGATCGAGCTAAGTCCAGCCTCCCGCCATGTCTCTCTGGGTAGCCCCGGCTGTCCTGGACTCGCTTTGTAGACCAGGTTGGCCTCGAACTCACAGAGATCCGCCTGCCTCTGCCTCCCGAGTGCTGGGATTAAAGGCGTGCGCCACCACGCCTGGTCTCCTCCATACTCTTATTATATTGTCTGACAATGCAGTGTTTTAGGCCAGCGGATTATTTCCAACTTGCTACCCCGCTTCCCACCCCTCTTACACACACACACACACACACACACACACACACACACACACACACACGGGTACGGGGGGGGGGGGGGGGAGGAGGCGGGTGTATGTTCTGGAGTCCAAGTCTGAAGTGAGTCTGTTAAGATTTGAATGGGAAATATCCCTTATAGACTCGTTTGAGCATTTGGTCCCTGGCTAATGGGCACTGTTTTAAGAGGTTGTGAAACCTTCAGGAAGTGGAGTTTAGCTGGAGGAAGTGGATCGCTGAAGGGCGGGTCTTGACGTTTGTAACCCAGGCCACCTCCTACTCCCTGGCTACTTCTTGATCTGCCCTGATGCACAGGGCAAGCTCCCCACACCCCAGCTGGCAGCTGCTCCTGCCACACCCTCCTCATCATGACGGACTGTGCCCCAGTAGACCGTGAGCCAAGAGAAAGCCTGCCTCCCCTGACTTGGAGTGACACCGACAAACAAAGCCAACACAGGGTCTCACAGGGCTAAGATCAAGCTGTGAGCAGGACTGTGACCTTTAGAGGGAGGGCCGGTTCCAGAGTCTCCCCTGCCTCCGGAGGCCACTCACACCCACAGCTTAGTTTCACCATATTAAAAACCAGCAAGGCAGCTGGGCGTGATGGTGCACGCCTTTAATCCCAGCACTGGGGGTGGGGGGTGGGCGGGGCGCGGAGGGCAGAGACAGGCGGATCGCTGTGAGTTCGAGGCCAGCCTGGTCCTCCAGTTCTCCTCCTTCAGAGCCGCAGCTTCTTGGGTGAGTGTTCTAGCCACACTCCCGGCCATCACGTGATTATTCCAAGTCACCCAGATGATCTAGACTGATTTCCCACCCCCCTCCCGCAAGTCACCCAGATGATCTAGACTGATCCCCGCCCCCTTCCCGGTACTAATCTCATCTTCAAATTCTCTTGTGGTATAAGGAAACATCCGGGTTCCGAGGGGTGGGGTGCGGGCGGCTTTGAAGTCCAACCTGTTGCTCCGCACAGCAACACGCTCAGAAACTGTAGGACCACCACAGCCACGAGGACTCGTGCCATCACGTCCTCCTTCCGCGTGCGTCCGTCACGGCTCCGCTTCCTTACTGTGTTAGACCTTTTAGCATCCCTGAAAAGTAACGATGGGCTCATTCTTAGGCAGAGGAACTAGCCAAGGGTTCTCAAGGGATTAAAAACAAAAAAATTAGAGCCCGCCTTCCCGGCAGGCCCCGGCGGCGCTTGCATGCTCTGTGACCTTTCCCGGTGTGTTGTATACTGTGGCCTGTGGCCTTGGTCCGCGGAGATGCTTCAAAGCCTTATTAAGAATGTCTGGGTCCCAATGAAGCCCTACTATACCCAGGTTTACCAGGAAATTTGGGTAGGAGTGGGGCTAATGACCTTCACCCTTTATAAAATCAGGAGTGCTGATAAAAGAAGCAAAGCTTTGAAAGGCTCCAGCCCTGCACCTGCCCATGGCCATCATTAACCGTTCCACGTGTCCACTCAAGATGAAGCGTGTCGACTAAGCTTAAGCAAACTGTGTTAGGGGGACATGGCCCGTCGCTGTACACTTGTCTAAGTACCACTACAGTGTAGCATTAATAAATGTGAGAAGCACCAAAAAAAAAATTTAGATTAATAAAATCCAATAACTTATCTGAGACTTATGAAACTGCCCAACGGTCTTGCTTGCAAGATTCTTTTATTTTTATTTTTATTTTTACTCTGTGCTGTGGTGGTGGCAGTGGTGGCTGACACCACTCTGTAGCCTGGCTGACCTATATTGGGCAGGACATCCCTCTTGCCTCAGCCTCCTGAGGCCTGGGATTCCAGGTGCATGCCACCACACCAGCTGAAAGAAATCCTTTTCTCTTTAGAAATGACAAGTAAGCTAAACACAGTGGCACACACCTTTGATCCCAGCACTCGGGGAGGCAGAGGCAGGCGGATTGCTGTGAGTTCGAGGCTAGCCTGGTCTACAGAGAGTTCCAGAATAGCCAGGTCTATATAGGAAGGAGGAAGAGGAGGAAGAGGAAAGAGAGAAGGAAAGAAGGAAGGGAGGAAGAAAGGAGGGAAGGAAGGAGGGAGGGAGGGAAGGAGGGAGGGCTAGTACAAATTCACTTTGTTCTTGGAAGACCTCACATGAAGAATAAAAGCTGTGAGGTCACAATCCAGAAAGACAGAGCTATCACAGGAGAGACTTCACTAGGATCCAACAGAGGACCCCAGGCATATCTGAGGGTCAGGCTGAGCTCAGCCCCAGCCCTGCCCACCTCCACATGGCAGCCTGAGTCCCCGACTCTGATTCTCAAGGGAGTCGGCTGTTCATTAGAGAAAATTAAAGTCAAATAAGAAACCCCACCTCAGCCAGGCGTGGTGGCGGCGCATGCCTTTAATCCCAGCACTCGGGGAGGCAGAGACAGACAGATCGCTGTGAGTTCGAGGCAAGTCCAGCACATCCAAGCCTACACAGAGAGACCCTGTCTCGAAAAAAGAAAGAAAGAAAGAAAAGAAAAGAAAAGAAAAGAAGCCCCACCTCCACCCTCTCCCACCCCACCCCCACCCCTATGCTTGTTAGTCTGCTGATGGCATCAGATGAGGATTTCAGTTTTTTGGTTTTGTTTTGTTTGGAGTTTTTTTTGGGGGGGGCGTTGTTGTTGTTGTTGTTGTTTCCGAGACAGGGTTTCTGTGTGTAACAGCTCTAGCTGGCCTGGAACTTGCTCTGTAGACTAGGCTGGCTTCAAATTCACAGAGATCGGCCTGCCTCTGCGCCAAGTGCTAGGATTAAAGGCATGTGCCACCATGCCCGGCCTAGGATTTCAGCTTTTGAAAGACCAGAAAGCCCATTACTTCCCAAATGAAAACCCGGAATGACCCTGGGAGCATCTCCCGACTCCAGCCTCCTGAATCAGGCCCCCCTGGGATGCCCGGACACTGGCATCTCAAGTTCCCCGGAGCCACTCTACTGCAGGTAAGGTCTGCTGGTGATGGATCCGCATGTGTCCACCAGCCCATAGTTTGTGGCCCCTAAGCTGCTTGTGATGGCTTCACACTCAGGCCTGGACCCTTGTCCCCATGTCCTGAGTCTGGTCCTCAGCAGACCTTGAATAAATATTTGCTGAATTTATTATTTCTTTCTGTGTGGGCACATGTGTGTGTGAGCATATTCTGGGGGGGGGGCACACATGTGTGTTGGTTTGTGAGAGGCCTCTCTACTGGCCTGGATCTCACCAAGTCAGCTCGGCCATCTGACCAGCAAGCCCCGAGGATCCACCTGTCTCTGCCTCCCCAGAACCAGGGTTACAAACATACCTCCACACTTGATCTGTCTCTCTGTCTCTGTCTCTGTCTCTGTCTCTGTCTATCTGTCTGTCTGTCTGTCTGTCTGTCTGTCTGCCTCTCTCTCTCTCTTTCAATGTATTTTTGAGGATCAATTCAAGACCTGATGCTTTCAAGGCAAGCACTTGATTGACCGAGTGAACCAGCTCCGCAGCCCCTGAACTTATTTCTATTCTCTAGTCCAGTCAGTAGAGTGAGGAGTATCCTTAGTATCATTAAACCAACAGACCAAAACTCTACACATCTCAAAGTGACACCGGAAATAGGTCTAACTGGGGCTGGAGAGATGGCTCAGGGGTTGAGAGCACTGACTGCTCTTCCAAAGGACCCAGGTTCAATTCCCAGCACCTACATGGCAGCTCACAGCTGTCTGTAACTCCGAGATCTGACACCCTCATACAGACATACATGCAGGCACATAATGCACATAAAATAAATGCACCAATGCACATAAAATAAAAAAAAATAAATTTTAAAAAGAAAAAGAAAATAGGTCTAACTATGGTCCCTCGGAGCAAAGGCATTTCCCAGGTCCTTTTCCACAAAGTAAGCCTATACCTTAGGCCAGCAGGATGCCAAGACACAGGGTGGTAGAAAATTGTCCCAGGCCCCTCCAGACAGTGACTTGCATGCAGTATGCCCCTAGCCCTCAGCAGGACCTGCTGGAGCACAGCTAATACAGCCTCAGTGCTGTGCTGCCTGCTCTCCCTTCATAGACTTCAAGGGCATAAGGCATTGTCCTTGGACTGCAGTTCCTCTGGTCCATGGACCTCGCATCAAGTGCTCACAAGTCCCAGACATTAAAGACAGACGGTACAGGGCAGCTCCAGAGAGTCCTCCCTGACAGCTGGACCGGCTGTGGGCTCCTCTTCTTAGACCCGCCTTTCTCCTCATCCTTAGCCTTTTGCTCTTTGGGAAGGGCACACATTCCTCTTCCAAACTTGAGGGTCACCCAGGAACTGGATGAAGAAAAGGTGTACATGTAGGCAGAGCACTGTATACATAATATTAAATAAATATTTTTTTTAAAGATCCAGGAGTAGTGGCACACTTGTAATCTCAGCACTGGGGCAGCAGAGACAGGTAGGTCACTAAGGGTCACTGTCCAGTCAGCCTAGAATCAGTGATTTCCAGACCAATAAAAAAGCCTGTGTCAGGATCATTGTGAGTTCAAGGCCAGCCTGGTTTACAAAGTGAGTCCAGGACAGCCAAGGCTATACAGAGAAACCCTATCTCAAAAAAAAAAAAGCCTGTCTCAAAACCAAGGTGTACAGTGCTCTGAGGAAAGGCACCTGAGGTTGATCTCAATCCTACACACACACACACACACACACACACGCGCACACACGCATGCTCACACACACATATACATACAAAAGTGGGCACACAAGCACACACAGACACATAAGTGCACACCAAAGCTGGTTGCTGAGGACACATTTCCTGGGCCCTGCTCACATGTGGCCTGGAATGTCCTTTACGTCTGGATCCCACACATCTCAAGTTCACATTGAAAGCATCAGAAGACTCTGCGATGCCTATCCAAGGGCCTATTTTGCTAATTGAGGCAGACCGGAAAAAAATTAAAAAATCGCATAAGGCCACAGACTTCATACTCTTTCCATGTTTCTGGGCTTCTGGAGAAGTCACACGGTCCCCCAAGCCTGTGGAGATCCAAGACTGTCTGCCTCCGCAGCCCAGCCATTGGCCACTTGCCGTCCTGGGTCACCTGACTCGCCTCCCTACCAAGCTGCTTGCCTTGCAGAATATGCCCTGTTTAATGTTTTATTTCTCCCACTGTTCCATTATTGATTCGGCCCCTCGCTGCCGGGTCTGACCAAGTAAGCTGGGAGCGTTTGTGTAATGTCAACTTCATCAAAAATGCACGAGCTGGTGTTTACTCGTCTGCTGCGCACTACCTAGACAGTTTAAGTCGATGGTCGGCGGTTTCAGTGAGCCAGGGAGGGCACTGGCAGCCATGGGCTGGATGCTCTAAAGGGAGGCTGGGTCTGCAAAGATCTGGGGAGCCTAGCATCCCCTAGTCCCTCGGGGGTGGGAATGAGTTTTTTGTTGTCGTTTATTTGCGTGGCTGGTTTTTGTTTGTTTGTTTTCATTTTCTGAGGTAGGTTTCGCTCTGTCATCCTCCAGCCTCGGCCTCCCATGGCTGAGATTGCAGCCCCACTCAGCCAGCACCTGGTAGTGTGCTGTGTGCTTCTATTTATATCCAAAGGTTTGGGGGGGTTTTGTTTTGTTTTTAAAGCCTGTATGTCAGCCGGGCAGTGGTGGCGCACACCTTTAATCCCAGCACTCAGGAGACAGAGGCAGGCGGATCGCTGTGAGTTCGAGGACAGCCTGGAGTACAAAAGTGAGTCCAGGACAGCCAAGGCTACACAGAGAAACCTTATCATGAAAACCCAAAAAAAGAAAGAAAGAAAGAAAGAAAGCCTGTATGTCTATCTACTCAAAGGGGGAAAACTCAGACAGGAAGGAGCAGCGCTGACGTGCCATCCCTGAGTGTGCTGTTTAGTCCCCTAGCTTCTGCTCACCTGAATTACCTGCACTCTTTGTTTCTGGTGCGACATGGGAGAACTGACGTGTCCTTGCGTTCGACTATCCAAGAAAATAGGCAGAGAACCGCAAAGCACTTCTCGCTGGATCGCTTCCATCATCCCAGCTGGGAAATTCACCACATCTTACTCCCTGAGGCACCAGAGGACCACGAGGCCGGAGCACTGTATGGCTTGTGGTGAGGGCCAAGAAGTCTAATGCAATGTCCCCAGATGCCCACCAGCATCCACAACTTTCTACCTCCCTGGGAGTGTGTGTGCCAGCACCCAGCCCTCTAGAGAAACCAAGCTACGCGTGCCTAGGTGCCCTCATACCCACCGAGGCTATTGCTAGCCAGCACCCTGGCTCTGAAGGCCCAGGAGGCAGGGTGATGACAGCCCCAGGGGCTGATGGTAACCATGAAAACAGACTCCCCCTCCACCTGAGGAGTTTCCCATCTGATTGGAGGCTTCCAGTTGGGCAAAAGATGCCCCCACCCCCACCCCAGAGTCCCAGCTTTTGACAGCCAGAGTCTTAAAGGCCAGCAGGCTAGGGAAGAGAAAGGCAGCAGGCTGTGGCCTACAACCAGAACTGGCAGGCATTTGGAGCATTTGGAGGGCGCTTCCCCGATGGGTCCCATTTATAACTTTACTTATGTACCAAAACCCAGCTGCTCATGGCCCACCTGACACCCCATGAATTTGGATGGTCCAGGGCCAAGCAAGGTGCAGGAAGAACCTGATGGAGGAGGAAGAGAAGTCTTCAGAACCATTGGAAGCTCCCAGTGCCTTGGGCTCTGGCACCAAGCAGGCAAGGCACCAGAGTTCCAGCCAGCATCCCTGGACTCATCCCATGGATGGGGTGAGGATCATTCCTGCCTCCAAGACCCCATGCTTCAGCTGCAGATGCCAAGGCTGCTCTCAGCCTTTGAGACCTGCTGGAGACAGGATGGCTGCTTCTCCTGCTGCTCCTGCTACTCCTGCTGCTCCTGCTGCTCCTGCTGCTCCTGCTACTCCTGCTACTCCTGCTACTCCTGCTGCTCCTGCTGCTTCTGCTACTCCTGATGCTTCTGCTACTCCTGCTACTCTTGCTGCTCCTGCTGCTCCTGCTACTCCCACTTTCTACAGAGTTGCTCTTAGTAGACACCCAAAGCCCTCTGAGAGCTTCCACCAGCTGTAACTCTTCTCAGAGGTGTCACGGCCTTGGGCTTAGCACTCGTAGCTACCAAGAGTTCAAATTTGTTTTCTTTAAGTTGGCGGTTACCGCAAGGCAACCTATTTAAAGATATTGCCTTATTGAAGATTGCTAATCCCGAATCAGCAATAAACACTTCCATGCCTCATCTGCCCACCTCAGTTTTGGAAGAATGGACAAGAAACCCAGCAGAGACTGGAGGTGGTCTCAACTTCAGCCATCCTGATAGCAAGGCTGGCACCAAGCACTTTAAACCATTTTATTGTCAACATCATTTTCCCAATAAGGAGTCAGAGGTTCAGAGAGGCCAAGCCACTCGCTTCAAAGTCACACAACCAGGGGACTGTGGGAGCAGCAAGCTGACTCCAGATCCTACACCCTGACCACTCTGCTACACTGTCTCCCTCTCTCTGGTGGGACTTTAGTTGCAGGGGGGGGAGGCATCACTGTAGAAGGGCCCCTCTGCAAACACTGGTGACCTGAGGATGACAGCGTGCTCTGAACACCCAGAAGGTGGTGGTGTGGGACTTCTCCTGAGGAAATGTGGGCACCTGCTCACCCCAGAGTGAACATGGCAGACCGGAGCATTCCCCTGAAGTCCAGCTTGGTGGTGATGAGTTCTTAGTGGGGTGACTATGGGAGTAAAAACGAGGGGTCACTCACAGGGCAGAGATGACGCAAAGATGACCGCATCACCCAAAATCCCATCCCAGCGTGGGTGACAGCTGCTGAAGCTGGAACCCTGCGTACAGGCCGACGGCCTGATGGGAGACAGGGCTCCTTCTAGCAACTGAGCTGGTTGGGCAGTCTTCCACCAACAGCTGGTGACTGTTGCCACAACCTCCTGGAAGGACCTTGTGAGCCTAATCGGTTTCCAGAACTTCCTAAGACTTGCGTTCTTTACTTTCTGGCTGTCATGAGCCGTCTTCCCCCTTCTCCATCCTCCTTTCTCCCTCCTCCTTCCTTCCTCCTCCCTCCTTGATGCAATTAGGAAGAAGTCACGGGGCAGGAGGCAGCTAGACACTGAATCCAGGGACTAGGTGTGGCTGTCAGGTAACCCTAGCTTTGAAAGCTACTCACTCACTGCTCACGTGTGACCTTAGACTTGTTCTTTGGCCTCCCTGGGGCTCTGTTTCCTCATCTTTGACCTCCCTGGGGCTCATCTTAGGGTGACGAGATGCATCATCACACTGTCCCTGGAGATAAACAAACATCTACTCACCTCAGATAGGGAGCTGAGAACAGGAGCCATTCCTTGGTCTCAGTCGTCAGCCAAATGTGTAGCATCTGTGTCAAGGCTTGCCTCAGAGCTTGCAGACCTGAGCTCTATGCCAGGAAGAGGGGCCAACTCCCCCCGAGCTGTCCTCCTACCTGCACATGCGCACTGCACACCCATGCTCCGACACTAAATAAATAAATGTAATTTTTTAAAAACACAAGGAAAAAGGAGGCTGGAGAAACGACCCAGTGGATAAGAGCACTGACTGCTCTTTCAGAGGACCCGAGTTCAATTCCCAGCACCCACATGGCAGCTCACACTTGTCTTTAACGTCATGATCTGACACACTCACACAGACATTCACGTAGGCAAAACACCTATGTACATAGAAAACTGAATGAATAAATAAACAAATAAAAATTTAAAAACAGAAGGAAAAGAAAAGGTGAAAGAAAGAAAAGATGAATAATGAGCAGGGAAACAGCTCGAAGGGCTCGACAGGACACGCCATGCATGTACACACCCCCGGGAATGTTGAAGCGCTGCCGCTGGGCACAGTCTGCCCTGAGTCTGGTTCACCATTCAGAACTTTTATTTCCCGCTTAGAGAAAGAACTTTTCAACTTGGGAACTTAGTTATCTATACTCAAGCGCACCAAAAGTGAAAAGTGACAGACATCAACTGCTTACGGTGTCCAGAAATATCTTCCCGCTGAGCACCCTCCTTCCCCTCAACCGCTTAAACTTGGAGCCCCCGGAAGTTCAGGTTTGCCTACAGCGGCTTCCTCTTGTCAAGTGGCCTTTCCCAGAGAATTCATGAGGGAACTGAAGCTGTGGTGCAGGGTTTTCACCCTGCCTATGGTGTGGTGCTAGAGGCTGGCTTTAGCATCTCGCTCCATGGAGGTAAGCCTGTCAAGTGTGTGTCGTACAGATGGGGAGTGGGAGCTGCAGAGAGAAAAGGCTCACACCCTCAAGATCACACTGCTGGGGGCCAGGCGGTGGTGGTGGCTCACGTCTTTAATCCCAGCACTCAGGAGGCAGAGGCAGGCAGATCGCTGTGAGTTCGAGGCCAGCCTGGTCTACAAAGTGAGTCCAGGACAGCCAAGGCTACACAGAGAAACTCTGTCTCAAAACAACAACAACAACAAACCACACCACTGGGACTTGGAGCCCCCGAAGTTCAGGTTTGCCTACAGCGGCTTCCTCTTGGGACTCAAGGCAGGCGGCTCGGCTCCAGACCCGTGCCCCCCATCCCACGCGCTGGCCCAGGGAGCCTTCTGTCCTCCCAAGACCCCTCCCCATGTGGTCCCCAACCCTGTCGACTTTAGAGGTGGCAGCCCAGTCCTGCTGGGAAGCGGATCTCAGCTGTCAGGCTCAGAGAGACTGATGGTCTTTCTCTAGCCAAGCCTGGCTCTTAGCTCTCTGCACGCTGGACCCTCACATTCAGAAAACAAATGCAGGATGCGTGTGGAAAGAAATCTAATTAGGCCCCGTCGGAGCCCCGGCTCTTCCTCTTATTACATTAGCCCCTTTGAAGTGAGGCCAGACTCATTAGAACAATTCCAACCAAGGAATTGTCTTCTGTACTCCTGAGCTGAGAAAAATGACTTTCACAATTGCATTTATTCGAGTCCCGTGTCCCAGTCTCTCCCAGTGGGACAAGGGGACGTTTCAATGCCCAGAGAACAGATCCTGCTTTAGAGCCTCGGGTGGTGGGGGTGGGGGGGGTTCTAGGGAGCCAGCTTCCCCTTGGACCAGCATCACTGAAGCCAGGGATGGGAGCCCTGTAGGAGTACAGAGAGGGCTATTCAAGTGCCTTGCCACACTCGAGCCATGGCCCTAAGTCAGAAAGCATGCCAAGAATGGGTGGTCCCAAAATGTCTTCCTTGAGCAAAGAGCCCACGGCTCCTTCATATGCTCCCACCCACTTGGTCCACAGAGCACCCCACGGCTCCCCCATATGCTCCCACCCACTTGGTCCACAGAGCACCCCATGGCTCCCCCATATGCTCCCACCCATTTGGTCCACAGAGCACCCCAGAAGCCATAGTGTCTAAAACCCACAGGTTCTTTGGAGGCCCAGCCAGGATTAGGCCCTTGCTAATCCCTAGTGACTGGGACTCTGTTTGGGGACTTGGGTCCCATGCTCACCCTATACCCTGACTCTTTACTGGAGGCCTGGAGAGACTAGTAGGCAGTAATAGAAGGCAAAGTGAGGGCCTCCCAGACTGGCTGAAGACTGTAGATCGGCTCTGGGATCCTGTTCCCTTCCCATCCCAGGGGCCT
The DNA here is from genome assembly GCF_964271855.1 of Acomys minous. NCBI lineage: Eukaryota > Metazoa > Chordata > Mammalia > Rodentia > Muridae > Acomys > Acomys minous. The sequence goes on along the minus strand of NC_140487.1, from coordinate 110,631,817 downwards.
GGGCTGCCACCTTGTGTCCTCGAGACTCTCCAGCCTGACCTTAAGCTATTTCTGCACACCCTGCGCCTTCACCAAGGACATGAGCTGTATACTCGGGGTCAGGGATCAGGGAGGTGAGGGTCAGGGATCTCTCATCTAGACCTATCTCAAATATAACCTCCTCCCAGAAAGGCCTGTCCCAGACACCCAGGCCTACTCCCATCCAGAGCCTACAGCCCCCAGGCCTCTCCTCTCCCATAGACCCAGCTCCAGATGTTTTGTGTAGGTCACTCCACATCCCTGGCCACGAGGAGCCAGGGTTAGCAGTGTCGTTGGATTTTGTGCATTGGGTAGCACCATGAAGGATACCCCAAAATGGGTCTTCTCAAAGCCAGTCAGGTTCCCCATCCAAGTCTGAGCCAACTGCCATCCCCTCCTCCTGGCATGGGCACACAGCCACAGTCTCTGTCCTAGGCCCCCACCCTCCTCTACCAGCTCCTTGCTCCTAGTGAGAAATCAGCAAACACTAAGGTGTCCATCCTGCCAACAGACTCTCTAAAACATAGCCAGCTGCCCCCCAGGCGATTCCCCTGAGAGGCCCAGATGAGGCTCCACACATTGGTGAGCCTCAAAAAGGAGCCACAGCATTCTCCATTTAGAAAGACGGCTGTCACAGTAGCCCTCTCTACTCCTTAGAGCCCAAGTCATGTTGGCTCACCTTCCTAACCAAGGGCCAGGTCTCCATGCTTGGGGGTGAAAGCTGAGGGGAACAGTAGCTCCTCACCTCCCCCTGCCCCTCCCCCGCCGAGATCTTAAGAACTAAGCTAAATGTTTGGTTCCAGAAAATGATTGCACGAACAGCCATTAGCGGGACCCTGAGATGGAGCAGGTCCAGCCTTTGCATTAGCTTGCAAAGAGTTGTCCTGCCATGGCATTCCAGTGATGTCAGAGGCAGGCATGGGGGCAGCCTACAGCAGGACAGACATCGGAGGCAGCCCGTCAGACCACAGCTTCTTGCTTTCGGTTCTTCATTCACACCCGGTAAGGCTCTGTCTGCACTGTGCCTCAAGGCTCAGAACCCACCAGCCTTCCCAGCAGCCTTCAGATTCCCTCCCATTGGAGTTCTTGCTGTAGGCCTGTCCAAGTATGGACGGTCTTCTGTGACCCCCTTGTCCTTCGGTGACCTCCAAGAAGGTATCATAGCAACTTTAGCATCCCAGGAAGCTGGGGCCAAGAGTGGCTTTGCCATCTCTGCCATCTCGTGAATTTGGGAGAGTCATATAATCTCTACGCCTCAGTTTCTAGGTCTGTAGAATGGGCGCAGGTGCGGGCATGGCTGTAAGTTTATGTATCATGATTGATGTATCAATGGCATATCACGGTGCTTGGCCAAGAAGGAGGTTAAGGGGTGTTTGGGCGCTAGGGAGATGGCTCAGTGGTCGGTACAGAGTAAGGCTCTGACTCAAAAATGAAGTAATAGCAAATAAGCTGAGGAGAGGGCTACATTTGATCCTTAAAACTCACATGAAAATCGGTGAAATCCAGGCCAGCCAGAGAACCTGTCTCAATAACCGTGTGGACAAAGTCAGGGAACAGCAACAGAGGAAAACCTCTGGCTTCCACATGCATAGGTACTTTCATAAACACATACATACACATAGATAGATAGATAGATAGATAGATAGATAGATAGACAGACAGACAGACAGACAGACAGACAAGCATTAGCAAAGCAGGAGGCAGAGCCAAAGTCAAGCCTCTGTGGCATTCAAATCCACCATGCCAGGCAGCCCCAGGGTGGCCTCTGTCCCCACAGAGGGCCGGCTGGCACCACAGAGGACTCATCCAACTGCCAGCAACCCACAGCCTGAGAGACAGCGGCAGCTCCCAGATTCCTGATCTCTGAGTGCAGCTTGGGAGCTTTGCTCAGAAAGCTCTGGAGCCAACGCAAACGTGGGAACTCCACAGTGAAGTCTTACCACTGGAAGGAAATCCAGTAATGTCACCCAATGTGACCCAGCCCTTCCAGCAAAACCACACCAGCCCTGTCCCCGGCAGACGCTAATTAGATGAAGGACTCTAAATGAAAGAATAGTGAAAGAATAGGGCCGGGCTGAGCAGCCATGCCAGGGGTCATTGGAGCTGAATCGCCGTCTAGAGAAGACCGCAGGCAGGATGGGAGTCATGCCTGAAGAGTACACAGAGGAAGCCGGTGGGTCTGGCCATGCTTAACCTGAGCTGACAGAGAAGCAGTCAATATAGGCCATCACGCCACTGACCCAGCAGAGTCCCCAACCTGCCTGCTGGTCCATTAGCCATCCTCCCTCCCCGCCCCCTGCTCCTCAACCGCACACGCATGCGCACACGGGTCTAGGTACTCTGCCTCCGTCTTCCCCTAAGCTCCTGCTCCCGGAACTGCATGGCGGGGAAGACAGAGAGAGCAGGCCAGGGTTACCAGGCCACATGTTCCTTCCCCGTCCTACACCAGGTGCACCATCCCCTATGTACTCCCTGGAGAGGGAGGAACAACAGAAGAGCGAACAGACAAGTGGGCAGAACGTTCAATCCCCGGGGCATCCGTCCAGAAGGGAAAAGCAATCCCTCAGCGAGGAAGGGTTTAGACGGAAAACAGAGGATGGACGTATCTGGGGGTCTTCCACCAAAACCACCAGGGTGCTTTCTACCAAAGGAACAAATACACTACAGCACACAGGAAAAGGAGCCCGATGCCACTCAGTTATAACCGTAGTGAGCCAGGCAGGAGGAGAGTGCACACCTGAAACCCCAGCCCTAGGGAGCCAGAGGCAGGAGAATCAGAGAAGCCAAAGATCATGGGGCCAGTAAGATGGCTCAGCCGGTAAAAGCACCTGTCCCCAGGTCGGCTGGTGGCTGCCATAAAGGGCCCTTGCCTACACAGACTTGTGCATCCTAACTGTGTTCATGTTTGCATCCTGTGGCTGTCGTTTGATAATTTTGCATAATGTTGCTTCGGGAGAAACTGACTAGAGATGCACGCAGTCTCTTCATCGTGTCTTTCTTGCTCCTGCATGCAAATCGCCAACCATCCCCAAATTAGGCATGTGTGTGCTGCTGGGGACAGGGTGCAGAGCCTTGTGTTGATAGGCAAGCCCCTCTCGCTGAGGTATCTTCAGCCCCCTAGTAGTCTTTTTTTTTTAAGTTTTTTTACTTTATGTACATGCGTGCATTCTCTGCATATATGCATGTGAACCACGTGACTGCTGGTGCCCTAAGGAGATCAGAGGAAGGAACCAGATCCCCTGGGGGAGATGAGCCGCCATCCTCTGGAGCTAGCACTATGAATGAGCCACCATGTGGGTGCTGGGAACTCAGCCTAGGTCCTCACAGGAGTAGCTGGCACTCTTAACTGCTGAACCATCTCCCCAGTTCCTCCCATCACTACCTCATTATTATTATTTTTTTTTTAATTTAGAAAGGAGAATGTTGAGGCTCAGTTCGAAGAGCACTGGCTGCTCTTCCAGAAGACCTGAGTTCAATTCCCAGCACCCAGAAGGCATCTCGCTACCACCTGTGACTCCAGTTCCAGGAGATAGACTGCCCCCTTCTGGCCTCTGCAGGAACTGCATGCATGTGGTGCGCAGCCTCAGAGCCATCTCTCCAGCCCTAAATAGATTTTTTTTTTTTTTTTTTTTTTTTTTTTTTTTTTTTTGGTTTTTTGAGACAGGGTTTTTCTGTGTAGCCTTGGCTGTCCTGGACTCGCTTTGTAGACCAGGCTGGCCTTGAACTCACAGTGATCCGCCTGCCTCTGCCTCCCGAGTGCTGGGATTAAAGGCGTGCGCCACCACTCCCGGCTCATTTTTTTTTTTTAATGGGTACGGTTGATAGAACGGCTCAAGTGGAGCAGTCCTTGCTGTCCAAACATGAGGACATGAATTTTCTCCCCACCATTCATTTAAAAGACAGAATATGGGCGTGCACACTTGTAATCCCAGCACCAGAGAGGCGGACAGGCCATTCCTAGCACTCACTCGCCAGCCAGCCTGTCTGTCAAGCTCAGGCCAGAGAGATACCTTGTCTCAAAAAATAAGGTGCACAAAGCTGAAGAACAACACCTAAGTTTGACCTCTGATCTCCATATGTACGTGCACACATGTACACATGCATCTGTGCACACAATACCCATACATACATACAACACACGCAACACACGTGCACGCACTGCCTGAGACCCCGCCAAATTGCAAGATTGATTTACAAGGCCTGAAATGAAGCTTCGGTTTGGTTTTTTGTTTGTTTGTTTGTTTAAGTCTCCACAAGTGTTAGAAAAACAACACAATGAAATTACTTCCAAATTTCATTTGCCTAGAAATTTAACTTTTTAATGTGAAAATGTATCAAAAAAAAATTCAAATGTCTTGTGGATCCAGGCTAGAGTCTGCAGTATCCCCAGCAGAATAGGCCAGAAAGGCTTGGCAGATTAAATTAGGACCCCAGGAGCCTCCTGGTTCTGCTAGCTCGTGGTCTGTGCAACTTGGAGATGATTCCCATTACAGCCAGGAGGCGGGCGAGCATGTGGAAAGACAGGAATGCTGGTTCACAGAGGAACCTAGCCCTTCTGCCCCACAGCGAAATCCCCCAACAAGCCCCCTTGGCTGGCCTTTTGAAGGTGACAAATAGTGTGCCCCCAACAGGGACAGGAACTCCTCTCATACCGTCTATGCAGGAGGCGGGGCAGCTGCGTGGGGGGGGGGGGAACGGCAATGAGAGCTTGGCCTTGTTTTTATTATTTTTCTCCGACTCTCTCCGTAATTAACCGACTAATTATCCTCTTCTGCCTGCTAATGAGTCACTGGAGACCCAGAAAGGAGAAGAATTAGCTGAGGTATTCTGCTGGGAGGTCTCCCGGCTCCCTTCCCAGCTGTCCGCAGGCTCTGCCACCAGGCATGGCTCCTTCACCATTCCAAGCAGAAAGCTGTAAACTTGTGATCTGAGGCCAGTTAACTTCGCAGCCATGTGCTGAGCAGTTAACGTGCTGAGCAGTGCTCCAGGCCGCTTCTGGAGCCAGAGCAGTGAGACGGAAGGTCCCAGGAATTTGTGGTCTCAGAAGCTGAAAACCCACGGGAAGGGAGGTCCCAACTCCTTTCAGAAGAGTCAGCTGTTTGCAGCAGTGGCCCCAGCCACAGGGTACTGACTGGGTTTACATAGACGCTGGGGGTGCACACAGGTTCTCATACCTTACTGACATGAGTCATCTTCCCACTCCTTTCCGGAACTTTCTAAGGACATGGGGAGCATCTCCCAATGGCCTGTAGATGGTTAGTGCAGAGAGACCCAAAGGGACAGGAGGCCTGGACTTCCCGCAGCAGAGAGAAGATAAGAATGAACTGTAGCCAGGCAGTGGTGGTGCCCGCCTTTAATCTCAGCACTTGGGAGGCAGAGGCGGGCGGATCTCTGTGAGTTCGAGGCCAGCCTGGTCTACAAAGTGAGTCTAGGACAGCCAAGGCTACATAGAGAAACCCTGTCTCAAAAAACCAAAAAAAAAAAAAAAAAAAAAAAAGAACTGCAGCATCACACACAGCAGCCCCAGCTTCCCTGAGCGGCCAGGCAAGAGGCGAGAGGCTGGGGTGGCCATTCAGATACTTCCCTAGCATGTGAGAGTTCCCCTATGACTATTTAAAGCCCATAGAAATACTACTTTGTGCCCAAGGCTCTGTGCTACGAGACGTTTTTCAATTAAGTCCAACATTACAAAGCTCCCTGCGCACTAATCCAGGCTTCTCCGTAGAAATGTTTGGGACACACAGCAGGATAGTGTTTCGTTACACACTCGAAACTTTGCTAGGGTTCACTTCAAGGGGGACCAGCTTCAAGAGACCCAGGAAGCTAAGCTACCTGGCAAGAACGGAAAGGCTAAGCTGGCATCCTCATAAAAGGGGGGGGGGGCCTGCGAATCCATCCGGAGACCCAGAGGTGGACGTGGGGAGTGAACGTCTCAGAACTGATGTTGCCCAGGCTGACTTGGGACCCGCAGGCTTTGAGCAGGTGGCGCCACTTCGCACCGCTGTAGCTCAAATGCGGAAGAGGGTTGTGGATAGGAAAGTCCGACAGCCGATGCCTGGCTTCCTATTACCTGATGTTAACCTGGAGTTAGCAGTGAGTCTGTCCCCTTCTGGCCACCTCCCAGAGTCACAGAACCTTAACGTGTATCGGAATAGGAAGGATCCCACAAGGATCAGGGGATGGAACGTCCGCGTGGGGAGCTGGGCGGTGGTGGCGCACGCCTTTAATTCCAGCACTTGGGAGGCAGAGGCAGGCGGATCGCTGTGAGTTCGAGGCCAGCCTGGTCTACAAAGTGAATCTAGGACAGCCAAGGCTACACAGAGAAACCCTGTCTCGAAAAACCAAAAAGAAAAAAGAAAAAAAGAGCACGGGGCTGGACCCCAGTAGAGTCTCTGCCTTACAAGCATGTGGCCCCAAGTTTGATTTCCAGCACTTAGCCCCATGTTGGCTCACCCCTGTAATCTCAATAATTGGGAGGTGGAGGCAAGAGGATCAGAAGTTCAAAGTCATCCTAGGGTATGTAGTGAGTTTAAGGACAGCCTGGGGTACCTGAGACCTCAAAAGGAAATAAGCAGGACCAGTGAGAGCGACTAGTAGGTAAAGGTGCATGCTGCCAAGCCTGCTGACCCGGGTTCAAATCCCCAGAGCACATGTGCTACCCAGACACATTAACCTGAGCATCTGCAGCCAACCCGGTGTCCCTGTCGGGAAGACAGGAGATGAAACTGCAAAGGGAGGCAAGGACAGTCACCAAAAGTTGTTCTCTGATCTCCGGATGCACACTGTAGCACACAAGTCATGTCTACAATCACACACAAAAGATAAATTAAAAAAAAAATACTAAATAAATGGAAGAAGTGGTGGAGGTCCAGTGAAGGAGAGGTCTTGCTCCCAAGACCCCTGGGAACCCAGAACCTCCATTCCAGAGCAGCCCTAGTGTCTGGCATTACTGGCAGAGCAACGACCACAGGAGGATGCCAGGGACTGTTGCTGAACTCCTCCTGCCGTTCTCCCCCCCAGCACAGGCTAGAGAGCCTGCAACTGTACTAGGGGGTCTACCACACACTGATGTCGGCCCTTAGAACCCAAGACTCTGACCACAGGGTGATCTGAGTACATCAGTTGAAAACTGGCAGTGGCGTCTACTTGACTCCTCCCCACGAGTAAAGAAGAAGATGCTCTCTCTGAGCCAGGTGTGGTAGCCCAAACCTGTCATCATAGCGTTCGGGTCATAAGTTCAAGGCCAACCTGGGTGGTATAGCAAGACTCTGTGGTGTGTGTGTGTGAGAGAGAGAGAGAGAGAGAGAGAGAGAGAAGACTTGTGGTTACTGAGGTACCTTCCTTTCCCAATGTATCAGCCAAACACAACCTGCTATGGCCATTAATAAGGATTAAATTAAATAACATCCAAAAAGTACTTAGCCTCTCCTATTGGCAGGTCCTTAGCCTGGGGGGTGTCAGGAGAGCAGGGAGAGGGTGAGGCCATCAAGTCCACTCTAAACTGCAGGATCTAACAGAAAAAAGCCTGGCCTTTAGACCGTAAGCTCAGTAACAGAAAAGCAAATGAGCGAGTGAGTGAAACACTGAACAAATGAATGAACGCATGAGGAAATAAGCACGCCAGACCAAAGGGGAAATCCAGCGCTGGGATTGCTATAGCCTCTATGTACGCGTCCCAAAACACGTTAAGAAGGAAACATCCGGAAGGAGAGTTGCAGGTCGTGTGCTTGCGGTGGTACAAATGCTCTCTAGGCCTTCCGACCTCAAACAACCGAAGGCACCCGCTGGAGACCCGTGAGCTCACCGGCTTGAATACACTCTCAGAAACAGAAGGTGCATTCAGAGCCAAGCACCAATGGAAGGCTGAAGGGTGTCCCTGTACTCAGAAGCCGCAGACAGCGAAGACGAGACACAAAGCGTGGAGCCCACCCAAGGTGAAGGTTTTAGTAAAAGAAAAGAAAAAAAACCCTCTATAAAAAGCTAAGTCCCCACCGGTGGCAAGGTGACTAGGACAAAGCTCTCTGGACTCCTTTCTGCCCCCCCCTGGAGACTGCCTGGCAAATCGCGCTCTGTGGAACCTTGGCGAGAACAGGGTGACACTCCCTCCTTCGAGTTTGTAGGGGAAGCCAACCCTAATAAGAGGGTTTGCAGCCTCAACTCATTTCTAGGTGGGTGGTCTCAAAAATACATAGCCAAGAATTCAGTCTAAAGTGGTCCCAAGGCGGGAATGACCGCAGGCTCCTGGCAGGAGCAGGGGCCCTTGCTAATCCTTCTGTGGGAACCCACCTTCCACCGAGTCTCACAGATCTCCCCAAGGTGTACACCGAGCTATAGGGGGTCTCTGGGCACCCCTCTCAAGTGTCAGCGGAAACAGCAGGCAGTAGAGTGAGACCCCCCAGGACGCTAGACTCTGGGTTCACCCAGCACAGGATTTTATTTGTTTGTTTGTTTATTTATTTATTTATTTTGGTTTTTTGAGACAGGGTTTCTTTGTGTAGTTTTGGCTGTCCTGGACTGGCTTTGGTAGACCAGGCTGTCCTGGAACTCACAGCGATCCACCTACCTCTGCCTCCCAAGTTCTGGGATTAAAGGCATACACCACCACACCCGGCTAGCACAGGATTTTAAAACAACTTTATCAGGCAAAGGCTGTATCCAGCTCACTTTTTCCTTTTTATGCGATCCAGGACCTCAGTCTATAGTATGGTGCCGCCCATATTTAGAATGGGTCTTTCCACCCCAATCTAGAAGCTTCCTTGCAGACATGGCCGGAGGTCTGTCTCTAAGGTGATTCTAGACACTGTCAAGTTTGCAATAGTAACATTGTAGCAAGTACTTGCTATAAATACACCCCAGAGTGGTACTGTAAATGCATCTGCAGATCAATGGGCTGAGGCAGTGGGTAAAGGCACCTGCTGCCAAGACTACTGACCTGAGTTCAATCCCAGGACCCACATGATGGAAGGAGAGAGCTAACTCCTGAATTTGTCCTCTGACCTCCACACAAGTGCTGAGGAGCGCTTGTGCACACATGCACACACACTAATTATAACGAAAAATTTAAATGTGTTTGCTACTTATCATCTGAAACTCAAATTTCACTCGATTCCCATTTGTTTGTTTGTTTGTTTTTGTTTTTGTTTTTCTGGCAGCTCATAGGAGTGAAACTTCCACTCACCACACAAAAAGGCAGAAGTTTCTAAAAGCACTGAAGGAAAGAAGACTAATGACCTCTAGGTCAGACAATTGACTTTTTTGGGATTTTTGTTTGTTTGGTTGGTTGGTTGGTTGGTTGGTTTGGTTTTTTGAGACAGGGTCTTTCTGTGTAGCCTTGGTTGTCCTGGACTCACTTTGTAGACCAGGCTGGCCTTGAACTCATAGTGATCCACCTGCCTCTGCCTCCTGAATGCTGGGATTAAAGGCATGCTCCACCACACCCAGCTCCACAATTGACTTTTTTCTCCCTCTTTTTGTCATGAGCATTGGTGTTTTGCCATTGGTGTATGTCTGTTTGAGGGTGTCAGATCCCCTGGAACTGGAGTTTCAGACACTTGTGAGCTGCCATGTGGGTGCTGGGAATTGAACTGGGGTCCTCAAGAAGAGCAGCCACTGAGCCATCTCTCCAGCCCCACAACTGACTGACTCTTCGAGAGCAGCCAGAGACAGCAAACCTCCATGGAAGCTGCAACCTGTGGGAAAAACCTACCTGGTACAGTGAGACTCAAACAGAGGTGTGTTCAAACAAACAAAAACCGAGCGACTTCCGTCAAATTAATGCTCATCTTCAGAATAAATCACCAAGCCAGGAATGGTGGTGCACACCTTAAATCCCCTGGAGAGGCAGAGGCAGGTGGATATCTGTGAGTTTGAGGGCAGCCTGATCTACATAGTGACAGCCAGGGCTACATAGAAAGACTCTGTCTCAAAAATAAGATAAAATATTAAAAAACAAAAACAACCAAACCCATGACTTGTCAAAGAATGCCCTCTCTCAGCAGGACTAAGGTGATGCCAAGCAGAACTGAGAGAAGCAGGGGACGAGGAGGACATGAGGGAGCACGGCAGGCTAGCCAAAATGCTAACACTGCGAGGGCCTGAAAACCAAGGAGGAGTGAAGACAAATGACAATTAGATGGCCCAGAAACGCTGGAACTTGAGAAGATTTTGTGTGTGTGTGTGTGTGTGTGTGTGTGTGTGTGTGTGTGTGTGTGTAATTTGAGCTCAGAATCTCACCCAAGCTACATAAGCTCTCTACCACTGAGCTACACCCCTACCCCTCTTTTCACTTTTATTTTAAATTTTATTTATTTTTATTTAATGTGTATAATGTTTACCCAAATGTTTGTGCCCATGGTGGACAGAGGAGGACATCGGGTGCCCTGAAACTGCAGGTAAAGAAGGTTGTGTGTAGCCATGTCTGTGCTAGGAACCGGGGTCTAGTGCTCTTAACCACTGAGCCGTCTGCAGGCCATCTGTTTTTACTTGTTATTTTTGATTTTTTTGTTGTTGTTGTTTTGGTTTGGTTTGGTTTTTGGTTTTTTGAGACAGAGTCTCTCTGTGTAACGTTGGCTGTCCTGGACTCACTTTGTAGACCAGGCTGGCCTCGAACTCACAGCGATCTGCCTACCTCTGCCTCCCAATACTTGCTATTTTTGAGACAGGGCCTAAGTTTTGTAGGCTAACCTGAACTTGTTCTGTAGTCCAAGCTAGCTTTGAACTTGTGATCCTCCTACCTCAGTCTCCCAAGTAGCTGGGATTACGGGCCTGAACTATGAGGTCTAACAGATTTTTTTATAAAGATTTTCATATTTGCAAGAAAAGGATAATGATTACCTTTGTAATTTGATTAGGTAGATACATTGCCATTTTTAGAGTTAAATTTAAATTTCAGATGATAAAGAACAAATACATTTTTAGAATTGCTATGTTCCAAAATATTACATGTGGGTTATTTGTACTAAAATTAATGAGAAGCTGGAAGCTCATCACTGAGATCAGGAATAGGGCACGCAAGTCCCCTCTGACACCCCCACTCAAGGTCACACTAGAAACCCTAGCTAATGCAATAAGGCAGGAAAAGAAAAAGATTTGCAGATTAAGAAGGAAGAAAGCAAATAGTGTTTCTTCACAGGTGGCTTTAGTTTTTTAATGTAAGAAATTCAAAAGAATCAATCACCAAATTAAAAAAAAAAATCTTGTAAGAGGCCAGGATTACCACCTACCTCACCCTCCTGAGTGCTGGGACTACGTGCCTCCTGCCCTGTGCTTAGTTTACATGCCCCTTAAAATTAAAAAAAATAAATAAATTGTGTGTGTGTGTGTGTGACTATTCTATTTCAGAATGGCTGTAAATTAACAGAAAAGTTACAAGAACAACACAGAGCATTCCTACCCACCCTCCCCAGTTGTCCCTTACACTTAGCCTCTTACCACTGTGATCCAGTTTTCACTAACAAGGGCCAACATCGGTTCGTTACTATCAAGTACGGCCCGTGTGGATATCTACGTCACTAGCCTGGCCCCTCCCCATGCTCACTGCCTGCCCCTAGATGCCACCCAGGTCATCACATCTTGCTAAGCCATCATGTTCCCTTCTCCTCTGGTCTGTGACAGCTCATCTGTAAAGGACAGAAAATGAAGCACACGCAAAGCCTTTTCTATCTTTTTCGTTTGAATGCTAATGACTTTTAACCAAAATGTTCAGGAGCCTGGGAAAGTGGCTCAGCGGATAAGGGTGCTTCCTGCAGGAGTGTGAGGGTGAGCCTAAACCTCAGGGACACACATAAAAGTCACATGGCCACACGTGCCTGTAACCCTGGCCTTGGAGGGAGAGAAACAGGCAGATCCTGGGGGCTCAGCAGCCAATTAACCCTTAGGCAAAATGATGAGTTTCAAGTTCAGAGAGAGACCCTGTCTCAAGGGAATAAAGCAGAGGGTGATACAGCAGGATGTCTGACATCCCCTCTGGCCTCTGAGGAATAGTCACACACACACACACACACACACACACACCTACCACACATGCACACACCATGCACATATCACATATACACATACCACATACAAACACACCCCATTCACACACACACACAGTACATACACTACACTACACACGCACACACCACATACACACATACCCCACTCACATATACACACATGACACACACACACACACTACACACACCATGGACACAACACCTACACACAAACCAGATACATACATGCACACTACACACACATACCACACACACAATACACAACCATGCACACACCACATACACACACATCACACACGTATACACACATATACCATGCACACACACAATACACACACCACACACACACCATGCACACAGCACATACACACACATGATACACATACCACACACATACATACCCATGCACATACCATATACACACATCACATACACAACACACACACACACACACACACACACACATAAAAGTAGTGTTCTGCAGCCAAAAAAAATGTGAACAAATGTCTGTCTAGACACAGGAATCTGAGTGATCAAAATAACTATGCTTTGCCATTTTCTGCATAACCAAAACCTAAGATCTTAGGCAAACTTAAGATCTGCGTGTACAAAGGCCCTGAGGCAGGCTGAAGCACAACCACTCTACTCTAAGACCAGTGAGCAATAAAGAAGGTGGCGGGGCTGGAGAGTTGGCTCAGTGGTTAAGAGCACTGCCTGCTCTTCCGAAGGTCCTGAGTTCAATTCCCAGCAACCACATGGTGGCTCACAACCATCTATAATGTAACCTGATGCCCTCTTCTGGCCTGCAGGTGTACACACAGACAACACTGTATACATATTAATAAGTAAATCTTTTTTTTAACAAAAGAAGGTGGCATTAGGATGACAAAAATTAAGTGAGATTTGATCCCATAGCCACAGAAGACAACGCCCTTACCACACACTCTAGAGGACCCACCCCTGACAGCTCACAATTTTCCCAAGGGCTCCTGGATCTGTCCTACCCCAGGTCAGGCTCTGCTCTCTCCCAAACAGGACAAGCTCATTGTCTCTCTTTTCCAAAGGCTACTTTTTTCAAAGAGGTGTCTGGAGCCACCAGGTTCCTGTGGGCAGATGCCCCGGGATGCATGCACAAAGGCTCGCTTGTCTGGTGCCCCGAGCTGGACCAGCAGAACAGGATTTCATTTGGTTCAATGGCCCCACATCAAAGAGATGATGTCAAGCCCCAGGAACCACTCAGACACAGCCCAGCTCTGATACCAAGGGCTCCCGGGAGGCTGATCTCATCCTTTAAGGTGAGAGAAGAATAGAAGCAGCTAGCTAGCAGGAGCCAGGGGGCGCTACCTGTGCGTGCTGGGATCCTCGGCAGCAGAACTGCCTGTGCTGAGCTGCCGTTGGCATGGGCATAGTGGAGAAACAGTAACCACAGTGTGTCAAGGTCACACGGCCATGCAAGCAGCCAGCGTGTTGGTTTCCCAGTTCTACATCTTATCTACACAGGACAGCTCTATCCAGCAGGCACAAAGAGACCAATAGAGGGGCTGGAGAGATGGCTCATTGGTTAAGAGCACTGGCTGTTCTTCCAGAGGTTCTGAGTTCAATTCCCAGCAACCACATGGTGGCTCACAACCATCTATAACATGATCTGATGCCCTCTTCTGGACTGCAGGTGTACATGCAGGCAGAGCACTGTATACATAATAAAGAAATATTAACACAGAGAGAGAGAGAGACCAATAGAGATGCCAGGAAAAGCCCCCCAAGTCCCACCACTTAGTCTTAGTCCAAGACAGCACTGGAGTCTTAGAGCTGACGATGGTTTTCTTGAACTTGAACTTGCGGGCTGCTGAGAGACATGTCCGATGTGTGTTACATAGTCAGTCAACACCAGTGCTCATTTCTGTGTATAGAGATGTGAGACCAAAGAGCAGGTTCCAGGTGACAGAGCACCCCTGGGCATCTCTAAGTTGGGAGAAGAGTCTCTCCAAAGGTCCGGCAACCCTGAAGGTTGGCATTTTCTGTGGCTGTAACAGGGTGCTTGCGACTGGGCCTATCATAGAAAATGCAGAATTTGGCCCAACGTTCTGCACAGCCCACTTCCTGAAAAGGCCTTCTCCATGCATGACAACATGGCAGAAATACAGAGGCAGCACCCAGAAACTGCTTTACAGTGAGAGTCTAGAACCAAGCTGAGTTTATCCTTTCCCCAAAAAAAATCCTCTTCAAGAATAACATGTGTCCAATAAGGGGGCTCAGCCCCTGGGCCCTAACCACCTCTTAAACACCCCAGCTGTTCTGTTCCTCTTTTATTTTATCTTTTTTTTTTTTTTGAGGGTCTTGCTACACAGCCCAGGCTGGCCTCCAACTAACATCTTCCCAACTCAGCCTCCCTGGATGGTGAGAGCATAATCACGGGCCACCAAGACTGGTGTTTCCATCACTTAACGCTCTAACAATGACATTTAAATTTCAGCAGGAGCCAGGCACAGAAACACGCACCTAAAGGCCAAGCATGTGGGAAGTAAAGACCGGAGGATCAGAGCTCTGTTTCCATGGTGATTCCAAACACCATCGAGCTGGCAGTCAGGAGGAACTGCCCCATCAAGCCGTGAACGCATCTCAGGTGCCTTACCCTCATGATCTAATCCCAACTGTCTCCAAAAGACTCCACATCCAAGCATTGGAAGATTTTTTAATCTTTAAAATGTGTGTGAGAGAGGAAGAGAGAGAGAGAGAGAGAGAGAGAGAGAGAGAGAGAGAGAGAGAGAGAGAGAGAGAGAGAACACCCAAGAAGGCAAAAAAAAGTGAGATCTCCCAGAACTGGGGTAACAGGCAGCTATGAGCTGCCCGGTGAGTAGCTGCAAGAGTAGCCAACCATCTTAACCGTTGAACCATCTCGCCAGCTGAAGACTGAGTTTCCAGTGCCTGACTTAGAGGGACACATTCAAACCGTCACTTCCCGCAACTGAAAGGCTCCCGCCTCTGCGTCTCAGTGATATCTGGCTCCACAAGCCTATTTAAAAGATCAGCCCCCTCTTCCCACTGTCCCTTATTCGTCATCTGATTTGTGACCTACCTACTCTTCCACGGGAGCAGGGCCCAGGCTGGTTCTGTTCACTGCCGTGTCCCCTCTGCTTAGGGCAGTCCCTTGGGACAGGAGCCTAAGGGAGGTGCGTTGAAGAGATGAATGAACAGGTTGAGTGGGCCGTGTCCCTCCAGGTGCAGCTGGTAAGAAGGAGGTGAGCATCACCTGGGAGACACACTTCAGGGCTTGCCTATGGGAGCGTCTCCAGAAAGAACTGAGTAAGGAAAAGACCCACCCAGAATGTGGGGCTGCACCAAGCCATGGAGTGGGGCCCAGATGACGTTAAGGAGGGAAAGGAGAGTGCTAGAGGAATTCTGTAAAAGGAGACAGAAGAAGGGAGAAAGGGAGGGAGGGAATGAGGGAGGGAGGGAGGGTGGGAGGGAGGAAGGAAGGAAGGAAGGAAGGAAGGAAGGAAGGAAGGAAGGTGAGCTGGGCACCAGCATTCATCTCTCTCTGCTTTGATCATTAAGACATGAGGAGCCCAGGTGCAAGCTCCCACTGCCATGAGCTCAGCACGCTTTCCCAACTGTGAAGGATGCTACTTTCCCACAGCTCCAAGCTGAAACTAACTCTTCCTCTCATATGCTGTGTGTGTGTTAGATATTCAGACACAGTGACAGGAAAGGGAACTAAAGCACCGGCTAGGAACAGATTTGTGACCAGCCTTTGGAACTGGGCCCCTACTCCTGGAGCACAAACAGGGTCCATCACCAAAGGAGAAGACTGAGAGCTCCTGCGGGGGGCAGTCAGCAACCTAGGACAACTACAGAGAGCGCTAGGGAGAAATAAAAGCCATTCCAGGTGGGTAGAGTGACAGTAGGGCTGACGGTAGTCCCTGGAAACTTGTCACATCCCAGGCATTGGGCAGAACACTTCCCTGGAACCCTCCTGCCTTTTCAAGTGGTGGCAAATACAGGCGGTGATGATGGGGACAAGTGACGGTTATTCCCAGAAACGAGCTGTAACCAGGGTTTTACAGAAGAGCAGAGCCAATAGGATCGATGAATGGATGGATGGATGGGCAAATGGATGAATCAGTGGATGGATGGATGGATGGATGGATGGATGGATGGATGGGCAAATGGATGGATCAGTGGATGGATGGATGGATGGATGGATGGATGGATGGATGGATGGGCAAATGGATGAATCAGTGGATGGATGGATGGATGGATGGATGGATGGATGGATGGATGGGCAAACGAATGAATCAGTGGGTGGATGGATGGATGGATGGATGGATGGATAGGCAAATGGATGAATCAGTGGATGGATGGATGGGCAGGCAAATGGATGGATCAGTGGATGGATGGATGGATGGATGGATGGATGGATGGATGGATGAATCAGTGGATGGATAGATGGATGGATGAATGGATGGATGGATGAGAAAATAGATGAATCAGTAGATGGATGGATGGATGGATGAATGTGTAGATATTTGATGAATGGTGGCATGGGCGAGTGGGAAGATAGATGGTTAGATAGATGAGTAGATGGGTGGATGGATGATGGATGGATGAGCCTGTAGATGGGTGGGTAGATAAATTGGTACCTAGGTAGGTAAATGGATGGGATGAATGTGTAGTTGGGATAAATGTGAGATGGAAACAGGGTAGATGGAGTGGCAGACAGGCCAACAAGCAGACAGGTAAATAGATTATTTTAAGGAACTGGCTCACGTGACTGTGAAGACCGCTGTGTTAAAATCACCAGGGCCAGTCAGCAAGCCAGAAATCCAGGCAGCAGCTGAGGCTGCAGCCTGAGGCAGAGCTTTCCGTCATATGGAGGGGAACTCCCCTTTCTTAAAGGCAACTGATAGCAGATCTGAAGGACATTGACAATGTCACCGCGACACCTAAGTTGTATTGTGGGGCCCCCATAGCCTCACACCCCATCCTCCTCACCACACTTCCCGAAGTGAGATCTCCCCCACTTTCCATTTTCCCATCCTTAGCTAGAATTATCCAGGTAGCGTGCCTGACAGGGTCCATGTCAGAGAGGGAGTGGAATAAAGCAAAAAGAGCCGAAAGTAGGGCAGACCCCAGGGTCTGTGCTAAGCAAGCGCTTTGCACCTCAGCCCTCTTACTTCCCAGGCTGGCCTTGAACTTGTCATCTTCCGCCTTAACCTCTCAGGTAGCTGGGGTTACGGACCTGGAACCACCTTTCCCTGCTTCAGAAGGAGTGACTGTCAGGGGCCTGAGACGAGACCTCGATTCACTCCCGAGACCCTGACAAGAAAACCCTGCTTCCCCCAGAAACACTGATCCATCCCTGGGAGCTTGTCTTTTCAGCTCCCTGAATTCCTTGGGACCCGCTGTCTCTCGTCAACATATTTCTGCAATCTGTATTGTAAATCTGCTTCATTTGAAATTCACAGCTAATGACCTAGCCCTCCTCGCATGCAGGAAACGGAGTGAGGTTCCGGCTTTTAGAGGCCAGGAGTCTACTAGCCAGAATATGACAAGTATTACAAAGTATCGGCCGGCTCTAAAAGCACTTAAGACACGGTCTCAGTCAGAAATTTCCAGAATACCTTCAAATAACATCATTTATCTGCCAAGAGGCCAGAGGGGGGGAAGGCTGAAAAAGGGAACAGCCGGCGGGGGGGGGGGGGCAGTGCTGAGGGGAGGGCCAAAGAATAAATGAGTATTTGATCAAATCCATACTTTCAGTTCCCCAGGGAAAAGAATAAATATTTAGTAACCCTTCTCACCCTGGTGAGGCTTATGTTCATGCCTGTGTGGGTAAAGGGGTGTGTGTATGAGGTGGCAAGCTCAAGCCAAAATGTGCGTGAACCAAGGCGGGCAGCCCTTATCAGTGGGTGTCCCCGTCCACCAGCCCCCATGGATGACACAAAGACTCCGCCCTAATCGGAACTCAGTAATTTGATAAAGCCAGCATCCCTGTTTTAGGGGCCCCCCGGCCCATTTAACTGAAACCCAAGGCCGGCTCTGGGGTAAATTGGACCAGGGAGGAATCGATTTGGTTCATCCGCACTTTCTCATTTTCAATAGAGTCAGGGCTTAACCAGGTTAATTTCTGTTAAACGCATTACGCAGGTGCTCTCCTCTTACCAGCCCAATGATTTTGTGTCGGGCCTGAAGGATTGTAATTGGGATGCGCTGCGAAGCCCTCAGTGCGGGGTGATTGAGTGCAGGCTCCGCGAGGGCCCAAGCTGCGCCACCTGCCACTGTGCTGCGCCGCCGCCGCCGCTGTGCTCAGAACCGCCCTCCTTGACTCTTATCAAGACTGATCGCTGAAAGTGCAGAGCAAGACCATGAGGAAAAAGTGTCCCTGGCAAGGACAGTAGTTCGTGCCTTTGGACACTGATCCGGGATCCTCTCCCAGCCCAGGGACAGTGAGGGACTCTCTTTTCTTTCTTTCTTTCTTTTTTTTTTGGGGGGGGGGGAGGGGTTGGGTTTTGGGTTTTAGGTTTTGGGTTTTGGAGACAGGGTTTCTCTGGGTAGCCCTTGGCTGTCCTGGACTCTCTCTGTAGACCAGGCTGGCCTCAAACTCACAGCGATCCGCCTGCCTCTACCTCCCGAGTGCTGGGATTAAAGGCGTGCGCCACTACGCCCAGCTCAGTGAGGGGCTCTTTTATCGGACCGTCTGGGAACTCGGCATCCTAGCTCAGGCTTAAGTATTGCTGGCCAACCAATGTCATACTCATCTCCAGGGTGTGCCCCCCCTAACTACTGAGCAGAGAACACTGCCCAGCCTTCCTTCCTGGTCTCCTCCTGACCCCGGGACTCAGGACAGACCCAGAGATCTTTCTAGACCCACTTCCTGCTTCTCCATGCTCCCACACAGTCGGGTTTCTGTTTGCCCGTTGGTCACCAAGCACGCCTGTGTTCCGGTCTCCTCACCTACTGGGCAGGTGTGGTTCCCCCATGCTCACAGAGAAGTGAGGACACAACCTAAGGAATAGAGTCTGACCAACAGGAAGTGCATTAGAAGCAATATTTCCTAAACCACTATAATTTGGAGGAAGGACCTTTGGGAAGTGGTTGAGCGGTGAGAGTCTGGCCCCGTGGACCTGTGGATTGCTGGGCTGTAGGGTGGGTTTGTCCTCCATGGCCTGTCATGTGAGGCCCTCTGCTGTGTCTGACGCAGAAGGGAAACCCTCGCCAGGTGCCACACAGATGCCAGAGCCAAGCTTCTGGGCATCCCGGCCTCAGAACTACAACCTGCATTTTAAAAGCCCTGATTCACTTGGTTGTGATAACAACAGAAAACAGATAAGGACAATCCACCTTTTAGTGTTAACTGCAGTCGTAACAAGAGGAAATAGCCAGTGCTATGACGGTGAGAGATGCCAGATCCTGGGACACTGCTGATGAGTGAGAAAAATGGCACAGATGCTTTCAATGCATGTTGACATCCTCTTTTCTTTCTTCCTTCCTTTGTTTCTTTCTTGCTTGCTTGCTTGCTTGCTTTCTGTTTGTTTCCAGATAGTTTCTCTTTGTAGCCCTGGCTGTCCTGGAACTCACTCTGTAAACTAGGCTAGCCTCAGACTAAGAGATCTGCTGCCTCTGCTCCCCTAGTGCTGAGACTAAAAGCATGTGCCTCCGCCGCCTAGAAGTTGCCATTTTCTTTATAAGTTTTTTTGTTTTTTGTTTTTTACTAAACACCTAGAAATTTTACCCAAGAGAAATGTAAGCATACGCCCAAGGACCTTTATGTTAACATTCATAAAGTCTCAAAAACAAAAACAACCCACATGTTGTCCAACCAATAGAAGGGGAAACAAGTGTGGTAGGTCCACATCGTGGAATATTATGCAACCATAAAGAGGAATGATATACTGACAACGAAGGCAGAGGCTGGACCCTCGGCTTATCAGAAAGGTGGATGCCATTGCTGGCACTCATGTCTATTAGTTTGCTTTGCCAGGCAGGTTGTAAATCTTCCTTGGAACTGAACAAGCTCATCCCTGTGGATTGGGGAAGTCCTCCACTAGTAAGATGCTAGAGATACATGAAGGCCAGGGATGACCCCCACCCCCGCAGCATCACACAAACATGTGGAGGCTTGCTGCACATCTGCCATCCCGGCACTCAGGAGGTAGCAGCAGGAAGATCAGGGGTTCGAGACCATCGTCAGTGATACAGTTGAATTTGAGGCTAGCCTGGGCTACCTGAGACCCTGCTTCAATAAAGAAATTCATATCTGTGTCATTAATGAAATACTAGTGCAAGTTCACTGGTGAGGGCCCCGTTGGGGTGTTGGAGACACAGGTAGCAGGCCTGGCCTATAATCCGTTAGTTCTCATGCACTGGGGAAGTCTGGGGGACTATCTGCCACTGGGTATCAGACACTCCCCCAAACCCACTGTGAGTGGGAACTGGTCACATGGCCGCAATGCCACGCTGTTCCCGAAGCATCTTCTCATGGTTGATATTTGCCAGCTGGAGGGAGAAGGTGGGAGAGGAGAGATGCAGCCCCACAAAGTCATCCTCTGACCTCCGCATCACATCTGCACATCTGCCCTCCAAGGCAGGGACTGTCTTTACTCCCATTTTACAGGCGGGAAGACTGAGGCCCAGAGGGCTGAGGTGACCGCTCAAGCTACTTTCTGGCAGAGCCAAGCTTCACCTCACAAAGTTTGACTCCAGAATCTGTGTCCTTATCCTATGGGAAGGTTCCAGAAGAGAGTCGGGTTCTCTGTGAGTCACTGAGTAACATTTCTGTTCTGACAGGAGGAAGTCAGAGAATGGACTCTAAGAAACGGGGTTATCCCTAACAACGGGGGGCTGTTTTCAGCCAGTCCCTGTACCTCAGGCTCTTCATCCATACAGTGGGAACAACAGCCACACAGAGCAACTCCTGAGGTGGGGGTGCCTGGGATATCCTGACACACAGCAGGAGCCTCGGAAGTGTTTTATTGAAGTCAATTTGAGACAAGCCCTGGCTTGCTTAGGGGGGGAGAAAAGCACAGACCCGCTCAAGGGAGCTGAGTGGTTAATAAGGAAAATAGACAAACTACCCACTCTGGGGATTGTTGCTTGTTTTGAGAAAGGTTCTCGAGTAGCCCAGGCTGGACCAGAGTCTGTGCAGAATACAGGAATGCGGGGCCACTGAGGAACTGTGTCCTGGTATTTTGGAGAGAAACAGCCACTGTGATGGGGCCATATGCCACCGTTCCCTTGTCACCTTGACTACTGAGGAGAGAAGAAAATCACTCAACCAGGCTGTGGTGGGCAAGGAGGACAGGGGCTGAGGCGCTGGAGGGTCAGCGAAGATAGATTCCCATTAGGGGGGACAGGAAGTGGAGGGTGTGGCTGTAGCAGAGGAATGGTTTCATGAAGTAGCTTTGTGTCAGAGAAAAGCTGGCTTGTCACTGGGCGGTGTGGCTGAGTGTGAGCGTTAGGGGCACGATGAGGGACCAGCTGTAGAGCGGTGTTAGTCATGAAGACGCAAAGAGGGTGATGCAATACAGTTTTAAGCTCCAGTGAGACCCGAGGACCCATCTCTAAGAAGTGGCAGTTGGCTGTTGCCTTCTCCCTCTGCAAACCGCGCCCACTGGCAGGAGGAACCGGCCCTTAAGCCTTCCACACATTTCCGGAAGACAGAAAAAAAAAAAATAGCCATCTCAGGAGAAGGTGACAGGAGGAAGACGAATGGGCGCCTACTGAAGCCAGAGCTCCAGTCTCAGCTGACACCCTACCCCACAACAGCCACTTCCAAGGAGCAGGAAGCAGCTGACCTGGTTCGCTGGGCTGGCCATGAGGCCTGGCCTGGGCGATCATTTACAGGTCATCTGTGCCTCAGTGCCCACCTGGAGAAAAGCAGAGACGATGGCAGTCTCATCTTCCTCCCTCGGCTGCTGCAAAGATTTTATTCAGAAACCCAGGTTTGGAGAGCTGGAGGTGAGGCTCTGTTGGTGCCTTCCCAGATCTGCCCAAGGCCTGGGGGCTGTAAGCTAAGAGGCCAGATCGTCTGAGCTTCACAGAGGGCAAAGAGGCCGGACGCCGTGCACACACCTGCACACACCTATGGGGAAAGTGTAGGGGTTTCTCTGTGTAGCCTTGGCTGTCCTGGACTCACTTTGTAGACCAGGCTGGCCTCGAACTCACAGCGATCCACCTGCCTCTGCCTCCTGAGTGCTAGGATTAAAGGCGTGCGCCACCACGCCCGGCTAGAGGCCTCTTGATACATCACACTGCCTGCCCACTGAGTCCTCCCCACCCTGTTGTTGACTCTCCCTGCCCCCCTCACCCTCCTAAGACCAACCATACGGCCCATGGCCAGAAAGCTCAAAAACATCAAGAGAGGAAACCCCTGAATCCTCCCAGACCGAGGAAAGTCCAACGCCCTGTCTTAGGCCCTCCATCACAGTGTCAGGGATGAAGAGGTAGCTCAGAGTGTGTTCTTTTCCAGAGGAAGTGAGTTCCATTCCCAGTCAGGCAGCCCAAGCCAGGCCTTTCACAACTGCCTGTAACTCCAGCTCTGGGAGACTCTGCTGCCCCCTTTTGGCCTTCAAGTGCACCTGCACTCACATGCACCTACCCAGACACAAATATACCTAATTTAAAAAAATAAAATCTTTAGGGCCAAGCATGGTGGTGCACACCTTTAATCCTAGCACTAAAGAGGCAGAGGCTGTCAGAGGCCTCTGTGAGTTCAAGGCTGGCCCTGTCTCAAGATAAAAGAAAAGAAAAGAAAAATCTTTATATGAGAGAGACTTGTGCCCAAATGCATGTCGCGGTTTTATTCACAACAGCCAAAACATTGAAGTGACTCAAATGCGCTTCAACAAGTGAATGGGAAACAGTGTGGTTTTCCCTGCAGAGAATAGTACTCAGTAATGAAAAGGAATAAGCAATGATCTATGAACAGGACAGGGCAACCTCAGAAACATGATGCTACTCGAGAGACGGTGGCAGGAGGTGACAAACTACAGACTCCATTCACAAAGCTCCAGAACACATCCTAGTCAGGGATGCTAGAGAGCAAAGGCAGTGGTAGAGCCTTTTAGGAATGATGATGATGATGATGATTTTGGTTTTTCGAGACAGGGTTTCTCTGTGTAACAGTCCTGGCTGTCCTGGAACTCGATTTGTAGACGAGGCTGGCCTCGAACTCACAGAGATTCACCTGCCTCCACCACCCAAGTGCTGGGATTACAGGCGTGTGCCACCGCCCAGCTTGAGTGCTGATTATTTTTTGCTCCCCATCTTGGACCACAGTGATGGCTCAGCAGGTGCGTGCATGTGGTAAAAACTTATCTAATCATTTACTTTATATACACACACAGCTGATTTTTTTAACACGTTTACATATGTTCATTTGGGGGCCACAAGCATGTCACGGGCACACATGTGGAAGTCAAAGGGCAACTTTTAGGAGATGATTCTCCCTTTTAACCATGGGAGGCCCAGGGAAAGGACCAAGCGCCTTTCCCCACTGAGCTGTCTCAACCACCATCTTCTCACTTTCTCCTTTGAGACACAGTCTAACTAAGCTATTTAAGCGAGACTTCCAGCTCTAACTCACTCTTCTCCTACCTTAACTGCCCAAGCAACTGGAACTCCAGGCCTGTGTCTTCAGACTCGGGTATACAGCTTGTATAGGTCAATTACACCTCAACAAAGCTGTACATGTTTTTAAACATTAAAAAGTGGGGAGTATCCTGGTCTATGTAACTTCCAGGCAGGGCTACGTAGTACTTTCCTACCTCTGAAAATTTTCAATTAAAAAAAAAAAAAACTTTAACATGATTCAGGGCTCAGAAAAGCGACAGGTTCCAACCTAGCTGAATTACACTGGGCCAGAAAGTAACGGTTCACATCCAGGGTCAGGACGTCGCAAACACAGGCGGATGCAGTGGTGTGAGTCCCATCCTGTGGCCTTTGCCGATTTCTGCGGCGTCACTAATTCCTGCCATGGCCAATTCCAAACCGCTCACGTGAAGTCACTCGGCAGTTTCCACCCCAAGACACGGCAGCGCAAATGGTCTCAGAGCATCCGTCAAGGCAAAGCACAGGAAAGTCACTAGAAGTGGTGAGCTCAGAGAACCTGCGGTCTTCTTAAGTCTGTTCTAATTGTAAACCTGTGACTTGATTCTTAATGATGCCCCACTCACCAGCTACTGAAGTTTTAACAGTTGGGTCCAGCAGCCCTGGCCTGGCCAGCTCCCACGGGACAGAATCAAGAACCCATGACTGAGCCAAAGTCCGTCCCCCCCAAGCCCCCAAGCAATGTCCCACTGATGGAGCAGGACTTGGGTGATAGTAAGGTGACAATATCTGGCTTTACAGCAACAAGGAGCTGGTGGGATGTCCCCGAAGAGTTGGGCCACCAGATTCAGAACCCAAAACCAGAAAAGTGAGACATTTCAGTGGGTATGAGCAATTGCTGCGCAAGCCTGGAGACCTGAGCCCAATCTCTGGGCCCACATGAAAGAGAGAGAAAACTGAGTCCTACACGTTGTCCTCTGGCTTTCACTTTGACATTATAGTGCACATGCATGTGCGCATATAATAAATAAATTAGAAATATATAAATAAATATCCAGCTGGGAGTGGTCATGCACACCTTTAATCCCAGCACTCAGGAGGCAGAGGCAGGCAGATTTTCATGAGTTCAAGGCCAGCCTGGTCTACAAAGCAAATCCAGGACAGCCAAGGCTTCATAGAGAGACCCTGTCTCCAAAAACCAAGAAGAAGAAAGAGGAGGAGGAGGGGAGGAGAAGGAGGAAGCCTGGCATGGTAGTGCACATCTTTAATCTCAGCACTCAGGAGGCAGAGGCAGGTGGATCACTGTGAGTTCAAGGCCAGCCTGGTCTACAAAAGCGAGCCCATGACAGCCAGGACTGTTACACAGAGAAACCCTGTCTCAAAAAACCTAAAAAGAAGAAAAGAAGAAGGAGGAGGAAGAGGAGGAGGGGGAGGAGGGCCAGGCGTGTGGCGCACGCCTTTAATTCCAGCACTTGGGAGACAGAGGCAGGCGGATCCCTGTGAGTTCGAGGCCAGCCTGGTCTACAAAGTGAGTCCAGGACAGCCAAGGCTAACACAGAGAGAAACCCTGTCTCAAAGAAAAAGAAGAAGAAGAAGAGGAAGAAGAGGAGGAGGAGGAGGAAGAGGAGGAAGAAGAAAGAACCGCTGAGTTTAGAAGTCTCCATCTCAGACTGCAGTGGCTCTACCCGAGCCCCCAGGAGACACTAGACTCTCTCACCAACACTCTGCTTGGTTCTGCTTCAACAGTAAGTGAGTGTGGAAAGCTCACACTTGCAGACACCATCCCAGAAGCAGTGCGGGGAAAGGCTTGTTGGATCTTTCCAAGCAACTCTGTAGGAATGGATGGTTATTATCCCTCTGTGACACAGGAGGAAACTGAGGCACAGAGGGTTTAAGGCATACAGTCTGAAAGAGGCAATGCGGAGTTTGGGAGCTAAGCTGGACATCTCTCTCCTGCGGCCTGTGCAGTCTTTGACACTGTCCCCTGGCACAAGCCCCGGAGCCGTCGGCGGCTGGGCAGCAGCATTGATGGGTAAGTGTGATTTTTCATCTTGACAAGTAGCCCTTTCACAATTCCTATTTCCCCTCTGTACCTCAAGAGGAAATGAGAAAGGGAGAAAAAAGAAAGTGGGACGTGGCAGGGCCTGATGGATGTGTAGCTCCATGACACCTTGAAACCAAAATTCCATTGTCTTTTGTCTGCCCAGAAAATGTGTGAGAGTGGGGGGGGCAGCCCAAAGGCACACCCAAGCCTATGCACCTGACAGGAGGACTTGGCACGCCTCTGGATGCCTGGGCAGGGCTCTGTCAGACACCTTTCCCCCCAGGACTGTGCAGGCAGGGAGAAGTAGGAAAGGACATCTGTGCACTAGCATGACACACTTCCAGAATAGCCAGGAACTGCCAAAGCTCCCTGGAGGTATGAGCCAGCTAGACCGGAACTCACTGCTTGTGGGTGACTTGGAGAGTGTCTAGGAAAACTTTTCTTTTTTATTATTGTTACATTTGTTGCTGGGTGCCTGTAATCATAGCTCTTGGGAGGCAGAGGCAGGTGGAGCTCTGTGAGTTAAGTTCCAGGCCAGCCAGAGAAAATGTCTCAAAACAAGGGGCTGGACAGGACTTATTCAGCAGCTAAACGAGTTTTTTACTCTTGCAGGGGACCCAGAGTCAGTCCCTAGTACCTATGTAGTGGTGCACAGCTGGCTATAACTCCAGTTCCAGCAGAACCAGAAAAACTCTTGACCTCCAAGGGCACAGCACACATATGGTGCACAGACATCCATGGAGGCATACACATGAAATAAAAAAGAAATTTTTTTAAAGACCAAACATTTGTTTATTTGGAGTGTGTGTTTGGGAGGGCTGTATCCAAATACGAATACGTGCATGCTGTGGCATACTTGCGGAGGTCACAGGGCAACTTGAAGAAAGTAGTTCTTGCCTTCTACCATGTAGGTTCCAGGAATCGAACTCAGGATATGAGGCTTGGCAGCAGGCATTTTCTCCTGCTTGAGCCATCTCACTCGCCACTGGAAAAAAAATTTCGTTTGGGCCTCAGATCCCTCGAAAACCAAAACAGCATGCTTGAGACCTAGCCTGCTTCTGGGGAAGCCATGGCTAGGAAGCCATCTGTGCTCCTGCATGCAACACCCATCTGGAGACCACAGGGTCAGCCAGTGTCCCCACGGGCTTCCAGGAATAAGCTGAACACACACAGTACCCCAGGCTTCCAGCTGTAGAGGAACATTAATTCAGAACATGGCTGTTCTGGCAAGAGATCACATCCAAAGGTTTTCTAGGTCTGTGTGATCTGGCTGGAATAGAAACATGCCTTTAATCCAGGAGACAGAGGCAAACAGATCTGAGTTCGAGGCCAGCCTGGTATACAGCAAGTATCAAGTAAAGAAAAGCTTAGGTCCAGGCGTGGTGGCACATGCCTTTAATCCCAAACGAAGGTAAAGTTTGTAAAAGGAAGCACCCATGTTTGAAAGTGATATCTAATTGAGTGGCAGAAAAAGTAACAAATCAGAGAAGATTTGACAGAATGACAGAATAGGATACGCCCAACTCTCATGAGAAGAGAGAGGAAAGGGAAGCTACTTGAGAGGCAGTTGTTTTGCCAGGACAGTAATAGAGAGATGGGTTGCAGACAGAGAACTCAGGTGAAGATGGAATGAGCCAGAAAACGAGAAGAAGCCGGAAGACTAGAGCAGATTGCTGAGTTAGTTTGAGGCCAAGCAGAGCACTTCCGGGAGAGAGAGAGAGAGAAGCCAGATCAAATAAGTCAGCTGGGAGAGGAGATTGAGCCACAACAGCTGAGTTAAACCAGCCAGCCCGGAGCTCAGAAAGAACAAGGTGAGCTTATTAAGCAGTAAAGTCTCAGAGGCTGAAAACATTCTAGGC
This sequence comes from Acomys minous, assembly GCF_964271855.1. NCBI lineage: Eukaryota > Metazoa > Chordata > Mammalia > Rodentia > Muridae > Acomys > Acomys minous. The sequence goes on along the minus strand of NC_140487.1, from coordinate 110,604,353 downwards.
CTAGGTTAGATTGTACAGAGGCTAGAAGCTTCCAGGACTAGGCCTAGGTTAGCAGACAGAGGCAGTTAGCCTCCCAGACAACAATTGAGCTAAGAGAATAAAAGTCACTTTTACAGCCAGCCGTGGGGGCTGGCAGGGAGGGCGGGATAGGTGAAAATTGAGTGAAGAATTGAGTCACATCTGAGAGGCTGAGGCCCAGCTGGTGGAATGGTCACCTAATGTCTATGAAGGCCGGGGTTTGATGGCCAGCATTGCATAAACCAAGTGTGGGGGTGCATAGGCGTAACCCCAGCACCTGAGCCGTGGAGGCAGGAAAACCAGATAAGCACATCATCCTCAGTTGCACAGCCGGTTTAAGGTCAGCTTGGACCATGTGAGACTCTGTCAAACAAACAAACAAAACAAAACAGCTGGAGAGATGGCTCAGCAGTTAAGAGCACTGGCTGCTCTTTCAGAGGACAGAGTTCAGTTTCCGGCACCTACATAGTGGCTCACAACCATCTGTAACTCTCGTTTAGGGGGATCCAATGCCCTCTTCTAGCCTCAGGCACCAGGAACACACACAATGCACATACATGTAGGCAAAACGCTTAGACACGTAAGATTTTTTTTAAGGCCTGTTGTGGTGGTGCATGCCTGAATCCCAGCACTCTGGAGGCAGAAACAGGTGGATCTCTGAGTTCCAGGCCACCCAAGACTATATAATGAGACATTGTCTCAAAAAACCAAAATAATAACAATAAATACTTTTGAATTTTCAAGACAAGCTTTCTTTGTGTGGTCTTGGCAGTCCTGGACTGACTTTGTAGACCAGGCTGGCCTCGAACTCACAGAGATCCACCTGCCTCTGCCTCCCAAGTACTGGGATTACAGGTGTGCACCACCACTCCCGGCTATAAGATTTGTTGTTGTTGTTGTTGTTGTTGTTGTTGTTGTTATTGTTGTTGTTGTTGTTAAAGCAAATTTGCCAGGCAGTGATGGTGCATGCCTTTAATCTCAGTACTTGGGAGTCAGGCAGTTGAAGTCTAGCCTGGTCTACAGAGTGAGTTCCAGGACAGCCAAGGCTATACAGAGAAACCTTGTCTCAAAAAAACTGGGGGGAAAAAAAGAGAGAGAGCAAATTCATCAGCTGTGTATCAACAGTCAGGCTCCAGGCACACAGCAGTGTCTCCCAGAATCCTTCCCACTACTCCATGAGGTACAATCCTCTAAGAATCGGTTCTTCCAAAAACCCCGCATGAGTGACTGATGTGCCAAGATCACAGCGAGTGGCAGAGCAGGGTACCTGAAGATGGGCAATCAGCTCCAGGAGACTAAGGGAGACTTGAAAGAATGAAGTTTGGGGCCGGGCGTGGTGGCGCATGCCTTTAATCCCAGCACTCGGGAGGCAGAGGCAGGCGGATCGCTGTGAGTTCGAGGCCAGCCTGGTCTACAAAGTGAGTCCAGGCCAGCCAAGGCTACACAGAGAGACCTTGTCTCGAAAAACAAAAAAAACAAAAAAAACAAAAAAAAAAAAGAATGAAGTTTAGGGGGACCAGCAGAGACCTTGGGGTGCTTGGGCAGGGAGGGCATGGTACGGGTGGAGGGGTACATGCCCTGCTCCTGATCTTCAGGGACCCTGAGAATCCACCTCTGCCAACAGAACCAGCCAGAAGGGGTTCTGAGTGCTCAGAGCCACCTCAGCAGGGAAGGGACATGTGCCCAGGGGGTTGGGAAAGCAAGGTGGCAGAGCACACCTGCCAGGCCTTGGCTGGAAGCACACAGAAGGGGATGTGGATGGGGTAGGAGTCTTGTCCCCTCCTACCAGCTGGCAGGTATCCCCCTGCCCTGGGGTCTTTGGCTGGGTTTAGCAACTGAGCCTCTTGGATGTCTGTGGCTCCCCTAGAACGTGACCAGCCATGGCGGCCCACCAGCCCCTTCCAGACATCACTAGATGAATGCGGGTGCCCAGATTCACTCTGAACTGAGGCAGACAGGCATGTGACCCAGAAGGGATTTGGTACTCAGAGACCATAAACCACCCTGGTGACAGCAGTGTGACGGGTCAGAGTCCTTGGTGAGTCATCTGCGCTCTGGTTAATGGCTCTAATGATGAGCCCTTAGCTCCTGGGAAGCTGGGAGAAGAGGAAGGAGGGGCCTGTTCTTTTGGGCACTTGATGTTGGTCTTTCTCTCTTAGGGGTGTGTGTGTGTGTGTGTGTGTGTGTCTGTCTGTCTGTCTGTCTGTCTGTCTGTCTGTATCTGTCTGTCTGTCTGTCTGTCTGTCTGTATATCTGTCTGTGTGTGTGAGGTGTGTGTGTGAGTAGATGAGTGTGTGAGAATGTGTGAGTGCACGAGCATATGTGAGTGTGTCTGTGTGTCTGTGTGTGTGTGTGTGTGTGTGTGTGTGTGTGTGTGTGCATGCTTATCAAGGCCAGAGGTACCTTCAAACTCAGAGACCCACCTGACTCTGCCCCCTGGGTGCTGAGATTAAAGGCGTATTCTACCATGCCTGGTTGCCATCTTATTCTTTTAATTATTATATTACTTGACAATTTCACGAATGTAGTCTAACTGCTCTCTGCCCCACCCCTTCTCCCGTCTCCTCATCTCTGCCAAGCTCTCATTGAACCTGGGGCTCGGTGACTTAGCCAGGCTGACTGCGCTCCAGAGAGAGTCGCCTGTCTCCACTCTCCCAGCACTGGGCCTACAGATACGGCTACTGACGATCTGAACTCGGGTCCTCTCGTTTGTACAGCAGGCACTTTGCCGACAGCCGTCTCCCCCACCTCCCCACCTCTTTTCTCTGAGACAGGGTCTCACAGTGTAGCACTGAGGATGACCCTGAAACTGACTGATCCTTCCATCTCTGCCTCCCCAGTTTTGGGATTGCAGGCTCACACCACCGTGTCCAGTTTATTCTGTGCTGGCAATCAAACCTAGGGCTTCATGAGTGCTGGGTGAGCTCTCTGTCAACTAACTACTTCCCTTTTTTTCTCCTGATCCCCTTTGTCCCACCTTAGTAGGTAAAAATCTGACAACAGCTGTCAAGAGCTCGTAACTGCAGAGGACCCAAGTTCAGTTTCCAGCAGCCACTGGTAACTCCAACTACAAGGGCTCTGGTGCCCTCTTCTGGCCTTAGTGGGTATTGCATTCATGTGCGCGCGCACGCACACACATACACACACATACACACACACACACACACACACACACACACCACACACACACCACACCCCCAAGCTCAGACTTCTGATTTAAAATAATAATTCTAACTTGGGGCACAGAAAAGTGACAGCCACCATATGTCTCAATGTTTTTTTTTCCCCTCTGGTCCAAAATATTTCTATGTCCCAAAGCACACAAGCTCACCTTAGACCAGACAAGGAAAAAGGTATGGGGGTGGGGGCGGGGGGGCAGGGGGCGGCTAGGGGACAGGGTTGGAGGCAAAAGAGAAAGTGATAGGGGGGTGACGGAATTGGGGTTAGGGTTCGTGGCTTATGCTCCCACCAGGCCTGCCAACCGCAGTGTGGTCTCAGCCACCAGGCCCTGACTCCTCTCTCCTTGCACCCCAACCCCCAGTCCATCGAATGACCACCAACGTGAAGAGCAGGGACTAGCCCTCAGCCCTTGTCCCATAGCCAGACTCTCTGGGTCCTAGCTGAAGATTAACACAAATCACCCAAAGCCTAATGGGCCTGAGATAGAGGCAGGGATGGAGGGAGGCAGAGCCAGGCAATCGGAGCCGCCTCTGACAGGCTCACTGCCTCCGGAAGGAGTCTAGCATTCCTTGGCAAGTCTGACTGCCTTTTACTTAGGTAATAAATGTGGAACCCAGGAAGCAGGCGCCATGCTCTTGTTTAATCTCTCATTCCTGGGCTCAGCTCTGACAGGCAAGGCTGTGCCGCCTGCCACAGCCAAGGCACGGCAGCATGTGGGCACGCAGGGCCAAGGCTGCCCAAACACACATTCCCTTCTGGTTCCAGCTCTTTCCATGTGGAGAGAGAGAGAGAGAGACAAGCAGGGACAGCAGGCACAGAGCAGAAGCCAGGCGCTAATTCCATCAAAGGCCCTGGTGCACACTGTAAACCACCCAACGCAACCGGAGCGGTTTGTCACCAAAGCCCCAGAGGAATTGACTCAGAAGGCTGTGTTACAAATCCTTCCAACATGAGGCCGACTCTGTTGTCTGGAGCTGAGTTCCTGCTAAGGAGCAAAGCAGGAAGTATTGAGACCAAGTTCAATTGCAAGCCATGTGGTGGCAAGAGCAGCCAAAGGCAGGCCTTCGGCCCTTCCAGCAAGGCCTGAGGTTGGGGGCAGAGGGAGAGACAGGCCTGAGATCAGAAGCCAAAGCCTTTGGGCAGCTGTTTCTGCATTGTCCTGAGTCTGAAAGACTCACACCCCTGGGCCTCCTCACAGAGACTGAAGCTCCCGTGACTACAACACAACAGCCCTCTAACGTCAGGTGGCAGAGAGGCAAGAAAACTGGGAAGAGCTGAGAAGTGTTTGAAATGAAAATCCCAAAAGTTTGATTTTGTGGAGGGGGGGGGCAATAAAGACTCAGGAGCCAGATGCTGGGGTGAAAATCTGCTAGCTCAGAGAGGCAGAGAAAGCAGTCATCTGACCTTCCTACCCATGTCTCAGAGGAAAGACCGAAAAAGCTCACTAGCCCAGCTGACAGCCCAGGAGGAAAAGTAAAAAAAAAAAAAAAAAAAAAAAGCAAAAAATAAATAAATAAAAAGAAAAGAAAAGGCAGATCTTTGTGAATTCGAGGCCAGCCTGGTCTACAAGTGAGTCCAGGACAGCCAGGGCTACACAGAGAAACCCTGTCTCGAAGAAAGAAAGAAAGAAAGAAAGAAAGAAAGAAAGAAAGAAAGAAAGAAAGAGAGAAAGAAAGAAAAGAATTGGGAATTTACAGTTCACAATCTCAGGGATCACAATGGGATCAAATATCCTGCAACAAGGAAGAGACGCCCATTGTAATAGGAACCCAGGCTGCCTGCCTGTGCATCACAGGCCTTGGGGGATTGGGGCTTTGGAGTCTAGAACTTATAGAGAACCCCCAGAGAAGAGCAAGATGGCACAGTGGGTAAGGATGCCTGCCTCCAAGCCTGAACCTGAACTCAGTCCCTGGAGCCCACAGGAAGGAGAGCACAGTGTCCTGAAAGTTGCCCTGTTGCTTCTGTTCACAGGAGAGCTGTGGCACCTGCATGCCCACTCAACACACACACAAATTAATTACTAATTAAATGTAATTGTTTGATACAAGATCCCAAGGTGTAGATTTGGTTGACCTTGAACTGACAGATCCATCTGCCTCTATCTCCTCATCTCTGAAATTCAATTTGGATACCACCAGACCCAGTTTAAAAGAAAACAAAATTTAAAAAAACAAACAAACAAACAAAAAGGACAAGGCGCACCTTTAATCCCAATACTTGGGAGGCAGAGGCAGGTGAATCTCTGTGAGTTCGAGACCAGCCTGGTCTACAGTGTGAGTTCCAGGACAGTCAAGGACAGGACAGACATATCTCAGCCCTGTCTCAAAAGCCCAAAAGAAAAATAAGGGGGGGGGGGCAGGCTAGAGGGATGGCTCAGCCGTTAAGAGCACTGGCTGCTCTTGCAGAGGTCCCTAGTTTAGGCCCCAGCACCCACATTAGGTGGCTTACAACTGCCTGTAACTCCAGGTCTGGAGAACCTGCCCTCTGCCTTGTCCAGTACCCATGATGCACACAAACTCACACAGGCATACACACATGCAAATAAAAAGAAAATCAATAATTAAAAAAATAACGGAGAGTGTGGTAGAAGAAACCGTCTAAGATCAACCTCTGACCTACACGCACACTCACGCACGCACGCACGCACGCACGCATGCACACACCTGCATATGCACATACGCACGTGTACACACACACACACAAGAAGACAGATTCCTTTGTGCCACCGTGGAGTGACAGAGGGACTCTGTCTCTGGGGCTTTCTCTCCTGTGGGAAAGACACAGCCAGATGCGCCATGGCAGCCTTCTGCCTGCTCCCATCACTAACTCTTCTCTCTACAAGAATCCAAGACAGCAAAGGAGATCCCCGCAGAGTCCACCCGACTTTCAAAGAAAAGCAACACGGGGGCAGCTTGTTGCTGTGAATGGCTCGGTGATTTGTTTTTTGTTTTTTGGTTTTTGTTTTTTTTGGTTTTTTGAGACAGGGTTTCTCTGTGTAGCCTTGGCTGTCCTGGACTCACTTTGTAGACCAGGCTGGCCTCGAACGCACAGTGGTGCGCCTGTCTCTGCCTCCCAAGTGCTGGGATTAAAGGCGTGTGCCACCACCGCCCAGCAAGAGCACCTTTCTTGCACAGCACCCGAGTTGAGTTTCTTGTGCTCAGGTAGTGGCTTCACCCCCACCCATAGCTCCTGTTCCCAGGGCCAGACATCGCATATCTTCTTCTGGCTTCCATGGGCACCACATACATACGTGATACACCTGCGTGCATTCATGAAAAAGCACACACTCGTCACATAAGATAAAAATAAATAAATTAGAGTTCGAGCCGGGCAGTGGTAGCACATGCCTTTAACCCCAGCACTCGGAAGGCAGAGGCAGGTGGATCGCTGTGAGTTCGAGGCCAGCTTGGTCCAAAATGAGTCCAAGAAAGTCAAGGCTGTACAGAGAAACTCTGTCTTAAAAAAAAAAAATAGAGTTTGAGTAAATGAGTCCTAATTGTAGAAGGGAAGAGGAAAGAAAATAAATGTATGTGAAATCTAAAAATAAATAAAGAAGTAAATTTTTTAAAATGAAGAGCACTTCTGGTTTGGCCAGATCCAGAACTTTAAAAATACATCTCAAGGCTTTCACTAGATTGGGAGTGATGCCAACAGGGTCCAGGCAATAGTCATTACCAGTTATTTGCGTGTTTCCTTCAGAAGCAACTTGCTTCCATCTGTGCGCTGAACCTGCCCGCCTTCAGCAGCTGCCGGGCGCGCTCCTGGACTCGGCCACCTGGCAGGCACGTGAAGGCAGCTCTGACAGGCAGCATGAATGTGAGAGGCCAGCTCCGATCTGAGCTTTCAAGGACCTGTTGGGCTCTCAGTGGGTTCTGAGTCCTCCAGAGAGGCACCAAGAGGCAGCAGACACACAGGACGAAGGCTGGACATGGTGGCACACGCCTTTAATCCTAGCATTTGGGAGGCAGAGGCAGGGAGACCGCTGTGAGTTCAAGGCCAGCCTGGTCTACAAAATGAGTCCAGGAAAGCCAAGGCTACATAGAGAAACTCGGTCTCGAAAAACCAAAAAAAAGAAAAAAAAAAAAGGACAAAAGCAGATTGTCAAAGGCCAGCCATCCAGACCCAGGCAAGTACCATGTGGTACCCAAGCTCTGGCAGGCAGGCAGTCAAGAGGAGCAGATGGTAGTGCCCTGCCCTCTATAAGAAGAGCTTCACTGGGCGGTGGTGGCTCACGCCTTTAATCCCAGCACTCGGGAGGCAGAGACAGGCGGACTGCTGTGAGTTCGAGGCCAGCCTGGTCTACAAAGCGAGTCCAGGACAGTCAAGGCTACACAGAGGAAACCCTGTCTTGAAAAAAAACAAAAAACAAAACCAAACAAACAAAGAAGAGCTTCAGCTCAGGGACAGTAAGATGTGTGCCCAGGGGACAAGCACTTAGGTCTCAAGTTCAAATCCCAGTCCGCTCAACAGTGGGGCTTGGAGCCTGTAACATAAACCTCCAAGGAGTTGCCTCTTGTCTGTAGGCAAACAACTCTTTTCTAAGAGGCCTTGGATGGATACACCCATCAAGGGAAGCACTCCCCCAAGGCAACTATTCTAAAAACACCAAAGATTAAAAGAGTCACGTGCCTGTTTGTGGTGTCTTCTATTTATCCTGAAGGCAAGGGGGGTAATTGGGGGGGGCTTGGGGGAGGAGTACCTTAAGAGCCCATACCTAAGCCAGGATGACCAAGGCTAAAAGCTAAGACCTGCATTTCCTCCCATAGCCCCACCAGGACAAGTCGCAGGTGCCCCGGCTCTAAACCCAGACCTCTCATCTTTGGCTCCTCTGCCCCATGTCTCAGAGATGTTTGGTCCAAGCCCACAGCCGGCCACGGCCACGCCTCATGGAGGCTTCTGGCTCCTCTCATTAAAGACCTCGATATAACCTAATGGGCTAAACGGGGCACCGGTTCTATATGATTAATTAATTAGGGTCCTACTGGGAAGGATAATAATATCAGAACTTAAGTAAGACTGCAAGGCCTAGCTGTCAGCCTATAAAAGGAAAACCAAGCTAGCGAGATCAGACGTCCAAGATGGAGGGAGCTCGTGGGTAGACATGGCTCTGACCACCTGGCTCTGATCAAGAAATCAACCGGAGTCCTAGCCCCAGAACTGACAAGATGGAAGGGAAGAAGCAGTTCCCAAAAGCTGTCCCCTGTCCGCGTGCACGCGCGCGCGCGCACATACACACACACACACACACACACAATAAGTACAGATAGACGGTTCAAGTCCTGATAGATTAGCTATCACATTCAAAGCCAGCCTAGATAACTTATTTTTTTCAAGACAGGCTTTCTCCATGTAGCCCTGGCTGTCCTGGAATTCACTCTGTAGACCAGGCTGGCTTCGAACTCATACAGCTCTACCTGTCTCTGCCTCCTGAGTGCTGGGATTAAAGGAGTACGCCACCACCGCCACCGCCGACACCACCACCCAGCCTAGGTAACATTTTTTAAAATGCATTCACTGAGTCATCTCCTTGGCACCACCACCCCCCAAAAAAGTTGTGGTTTTTTTTTTTTTAGGGACTCTGTATGTAGCTCAATGGTAAATCAAAGGTAGGATACTTGCCTAGTATTTTGAGGCCCAGGATTCAACCTTCACTTGCAATCCCTAGATTCCATGTCAAAGACAAAAAGAAGCCTGAGTCTTGGTAGCACAAGCCTTTAGTCCTAGCACTCGGGAGGCAGAGGCAGGCGGATTGCTGTGAGTTCCAGGCCAGCCCGGTCTACAAAGTAAGCCCAGGGCAGTCAAGCCTACACAGAGAGACCCTGTCTCGAAAAACCAAAAGGAGGAGGAGGAAGAGGAGGAGAAGCCAGCACTGATGAGGCAAAGGCAGGCATGTCTCTGTAAGTGTAAAACCAGCCTGGTTTACATAGCGAGATCCTGATTGAAAGAGAGAGAAAGAGAGAGAGAGAGAGAGAGAGAGAGAGAGAGAGCCGGGCATGGTGGCACCCGCCTTTAATCACAGCACTCAGGAGGCAGAAGCAGGCATATCTCTGTAAGTTCAAGGCCAGCCTGTGGCCTACAAAGTGAGTTCTAGGACAGCCAAGGCTACACAGAGAGACCCTGTCTCGAAAAACCAAAAAAAAAAAGCTGCTGTACATAGCATGCGAATGAGTGTGGCCCTGTCCCAGTAAAATTGTATTTACAGAAACAAGCCATGTGCTAGATTTGGCTCAAGATTCTATTGCTTCCATGATTAGGGGTCACTTTCTTTGATAACTACGGCTTTCTCTACATAAAACCCAAGTCACGGTTCACTGGGGTCGTTTTAGACACGAGGAAGGATCTAGAATAAGAGATACTTGAGACGTGGGCTTCTTTCAGGGTCTCTTGGTCACATGACCCTCCAGCCCACCACACCTGATAGTCTCTACACCTGCTGTCTCCAGATCACCGAAAGGCTTCGAACTCTCACACGATCTCTGGGGGCAGCAAAATGCCCAGATTGCCCGTCCCCGTGCGAGCAGACCCCAGGTGTAGCCAGAGAACTCCCGTTTCTAACAAACCCCCCCAAAAGATGCTCTAGTAGTCAGAGCACCCCCGGCTGAAAACTGCAGGGCTGAGCGCGGGCTGAAAAACCTGAATGTCTGCTGCCACCTAGTGGGCAGATGACGGCAGCACCTCTGCCAACAATTCCCTTGCTTCTGAAGTGTATCCAAAAAATCACACTTCTTTTTGTCCTGGGGAAGAATCCGTTCTTATGGCCAATCTGTCGTCTGTATACTTGGGATTCCATCACAGTACTCCAAGCTCCTTGAAAGAAACGAGGTGTCACGTTATTTATAATAACATGGCAGGGATTTTAAACCGACTTAAACCAGAAACAGACTATTTTCCACCAAGGGGAAAAAAACATCTTAAATATCTAAATAGAAGCAAACTGCTGCTGGCATCGCACTCTGGCAAATCTCCCATCACCAGATGCTCATACCTCTTCTGAAAAGCAAATCCACACACTGCTCCTCCAGCCCCTGCCAGCAAACCACCCCTGACCTGGTGCAGCCTGTGAGATCCGGCAGGAGGCGGCTTCCTTCCAGACTTCTGCAAACACCCAACAACAGTAGTGCAAATGTCTACCTTATAGGGCAGGAAAGCAAAAGGCTGTTTTTAAAACCAAGGTCATGCTGGACATGATGGCGCACGCCTTTAACCCAGCACTTGGGAGGTGGAGGCAGGCGGATCACTGTGAGTTCGAGGCCAGCCTGGTCTACAAAGTGAGTCCAGGACAGTCAAGGCTACATAGAGAAAACCCTGTCTCGAAAAACCAATAAATAAGAGGCACAGTGGCACACGCCTTTAATCCCAGCACTTGGGAGGCAGAGGCAGGCGGATCGCTGTGAGTTCGAGGCCAGCCTGGTCTACAAAGTGAGTCCAGGACAGCCAAGGCTACACAGAGAGATCCTGTCTCAGAAAAAATAAATAAATAAATGATAAATAATAAAACCAAGGTTGTGGCCTGAGGACTCAGCTCCACTGGTAGATTGTGTGCTTAGCATGTGCTTAGCATGTGCTTAGCATGAAGGAAGGCAAGGGTGAGATTCACATGTTGCCTAGACTGGGCATGGTGGTGCACACCTGCTATCTCAGGATTCCAGAGGAGGCGGCACGGGAATGGGGAATTTGAGGTCATCTTCAGCTGCAGGTTTCAAGACCAGCATGGCAGACAAAAAAAGCCTGCCTACGAATGAATGAGCTTGAGAGGTGATTATCTCTAATTTTCATTTTTCAAGTCACATATGCGTTGGCCTGAGTTTGTACCTGGGTTCCACTGTGCATCCAAAGTTCCCCTCCACTTTCCACCCCCGCCCCCCGAACATCGTGTTCGTTTGTTAGGCATGGTGTTCCATGCCTAGGATTCCTCAGGAGGCTTAGGTAGGAAGATCAAAGGCTACCTAGCAAGACACTGTCTCAAAAAAAAAGGCTGTGAAGACGGCCTGGTGAGATAGCTCAGTCAGTAATGTGTTTGCCATGCAAGCACAGAGCCCTGAGTTCAAGCCCCCCCAGAATCTATACTGAACATAGTGGCATGTATGTGCTTATAAGCCCAGCGGTGCTGGGAAGCAGAGGCAGGGGGATCCCTGGAGCTCAGTGGCAAGCCAACCCAGTGTACTTGGTGAGCTCCAGGCCAAATGAGAGACCCTGTCTCAAAAAACAACAAGATGGAGAAGCTGGGGAGACAGGTCAGGGGTAAAAGTCGTTGCCACAAAAGCGGAGGACAATCGTGTGGAACCCACCCCACCCTCCTCAGCATGCACGCAAATGCTCGGTGGGCACAGCAGGCCGCCTGTAACCCCAGCCCCTGAAATCAGCCAGGGCACCCCTGGAGTCAGCTGGTACAGAGACTGGCAGTCACAGTGAGCTGAGTTTGACTGAGAGGCTCTGCCTCAAAGAATAAGATGGACGAGGAGAGGAAGGAGACTCCCAACACCAGCCGTGGGCCTCTACACACATGTGCATTCACACACATGAGAACACATATCCATACATGCACACTCACACGCGCACACACACATACACACATGCACACACACAGGAAGAGAAACTATATTCTGCCCAAGTGTAATTAGCCACTCCCTCATGCTGGCTCCCACCAAGATCCAGGTCCTTAACTCCAGCTTGCACCAAATAAAGGAACACGCGACCATCCACAGCAGATGACTTGGACTCCAGCTTGGTGGCTTCTGGAGTTTTGTCAGCGTGGAGAAGCATTAGAGCCGTGCTACAAAGGATGGCGTGGTACCAGGAAAACAGAGATGACAGGGACCAACCGGAACGGGTTTTTTTGATGCCAGCAGTTTATATTTGATCTCCAGATGCGAAACAGCTGACAGCTAATTAGCTCGGCTCAGATCTCCATAGAGCCCACCCCACCCCCCCACTCCTGCACACATGCTGCGGGCAAGCCAGTGTGAACACGTGTCTGCCTGGGGTTGCGCTTTGAAGGATAATTCTCTGGAATGAACGCCCTTGGAAACGCTGGAGATCTGGAACCCTGGCATGTGGGACCTGCGTGGTGCGGTCTCTCTCCATCAGGGCTGATCCTGGAGCAGGTAACCAGGGGACCTTTTGTGCTGAGGAGATGATCCTGTCCATCCTAGGGAGGGGAGGGGACACTGTCCAGCTTTGAGTTTCAGTGGAGGAGAACCTGTTAACTGCCCGCCTCGGCGATCCAGAGCTACTGGGCATGAGCTGTGAAGCCGATGATGAAAACCCAATTATGGTACATTCTCTGATGAGCTGTGTGGGAGGGACCAGGGGAAAGGCTCAGAGCAGCCGCTAAACTCCCCACCATGCCTCCCTTCTGTCTGTCTGTTGGCTGGTTCCAGTTTGAAGAGACAGCAGGAGTCTGGAACCCTCTCCCCAGAGGTCTCCAGCTAAGGATGATGCATTTTCCCCTCCCTTTCTCCCCCTCCTCCCTTCACCTCCCACCAAAAAGGTGGATCACTGTGAGTTCAAGGCCAGCCTGGTCTACAAAAGTGAGTCCAGGACAGCCAAGGCTACACAGAGAAACCCTGTCTCGAAAAAACAAAAACAAAAACAAAAGCCAAGCAAACAAACAAAAAACAGCTGAAGAATCAGACTGAGGCCATGAAATGACTCCTGAGAACCCTCTGTAGAACGCTGGTTCTCAGTTCTGTATCATGTAAGTTCCTGGGCTATGCTTGGTCTCCGGCTGAGGCATCCGTGGCCATCCCAAACCCCATGGTTGTCTGGCAAAGGTGACGCACACAACTTGTCTTTCCCTGAAGTGGAATTGCTTCTGTGAGCCACAGGATTTGTTTGGGATCAGTGTCTCAAGAATGGGGTTTGAAAAGTGGGCCTGGAACTCCAAGCTGTGGGCCCGGATTGCCGTAGGCAATCTATAATGAGATCTGATTTAATTTATTATTTGTACAGCATGTGTGCCTGCGTGTTCACCTGAACACCAGAAGAGGGCACCAGATCTCATTATAGATGGCTGTGAGCCACCATGTGGTTGCTGGGAATTGAACTCAGGACCTTTGGATGAGCAGACAGTGCTCTTAACCTCTAAGCCATCTCTCCAGCCCCATAATCAATCTCTCTCTCTCTCTCTCTCTCTCTCTCTCTCTCTCTCTCTCTCTCTCTCTCTCTCTCTCTCTCTCTCTCTCTCTCTCTCTCTCTCTCTCTCTCTCTCCCCCGCCCCCCAGAAGAGAGATGTTTTCAATCTAACACACACCCCTGTCTTGATAAATAGGCTGCCCACCTCAAACTAGTAGGTCCCCCAGTCTTAGACTCAAATCTGGATCCAGGATAGACTCTCTTTACTCACCAGAGTCCTGTATCAGATGTTTTGTCCCAGCAGCAGCTGCTAGCAGTTAAGCTAACTTCCTGCTCTGGAGCCTGCTCTCCGTCCTCTCCCTCCCAAGCTCCAGCTTCCCATCTCTTTCCAGCACCCATCTTGTTCCAGGCTTTAGCATATGGTAATTTATCCCGACCCCCTGGCACTCCAGTCCTAACACTCCTAGCGTGGAATGAGGGTTCACACGCTTTGGAAGCAATGGCTTCATAGATCGCCTTTCCCCTGGAATCTTTTGGTGGCTGAGTCTGCTCTAGGAGCCCCCAGACATCACCCCCAAGTGGATCTTCCAAAAGCTTGACATTCCAGACCAACCAACCGGACCTTCCACATACAGTAGAAATTTCTCACTGTACAGTCATAGGCAAAAACCGTAACCATTTTACTGACATACAATTCACTGACCATAAAGTTGACTCTTTTAAGGCACATGGCTCAGCGGTTATTAGTATTAGGGGTTGTGCAACCATCACCATAATATAATTCTAGAATATTCTTATCACCCCAAAAGGAACCCCCAAGGCTGTTAGCAGTCACTCCCCATCATTTGCTCACCCACCTCTCCCAACCCCTAACAACCATTAGTTTTCCTTCTGTCTGTATGGATTTACCTATTCTGATCAGTTCACAGTAATACAATTAGACAGGATATGCAGTCTTTTGTGTGTGACTTCTTTTAGTCAGTAAAACGCTCTCAATATTTACTCATGTTATAATGAATATCAGTACTCTGTTCCTTTTCATGGCTGAATAATATTCCCTGATCTAGATATAGTAGATATAGATCTACATTTTATTTATCCATTCATTGATTGATAGATGTTTTGATTGTTTACGCTTTTTTATATCATAAACAATGTTACTGTCACTTACAAGTTTTTATGTGGCAGTACAATTTTAACGTCCTTGGGTATGTTCTAACTAGGAAGGGAATTGATACATTATTTGGTTATATGATTTTACATTTAACCACTTGAACATTCTCGCTGTAGTGTTCAGGGTTTCTATTCTTTCACGTACTCCCAGTGCTCTTTTCTGTTTTGGCATTTTTATTTATTTATTTATTTAGGCTTATTTCATTTTAATTATGGATATATGTGTGCACATGTGAGAGTCTGTGGATATTTGAGTGCAGGTGTCCTCAGAGTCCAGAAGAGTCGGATCCCCTGGAGCAGAAGTTGCAAGTGGCTGCGAGCTGCCAGATACGAGAACTGCACTGGGGCCTGAGTACCTGCTCGTAACTGCTGAGCCACCTCTCTGGCCCCTTTTAAGGTCTTGGGGGGGGGGGGGTTGTAGGGGTGGGTTGTTGGTCTCACAGAGCCCAGGCTGACCACAGACTCAGTACATGGCTGAGGATGGCCTTGGACTGTCAGTCCTCAGCCCCCCCCCCACCTCCTCTGTGGTGGGATCGTAGAGCTGTGTCACCTCGTAGTTTTACTTGGTGCTGGCAATCAAACACAAGGCTCAGGGCATGTTAGCAGAGCACTCTAGAGGCCAACCCCAGGCCCTGTGGCTTCCATGGTTAAGGATTTCATGAACTGATAAAGTACAGCACTTCACACTCCACCCCCACCAGACTGTAGGGAGGTTGGTTTTGATAAAAACTTTTTTTTTCTTTCTTTTTTTTTTTTTTTTTTGGCGAGTCAGGGTTTCTCTGTGTAGCCCTGGCTGTCCTGGACTCACTTTGTAGACCAGGCTGGCCTCGAACTCACAGAGATCCACCTGCCTCTGCCTCTCGAGTGCTGGGATTAAAGGCATGCACTACCACACCCACCCAGCCTTTTTTCTAGTTTTCTTAAGGGAGTCTCTCACCAAACTATACAAGCTCACAGTATACAAATGTGACTGATTTTGAATCTGTGCACCTCAAGTCCTATGGGGGGGAGGCCTCTTAATCAGACTCCATCACAGAAAGCCTGCTTACTCTCCCTGGGCCTCTTCCTGTCCTCAGCCTGTCCCTGCACGCATGGCCCCTCAGCACCAGGAAAGGATTGGGCTTCATTTGAGGGCTTCTGTAGGTAAGACTGACAAGTGTGTGCCAGGCAGTGGCGCACCCCTTTAATCCCAACACTTGAGAGGCAGAGGCAGGCAGATCTCAGAGTTCGAGGCCAGCCTGGTCTACAGAGTGAGTCCCAGGACAGCCAGGGCTACACAGAGAAACCAAAATGGGGGGGGGGGGGACCGAAACAAGAAAGAAAGAGAGGGAGGGAGGGAGGGAGGGAGGGAGGGAGGGAGGGAGGAAGGAAGGAAGGAAGGAAGGAAGGAAGGAAAGAAGGAAGGGAGGAAAGTGTGGGGCTGACATGGTGGCTCAAGGATAGGAGCACAAGCTTCTCTTACAGAGGACCAGGATTTAATTCCCACAGCTACCAGTGGTCCCAAGGAACCTAACACTCTGTCCTGGGCTCTTGAGCACACATATAGTGCACAGACAGATATGTGGTCAAAAAAAAACCACACACATAAAATAAATAACAACAACAACAAATAAATAAATAAAATAAAATAATCAAAAACAAAAAGCAAAAAAAATTTTAAAAAACAAAACAAAAAAATAACAGAACTTTTTAAAAAGAATGATAAGTATGAAAGCAGGATATCCAAATAATCTATATTTTACATGCTTCACATTGAATGTGTGTGAGTGTGACAACATGCTTCTGTGTGAGTGTGTAAGAGTGGGAGTACCTGTGTATAAGAAGAGTGAGAGTGTTTGGGACTCTATGTGGGTTGTGTGTTTCTGTGTGAATGTGTGCCAGTGTGTGTGTGAATGTGAGTGAGTCCGGGTGTGTCTTTGTATGATGGTGTGTGTTAGTATGTTAGTGGTTGTGTATGTGTGACTGTGTATGCATTTATGTGTGAGAGAGTGTGAGTGTCTGTGTGGGTGTGCATATTATTGCAGGGGTAATAGTATGTATGGCTATGTTTGTTAGTGGAGAAGGAGAGTGTGTCTGTGTGTCTGTGTGTGTGTGTGTGTATGTGTATGTGTGTGTGTATTTGATATCGAGAGGAAGGGAGAGGAAAGGGGTCAGGGGAGGGAGAGAGAGAACGCCGGCGTGTGCTCAGTGGGAAAAGGCACTTCTGTGAAGCCAGACAACCTGAATTTGAGTTCCAGGACTGACATGGTAAGAAAGAACCAACTCTATTTTGTTTTGTTCTGTTGGTTTTGGCTTTTCGAGACAGGGTTTCTCCATGTAGCCTTGACTGTCCTGGACTCATTTTATAGACCAGCCGGGACTCGAACTCATAGCGATCCGCCTGCCTCTGCCTCCGCCTCCCTGAGTGCTGCGATTACAGGCGTGTGCCACTGTGCCCAGCTCAGAGAACCAATTCTAGAAAGTTGTTCTCTGAACTCCACACATTCTCAGACATATGCACTAGTGCGTTTACAGTTAGTTTCAGCTTGGAGAATCAAGCTTTGTATCCGTTGCCAGTTACAAGCAGTATTGGCCCCCAATCACTGACTCTATGCCCCGCCTCAGTTTGCCCTGTGGTGTCAAAGTTGGCCTTCGACACCTTGCTTTGAAGCTTTCCCAGATACAATCTGTAGTATGTGCCAGACAATTATTCTTAAATTGGTCTGTCCTGAGAAATTTCTGCTGTTAATATTTAGTGCATGCTTACTAGCATTTATGCACATTTTTCTGATCATGTTTTTCTAAACTCAACCTTCCCTGGATCACTGCTTTGTTTCATGCATGTATAAAGGTACTCTACAACTAAAGTAAGGTTGTCTAACTGTTGTCCGTCTCATTTTTTCAGGTCCTCAGATCCCAGGTCCAGCAGACAAGATCTGCAAAGGTTGGCAAAAGTCAATACTACACCCCTTATGTTGAACTATGTAACCAATGCTCTGCTTGTGTAAGTGCCCACAGTGCACTTGTTTTAAACTATAGACATCATTCATGACTCTAATCCAAAGCACTTTATTGTCCTTTAAAAAGGGAATGTTCAAGGCTAACAGTCATGACCCCTGACCCCAGCCCTGGGCAGACAGTGCCAGAACTCCAGGAGCACCTGTGCACCTGTGCACACAAACCACCTGAGCCCAAATAATTCAAAGGTTACATGGTTATGCACATTTAAGATATATAGAAAAATAATAATTAGGATTTATACAAATTAGAGCTTTACAAAACAACATCACTCACTACAAGAAACACATCTTACACCCAAGCACAAAAATGTGGACATATGCATGTGGAAGTGACGGTAAGAAAAGACGTTTATTTCAGAACGCCGGGTGGGGGGCGTGGGGGGTAAGTTCTTGTTTACCGGTCTCAGTTGGAAGCTGCCGTTGCCAGCGGAAGCCCCAGTCCCTTTCCAGCGTCTGCCCTGTCCCTCGAGGTCAGGCTCACACAGCTGTGCCTCTCTCCAGGTTCTGCTTGATCTCAGCCGTGTACTTCCCATAGAACCTCTCGGCTTTCTTGTTGAACTTGGCGTTCCTCTCGTTGATGTAGTCGATGTCAGCATCATCATTGTAAGGACGTCTTCGGCTGTATTTGTCTCGCTTCTCGATTCTGGAGGAAGAAAGGGAGTCACGCGGTTCCGAATCCCTTTCCCCAGATGTCCTCACAGACCCGCCACCTCTGCCCCCCAAACCCTAGGACCGAAGGTCTTCACCACTTTACGGTCTAAAGTGCCTTCTTTTCTGATCGAAATAAAACATGGACAAAAAGTTCAGGAGAGAATCAGCATTCATAAAACAACAACAACAACAAAAAGCAGGTGCAGCTCTCATCATTTGCAGAGGGAGACTAACTGATCAGAGTTAAGCCATGAGGTCCAGCAAGCAGACTCTGCTCCCAGCACTTCTGACCCCTTCCACGGCACCCCACACCTGTACTCCGAGCAAGCTGGAGGCAGAGGCTGGAGGGCAGCTACCTGGTGGAGACCAGCTTAGCCACAGAATGAGAGCCTGTCTCAAAGACCCCCCCAAAAAAGGAATGCTTCTAAATAGCTATGACGCAATGCTACAAGCAAGGACAAAGGAGTAACTTTGGGGTGATACATCCTAACAGGTCTACCAATGGTAATAAGCACTGTACAGAGCTTGTGTCACACACTACTGCATGGTCTGTACAGTCCAAACACATAAATACACTCCCCGCTATCAGAAATAAATATAGCCGTGGACTTGGGAGGCAGAAGCCCAAGGAGCTCTGTGAGTTTGAGGCCAGCCTGGTGAAACTCTACTTCAAAAGAAGAAAAAATTAATTAATTAACATATAATAAAAAAAATATAGGGGCTGGAAAGATGGCTCAGAGGTTAAGAGCACTGATTGCTCTTCCAGAGGTCCTGAGTTCAATTCTCAGCAACCACATGGTGGCTCACAACCATCTGTAATGTGATCTGATGCCCTCTTACGACATGCAGGCAGAGCACTATATACATAATAAATAAATCTTTAAAACAAATAAATATGGCCAGATGGAGATACACACAAGCTCAGAACTACTTGAGTTCCAGGCCAGACCCATTTTAAGCAAACAGACACAAAATGCTAACTACTCTGGTTTGGATTGGACTCCTACCCAGGTCTTGATATTCAAGGCCTGGTCCCCAGCTGACCGGGCTCCTAGAAGGCGCTGGAACCTTTAAGAAGTAGGGTGTACTGAGAGGAAGTAGGGTCCTAGGGGGTATGCTCTTGAGTATGCTCTTGAGAGGATATTAGGATCCACCCCTTCTCCCCACCGATCTGCTTCCTAGTCCTCAGGACAGCGAGGCCTCCCAGCATGCACTTCTGCATGACCCACTGTGCTGCCACACAAGACAATGGACTGAGATCTCAAAAATCGTGAGCCAAAATAAGTTGTTTGTCTTGGGCCTTTTGCTAACTGCTCGACACCGTAACACTTTGATTCCGTCAATATTCCCATTCCTCTCCAAACGCCACTCAGCCTGTCCTCACGGCCCAGCTCCAAAACCATCACATCAGGCTTACTGCGCTCTTCAAGTCACACGAGTGCCCCAGAGCCGCCCGCTCCCCCTCGTGAAGCACGGGACACCGGGCTGCTCTACCGGGTACTTACTGCTTTTCCAGGTCTGAAACCATTCTGTCAATCTCCTCTGAGGAAGGCACATGCGTCCCATGGAGAAGACTGTTGGATGTTGGGAAAAAATCCTCTCCGCTGAGAAGACAGTGAGAAGGATTTCCAGTCAGACATGAGTGCTCCAGTCTAATTTCAGACTACACAACCATTGGTGATGAGAGGCAACATATAAACACACTTATTACATAGCAACGGGAAAGGAAGAAAAGAAAACGCAGGCTCACAAGGGTGAGCCAGGCTGGGTGAGCATGCCTATACGCCAGTCCCAGGCAGGACTCCGTGTCCCAGGCCAGCCTGGCTACACAGCGACAGCTTTAGTCTTCAGATTCATAAACAGTGGCCAGTGTTTGTTAAAGGGTTTGTCAAAGGTCACAAAGAGCGGGCAAGAGTGAATATGCGTGCATGGTGGGAGGGGAGGGGAGTTAGAGTTCCTAAGGTTACTTCTCTGAATCAAAACAGAAACCTGGCTGGGCATGGTGGTACACGTCTTTAATCTCAGCACGTGGGAGACTGAGGCACGTGGATCTCTAAGTTCGAGGACAGCCAGAGCTACAAAGAGAAACAAACAAAGGCAACAAGCCAGGACCTGCCCATCTGCCACAGCCCTGTACTCATGCAACGTCTCTGCTTTGATATCAGAGCTGTGGGCAGCTGTGAGGAAACAGCACTGAGCCCCTTTAGTGCAAATGTGTACCACCTGGTCCGTCACATGGCTGACCCGCCCCGGCACCAAAGCACTCAGCTCCTACAAGAGCACCCAGCTCTGACCTGATGTTAGCCAAGGAAAGTCAGGGCCTAAGTGCTACTCCATGACAACAGGAAAAGTATTATCAAAAGATAGTCCTGGGGGGCTGGAGAGATGGCTGAGTGGTTGAGAGCACTGGCTGCTCTTCCAGAGGACCCAGGTTCAATTCCCAGCACCCACATGGCAGCTCACAACTCTCTGTAACTCAAGTTCCAGTGGATCCGACTCCCTCACACAGATATTCATGTACCAAACACCAAGTGTACATAAAAATAAATATTAAAAAAAAGTCATTGATAATCCACACTTCACCATTAAATTGAGTTTGGTCAGGCAAGCTGGCAAACACATGTAACCCTAGTCCTTAGGAGACTGAGGCAGGAGGATTGCTGTGAGATTAAGGACAGCCCAAGGCACAAAGTAGAAGTGTCTCAAATAGTTTGTACTGACACACGTGTCTAACAATCTGCTTGCACCACCTCCCCAGAGCGGCCTTGCACTGCAGCCGAGGACTTACTGCTTTTCTCTCTGTCGCTCATAGCTTTCCATGTCAGGCTTGATCTGCTTGGTCAGCCGGTGATACTGCCGTAGCTGGGCAGCAGCATAATCTACACAGATGAGAACCAGAGGGGATCTTTGTCTTTATCTGGGCCTTAATGGAACACTACTGTCCTACATGCACAGGACACTAGCCTAAGCACAGCCTCCACCCTGAACAAGCTAAAGAGAAGACTGGCTTTCCATTGGGGGTGGCACACTCCTGTGAACCCAGAAGGCTGCGGCAGGAGGACCTGAGTTTGTAGACTGCCTGGGTTACACAGTGAGACTAAAGGACAAGGCAACAACTATGAAGGCTGCCCTGACACACACCTGCCCTCCTTCGCCTCCCAGAATATTCCATGAAGGGAGCCCAGTGGGCAGGAGCTGTCACTAAAGCAGAGGCCGTGCTCCAACAGTCTACTCGGTACCTGAAAAGCCCAAGTCCGGGTTCTTCTTCTTCCTCCTCCTCTCCCACCGCTCCGCATCCTCCGCGCTGATCTCCAGCAGCTTCACCTTCTCGTAGTCCTCCCCTCTCGCTGCGCACTCCTGGAAAAGATGGGCAGCGCTACCCACTGGGCCACACAGCACTTGCTTTTGTTTTTTGTTTTTTGTTTTTGTTTTTTTGAGCGTAGGCTGACCTCAAACTCAGAACAATCCTCCTGCCTCAGCTTCCCAAGTGCTGAAACAACAGGCATGACGCACCATGCTTAGCTATCTGACCTAGTTTAAATGAAAAAAGATACGAGCCACCACAGCGGTTCAGTGGGTAAGGAGTGCCACTCGTGGCCAGCCACCTGAGGTCAGTATCGGAGGCACGCGGGGGACGGAGGGCTGGCTCCTAGAAGCTGTCCTCTAACCTTCACTTTTGTGCCCACGCGCATACAAAATAAAAATGTAATAAAATTAAAATCCACAACAGAACCACGCAGTTGTTAGACCCTGCCTTCAATGCTTTGCAGATGCTAACTCCTAATCCATTCAGGTAGCCAGTACAGTGCTTGTCTCACGACAGGAAAAGAAAGGCTCCCTTGGGTCTCCGCCTCCCCTGCCTGAGTGGAGGGGCAGCGGAGGCTTGCTCACCTTTTTCTTCTCTTCCTCCTGCAGCTCCCACTCCAACCGAGCTTTCTTGGCTTCCCAGTTAGCAGGCAGCTTAAGTCTCTTGTCTTCTTCCACAACTTCCTGGTGGTTTAACTTCCGAGCTTCATTCTAAAACCGGAAGACAGAAGGCCACCACATAAAACAGGAGAAGGACCCAAATACACTGTCTTCTCTGCAGTGACTAAGTGACCTCATTTAATGCTGCAAGCAATGAAAAGCCAGCAAAGGGTTTTAAGCACAAGAATAGACTCAGAAGGCATACCACGGAGCAGGAGATGCTGGGCTCCAGAGCTCTGCTGTTCCAGAGCCCCGGGGCTACTGTCACTCGTGCCTGTTCAGGTGGGCGGTCCCCACATAGGACCAGAAAAAAGGCTGGCAGAGTGCCCTCACTGTACCACACCATGATACAGCAGCAATCAAAGAGTTTTTACTTTATTTAAAACCTTTTTTATGAATGTGTCTTGTGTGTTTGGGTGTAGACACACACATGTCTGTGCAGGTCAGAGGTCAACTCCTAGACCATCAGGTCTCTTCTTCACCCATGTGGGTTCTGAAGATCAAACTTAGGTCCTCAGGCTTAGCACAGGAAGTGCTGCCACTCGCTGAGCATCTTCCTGGCCTGAAAGAAGGTCTACTTTTAAGCCAGTTTGATTTAAATTAAAAAAAAAAAAAAAAAAGAGCCTCAGGGCTGGAGAGATGGCTCAGAGGTTAAGAGCACTGACTGCTCTTCCAGACGACGTGAGTTCAATTCCCAGCAACCACATGGAGGCTCATAACCACTTATGAGATCTGGCACCCTCTGCTGTGTGTAGGCAGAACACCTCATACATAATTAATAAAGAAATCTTTTTAAAATGTTTTTTTAAACCTGTTTGAATTTGGAGGGCTTTCCTGCCTCTTTACTTTGAACCCTTTGATCTTCTCTCCTCCTACGTCAGTATTTCAGAAGGTTAGACATGAGAAGGGAAAGGAGGGAACACCCAGCACAGGAAGACAAACTCACTACTGCGTAAAATGAGCATGTTCCGTGTTCTTTTTGAAACCATGGTCTAATGCACTCCACCCTAACCTCAATCTCCCAGTGTAGTCAAGGAGAACATGCCATTCCTAGCAACAGGAATGGCAAGTGCAAGCCACAGAGGGCATCATCCTCAGGAAGATGTACGGTAGCTGTTCCTTAGGCCACAGGTTGAGGACTTTGCTCCCAGAAGCCAAGCTTCCCAAGCTCCGGGCACACCTCTGTAAGCATTTGCTCCGTGAGCCAACATTTAAGCATGGTAATATATCATGTCCTTAACTTTTCCTGGACAGAGATTGAAGCTTTGCTTAGCAATGTGAAGGCTGGTTTTTAACATTTCTTTATTGTGTGTGTGTTATATATATGTTCATATGTGTATAAACACATGTTTGCATGCATGTGGAGGCTAAGACGGATGCCAGGTATATTCCATAATCAATCCCACTGGTACACACTGAGGCAAGGTCAGTCCCTTGTCTGGCAGATTAGGCAGCTGGCTCCCAGAGCCTGGGACTAAAGGCGGGCACCACACCTACCTGACCTTTATGTGGGTTCTGGGTGTCTGAACTCCGGCCTTCATGCTTTTGCTGCAAGTGTCCGATCTACTAAGCCTAATTTTGATCCCTGGCATCTAGAAAAGTGGCTCTCCACCTGTGGGTCGTGACCCCCAGCAAAGGTCACATATCAGATACCAGACACACCAGATATTTACTTTATGATTGATAACAGCAGCAAAATTACAGTCATGAAGCAGCAACCAAATAGTTTTATGGTTGGGGTGACCACTGTCCTAAAGGGTTGACACATTAGGAAGGTTGAGAACCACTGTTTACAGTGTAAATTTTCAGAGGTGTGCTGGTTCACTTGTTTTGCTTTATATTCTTAGAGGCTTGAAGATTTATTTATTTATTTATTTATTTATTTTGTTGTTGTTGTTTTTTGAGACAGGGTTTCTCTGTGTAGCCTGGGCTGTCCTGGACTCGATTTGTAGACCAGGCTGGCCTCGAACTCACAGCGATCCGCCTGCCTCTGCCTCCCAAGTGCTGGGATTAAAGGCGTGCACCACCATGCCCAGCTCTTATTTATTTACTTACTTTGGTTTTTCAAGACAGGGTTTCTCTGTGTAGCCTTGGCTGTCGTGGACTCCCTATGTAGACAAGGCTGGCCTCAAACTCACAGAGATCCGCCTGCCTCTGCCTCCCAAGTGCTGGGATTAAAGGCGTGTGCCACCACACCTGGCCTTTTTAAAGATGTTATTTATTATGTATACAGTGCTCTCTGCCTGCATGTAACACCTACAGGCCAGAAGAGGACATTATGTTACATTATAGATGGTTGTGAGCCACCATGTGGTTGCTGGGAACTGAACTCAGCACCTCTGGAAGAGCAGCCAGTGCTCTTAACCTCTGAGTCATCTCTCCAGGCCCCAAAGTTTATATATACACTTCTTTTGAGCTAGCAGGATGGCCCAGTGGGTAAGGGTGATTGTCACACAGCCAGATGCGTGTGTGGCACCCACACGATGGAGGGAGAAAGCTGACTCACTCCTGCTGTCCTCTCTCATCTACACCCAATCCATGATACTTGAGCGCATACATACAAAACCACAAAATAACCAATGAAAAAAGTGTTTTTTTCTTTCTGTGTACACAGGCCTCAGCCTACTGCAGAGGTCAGTAGACAGACAACTTTGGGAAGTTGGTTCTCTCCTTCCATTTTTACCTGAGCTCCAGGGATCAAACTCAGGCGGCCAGGCTCATACAACAAGGGCCTCCTCGTACCATTGAGTCATTTCATCAACCCAAGGGCTATTTCATTAGAGCTCAAGAGAAAAAAAAAAAAAACAATTCAAGCTAGCTGTAAATGTTGGCGGGTGCCGGGAGAAGAGAGAGAGATGCTAAGAGGAAGATACAGCCATGCCTTTTGAATTACTTTCCAAATAAGCAAGGAGGGTCAGCAAAGGGGCCAGGTGGGCAAGCAGTCGCACGAGGAAGTGAATGGGAGCTCTCCTCAGAGAAAGAATGATAATATCCCGAGTGTCCACGCAGCCATGCTTAGGATTTGAGTGGGTATCCGTACAGGAGATGAAAAGTAAGTTATACTTTTTCGGAAAAGAGGGCAAGTGTGTGCTGGATTTTTTTAAGGTGAGGAAGGTCTTGCTGAGAAGTTTCCTCCTATTTCTAACTAAATATTTCCCCTAGATGAAAATGAAGACTTTGTTAGTTAGAATCGTGGACCAGACCTAACTTACCCTACTCATGGAGGTTGGGACGGGGTGGAGCGAGCGGGTGTGGCTTTTGACAGGTGTCAAAGAGTATCTCAACCCGAGTCCAGACCCACCAGCGGAGCTCTTCCGGTCCTGAGGATGGCCTAGCATCCTCCTCCAGCCCCGCGCCCGCCCTGGCCGGTGTCCCCGCCACTCACCCGCTTCAGATGCAGCTCACGGAACTTGCGCAGTCTCTGCTCGCGCTTCTGCGCCGCCAGCTCCTCCGCCGCCGAGGTCTTGTCTTCCGCGCCGTCCACGGGCACCTGGGATCACACCCGCCTTCAGGCTCGGCGTCCGCCCACGGCCACAGCCCGAGCCTCAGCCCGACACCCCGGCATCCCCGCAAGCCGCGCCGGATTCGCCACATGTCCCGCCCCGGCGTCTCCCCGACAAAACCCTGAGCGAGGCCGGGGATACTCACCACAACTTCGGTCGTAGCCGCCATTACAGCCTTTTCCCTACTTCCGGCAACAACACTGAGCACTTCCGTCGGCCTCTAGTCCGCCCCCGCAAGCCCCGCCTTTTCCGTATGACGTCAGATTCTTCGGACGGGCCCCGCTCCTTTTGGGCGAGCCCTCGATGCTAAGTGTAATCCTGCGCAGGCGCAGATTACGCAAGACCAGGGTAGGCCCGACCCGGGTGAAGAATGCGTCACCTAGAACGGAGATCCCGGAAGGAGCCTGGCTGGGCATCACTTTACCTTGGTCACCAGCCCTGAAGTAGATTTCCTCATGTAGGCCATGAGTGCCATCTTCATAAAGTCCCTTCCACAGAACAGATACTTTTTTGATGTCACTGACCTCAGGAGAGCACGACTGGCCGCAGGAATACAACAGGGATATATGAAGCATGGTCCTTTTTGGTTTTGTTTTTTGTGAGACAGGGTTTCTCTGTATAGTCCTGGCTGTTCTGAAACTCACTTTGCAAACCAGGCTGGCCTCAAACTCACAGAGATCCATCTGCCTCCGCCAGACAGAGTAAGGACTACTGTGGCCGAGAATAATAATTCTAGATCACTGTATATTCAGGTTTTTCTAAGATCAAATTTCTCTTCAAGGGGTGCTCTGTGAATGCAGGTGATAAGAGTAGTCTTACTTGCCAAGAGCCACCCTGCTAAGGGAGCTCACCAGGCATGTGGGCTGTCTAGGAGGTGATCTGGTATTTGCAAAGTCTGTACCATGATGCACCCCCAAACTGCTTCCAGCCTCTGACATGCTGTCAGGCACCATTGATTTGGGGAAGTTCAGCAGGCATGAGATATCTCTGGAGGTGATTTGGTATTTGCAAGGTCTGTATCGTGATGTACCCCAGAATTCCTTCCAACCTCTGACTACCCTGTCAATTGTGCATTGATGCATCTCTCTAAAATCTGGCATTAGAGCTGGGCATGGTGGCGCATGCCTTTAATCCCAGCACCCAGGGAGGCAGAGGCGGGTAAATCACTGTGAGTCTAAGGTCAGCTTGGTCTACAAAGTGAGTCCAGGATAGCCAGGACTACATTCATGGCCAGCCAGGTATACAAAGCAAGTCCAGGACAGCCAAGATTACACAGAAAAACTCTGTCTCAAATAGCCAAAAAGAAAAAACATCTGACATTGGTGTGAACTGTTGCTTTCTGGGTATTGACCAACTCTGACTCAGCAAACTTCCTACAGGATTTTGTAGAAGATGTACTGTTTGTTATTCAGATGAATTATTTCCTGATTATGGATTTCCTGATTTGCCTCAAATAGTTTCAAAAGTTAAAGTTAGTTTATGGCTGCAATAAATATCTTTGTGGACCTCCAGATACCTCACTAAGGATAGCTTTGTAGCAAATTTGTGGCTTCAGATAAGCTTCCACTCCAAATGGCATCACGAATCCTGGTATTTCACCATAAATATAGGCAAGTTTGTTTAAACACCCCATAGACCTAAATTGCAATGAAGCTACCAAGAGATGTCTGAATTTACTGTTTCTTAGAATGAGAGACAGATAAAATTATTTTCCTGAACTCATTATGAACTAAGAGATAGCTAGATAATGCATAGTTAGGTCAGTCCTAATTGACAAGTCGTATATTCTTATAAGTTTTAGGCCTTGTCACTCTGAAGTCACTGTGAACTTATGTAATTTATACTTAGATAAGAAATGTTTAGATTTAAAACATGTAACCTGTTGTGTTTTAGAATTCATCTGTTTTCCTAATTAATTGCCTTTGACTATGAAATAATACCCTTTCCTCAGAAGTGCAAGTATGGTCATCTACAACAAACGGTGTAGAGATTGGGAAACGTGACTTCAGTTGAAGTCAAGATGCCTAATTTCATGCATCTTTTCTCTTGAATGTATGTGTGTGAGTGGTTTATTTTTTATCTCTTATTTCCCTGTAGATTCACAAATAAGTTAGCAGACTTCCTGAGTTTACATTGGCTTATTGGAGATCTCTGCAAGGAGGCCTATCTACAGATCAAAGAGCCTCCTTTTACAACCCCTGTGCGGTCTCTAGCCAGAAGTCACTTTTACAGCCTCAGCCATAGGAAAAGTGTGGTCAGTTTGTTTTCCTCTGCCACTGCAGTACAGCCAGTCCCTAGAGAAGGAACCCTGGGCTCCCTTTCCTCTTTCTTCTTTCAGTCCTGATCAGCTGCCTGAGCCATCAGCTCTGGCTACCCAAGAGATAAAGCGAACTGGAAGGGCACCCACATCCAGCCAGCACCAGAGACCCTACCTCTTAAGAGAAGCAGCCAGGCATTAACACTTACAACCTGTACTTTTTGAAGTCGGACTTAACCAGACATGGTGACTCATACCTTTTCTCTCACCACAAGGGCAGCAGAGTTCCAGAACAGCCAGGGATATGCACTCTCAAAAAAGAAATTTAAAAAATAAAAGGTCCTGAGCCTGACATGGTGGCGCATGCCTTTAATCCCAGCACTTCGGAGGCAAAAGCAGGAGGATTGCTGTGAGTTCAAGGCAAGAGAGTCCAGGACAGGCAAGGTTACACAGAAACCCTGTGTAGAAAAACCAAGAGAAAAAAAGGTCCTGCCTCAAACGGTTGTTTTTTTTTTGGTGGGGGGTGGATGGGAGGGAGGGGCAGATATTGTCCTTCAACTAACAATCCTCCTGCCTTCAGAAGTATTGATTATAGGTAGCTCCATGTTCAAGATGCTGGGTTAAGAAACTCAGGGTAGCCAGGCGTGGTGGCGCACACCTTTAATCCCAGCACTCGGGAGGCAGAGGCAGGTGGATCGCTATGAGTTCAAGGCCAGCCTGGTCTATAAAGCGAGTCCAGGACAGCCAAGGCTAGAGGGAAACCCTGTCTCAAAAAACAAAAACAAAACAAAACAAAACACAAAAAACAACTCAGGTTACAAGTATTCTACCAACTGAACTAGACCCCCAGCACACTACTCGTATTTTGACAGCTGCTAGACGCACATTATGTATGCAGTGTTCTGCCTGCATATGCACCTGCAGGGCAGACCTGCAGGTGGTTGTGAGCCACCATGTGGTTGCTAGGAATTCAACTCAGGACCTCTGGAAGGGCAGTCAGTGCTCTTAACAGCTGAGCCATCTCTCCAGCCACCTACTAATTGACTTGTAATGACAGGGCATTTAGTGTTTAGACACTGGCTAATTTTTTTGGAAAATGCAGATAAAACATACAGCATGCCTTTATTATGAAGGTATTTGAGGAGTCAAACAGTACTTGTTCACCATTTCCTGGCAAAGCTCAGAAAACCTTTTGTCTACCATGTAAGAAATGTGTTTGTTATTCACAGTGACCTCCCAACACAGCAGAGTGCAAGCTAAAGGCCTCTTGTCTGAGGAACCAACCCTTGGTAGGTTGCAACTACTTTTATCTCTGAAAAGGGGCAGAGATGGAAGCTCCCAGTCTCAGGAAGACAAACCCAGTCAAATGTGGTTCTGAACCTCACCTTTGTAAGTTTAATAAGAGTTACTGGCAAACTCTCAAATAGGGTAAATGGAACTTTGAACATGCAGCCAAGTTGAACCTAACTGCGCAAAATGAGAATCACTGGATAGTGCCAAGGGGAGGGGTGGTTTGTTTTTCCAAGACAGGGTTTCACTGTGTAGCTTTGACCACCCAAGACTTTGTAGGCCAGGCTGGCCTTGAACTCACATCGGATCCACCTGCCTCTGCCTCTCAAGTGTGCGCCACCACACACGGGTCTCACCATCCTGGAACTTGCTTTGCAGACAATGCTGGCCTTGAATCCCAATATCTACTTGCACCTGTCCCTGCCCTTGAGTGCTGAAATTAAAAGCATAAACTATCACTGTCAATTAATGTAGTCTTTTTTTATTTTGTTTTTTCAAGAAAAGGTCTCTCTGTGTAGCCCTGGCTATTCTAGACTCACTTTCTAGACCAGGCTGGCCTCAAAAGCACAGCAATCCTCCTGCCTCTGCCTCCCGAGTGCTGGGCATGACTAATGCAGTCTTTTTTAAACTTTCAGCCCCAGGAAGGATATCTTTCACACTAACTCTCATATTTATAGAATCTCTACTGCTCTCATGTTATACTTAAGGACATGTAGCACTCAGGAGGCAGAGAAAGGCAGATTTCTGTGAGTCTGAGGCCAGCTAATTTACAAAGTGAGCTGGACAGTAAGGGACCCACATCTACACACACACACACACACACACACACACACACACACACACACACAACCAGCCTCCCCAATCTACAACAGTCATTATATGAATAAACCATGTTGTCTGTTTTCAGGAAGGCTTCTTCCTCAGATGTAGACCCATTCAATATTCATAAAATCAAGACAAATAATATAAAGTTTATTAACAAATATACAAAACCCACAGTATACAATTATATCTTACAAAATTCACTTTTGCGTATAAGATACTGTACAATACTTACAGGTATATACAAGACTCCCACCTGTATGCAATTCTCTGGGTCATCTGAGTTCTCATGTCTTCAAGAGAAAGCTCAACAGTGACCATGTCACCACTGAACATCTTTCTGTAAAGGATTTTAATCACAACATTTACTTCTGTGATTACTCAAACAGATGAGCTCGTGCTAGACATAGAAAACTCTCAATAAAGTGCAATTTTAGGCGACCCCAGCCCTTAGTTTTCCTTTAGACAGGTATCCACAGTCCATAAGGACTTTTTTTCTTATCTATTTTTGGTGATCCTGAGGATGTCTCTTCAGCAGCAGCTTTAGATGTTTTCTGCAGTGGCTTTGCTACAGAATTCTGTAAGACAATAAATTAAAGTCAACTTCCCACAAAGTTTACCCACACAGCCTACATAATAGATTATAACACCACAGACCCAACTTTTAAGAATAATGTTTGGGTTCACTTACATTAGAGCTGAAGACTATATTTCTTTGTGTGGAAGACTTTTCACTGGGATTTTTAGTTCCATTTTCAGTCTGCTTTTCTGAATGCTAGAAAGGAAAAAAATGTAAACATAGCCTTAGATTTTTGGATATTGTATTTTTAAAAAAACAGCTCAATTGTATACAGATGTAGCTGTAGATACATAAACCAAATTCCATCTATTGTCACAGTTAAGAAGCTGTTGTTTCCTAAGATTGACTTAGAAGTAGACAAGTTCCCCATGAATATTCTGGTTCCTGTTGTGGATACAACTCTTTTGAGTTAAGTACAATAGAAAACGCTGTGTCTAAAAAACTGAGGTGATAGCAGTAGGCACCTCAATCATCAAGGAGCCGCTCTTAAGTACTTGCCTGAGCAAATACCAGGCAGCCCCAGGTCTCAGCAATAGATGGACAAACATCTCATTGTACTGTCATCTGGAGACAGGGTTGTTCTGTGTATCCTCTGGCTATTCGGGAATTCTTTATAGACCAGGCTGGCCTTGAACTCAGAGATTCACCTGCCTCTGTCTCCCAAGTACTAAGATTAATGGCATGCGCCACCATCGCCTGGCATTTTCACGAACTTTTATCTTAAATTTCTACAAGCAATTTTCGAGACCAGATCTCTTGTATCTAACCCTTGGCCATTCAAGGAAGACCTTGAACAATCCTGCCTCCCAAATGCTGGGATCACCAGCTGTGGGGCACTAAACCCAGTTTATATGGTACTGGGAAGTAACCACAGGTACTGTGTACCCTAGACAGTCTCTCTACCAACTGAGCTACATCCCCAGCCCAGTGACTGATTTTAAGATCTAGGTTTCACATTTATTAATTTGGAAGTACAGTGCAATGTGCCAATGCACATCCTTTGTAGTTCTGGAGAATTGTAATAAACTTATCTGCCAAGTGAAGCAGGCCTCTTCTTCTGTAATCTCTCAAAACATCTGGAATATATTGCATATATTATGAGAGGGACATCTAGACCACAGATGCCCCAACATCACAGTGCATCTAGGCTGAACTGTCAAACTGCCTTACACAAATAGTCCCTAGCCCAAAACTAGCATGCACATGGACTACTTTCAACAAAGGCTAAGCTTTAGTCTGTGAACATAAACTGACACTTTCATCAACCCATGATCAAATTACCAACAGATTTTCTTCATCAGTCTGGAGACCACATTCATGATTTCTATAAGACAGAAATAAAGCAGATAAACTATACTGTATGCTTAGCACAGATTTTTGGAATATAACGCTGTAAGTGAAAGCTACTGAGAAAACACTCCAGTCTCTAAAGACAGAGTAAGAAAAAGACAAAGCATTATCAATAATATACTCAGTGCTTTTACTGTTATAGAAAAAATCAAATGAAGTGTCAAAACGAAAGCAAGGTCATCACCTTCCGGCTTCACTGAGATTGTCTAGTATTGTCAGATTACAGTCAGTTTTGTTCTAGGCACATGATACAAAGACATCCCAGGAGGGCTGTCTACAGTAAACTAACAAAAGGGTAAGGAGACCTGTAGCAAGAGCATGCTGAAGGTACTTACCTCCACCTTTGCACCACTGCTTAAAACAGCTGTTTCCTTGGCCACACTTCGGAGACTCGCTGGCAAGTCAAAGTTGGCTGTTCCTAGAGCTTTTGCTGCATTGGCCTTTGCTATTTCTAGCAGCTCCATGCGATCTGAGGGCATTAAGACATTCATTATCCTCTAAGTTTCCTGAAGGCTTAAACTAAGTATCTTTTCCAAAACAGTATTTTCCTTTTCTTATGTAAAGCATTTATGGAAAACAAAAACCCCAATTTTATGTTGAGGGGGGAAAAAAAGCAACTTTCCCAAATCTAACAAAATAGTTTTGTTCTGACAAACAGCACTATTTTGCCTTTTTTTTCAAGCATTTAAACTAGGAGGTTGGATAACTTTGTTAGCCCAACTGTCTCTACGACTAAACTAATTTAATTAATTCTTTTGGTTTTGGTTTTGGCTTTTGTTTTTGGAGACAGTGTTTCTCTGTAGAAAATAGCTCTGGCTGTCCTGGAACTCTCTCTGTAGACCAGGCTGGCCTAGAACTCAGATAACTGCCTGCCTCTGCGCCACTACACCTGGCTAATGACTAAACTAATCTACCATGCCACTTGATAGAAAAACTAGGCAAAACCCAATTTTTTTCAGTAAATTATCTGAAAAAGGGCCGGGCGTGGTGGCGCACGCCTTTAATCCCAGCACTCGGGAGGCAGAGGCAGGCGGATTGCTGTGAGTTCAAGGCCAGCCTGGTCTACAAAGTGAGTCCAGGACAGTCAAGGCTACACAGAGAAACCCTGTCTCGAAAAACCAAAAAAAAAAAAAAAAAAGATATCTGAAAAAACTGTCTGGAGTTTTTCCCACCTTAAACTAAGTCACTAACACATTTTAAAGGCTGTACTAAAAACTGCCAGCAAAGTCATTAAGTAATTACTGTACCATCATATCGGGCTTGGACTTTTATTTTTTTCTTTTTTTCTTTTTTTTTTTTTTTTTTGGTGTTTTGAGGCAGGGTTTCTCTGTGTGTAGCCTTGGCTGTCCTGGACTCCCTTTGTAGATCACAAGGTTTCTATACCAAAAGAAACATGCAGGAAGATCCCCCGGGAGCCAGGCAGTCCACCTAGCACATTAAGATGTCCTGGGTTTGCCGGGCAGTGGTTGTGCACACCTTTAATCCCAGCACTTGGGAGGCAAAGACAGGCAGATCTCTTAGAGTTGGAGGCCAGCCTGGTCTACAGAGTGAGTTCCAGGAGAGCCAAGGACACAGAAACACAACAAAACAAAAACGTCCGGGGTCTAAACTTAAATTAAAGCTAAACTGCTCAAAAACAAAAACGTCCAGGGTCTAAACTTAAATTAAAGCTAAACTGCTCAACTATCTAACACCGCGCTGTGGATGAAATGCAGGGAGGGGTGAGGTGGTGGCTCGGCGATACCGTCCTGAGTTCTATCCCGCCCTCCGCCCCCCCCCCCAACCCCAAGAGCACGGGCAGTAATGACACCAAGACTCACCTTTCTCACTTAGGCGAAACGGTGTTCTGCTCCTGCTGCGGGACCTGGTTCTGGATCTTTCCCTCCACCTGGGGCGATCCTCCGGGTACACAGTGCGGCCGAAGCCGTAGTAGCGCCGCCCACGCGTGATCGCGTAGCTCGACCTCCTGTGATGAGACCTCCCACGGGAGCGCGACCTGCTCCGGGACCGGTAGGGCGACGGCGACTGGTAGTACCTCCGCGGGCGCCCGTAGTAGCTGTCTCGGCGGTAGCGGCGGCCGCGGGAGCGCGAGCGGCTGCGTGAGTACGACCGCGAGTAGCGCCTGTACTTGCGCTGGTGGCGCCTGCGGGACCGGGACCGGGACCGGGACCTGCTGCTCCGCCCTGGCCTGCTACGGCTGCGCGTTGACGAGCGGCTGGAGCTGCGGGCCGAAGATCGGCTGCGGGAGCGCGACGACAGGCGGCTGGAGCGGCCCGAGGCGGATGGCGAGGCTTTCTCCTGCGGAGAGCCGGGCCACATGTCGTTCACGTACTTGGAGACGGCGGCCGAGGACATGACTTCCTTCTTGGAACCGGGCTCCTTCCGCAAACGCAACGGCGCCTAGGAACGAGGGCAAGGGTCAAGGCCGGAGGGGCCAAGTGCGCATGCGCGTAAAAACCCCTTCTCCTCGACCACTCGCGACAGCGTCACCCCCCCCCCCCCTCACCTTAAACTGATGACGCGATCACGAAGGCCAAGAGAAAAGCTTAGCGGACACTTTCCTCTCAGATCACAGATCACCGAAAGCGGCGGAGGAGTTCAAGTCTCTAAACCTAGAGAGCGCAGGAACCTCCTTCACCGAAGTCCGGACGCGAACTGAACCCCGGCGGCAACGTCACTGTCGAAAATACTAGAAACCGGCGGGGAGCATGCGCACATCCGTCCGCGCGGCGGGGCGGGCTCTCCTCTCGTCCAATCGCCACGCGACGTTGGCTCCAAGGGCTACGCCTTTCAAGAGACGCATGCGCAAAGAGGCCCTCAGCCACCCGCCTTGCTTCCCCCCCCCAACCCCACCCCCCGCCTTTTACATCCGGGTATTTTGAGGATTTGTTGATTTCATTGTTTTTTTGTTTATGGGGTTCTTAGTTGTTGGTTCCGAGTTTTTGAGACAGGAATTAGCTGTGTAGTTCAGTAAGGTCTCGAATTTGCAGTACTCCTCCTGTCCCTACCTGCCCAGTACTTTCATTACCGGCCTGCGTAACCACGCCCAAATTTGTTTCCCTTTGTTGTTGTTCTGTTTGCTTCACCCTACTGTTTTCGATTTTGAAATTCGGGGAAAGGCGGGATCGCGGACAATTTAGCGGGCTCAACAGTTGGATCAAGGTCGCTGAGGAAAACTGCGACCGGCCCAGCAGCGCTGACCCCTGGCCCTTCGCCTGGCCTCCTGCAGTGGAGTTTTTAGGAGGAGGCTTCACAGGGCCCCGGAAATACAGTTTAAATTTATAAAGGCTGCTTTAATTTCCTTGCTTGAGCTAATAAAGCTAATTAAGGTCGAGACAGGCGTTCCAACGACCACAGTTGACCTTTGAAGAGTAAGAAGGACGGTTGACAGGTCTATTCCTTACGTGTGTGTGTGTGTGTGTGTGTGTGCCCTAGTGAAACTGCAGTATGTGCATACAGGAGGCCACAGAAGTCAGGAGTCAGCTCACCTGCAGCTGGCGTCACAGGCCTGTGGACCACCAAGCTTGTGTGTTGGGACTTGAGGCTGTGTGCTCAGTAACACGGCAACTGCTTTTAATAGCCACTTTCCTATCCTAATAGGTCTGTTCTGAGAAAAGCGTGATTAACACAGGACATGTTAACTTATTTCCAGAGCAGATTACAAACATTCGTTGTCATAAACTGTAACAGTGACCTTGAAAATTGTGGGTGAATCAGCAAGCACTATTGGATGAACTACCTATTTCAACATGGTGGGTTAGTGTCTTCCAAAACTAAGCAGAGTTTTGAAGCTGTAAGAAATAAGGACGCCTCCCTTGTTTGTGTCTCCTTCCCACTTCCTCAATATACAGAGAAGCTGAAGAAATAAAAACCTTATTGGGGGCAGGGGGTGCTGGAGAGCTGGCTCAGCGTTTAAGAGAAATGACTGCTCTCCCAGAGGTCCTGAGTTCAATTCCCAGCAACCACATGGTGGCTCATAAACATAGATAATTTGATCTGATGCACTCCTCTGGTCTGCAGGTGTACATGCAGGCAGAGCACTGTATACATAATAAATACATCTTAAAAAGAAGAAAAAAAAAACTTATGAGGTCCAGAAAGATGGCTCAGCAGTAAAAATGATTTGGGCTGCTGGGCGTAGTGGCACACGCCTTTAATCCCAGCACTCAGGAGGCAGAGGCAGGTAGATCTCTGTGAGTTCGAGGCCAGCCTGGTCTACAAAGTAGGTCTAGAACAGCCAAGGCTACACAGGAAGACCCTGTATCGAAAAACAAACAAAAAAATGATTGTGGTGCAACACTGGCAGCTTGAGTTCCATTGCAGCCAAACTGGAAGGAAAGAACTGACTCCCGAAAGTTATCCTCTGACCTCCAGAAGCCCTCACACAAACACCATACAACAGTAAAAACTCTCAAATTACAGGAGCTAGAGAAATTGCTCAGCAGTAAAGAACATTGATCCCCAGTACCCACGTGATGGATCATATCCATCTGGAATTGCCATCCCAGGGATGAATACCACCCACCAACACACACACACACACACACACACACACACACACAGTGCAGACATGGATGCAGGCAAAATGTAACAAGACCCCTGACGTTAGCACAACTGACTCCATAATGGCATAAAACTCAGCAAGCAGACAGCACCACCTTCCAAAACAAAAAGACCTACTCCATCAAAGTCAGTAGTAGATCTGGGAAAGTCTCTGACTGTGCTAACCTTGCTTTTTGGCCTCTGTGGTTCTGCTTCTGGCCAACTGTTCTTGTTAACTGAAGTGTGTCAGTCCAGAGTATGGTTCTTGGGCATTAAAAGCTCACCCTGAGAAAGGCTCAGGATTATGTTGGGATCCCAAACACCCAGTGTAGTCGATGGATGGCTAATAAAGATTTCCTATTGGTTTACACCCATGTTCAAACAATCTATAAATTCAAACCCTTACAAAAGCCATGGTATAGTAGAGGATATGTAATCCTAGTACCCAAGTTCTCAGGAAATGTTTTTTCTCATCTCATGGTGGTAACCCGGAAGCTGTGTGAGCAGACAGAAACCTAAGTTTCACCATTTACCAAGGCAGAAGTGTGGTAGAGAGAATTAGTGCAACTGCCTGTGATGTACTCCTCCTAGGCTTCTGCTTATGAGTCAGAAGAAGCTGCAGGAGTCTTTGCAGACAATTCAAGGTATCCGCCTTGTGCGCCTGAAAAGCCAGAACTCCCAGACATGGTGATCCCAGCACTTGGCAGGTAGAAATAGGAGGATCAGAAGTTGAAGGTCAGAGCCAGGCTGGGTGTCATTAGACTCTGTCTCAAACCAAAGACTGACTGGAAGGATCCTCGATGTCAACAGACTCTTGAAGCAGTGGGAAGCAGGGCTTTCCCCTCACACAGAATGCTGGTGTCTCTGTGTTCCAGATATAATTGACAGGAGGTAAAGCTGCTGGTGTCATTGTCGTCAATGACACCCGGGGCATCAAGAGCCACAGATGAAGCCACTGATTAGATCTATTGAGAGAGCCCCACACATGCATCCTTGACTTTATTGGGGGGGGGGGCAAGTGAGCAGGGGGTCGGAGCTTCAGGAGGTGCCCCTGTGAGAAGAGGTGGGGCTTACTACAGGGACTTAAGAGTTGCTAGGTGCTCAGGAAAAGGATGAGACACACCCAAGAGAAGAGAGACACTACAGTCTTTACCAAGCCCAATTGGAGGATGGGGGTTGGAGCTTTGTTAGCAGAGATGGCTAGGTAGTTAAGAGCACTTGCTGCAGCCAGGGACATCTCTGTGAATTCAAGGCTAGCCTGGTCTACAAAGTGAGTTCCAGGACAGCCAGGGCTACTTGTGGGTTTGTTTGTTTGTTTGTTTGTTTGTTTTTTGAGACAGGGTTTCTCTGTGGAACTCTCTTTGTAGACCAGGCTGGCCAGGGCCATTTTTCTAAGACAAAGAAACCCTGTCACAAAACAAAACAAAAAACCACTCACTGCTCTTCCAAAGGACCGAAGCTCAGTTCCCAGCCCCCACATGGTGGCTCAGAACCTTCCATAACTCCAGTGTCAGGGGATCAGACACCTACTGACCCCTGAGGGCACCTGACACACATTTCTCTTTACCTTTTTTCTTTTTTCCTTTTTAGGTTTTTCAAGATAGTGTTTGTATAGCTCTGGCTGTCCTGGAACTCACTCTGTAGACCAGGCTGGCCTCAAACTCACTGAGACCATGCTGCCTCTGCCTCCCAAGTGCTGGGATTAAAGGCATGCGCCACCCTCCCCTGGGTCTTTATGCCAGTCTTAACTACTAGCATTAACTCTCGGTCATACAGCACACAATAAATCTATATGTATGTAGATGTAGGTTATAGAACACTCACAGAGGGTAAAGAGGGCACAGATGAGTCCCAGGCAGTTGAGAGCCACCACATATGACACAAGCAGAAGGCTGAGGCGGAGACCATCTCTGTGGAAATACGATAACAAACCCTACTGGATGTCTGCTGAAGCTCCAGGATCCCAGCTGGGCAGAGGTCAGGGTCAGATGGAGTCCCCAAGCCAACGTGCAGGACTATTGAGGCCACTGAGGCAGCAGAGGTGAAGGGCAGGACAGGGTCCACATGGACAAACAGGCA
This sequence comes from Acomys minous, assembly GCF_964271855.1. Classification (NCBI taxonomy): domain Eukaryota; kingdom Metazoa; phylum Chordata; class Mammalia; order Rodentia; family Muridae; genus Acomys; species Acomys minous. The sequence goes on along the minus strand of NC_140487.1, from coordinate 110,565,869 downwards.
GGCGAACGGATGGCAGAAGTATACAGATGAGGACAATTCTAATAGGGGCCACCTCAACAGCAGGGCTGGTCAGGTGGAGCTGAAAGAGTGTTTGTACACTTCTTTTTGGGGGGGGGTTTGTTTTGTTTTGTTTTGTTTTGTTTTTCGAGACAAGGTTTCTCTGTGTAGCCTTGGCTGTCCTGGACTCGCTTTGTAGACCAGGCTTGCCTTGAACTCACAGCGATCCGCCTGCCTCTGCCTCACGAGTGCTGGGATTAAAGGTGTGTGCCACCACCGCCTGGCTTGTTTGTGTATTTCAAAGAAGATTTTTAACTGCTAATCACAGGAAGGCCAGTCAAACACAGAAAAGGGGCAGTAAGTGGCTATTTAGGGGGCGTATTTAGCCCAGAATAGTCTGGCACTAGACCTGCCACATTCCATCTCGCTAAGTCAGGCTTGTAGGATGTGTGATCACCTACACCTCTCTCTGGGCACTGCAGATCATGGCTTCCTTCATAGTCTTATGAAATAGCAGGCACAGGGACTGATATCCTTTGGTTGCCTTGGTCTGCAAAACAGAATGAGAAATGTGCCCCCACAGTTCTGGGCATTTGAATATTTGGTTCCCCGTTGCACTGTTTGGAGAGGTGTAGGCGGTGCAGCCTTGCTGGCGGAAGTTTGTCACTGGGCGTGGGGCACGAGATTCCAAGGTCTTATCCCATTCCAACTTCTGCAGCGCTGCCTCATGGCTGCTTAAGCCACTATGCCTGCCACTTGATATCACACCCCACCTCCCCGCCCCCCCCCCCCCCCCCCCGCCACCTTAATGGACTCTTCCCACTCAATCTATAAGACAAAATAACCTTCTATAAGTTACTCTGGTCATGGTGTTTTATCACAGCAACAGCAAAATAGTCACCACAGCCATTAAAGAAGTAGAGAAAACACAAAGAAAATGGGGCATTGATGCCTTTCCTCCCAGTTCTTAACTTCATAAGTTTTGTTTTGTTTTGTTTTTTTGTTAAGAGCTGTTTTTTTTTTGTTTTGTTTTGTTTTGTTTTAATGTATAAGAGCCTGGTGTGGTGGCACACACTTTTAATCCCAGCACTTGGGAGGCAGAGGCAGGTGCATTGCTGTGAGTTCGAGGCCATCCTGGTCTACAAATTGAGTTCAGGACAGCCAAAAATACACAGAGAAAGCCTGTCTCAGAAAACAAACAAAGATACAAAATCTACCTTTGGGAGCTGGAGAGCACTGGCTGCTCTTCCAAAGGTCCTAAGTTCAATTCCCAGCAACCACATGGTGGCTCACAACCATCTATAATGAGATCTAGTGCCCTCTTCTGGTCTGAAGGTGTATATGCAAACACAACACTATATACATAATAAACAAATAAATAAATAAATCTTTGAAAAAACAACATCTGTCTTTGAAGCTGGGGAGTTGAGTTGGCACACACCTGTAATTCAACTCTCAGGGAGGCAGAGGCAGGAGGATCACTGCGAGTTCAAGGCCAGCCTGGTCTACAAAGCAAGTCCAGAACATCCAAGGCTACAGAGAATCCCTGTCTCCAAAAATTAAAAAAACAAGGTGGCGCACACCTTTTATCCCAGCACTCATGAGGCAGAGACATGCAGATCTCTGTGAGTTCGAGGACAGCCTGGTCTGTATAGCGAGTTTGAGGACAACCAAGGCTCATAGAAACCTTGTCTCAAAAAACAAAACAATCTGCCTCTGGGCCTGGGGCTAGGGCTCGGTGGTAGAGTGTCAACTGAGCATGTGGAGGTCAGAGGACTAACATCCTCAGCAGAGACATAGAGAAACAGACACATGTACAGAAGGACTGCCACTGCCTAACCTAGACTCCCCACCTTGAGACATTAACCACTCATTAGCCAGGAAAAATAAGCCTTTCTTTCTTTCTTTCTTTCTTTCTTTCTTTCTTTCTTTCTTTCTTTCTGAGACAGGGTTTCTCTATGTAGCCTTGACTGTCCTGGACTCGCTTTGTAGACCAGGTTGGCCTTGAATTCAGTGATCTGTCTGCCTTTGCCTCCCAAGTGCTGGGATTAAAGGTGTGTACCACCACCGCCCGGCCTCTCTTTAAAAAAAAATTATTTATTATTATGTAGACAGTGCTCTGCCTGCATGTACACCTGCAGGCCAGAAGAGGGCATCAGATCACACTATAGATGGTTGTGAGCCACCATTTGGTTGCTGGGAATTGAACTCAGGATCTTTGGAAGAGCAGTCAGTGCTCTTAATCTCTGAGCCATCTCTCCAGCTCCCTAAACCTTGACTCTTTTTTTTTTTTTCTTTTTGAGCTCTGGCAAAGTTTTATTAAAGGAAAACTTTCCTGGTTTACTTTTCACTAGTCTGTTCTGGCATGCTTCTAATAATATCGGATCCCCTGGGTCAATGATAGCTAGTGTGCATGCTCTGTAATATTTTCCACACCCTGTGCCCAATTCAATATCATTGCCACTGTAGTGATGGACACCAGTTTTAGCCAACATGGCATAGTACTCTATTTCAGATTTCCTCAAAGCTAGGCAGTTGTTGGCGAGGATAACCAATTTGGCTTTGCCTTGTCTGATCATCTTCAGAGTCTGTTTGTATCCCAGGACATACTTTCCACTTTTTATAAAAAGCTGGAGCCCAGAGTTGATTGGCTCCAGAGACTTTTTCGTCTTCTTTGCGGCCACCATCTTCCTGCCTTAGGTGTGGGACAATCCCCAACCAAGATCAGCCGCCAAGATGGCCGGGGAGCGAGAAAGCTAAACCTTTACTCTTTTTTTTTTTCCGTTTTTTTTTTTCTCGAGACACGGTCTCTCTGCGTAGCCTTAGCTGTCCTAGACTCACTTTGTAGACCAGGCTGGCCTCGAACTCACAGCGATCCACCTGCCTCTGCCTCCCGAGTGCTGGGATTAAAGGCGTGCGCCACCACGCCCGGCTTAAACCTTTACTCTTAAGTGCTAAGAAACACGTCCATTTAAAAATAGGTCATGGAGGAGCTGGAGAGATGGCTCAGTGGTTAAGAGCACTGGCAGTTCTCTCTGATGACTCAGGTTCAGTTCCCAGCACCCATAAGGCCACTCACAACGGCTGTGACTCCAGTCCCAGGCACCTCTTCTGGCCTCCAGCCGCACGAAGCACCAAGTGGCGCACAGATGTACATGCCTGCAAAATACCCATCATGTAAAAATGTGTAGAAATTGAATAGTTAAGGGGCTAGGCCCAGGGCTGGGTTCGAGGCCCAGCACTGAGGTGTTGGGGGGAGGGGTCAACTTAATAGTTTAACGTAATAATCAGCTAATGTCCCACCCCAACTAAAGCTACATAGAGATAATGCATCAAAGGAAAAGCCAGGGGACTGGAGAGATGGTCCCTAGTGCCTAGTTCTGCAAGGCAGTGAGCCCCCCCCACCCCCTTCAGTGCCGCAGGGACCTGACGCTACCTGCCACCTACATGGACAGCGGGCCAACCCCAGCCTTATTAAAATCACCATTGGGCTGGAAAACTGGCCAGCGCACTTGCTGTTAAGTCAGATGACCTGAGTTTGATGCCTGGGGCCCACATGATGGAAAGAGAACTTACTGCTGCAGGTTGTCCTGTCTGACCCCCACACAATGACAACAAAACTAAATAAAAGTGTTATAAGAAATTAAAACAAGGGCTGGGCGTGGAGGCACACGCCTTTTATCATAGCACTTGGAAGGCAGAGGCATGTGGATCGCAGTTCGAGGCCAGCCTGGTCTATGAAGCGAGTCCAAGGACAGACAAGGCTACACAGAGACCCTGTCTCGAAAAACCAAAATAATTAATTAATCAACTAATCAATGAATTAAGTAAGTAAAACTAATGGTGTGTACTATAGCCTCTCTTCCTCGGTCCAATCCTAGAAGGTAAGTTCCACTCTAATATTTCCCACGGTGACAAGAAGGAACAAGAGAAGGGTGTTCGAGCATGCGCAGACGAGTAGGCGTGGCGAGCATCATCTACAGGCCCCGCCCCGGGGCCCGCCCTTCTCCCCAACCCGCATGCGCACAGGCTGGGGGCGGGGCCGGCACATCCACATCCGGGAGTCTGGTTGCCTGTGGCTGTTTTGTTTTCTTGCAGAACTGGAGTTAAAGTGAGACTACCAAAAGCTCCGCGACTCCAGGCTCCGGACTTGAGCGTGAGTGTGGACGGGAGGGCGGAGCAGCGAGCCGGGCTGGGCGGGCCTCGAACTCGAGGCGGTGGCTGCTCCCCAGCTCCCGGTTGCCGCCGGCGCGGCTGAGATCCCGCGACTTGCCAGGCGGTTTCCTGTCCCCGGGTGTCAGCCCCCGAACTGCGAGGCAGAGCGTGCAGATCCCCCGGCGACGCCGCGCGGCCGGCCCACGCGTGGCCGCGCCCGGTTCCTCCAGAGTCTGCAGGGCGGGTCTGCCTTTGAACGTGTCATGTAATTATGCAGTGAGAAATGGACTCGGGTGGGGCCTTTGGGGGGGGTGAACCGACAATTACACATAATGGGTTGCTTTTCTTTCCAAGCATCAGATAAAAACGGATGTATTTTCAAACCCGAACGTATCACAGAAGTCTATCAGTTATTCCCTTTAGCTGTTCAGAGGAAGCTAAAATTGAAGTCGCACTTTTTAGGGGGGGTTCTGTGGGAAGTGGGGCGTTCATTCCCTGTGCTCTTGCGTTGTGGATTGTTCAGGCTTTCCCATTTCCTTGTGAAATGAAGATCTCGGGCTGCGCCTGCACATTTGAGCTTGAAGGAGGGTTTTATGTAATTCGTTAAGAGAACTTCGGTTGATCGTGGTAATTTGACGTCTGAATTAATTTTAGGTCTGCGCTTTTTATGGGGTATGCTGAGCCATCCTCAGAAGCGCAGAGTTAGAGATATTAAACGAGATGGGTGCCCTTTACAGAGTAATGACACCCTAAGGCAGGCTTGGGGAAGGGACACATATTGTAAAAAGACATGAGGTAGAAATGAAACCTGTAGTTCATCGTTTCTTTTCATAATTTGCACGTGAAGAACACATATCCATGATAAAATGTGCAAAGTCCTAGGAGGAATATTTTTTCCCTCCAAGTCAGTTTTTAACTGAAAACCGAAGTTTATCTCGTCCTTATTCAGCAAAATCAGATAGTAACCTTAGTTTGGAACTAAAGCTGTAGAACACGGGCCTGGAGAACTCCACATCGTAGTGACCACTTATTTAAAAGACTGCTTAAGTTAACTTTATAAATGTGTTTTTAATTTTTTTGTTTTTTAAGATTTAGTGTATTTATTATGCATACAATGTTATGTATACAATGCATGTAACAGTTGCAGGCCAGAAGAGGGCACTAGGTCTCATTATAGATGGTTGTGAGCCACCACGTGGTTTCTGGGAATTGAACTCAGAATCTTTGGGGAAAAAAAGCAAGTGCTCTTAACCTCTGAGCCATCTCTCCAGCCCCATGCTTTCTTATTCTGGTTTGTTTTTGTTTGTTTGTTTTTTTCAAGACAGGGTCTCTCTGTGTAGCCTTGGCTGTTCTGGACTCGCTTTGTAGACCAGGCTGGCCCTGAACTCACAGCCTTACAAGTGCTGGGATTAAAGGCGTGGGGCTTTGAGGATTTTGTTTTGTTTTGTTTTGTCTTTTGAGACAGACTGGCCAGAAATTCACTGTGTTGCCCTTGCTGGCCTCTGACTTAGTGCAGTCTCCCTGCCTCAGTCTGCCGGATGCTAGAATTACAGGCAGGACTTACCACATAAAACCATGTTTTAAATGAAAAATATGTATATGAGTGCCTGGCAGTCGGCCACATACCTTTAATCCCAGCACTCAGGAGGCAGAGGGAGGAGGATCTTTGAGTTAGAGGCCAGACTGGTCTACAGAGTGAGTTCCAGGACAGCCAGGGCTACACAGAGAAAAACTCTCTCAAAAAAACAATGCTGGGTGCTAACACAGAGAATGCCAAGGCTAACAAGAGAAACTCTGTCTCAAACCTCCCCCCACAAAAAAACCTACAATAGCAACAGAAAGTATGTATATGTTGACTGAATCCAAAACTTGTTTTCCAGAGTTAGAATGTGGCAGTTTATCAAACTTAAATCAGATCTGGCTTGGTGGTCCACACTTGTAATCCTAGCACACAGGAGGTTGAGGCAGGAGGATTACCTAGCTTTTGAGAACAGCCTGGGGTCTTCGTGTATTTGTAGCGTGTGTCCCTAACATGCATGAGGCCCTACGTTCAATCCCCAGGACCTCACTCCCCCCAAAAGCTACAGTAGACCGTCTGAAGAAATAAGTAGGGACCAGAATACAAAGCGCTTGTGACTTGCATTAGATTATTTATTACCGAGCCGTTATTTTGCAGGAACATGGCCAAGTTCGAAGCAAGTAAACGGAAGTACTTCATCTGTGTTGGTTTTGTTTCAGTGACCTGAGAAGATGTCCGGGTTTCTAGAAGGCGGGCGGTGCTCGGAATGCATGGACTGGGGAGAGAAGCGAAACACTATCGCCTCCATCGCAGCGGGCATTCTAGTAAGTGCCCTTGGCGCCCTGGCTCTCCTTACGCTGACGTGTGTCTGTAGTGAGAATCTGGGGGTTTTTAAAGCACAAAAATAAGCCAGGTACTGGTGGTGCACGCCTTTAATCCCAGCACTCGGGAGGCAGAGGCAGGGGGAGCACTGTGAGTTCGAGGCTAGCCTGGTCTACAAAGTAACTTCCAGGACAGCCAAGGCTACACAGAGAAACCCTGTCTCGAAACCCCCCCCCAAAAAAAAACCTGAAATATTATAGGAATATGTTTTAATCTCAGGCGTGGGGATACGGGGCCGCTTCCCAGTAGGTGACTATGGTTTGCTTCCTGCTCTAGCAGAGGTGTGATTTTTGCCAGCTGCAGATTCTGCGATTGTGTTATGTGTAGTGTTTGGAATTCAGGGAATTTTTTTTTTCAAGACAGGGTTTCTCTGTGTAGCCTCAGTTGTCCTGGGCTCACTTTGTAGACCAGGCTGGCCTCAAACTCACAGCGATCCGCCTGCCTCTGCCTCCCAAGTGCTGGGATTAAAGGCATGCGCCACCACGCCTGGCTTCAGGGAACTTTTTAGAGGGTATATAAATGCTAACACCCCAGAAGCAGGGTGAGTTGTTCGTTGTGGCTTGTCAAGGAGTTGAGAAGAAAAAAATGAGATATCCTGACAGCAGAGGTCAAGCTTGCCCCCAAGGAACTCAACACCCCTACTCAGCAGTAAGTAGCCTAGCAGTGGCATTAGCCCCTGTCCCCTCTGTCCTTATTTCTCTCCTATCTAATATTAGGGGGTTGAAAGAGAAGAAAAGGGGTGGAGAAGGATGGAAGGAAAAGGAGCCCACCAAGTAGCCAAACACGCCAGTTACATGTGTCTGTGTGTGTGATGCTTTAAAATGTGTACACTTTAAAAAATAACCCATCACTAAACTTACTTTACTCAGTGATGTTTTACTTTTGGTAGTAGTGTTAATAGCTGGCATAATGAAACATACATTTCATAGTAATAATAATGTATTTAATAGTAATAAACATAATAATGATAATCACATGTTTATTTATTGACTTGGTGAGTAAGAAAGGGTTGCAGAGGGCCAGATGTGGTACAGAGTGAGTCCAGGACAGTCAGAGAAAACAGTGAGATGGTGTCTCAAAAAAAGAAAAAAGAAAGAAAGGGTGAAAGAAATAATCAGGTTGAACTCTTCATCTTCCTGGTTCTCCTTCCCAAGTGCTGGGACTGTGGTGTGTGCCATCTTGACCTTTATTATATAATGCTCAGAGGCGATTTGCAAAATGAAATCATTATTTACATAGCAAATTCCTTATGCCGTCTGATATTATGGTTTAAGATTTTACCCACATGCCAGGCGTGGCAGTGCATGCCTTTAATCTCAACACTTGGGAGGCAGAGGCAGGTGGATCGCTGAGAGTTCGAGGCCAGCCTGGTCTATAGAGTGAGTCCAGGACAGCCAAGGCTACACAGAGAAACCAAAAAAAAAAAAAAAAAAGAGGAAGAGGAAGAAAGACTACCTCCTGCTGTCTCTTTTTTTGAGACAGGGCTTCTCTGTAGCCTTAGCTGCTTAACTGTCCTAGAATGCTTGGCAGTAGAGGTCTTTTTACTGTTTTTTTTTTTGGGGGGGGGGTCTTGTATATCTCTCCCTCCCTTCTCGCCCCAGTCCCTTCAAATACCCCAACACCACGTAGGAGAGAAAAAAGGTTAGTGGAGAGAGGGAATGTTCTCTTGAGCTACTTCTGCTGGTTAGAGTCGTGGATAGCTCCACCTTCTCCTCAAACTGCATCATCAGCAACAAGACACACACGTGCGCGCACCCCTCGCCCCCGCCCTCACCACCGAGCTCTCCTGGCTCTGGCATTTATTTCTTCTCCAGAGTCCTCAGAATTAAACTATCTGCATCTGACAAAGATCACCCCCCTCACAGAGCCTGCAGGAGGCAAACAGTGTGCTGCTGTGGAGGAGCCGGAGCAGCCCCATATCCCACACCTGGGATTAAAACAAAGCATGTTTATATATCACAGCCGAGTTTTCAAAGACACCAAAACTCCCACTACAACTGCTGCCTGTACTAAAGAGAAATAACTTGACTAGACTCTGGATCAGGACCGCACACAGAGCAGGCACGTTCTCTGTCACTGAGCTAGAGCCTCAGCCTGGGAGGAAGACATGTTAAGTAAATGAATGACTGGAAACGCAAGTGTAAATATCTTCTCTTTATCTAGTCTCTTGCCCTTTCCACAATATGTATTTGGAAAAACATATTTTTCCAAAGTCATGACAACATTTAACACCACTTTAGAAACTCGGATTTTGAAAAGCTTTAAATTTTAGTCTAGAAATAAAACACTGTGAATGAAGGGCTGGAGAGATGGTGGCTCAAAGGATAAAAACATCTGTTGTTCTTGCAACAGTTCAGTTCCCAGCACCATTGTGGTAGCTCCCAGCCTTCTGTTATCCAGCTTCCCGGCTTCTGATGCCCTCTCCTGTGCTCCATGGACACCAGGCACACTGGTGATGCGCAGACAGACTTAAGTGTAGGCAAAACACTCAGACACATAATATAAAATAAATATTTTAGGAGGGAGGAATGGGAGGATACAAGGGATGGGATAACAATTTAGATGTAATATGAATAAATTAATAAAATATTTTAAGAAATAAATATTTTAAAAATGATGCAGTGGTTAAGAACACTAGCTACTCTTCCAGAGGACCAGGGTTCAATTCCCAGCACCCACCTAGCCACTCACAACTGTCTGTAACTCCTGTTCCAGGGGATCTGACACCCTCATACAGACTTACTCAGTCAAAATAACCAATATTCACAAAATAAAAATACAATTATTTTTAAAAGTTTTTTTTTCTTTTTTAAGACAGGGTTTCTTTGTGTAGCCTTGGCTATCCTGGACTTGTTTTGTAGACCAGGCTGGCCTCAAACTCACAGCCATCTGCCTGCCTCTGCCTCCCGAGTGCTGGGATTAAAGGTGTGCACCACCACACCAGCTGTTTTTTTAAAATCTTGAACATAAGATATGGGACTGGGTATCCAAGCCACTGCTTGTACTATCCAATAAAAGCATAGTTTGCAAGCGAATGGATCTGTCTATAACCTGGTAATGGCAATTTGATGGTTTAAAATAACTTTAAATCACCAGAGGATGGTGGTGCTCAAGGCTCCTTTCAGTTGTCAGTGAGGATGGGAAAGGAGGCTCCTTTCAAACCCTTGTAAGCTATTGGTCCGTGTTTGGTTAATAGCTTCTTGTGTGTGTGGTGCTGGGAATGGAAGCCAGGCCATGTGCACACCAGACACCAGGCTACATCCACAGCACACATGATGGCCATCCAAGAGTCCTGTTCAGGTGGGTTTGTTTTAGTGTAGAGTGTTACTGCTTTTGTTTTTTAGATGGATGGATGGATGGATGGATGGATGGATGGATGGATACAGTACTCTGCTTGCATGTACACCTGCAGGCCAGAAGAGGGCATCAGATCACACTCTAGATGGTTGTGAGCCACCATGTGGTTGCTGGGAATTGAACTCAGGACCTCTAGAAGAGCAGTCAGTGCTCTTAACCTCTGAGCCATCTCTCCAGCCCGAGTTTTATGGCTTTTATTTTATATTTTTTCTTTTAATAATAACCAGAAGAAAGTTTAGTTAGGTAATACATAATCTTGTGTTCCAGTTGAACTGAAAACTTGTATCAGAGGGGCTGGAGAGATAGCTCAGCAGTTAGAGTCCTGGCTGTTGTTCCAAAGGACCTGAGTTCAATTTCCAGCATGCACGTGGCCACTTACAATTGTCTGTAACTGATACTTTAACACCAACCCACATAAAATAAAATTAAGTAAATTTAAAAAAAAAAACCTTGCTGGGCAGTGGTGGCACACACCTTTAATCCCAGCACTGGGGAGGCAGAGGCAGGCGAATCGCTGTGAGTTCGAGGCCAGCCTGGTCTACAAAGCGAGTCCAGGGCAGCCAGAGCTCTTGTTACACAGAGAGATCATGTCTCGAAAAACAAAAGCAAAACAAAAATCATTTCTGAAACCACCAACTAGGCACATGAATAAGGAATTGCAGACCTGTTGTTTCATGACACCATGATGTAGTCAAGATTCTTCCCATGGTAACTGTTCTTCCTTCCCACAAACCTGCTTTTTTTTTTTTGAGACAAAGTTTCTCTGTGTTAGCCTTGGCTGTCCTGGACTAGCTTTGTAGACCAGGCTGGCCTTGAACTCACAGCGATCTGCCTGCCTCTGCCTCCCGAGTGCTGGGACTAAAGGCGTGCACCACCACACCCGGCTTGAGCCTATTTTTTATTTCAGGGAGGCCTGTCTTGATGGATAGCCCAAGCTGACTTCCTGCCTCTGCCTCCCAGGTGAGGCTGTGCTGCCACACCCCACTTTATCTGCCTAGAGGCCCATGGTAGAGCTGCGTCGGGGAGTTTACCTCCATCAGCTGGGATCTGAGGTTGACCTCGAACTCAGTGCAGTCATACTTGAGTCCCCTGAGCTCTGCAGTCTACAGGCATGAGCAATCCCTTCCCCCCAAACGTCACTCTCCTCCCCAGGTCAGCCTACAGATCTGTAAAGTCCGTACTAGTGAAAGCAGAGTTAGGTACTTGCTGTTTAATCAGCCGGCGAGCCACATGCAGATCACAGGCGTGCAGCTGCTGGAGTGCCCGGGGAAACTGGCCATTCCATCCGAAGGGGTTTCTTGGTTTAAATACCCCACAGTAGCACATGTGCTGTTGCTGTCGCGTCTCGCTTGGTGCCACCTTATTGTCTGTCTGTCTTTAGTTTTTCACAGGATGGTGGATCATCATCGATGCAGCTGTCATGTACCCCGCCATGAGTGACTTCAACCACTCGTACCATGCCTGCGGCGTCATAGCAACCATAGCCTTCCTCATGTAAGTGTTAGCGTCGCCCTACCCGCCTAGAGTGTCGCACACGAAAATGGCCCTAGACACAACTTAAACTTCTAGTAGATGGGAAGGGTAGCTGGGCAGGGTGGCGCAGTCTTGTAACCCACAATCCTAGCCCTCAGGAAACAGAGAGACAGGAAGATGGCTGCAAGTTTCAGGCCAGCCCAGTCTACTTATGAAGTCCCCTGCCAGCCAAGGGACTTGGTCTCAAGAAATAATACAAAGGGTCTGGGGAGATGGCACAGTGGTTAGAGCATGTATCGCTCTGGCAGAAGACCTGGGTTTGATTCCCAACACCATCGTGGTGGCTCATGGCCTCCTCTAACTCCAGTTCTAGAAGATCCGATGCCTTCTTACAGCCTCTGCAGACTCTCATACATACACGCAGCTAAAACATTCACGTGCATATAAATAAATAGTCTAAAAGAAAGAAACGAGACAAAAAGCCCAGCACTTGTGGAGGTTGAGACAGTAGGATTGCTGTGAGTTCAAGGCCAGCAAGAAGACACTGTCGTGAGGAGAAGCGACCGTCCTGGATCTCTCCTTGCCCTTTCTTCTACCTTCCCCCCAAGGCATCTCCCTACTTTCCTCAGCTGTGCTTGCTTCTGTTGTAGCAAAGTTCAGAACTCCCCCCTCATCTCGAACACTCTATAGGTTCCTTGTGGATTCTTTACCACCCCCACCCCCAGCAGGCACTTACTAAGCTTCACAGTCCGGCCTCTGTGCTCAGTATGAGAATTGGTGTGGCTAACACGGGAACAGTCTGTAGGTGAGGGGCGTGAGCAGTGACTAAGCAAGATTAAGTTACAGTGTGTCAAGTGACTGCTCGTGCCAAAGAGAAAACCAAAGCAGATGAGGAAGCAGAGGGGAGGGAGCCAGAGAGGCGAGGGGACAGGAATTAGAGGGGAAGGTCAGGAGCTGGAAGGGTCAGGAGCAAGGGGGGCAGGTCCAGGAGCCAAGGGGGGTAAGGTGGGGAAAGTCATGGAAGGCAAAGAAAGGCTCACTGAAGCTGTGACTGCGGGCCTGAAATTGTCCGTTTGGTTGTGGCCTTCTAGCTCTGCATTAATGATTGTGTTTGTCTTCCTGGTGTTCCTGTCCGCTGTCCAGGGTAAGCTCTCAGACTTACCGTCTGTCCCTGATGAGTTGTCTTGGCTGCCCATCTCTTTGCCCTTTTGTGCCCCTTTCCAGATCACCCCGGGTTCGTCTCCCGTCCTGTCGAATGAATTCCAAGGCCTTTTCCCTGTGCCTTGCTTAGTTCCAAGAGCTTCCTCTGGGACCAGCTGTTGTTCTTGAGACAGGGTCTCACTATGTAGCCAGGCTAGCCTGGAATCGCTTGTTCTCGAACCTCAACCTCTCCCTTGCCGGAGTTACAGGTGCAGGCCCGGACACGGGCCTTTCTTTAGTGTGCTGCAGTTCTCTGTCTGCTAACCCTCGGCACCGGTCTTAGGAAAGGAGCCTGAGGTCGAGAACGTTCCAGTCCTGGTCAGGGCTCCAGCTTGGGGTGCGGGGCTGAGGGGCTGCTGGCCCTGAACACCAGGTAAGGGGGCATCAGTGCTCTCAGCAGTGGGAATTCTCGGCAGAACATCCTTTTGGTGCTTAGGAGAAAAGCCACCTACCCCCCTGCTTATGAGGACCAAGTAGTTGCTAGGCCTACAATAGGCCAGAGGGATTGAGAGATTATGATTGCAAATTGAATTCTATCGGGACACCACCACGCCCTGCTGTCACTCACTGTCTGTGTAGTTTTCTTTCCATGCATCGTGTGTGTGTGTGTGTGTGTGTGTGTGTGTGTGTGTGTGTTCATTCTCCTTGTGGCCTTAGCATGCTGAGCGAGCATGACATAGCCGTAGCCTTATCCTTACCCCGTGGGTGCTTGCTGTGATGGTTATTGGGCAGGCCACAGGAGAGTTGCTCCTTAGACCCCCCACACACACACAGGCCTTCTGATGGTCCTTCCCGTCCCAGTTCTTGCTCCCCACAGTAAGCCTTCCGTTCCCAGCCTCGTGCTGTGCCGTCTCCACGCAGACAGGGTGCGAGTTCCTTGTTCTTCCCATCCGTTCACACGTGCCAAGAAGCTTCCGTCTGCACATTCAGACCCCGCATCCTTACTGTCTCTATCAAAATCTCCCGCTTTACTCCCAGGGTGGGGCGAGTGCACTTGAGGTCTGAGAGTAAGTCAGAACACTTCCATCTCCCCAGATGTTCCATCTCCCCAGATGTTCCTCCATGTCTGCGTCTCACAGACAGAGGCCGCATGCCAGGGGGAGGTGAACATAACTGCTGCTCCCGCAGACCAGCTCCGGGAACCGAGAGGAGGAGGGAAGAGAGGTGGATCCGGGGAAGGGAGAACTGAGCAGGCGGTGGACGGCTGGTGAAGGGAAACCAACCGTTGGTTAAACAACTAAGTAGAGGAACTAGTTGTTGAGGAGAGGTTGAGGAACGGAGGAAAATGAAATACTCGGAGACTCAGGCATAAGTTGTGGTACAAGCTGAAGGTCTTAAAGCCCAGGAGAACTTTATTTTCTGGCTCTTTGTCTCGCCTGCTGTCTCTCTGACTCCTGGCTCATTGTCAGCCATCTTTCTATCTCTCTCGCTGTTATCTCACTCTAGCTTACTCTCTCATGTCTGTTACTGGCTGCCATTCCCCTTGGGCTAACCCCAGTATTTACTAAAATAAAGTTCAGATCACATCATGATTTTTCTCATCTTTTACAATCAATAAGGCTTTCAAAAATCAATAAAATAAGAGAACAGTCTAACAAGGAAATACATAAAGTCCTGTATAACCTACAGTAAAGCATACAGCATATAGATGATGATAATGATTTTTTTTATTTATTTATTTATTTTGGTTTTTTTGAGACAGAGTTTCTCTGTGTAGCCTTGGCTGTCCTTGACTAGCTTTGTGGACGTGGCTGGCCTCAAACTCACAGCGATCCGCCTGCCTCTGCCTCCTGAGTGCTGGGATTAAAGGCGTGCGCCACCACCGCCTGGCTATTATCCAAACCTATAGCATTTAATAATTTGATGGTATAGACAGCTTCTCCTTGGTGGGAGAGCCCCTGATTCCCTGGTTTTCTTCCTCCTGCAGGATCAACGCAGTATCGAATGGACAAGTGCGAGGTGACAGCTACAGTGAAGGCTGCCTGGGCCAGACAGGTAAGCAGGCGCTGACAGCTTCCTACAGAGCTTTCTTCCCTGAACTGCGACTCCTCCACAGAAGGGTGCTTGTCAGGCTTTTGGGGTTCCAGCGTAGGACGAGGAGACCCTGGGTTCCTAGGCATAAGGTCATAGCAGGCTGTGGGCACAAAACCCAGCAGGCTCGAGTGTATGGCCTCAGCAACCACAGGTAGCCTCAAGTGTCTCCAGGCTGCAGAGTGAGCGGGCGCAGGAAAAGTGAGCAAAGCAGCACACCCACGCCCCCACTCTACCCCTCCAGCCCCCCACCCACCCAGCACTTTAACTACTCTAGACATGATTGTCTTTTTTGACAGCTATATTTGGTTGTATGACCATTGTTTGCTTGTTTTTCTAGATAGGGTCTTAGTATATAACCCTGGCTGGCCTGGAACCCATTCTGTAAACCAGGCCAAGTTTGAGCTCACAGAAATCCACCTGCCCCTGCCTCCAAGGTGCTAGGATTATAGGCATTTGCCACTTTATCTAACTTACATTAGCATTTTGAAATGTTTTATAATCTTAGGCTTTTTTTTTTTCTCTTCATTTTTCGGGACAGGGATTCTCTGTGTAGCCTTGGCTGCCCTGAATTCCTTTATAGACCAGGCTGGCCTTGAACTCATATTGATCCACATGCCTCTGCCTCCCGAGTGCTGGGATTAAAGGCGTGCACCACCACACCTAGCCTTAGACCATTGTTTTAAAATATGTGTGAATGCTTTGCCTGCATGTATGTCTGCACACCACGTGGCTACCTACCTGGTGGCCACAGAGGCCAGACAAGGGTGTTGGATCCCCACGTGGGTACTGGGAACCAAACCTCGTCCTCCAGGTGTGCAGCCAGTGTGCTCTCAGTCACTGAGCCTTCTCCACAGCCCTGCAGCTGGCTGTTTGAGAAAGTTAAAGGATAGCACTCAGGCCATGAGGCTTGCCTAGCAAGCACACCTACCCACTGAGCCCGCTCACTGGCCCCTGGCTTTATTTGAGACAGGGTCTTGGGTAGCCTGGTCTAACTTCAAGCCCTCCATGTAACCAAGGATGGCCTTGAATTGGAATTGGTCATCCTACACCAACCCCCAAATGTGTGGGTCACAGGCATGTGCCAGCTTGCCTAGCCCATTGTGGGTTTGTTTGGTTTATTTTTAAGATTTATTTATTATATATACAGTATTCTGCCTGCACATACTCATGCACACCAGAAGAGGGCACCACATCTCATTATAGATGGTTATGGTTATATGTGGTTGCTGGGAATTGAATTCAGGACCCCTGGAAGAGCAGCCAGTGCTCTTTAACCTCTGAGCCATCTCTCCAGCCCCGTGGGTTTGTTTTTTATATTCAACCCCCCCCCCCCCCCCGTCTCTCTCTGTCTGTCTGTTTCTCTCTCTCTCTCTCTCTCTCTGTGTATGTCTGTCTGTCTGTCTGTGTACTATGCCATGTCATGCCTGTGAGCGTGTGTATGCTATTTGTGGGTTTTGGTTTTTTGTTGGCTCAGAGTGGCATTCCTTCTACCTCAGCCACCCATATCTGGCAGGAGTGGGGAGCAGGGGTGTTGTGTGTGTGGCTGCGCACACGCCATGGTGTGTGTATGGAGGTCAGAGGACAGCTTATTGGAGTCAGTTCTCTCTTGTTACCATTCAGAATCCAGGGATCAGTCTGAGTGAGATGTCAGGTCTAGCAGCCTGTGTCTTTACCTGATGGGTCCTGGTAAGCCCTTTTGTTTTATTTTGAGGCAGGGTCTTATGTATGACAGGCTAGCCTTGAACATCAGACCCTCCTGCCTCTACCTCCAATTGTTGGGATCACAGGCTTGCACGCACATTCACCTTGGACTTGGAGCTGTCTGGGGAGCAGCTGCGATAACGCGGTGTCTTTGCAGGTGCTCGCATCTGGCTCCTCATCGGCTTCATGCTGGCTTTCGGCTCCCTGATAGCTTCCATGTGGATTCTCTTTGGAGGTTATGTCGCCAAGGGTAAGAAACGCTGGCCACGTCTTACTTTAATTTCACACTGGAATTTTACATCAAAACTGGCTATTTTAGGATGAATATATACATGTATACTATATATATATATATATATATATATATATATATATATATATATATATATATATATATATATATGCCTGCCAGCTACTGCGGTATGTTTTAGCTAGAGATTTCTCCCATCACTAGATAGTTTTATGTGTTTTTCTCCAGCCCAGTGCTCGGAGGGAATGAGCTACAACTTCACACCTCGATCTTGACTCTAGAGGAGTAGAATCTTCATTATCACAATTGCTTTTTTTTTTTTTTTTGGAGGGGGTTTGAGTTAAGACAGGATTTCTCTGTGTGGCCTTAGGTGTCCTGGACTCGCTTTGTAGACCAGGCTGGCCTTGAACTCACAGGGATCCATCCACCTGTCTCTGCCTCCCCAAGTGCTGGGATTAAAGGCCTACGCCACCACGCCTGGCTTTTGAAACATTCTTGATGTATACTGGCCTGAAATTCCCATCAGTCTTCTTGCCTCACTCAGACTCCCCAATTCTGGCACTGGAGACATTCACCACCACACCCAGGATGAGTTCTTGCTGTGTAGCCTAGGGTGGCCTGGAACCCGGGTTCCCCTTCTCCACTTCCCACGTGCTGAGGTTGCGTGTGTTTGCCAGGTTGCCCCAGTTCAGTGGACATGTATTCAGTTACACCTCATTGGCAGTAACTCTGTTGTTTTCTTTTACATGGAAAAAGTAATTAACAATTAGGCCAATTTAAGGCCAAATCTGGAAAAGGCACTGGGTCCCTGGTTGAAATTCCACTTTGAGGGAAAATAGAAAAATAGGAAATGCCGGGCAGTGGTGGCGTGTGCCTTTAATCCCAGCACTCAGGAGGCAGAGGCAGGTGGATCAGTGTGAGTTCAAGGCCAGCCTGGTCTACAAAGCGAGTCCAGGACAGCCAGGGCTACACAGAGAAGCCTTGTCTTGAAAAACAAACAAAAAGAAAGAAAGAAAGAAAAGAAAAGAAAAATAGGAAACTTATTAGTAATCTATATAAAATAGACCAAACAGACCAAAGCTATCATAGTCAAAACGTAACGCTGCTGCTTGGCAAAGCCTGAACCAGCCTAGTCTGGTTTTGTTTGGTTTGTTGCTGTTGTTATCACAAGACACTGACGTATTCTGCAGAGCAGGCTGGCCTCACAGAGATGTACCTGCCTCTGCCTCCCAAGTGCTGGGACTAAAGACATGAGCCACTAAACCTGGAGGTGGTAATATGTGTTAATTTAGAATAGTAGAGTTCTAGGCAAAACCCCAGGCTATTTTGGATGAGAGAGAGCTGTGGGTCTTCTGTGCCTCTAAGCTCTGAGTTGTCAGTTAGCAAGTGCTCCTGACAGCCTGGGGCAGAGATGCTGAGACCCCCCAGTCCCATGCTCAGAGTTCCTGCAGAAACTGCAGTATCTCCATCCTCTCAGTTAAGGTTCCTGTGTCCTTCCAGATGTGTCGGGCCCCTCACTGCTGCCCCCTGAGCATCCAGTCCGGGGCGCAGTGCAACCTGTCTCTGCCTACCTGGCAGCCACCTCTTAGCATCTCTATGGCTGTCACCCTGTTCAACCCAGCACAGTCTCTTCCTGCTCTCCTGAAAGGACTTCCTAGCAGGTTTCCTGCCTCTCCCTTTGCTCCAGTGGGACCCTTTGAGAACAACTCAGCTCAAATCACCTTTCCCCCGTCATGACCGCCTGGCCTTATGGGACTGTCCTCATCTCCCTCCTCTTATCTTTCCAGAAGCTATTCCCCCTCCTGTGCCTGCTGCTCCTACCTCAGGGCCTTGGCCCTCACTTGTTCCTGCCTCTGCCCTTCCTAGGGTCTTCCTGGCCTCTGGGTCTGTCTCCATGTGTTGGGCTGCTCCATCTTCTCCCCTGGTTGTTCCAGCAGGAGATGGCGCTACCCCTTAAGGGCCAGACAGTTGTCAGTTTTGTTCTTTGGGTCCTCAGCACATCCCCTGGTGTTCCTTCCTGTGTCCTGTGCCCTGAGGGAGGGAGCTGCCATTCACTAAGCCAGTGCTGCCTGCCATGGTTTATGTCATGTAATTTTATAGCCACTACCAGAAGAAAGTTGTGCTTTCTACTCGATCTAGACCTAACTGTTTGGAGATCGTAAACGTCTAAATATTACAATTGCTTTTACAGAAAAGCCCATAGTGTATCCTGGAATTGCTGTGTTTTTCCAGAATGCCTTCATCTTTTTTGGGTAAGTTCTGATTTTTATTCTTTACCGTGTGTGCGTGCGTGCATGCGTGCGTGCGTACACATGTGTAACATGCGTACTTCTCTGTGTGTCTGTCTGAGGGTGGCGTGTGTGCTTTAGTTAAAGGAAAGAGTTCCTCTCTGAAGCCAACACCGGACCCAAACCCCTTGCCTCAGGAAGTCCTTCAGCTCCCTCAGTAGCTGGAACTACAAGTGTGTGCCACTAGGCCTCATACATTCTAGGCATTAGTGCTACCATGGACCTCTACCCTCCCCCCCAGCACCACCACCCCCAACCCCTACCTCCCTACCCCCCCCCTTATCCCTTGGCTTTTTTTAAAGATTTAATTTATGCATGAGTGCTCTATCTGCATGTACACGCACATGCCAGAAGAGGGCACCAGATCACATTATAGATGGTTGTGAGTCACCATGTGGTTGCTGGGAATTGAACTCAGGACCTTTGGAAGAGCAACCAGTGCTCTTAGCCTCTGAGCCATCTCTCCAGCCCCCAGAGGACAACTTTTAACAGTTGGTTCACGCACGCTTTCCACCTTCACATCGGTTCCTGGGAACTGAGGCTGTGAGGGTTTCACAAGTTTTACCTGAGGAGCCGCTGTCCTGCTCCTGTCTGAATCACCTCAGAGGATTCAGAAACTGACAACAGAGCATAGTGGTTTGTGCTGCTAATCTCAACCTCAGAAGGCAGAGGCAGGAGAATTGCTATAAGTCCAAGGATCCAGCCTCCCATTTCATAAAAACAAAAAGCAGAACTCGTTCAGGAAGAATTGAGCTCTGTGTTTCCGGCCTCCTTGGTGTTTGGTATATGTGCCCCCCCATCCCCCTCCCCCCACCCTCATCCCCGCTGAGGTATGTGACATGAGTTATCAGATTTGTCTGTACGGGCCTCACACACCAAGGCAACCAATAAAGGTGGAGGGATGGGTGGGGGTGGGGTTGCACCTCAGAGCTCGCATGCTCAGCCCCAGGCCTTGGCTTCCATCCTCCATCCACTCCCATAAAGCTTTGTTGAGTCAAGTAGGTAACACCGGCTGGCTTTTCAGAAGCCTCATCAGGGAGAGCTCAGGTTTGGGGACAGTGACAGTAAAGCAGTTGAGCCATCATAAAGAGTTCATGTCTCTAGGACCGTCAGTGTGTGTGGCTCTCAGGCGATGTTTCTGCAGTCACCTACCTCTTACTGTTCTCGAAGTTTCCCAGCCCAAGCAGTCATGTTGTGTTTCTTGCTCTGTCCACAGAGGGCTGGTGTTTAAGTTCGGCCGCACGGAGGACTTATGGCAGTAAAGATGCCTGCTTCTGCAGCACAGCCACCTGCATGGGATTTTTCCCCCCACTGCTCACTCGGTCTTTTGTAATACTGTTTTCTAAACTGATCTCTGAGGATAATGTCAGCTTGAAATCGTATAATGCTAGAAGGAAGAGAACTCCTATGTAAACTGCAACAGCCCAGTGTGCTGTGCCCCGTCGTCGGCTTTGACGACAGGGAAGGAAACTGCTCAGCTTCTATCATGGTCTAAAGAGTTGATTATGGAGAAATGGTGGGGTCTTCGGGGTGAGCATCAGCTCTGGGGTCCCAAGTGTTTACTAAGCTCAGCTTCTTCTGTGTCCGATGTTGAATAATGTATAAACATTTTCTTGTTGTTAAAAACTATTCAGTGGTCAGAGTTCTTTCTTGTTATATTTTGTATTTGGTTTGTTTGGTTCTACTGAAAATTCTGTGGCTACCTTTTTTGTAGGGGAATTTTAATTCAGAACATAGCTGGGTTTTGGCAAGAGATCACATCCAAAGACCTTCTAGGTCTGTGGGATCCGGCTGGAATATAAACATGCCTTTAATCCAGGAGACAGAGGCAAGTAGATCTGAGTTCAAGGCCAGCCTGGTATAGAGCAAGTATTAGGTAAAGAAGCTTAGGTTCAAGCAAGGTGGTACATGCCTTTAATTCCAAACAATGAAAGTAAAGTTAGTTTGTAAAAGGAAGCAAGCACCCATGTTTGAAACTGATGAGTTGAGTGGCAGAAAAAGAAAGGCACACGCCTGTAATCCCAGCACTCGGGAGGCAGAGGCAGGCGGATTGCTGTGAGTTCGAGGCCAGCCTGGTCTACAATGGGAGTCCAAGACAGCCAAGGCTACACAGAGAAATCCTGTCTCCAAAAACAAAAACAAAAAGAAAAAGTGATGAATCAGAGAAAATTTGACAGAATAGGATTCACCCAACTCATGAGAAGAGAGAGGAAAGGGAAGCTGCTCTGGGGGAATGCAGAGAGAGAGGAGGCAGGTGGCAGCGGGAGAACTCGTGTGGGGGGCTAGGGCTGGTGGCTCCTAGTGGGGGCTTCCACTGATGGTGGTAAGCATCTAAAAAGAAAAAAGGAAAGGAGAGAAAACATACACACACATGCACACGCACACGCACACACACTTACACTTGATGAAGACAGGTGGGTTCCAACAAGCTTCTTCCTTCAAGCTTCTTTTATTTTGCACAATCATACACACATATATGTACATACATACACATACATATGTGTGTACATATGTTCATACATATACATACATACATGTACACATTACACAAATCTTGATGGATGGAACAAACTGCAAAGAGAGAGTTCCAACCCAGCCAGCTATTGTACATATGCACATATATACATATATACATTTAGTGGAGGGAACAAACTCAGAAGAGCAAGTTCCAACAACTTTATTATTTCTCCCACATCTTATATATCCCAGTAAGATCTTTCAAGCAGTATAAAAATCACAATGTGCTTACATTCTATTTTTCTTTAAGTAAATGATTACAATGAGTATACATAAGAAAACCATGCTCCCCTATACCTTCACATGAACAAATGTTTTACGTACTGTAGGTGAGAAACAAACATGAAAAGTAAGTTATTTCCAAGAACCCATATACATTTGTTACTAAGCAACTTGTTACATATTAACAAAGTAAGAGCAAGCAAAGTGATTTCTCAGCCAGCTTTTCTTTGCTGGCAGGCTGCAATTTGCAGTTACAAAGAAAGAATCAATTATCTTAAAAACTCATTTTATAAAAATCTTAAAAGGATCGTAAATCTAAACTTCTATATAAGAAACAGCCATTTCTATCTTAAGTCCTAAAGGTGCTTATCTACTCATTAATAATTTCTATTAAATCATATCAGGAAGCTGAGGGGAAAAAATAAGTATAAGAAATTAGTTTCGCCAGGTACAGTGGCACGTGCCTGTAATGCCAGCACTCTGGGAGGCAGAGGCAGGCAGATCGTTTTTATTTTTGAGGCCAGCCTGGTCTACAAGCAAGCCCAGGCCAACCAAGGCTACACAGAGAAACCCTGCCTTGAAGAGAAAAAGAAAGAAAAGGAAAGAAAAGAAAGAAAGAAAGAAAGAAAGAAAGAAAGAAAGAAAGAAATTAGTCACCTTAAAGTCCAGCCTCAGTGAGAATCACATCAGCTGGTGCTAATTACGGTCCTATCTTTGCTCACCAACCTCAAAAAGCTTTACTATTAAGAGTACTTTTTCTTGTATTTTTGGTTGGGAGCTTAGCCTTTAATAGCTGAGCCATCTCTCCAGCCCAAGTGTACTTTTTCTTAACCTCCAGCCCAAGTGTACTTTTTCTTAACCTCAAATTGTTCCCTAAAAGATTTTCTACATCAACGCCACTAGCAAAAATATCGTTAGAGGAATCTATTTCCCCAAGGAAATATGAGGATAGTGGTCTTTGTTAGCAATCTGCGTCTGTGGGTCCTTTTCTAGGGTGATGGTTGAACCATCTGCTCCAGCAACAAAGCCTGAAAGAGATCAAGCACTGTTCTGTCCGTGCGTGCGTGCGTGTGTGCGTGCGTGCGTGCGTGCGTGCGTGCGTGTACACGCACCGCATTGATGTTTTGCCTGCATGTATGTCTGTGTGAGGGTGTCAAGATCTTGGAGTTACAGACAATTATGAGCCGCTATGTGGTTGCTGGGAATTGAACCTGGATCCTTTGGAAGAGCACTCAGTGCTCTTAACAGCTGAGCCATCTCTCCAGTCCCCCAAGCACTGTTCTTATGTCTGCCAATAATGATATTCCCCAATGAGGGGCTGGGAGCCCCCCTTATAGTACTCACCCAATTCATATATTAGGGTGATTATGAGGACCGCAAGGGTAACAAGCAGAGTTATGCTCCATAACAGCATGAAGTCCTCAGGATATAAAGTCCTTGGGGTTCTGCCTCGCCAAGACACGCCCATCCTGGGGTATGCTAACCAGTGGGTTGCAGTCCGTGAGTTCTAGAACTGTTTGCGGCTGCTCTTGTAAGGACCCCAGCATTGGGAGAGGGCGAGGACTTTGTAAAACTACTGGATCCAGCCAGGCGTGGTGGCGCACACCTTTAATCCCAGCACTGGGGAGGCAGAGGCAGGTGGATCTCTGTGAGTTCGAGGCCAGCCTGGTCTACAAAGTGAGTCTAAGACAGCGGGGGCTGTTACACAGAGAAACCCTGTCTTGAAAAGCCAAAACAAAACAAAATTACTGGATCCAAAGCCTGTGTCCAGTGACCAGATGGGAGTGTTCTTAATTTCCCTGTAGCCCTACTCTCACCATAGCTAGGAGTTAGCCACCTGGGTAGCAGCTTTATTGAGTATGTGAAGAATGGAACAGTTGTGGCGAGAATTGGACCAGAACTTTAATGCAGCCAAAATAATAATAATAATAAAGCATTGATAGTACCTGTCATGAAACCAAACATATTATTTAAACTGAGATCACCACTTGGAAGACTTTCTTGTAACACATGTGACAGACACAAAAGGAACGCAAGGAAAGGCACATCTCCACGCCCAGCCTTGTTCTCAGACATTTCTGCTTAAAATCCAACAGCCAAGTGAGGGAACTGTGAAGGCAAAGCACACAATTATTTTATTTTATTGAGTTTGTTTGTTTGTTTGTTTTGAGACAGAGTTTCCCTGTGTAGCTCTGGCTGTCCTGGAACTCACTATATAGACTAGTCTGGGATTAAAGTACGCACCACCACACCTGGATGTGTGGTTATTTTTGCTTTGTTCACTTTTTTTTTTTTTTTTTTTTTTTTTTTTTTTTGAGACAGGGTTTCTCTGTGTAGCCTTGGCTGTCCTGGACTCCCTGTGTAGATCAGGCTAGCCTTGAACTCACAGCAATCTGCCTGCCTCTGCCTCCCGAGTGCTGGGATTAAAGGCGTGCTCCACCACCACCCCACATCTTTTTTTTTTTTAACTTTTTGTTTTTGTGTTTTGAGACAGGGTTTCTCTGTGTAGCCCTGGCTGTCCTGGAAGTAACTCTGTAGACCAGACTGGCTTTGAATTTACAGAGATCCATCTACCTCTGCTTCCCAAGTGCTAGGCTCAGAGGTGCGCACAACCATGCCCGGTTTTAATTGTGCTTAATTTAATAAAAAAAAACAGGTATGTGGAGGTTTTGCTTGCATGTATGTGTGTGCATTGTGCACATGCATGGTTCCTGCAGAGGCCATAAGAGGATATGTGATCCATAGAACTGGGGTTACAAATAGTTGTGAGCTGGAGTCAGGGTGGGGCTGGAGAGATGGTTAAGGGCATTGACTGTTCCTCCGGATGTCCTGAGTTCAGTTCCCAGCAACCCTATGGTGGCTCACACCCATCTATAATGTGATCTGGTGCCCTCTTCTGGCCTGCGGGTGTACATGCAGGCATAGCACTGTATATATAAAAATACATTTAAACTCTTTTAAAACTTTTTTTAAAAAAATGGTTGTGAGCCAGGCGTGGTGGCACACGCCTTTAATCCCAGCACTCAGGAGGCAGAGGCAGGCGGATCGCTGTGAGTTCAAGGCCAGCCTGGTCTACAAAGTGAGTCCAGGACAGCCAAGGCTAACATAGAGAGATCCTTTCTCAAAAAAACAAAAAACAAAACAAACAAAAAAATGGTTGTGAGCTGCCATGTAGGTTCTAGGACTCAAAACCACGTCCTCTGGAAGAACATCAGTACTCTTGACCACTGAGCCATCTCTCCAGGCCTGCTTGTTTTCACTTACGTATACTTGGGTGTCTGTTTGTGTACCACATGTGTGCTGTGTCTGAAGAGGCCAGAGGTGGCACCAAAACCCCTGGAACTGATGTTACAGGGTGTGGGCACCAGGAACCAGTGACCCCTGGGAGATCTGAAACCAGATCCTCCATAAGAGCCCCGAATTCTCTCTCCTTTTAAAAAAAATATTTTATTTATTTATTATTTACCCAGTACTATGCTCCCATATATGCCTGCAGGCCAGAAGAGGGCACCAGATCTGATTACAGATGGTTGTGAGCCACCATGTGGTTGCTGCGAATTGAACTCAGGACCTTTGGAAGAGCAGACAGTGCTCTTAACCTCTGAGCCATCTCTCCAGCCTTGAGTACCGAATTCTCCTAACCACTCTCCAAGGCCCAGCGCTGTCCCTGCACCTTCCTTAGCTTCCCTGCTGCTGGGGTTACAGATGCGGACCACCACAGCAGCTTCATTAGTGCTTTGATTGTATGTCTCCAGTGACAGGGACTCATCAACAACCGCCCACTCCATTTTGGTTTTTCTATATGCTGTTCATGTGACTGAGGGAGCCACGGGCAGCCCCTGGTGTAAGTTCCTACAGTACAGGCTCTTTTTTTCTCAGTGACAGGAAATAAGTGAGATGGCCCCATGTGACGTAGGGGGTCAGGAGACAATTCTCCAGCAGATGCCCGCCTCCCATTTGGAGCCAAACACACCCCCTTGTAGCCCTCTGTGCCC
This sequence comes from Acomys minous, assembly GCF_964271855.1. Classification (NCBI taxonomy): domain Eukaryota; kingdom Metazoa; phylum Chordata; class Mammalia; order Rodentia; family Muridae; genus Acomys; species Acomys minous. The sequence goes on along the minus strand of NC_140487.1, from coordinate 110,540,279 downwards.
TTGATTTGATTGGCTCTGTCACTCTGGGCAGGTGACTTAGTCTCCAGTGGGCCCTCCATTTCCTTATCATTAAGCCTAGGGCACCCAAAAAGGGCTCCCAGGTGTCCTCTGATTCCTTGCACACCCCCACTCTCACTCTCAGTTTCACACTAAGTAAAACTAAATCTATCATGTTAATACTGTAAAAAAAAAATCTTACCTCCCAGAAAGTCTGGTCATCAAAGTATTTGGCAGCGTGGGGAGCCCTCCACACTTTGGCAGTCAGGAGGCAACCTTAAGCAAATAATACTTACATGTTAAGATACACAGAGGTCAAGTAATCCTGTCTCGAGAAAAAAAAAAAAAAAAAGATACCCAGAGCTCATTTCGTACTTCAAAATTACTGAAATCAGCTGGGTGGTTGGTGGCACATGCCTTCAATCTTAGCACTTGGGGGGCAGAGGCAGGCAGATCTCTGTGAGGCCAGCCTGGTCTACAAAGTAAGTCCAGGACAGCCAAGGCCACACAGAGAAACCCTGTTTCGAAAAACAACAACAACAAAAAACAGGCCGGGCATGGTGGCGCACGCCTTTAATCCCAGCACTCGAGAGGCAGAGGCAGGCGGATCGCTGTGAGTTCGAGGCCAGTCTGGTCTACAAAGTGAGTCTAGGACAGCCAAGGCTACACAGAGAATCCCTGTCTTGAAAAAACAAAAACAAAAACCAAAAAACAAAACTTGAAAAACAAACCAAACAAAACAAAGGCTAGGGGAGGGACTTCCTGTGCTGATTTTGATGCATTGTGATCAGTGCACGTGCCCACTCTGGGAGGCTGGGTAATTTGCTCTGTCCCCTGTGCCTAGAGTAACTAGCTCATAGTAGAGAGCAGATACGGAACTGTTGAGTATACTAGCACAAGGGTGCCCTGGGGGAACGAAAGGCAGGCTTGAGTCATAAAGGTTCCCTTGGCCTTCTGTGCAAGGCTTGGTACAGTCCCTCCTCCTAGGCTCAACGATGCCACTTGCCCCACTTAGGACTCCAGGGAGAGGCTGAGCATGATGCTGCGTAATAAAGAGGCAGAGGCAGGTGGATCGCTGTGAGTTCCAGGCCAGCCTGGTCTACAAAGTGAGTCCAGGACAGCAAAGGCTACACTGAGAAACCCTGTCTCCAAAAAAAAAAAAGAAAGAAAGAAAGAAAGAAAAGAAAAAAGAAAAAGAAAAAAAGAAAAAGAAAAAGAAAGAAAGAAAAGGAAAGGAAAGAAAAAGAAACAAAACCAAGAAGAAGAAAAAAAAAATCAGCATTTGAGAGTCTGGGGGGATGGCTCAGTGGTTTAGAGTACTTGCTCTTCCAGAGGACTCAAGTTCAACTCCCAGTACTTACATGGTGACTCCCAGCTGTGTGTAGCTCTTCTTGCCTCCACGGACCAACACTAACACACACATGCAAGCGTTACACAGACATACACGCATCTAAAACCCTCATACACATAAAATAAAATGAAAAAAATTCTTTAAAAAAATAATCATTGAGCCGGGCGTGGGGACGCAAGCCTTTAATCCCAGCACTGGGGAGGCAGAGGCAGGTGATCTCTGTGGGTTCGAGGCCAGCCTGGTCTACAGAGTGAGTCCAGGACAGCCAGGGCTACACAGAGAAACCCTGTCTTGAAAAACCAAAACCAAAACAAACAAACAAACAAACAAAAACAAAATCCAAAACATTGTTTGAGCAGTCTACTTTACCAGAGGAAGGAAGGGGCTGAGCATGCACACATGTACTGGGGCATGCACACGTGTACCAGGGCACTCTCTAGTACATAAACGTGTACTGACCTGTTAGTAGTCCAGAGAGCATCCCCATCGCCACGGCAAAGCTGAGCGCCCCAATGTCATTGACCATCAGGTTGAGCATCCTAGAATAGACAAAGCAAAGAGGCCACTCAGAGGTATCTGGCTACAGGCATCGGTGATAAACACGACAGATGGCATTAGTGGTGACATTGCCAGGGAGGGTTGGGAAGAAACCAAGTGTCCTTCCCCTAGCTGGCATGCCCCTGCCCTTTTCCTGTAGAGCTAAGCAGATGTAGCTGGGACAGGAGGAGACGTTCCCCAGTCCTCTTTGTCACATTAAAATCCCCAGACTCTGGGGATCATCCCAAGCCTGATCACCGATGCCTTTTCAGGACAATTACTACAGTCAGAGGCATTGACCAACCAGCTTTCATGTCTTCCCCTCAGAGTTCATTTAGTTCAGGCCGGCCTCAAGCACACTACGTGGTAGACTCCACCTCTACCAGGGAAGGGATGATTCTGAACTGCTGGTCCTCCTGCCTCCACCTTCCCGGGGCTGGGAGTCCAGGTGTATGCCACCTCCCAGTTCATGTGGTGCTGAAGGGTGGAGGCACTCTGTAGGCTGAGCCACATCCCCTTCCCCCAATCAAGCCGCTTTGAAAACTGCTCCTCTTTCTCAGCCCAACACTCCACAGGCAGGTAGGAATACAAAAAGAGAGAAAGAGGCAGGTAGATCACTGTGTGTTCGAGACCAGCTTGGTCTACAAAGAGAGTCCAGGACAGCCAAGGCTACACAGAGAAACTAGAAGAAAACAGAGAAAACAGAAGAAGGAGGAGGGGGAAGGAGGAGGAGGAGGAGGAGAAGAAGAAGAGGAAGAAGAAGAAGAAGAAGAAGAAGAAGAAGAAGAAGAAGAAGAAGAAGAAGAAGAAGAAGAAGAAGAAGAAGAAGAAGAAGAAGAAGAAAAAGAAGGCAGAGCTCACAGCCCTAGCCTGTGTTTTTCAGCTCGGAATCAAAGTGCATACCTGGTTTAGCCTCCTCTCTGAAACCTATGACAACTACAAGAGCTTTGGAACACTAGGTACAGTTTTAAACTCTCCTCTGCCCCCCAAAGCTTTCACCACCACCCATAGGAATGGCTTCAAGGCTACTCTCTTTTGTTTGATTGGTTGGCTTTTGCCTTTTTTTTTTTTTTTTTTTGAGACAGAGTTTCTCTGTGCAGCTCTGACTGGAACTAGCTCTGTAGACCAGGCTGGCGTCGAACTCACAGAGATCTGCCTGCCCCTGCCTCCTGAGTGCCGGGTTTAAAGGCACGCTTGGCGTGCCCTGTCTAGACTTGTGAGGCCTCAAGACTATGTACCTATGCCCTATTCCTAAGATGCCCCTTTTCGAGAAGATGTGGCCTGGGTAGCTCCATACAAGGAACACGTCTGAAGCCAGGTGAGGTGGCGCACACCTGTATTCCCAGCACTCAGGATGCTGGGGCTTGAGTGAGTCCCAGGCCAATCTGATCTACAGCGGTGGTGGCGCACGCCTTTAATCCCAGCACTTGGGAAGCAGAAGCAGGCGGATCTCTGTGAGTTCGAGGCCAGCCTGGTCTACAGAGTGAGTTCCAGGACCAGTCAGGGGCTACACGGAGAAACCCTGTCAGGGGTGGGGGTGGGGGTGGGGGATGGGGGCGGTTCCTGAATAAACTGGCTCTGATGATGTTTTCGCACAAGTTGTGCGAAGGTTAAGGGAAGATACAAAGCAACACACTTGAAATTAGAGTATCTGTACTGTAACAGCAGGAAGTAGGTGGCCCCTCCCAGCAGACCAGGCAAGGCGAAGGCGTAGTGGATCCCACTGGGGTTCTGAATCTGCAAGCACACCTAGGACAAAAAAACAGCATCATAAGGAGATCTGTAAGTAAGACCCACAGTCCCATCCTAACTCTCCCACAGGTCCACGGGATCAGGGCCACCATAGGGAGAGGACATGGAGGCTCGCAGAAACAAGCCCTAAAGGCACATTCACACTCCATACCAGGAAACATTTAAAATGCCAAGAAGGAGGCTGGAGAGATAGCTCAACGGTTAAAAGCCCCTGCCTGCTCTTCCAGAGGACCTGAGTTCAATTCCCAGCAACTAGGTGGTGGCTCACAACCATCTATAGTGAGATCTGGTGCCCTCTTCTGGCCTGCAGCTGAATATGCAGTCAGAATATTGTACACATAATAATAAATACATTTTTTTTTAAATGCCAAGAAGGGGGCCTGGGGAGATGACTCGGCCGTTCAGCGGCCAGCATCTGTAATTCCAGTTCTAGTGAATCCAGCGTTCTCTCTCTGGCCTCAGCATGCTACCCACAGTGCACAAACGCATATACAGGCAAAGCGCTTATACACATAAAAATTAATGAAATCTTTCTTTTTAAAGCCTGAGAGAAAGCCGGGCATGGTGGCACACGCCTTTAATCCCAGCACTTGGGAGGCAGGGGCAGGCAGATCTCTGTGAGCTTGAGGCCAGCCTGGTCTACAAAGTGAGTTCCAGGACAGCCAGGACTACAAGAGAAACCCTGTCTCGAAAAACAAATGCAAAACAAAACAAAACAAAAAGATGCAAGGCCGTGGGTTCCAGCCACAGGCAGGCATGCAAACATGCGCACACCTGTGCACACACATGCAGAGGATCAAGTGACTGTGGCTACGGAGTGAGGACCAGGATTCTGCAATTCTGACAAACTTCCAGGTGACGTTGTCACACTTGGATTGTGACATGGCTCCCACAGGTTTATGGGGTTGACTATCTACCCCCCCCCACCCCACACCCTCATCCTGTTCTAGGAAATGGTAGAGCATTTTAGGGAGCGACATCTGGCAGCAGTTAAGTTCCAAGCTCTCCCCTTCGCGGTCCACTGACGTGTGAGCGAGCAGCTGCTCCTTGCTCCCGCTGCCAGAGAGCTGCTAGTGGCCATGCTTTTCCCACCATGATGGATGGTGTCCCTGCAAACCAGGAACCAAAAGAAATCCCCCCTCCTCACTCCCCTGCCCCTCAGTTGCCAGTGCTGACCATCTCCTGGTCACATTCTGAGAAAGAGAGTCTCTAACGCAGATGCCATTCACCCTGGAGGCTCTAATCCTGTGTTGGGACTGGGAGACCACCCTCTGTACTGTACAGAGGTGAGCAACACCCCTGGCTTCTAGCTGCTACGACTCAACAGCGTGCCAACCGAGAATGTCTCTCCTTGCTGCCAAATGTCCCCTGTAAGTTCTCCTAAAGGACAACAGGCAATGAGAAGTCAGGATGACAGCTTCTATCCACATGGCACCCTCTGTCCTCACAGCCCCTCCACTTGTGCCCTCAGCAGGTCTCTTCTCTCCTTTCAGTCTCCACTATCTTCAGAGTAAAAATCCAGACCCCTGGTTATTCCAAGAGATAAGGCCAGTACTTCCCACCTCTTTATTTATTTATTATTATGTACAGTGTTCTGTACTGCATGTACACCTACAGGCCAGAAGAGGGCATCAGATCACATTATAGATGGTTGTGAGCCACCATGTGGTTGCTGGGAATGGAACTCAGGACCTCAGTACCCTTAACCTCTGAGCCATTTCTCCAGCCCCGGTCCTGGGTTCTATAAGAAAGCAAACGGAGTAAGCCACAGGGAACAAGCCAGCAAGCATCACTTGGTCTCCACACTGGTTCCTGCCTCCACATTCCTGTCCTAATGTCTCCGAATGACAGACTACCAACTGTAAGAGGAAATAAGCCCTTTCTCCCCAAGTGGCTTTTGGCCATGGTGTTTTATCAGGGCCTGGAGATGAACCACGCTCTGCTGTATAACATCTGCTTTCAACCTAAGCTTTCAAAGCCAGAAGAGATAGAAATAGGAGACATTTGTTTCCACTCCAAGTGAAAGGCAGACGGCCCTAGCTTTGATCAAATCCAATAGTTGGGGGTTTTTTTGGTGTGGTTTGGTTTAGAATTTTGGTTTTTCCAGATGAGGTTTCTCTGTGTAGCCTTGGCTGTCCTGGACTCACTTTGTAGACCAGGCTGGCCTCGAACTCATAGCGATCCACCTGCCTCTGCCTCCCTGAGTGCTAGGATTACAGGCGTGCACCATCACGCCCAGCAATGTAATGTTTTTAAAGATTAAAATGACAGAAGGGATTGGAGAGATGGCTCAGTGGTTAAGATGGTTAAGATGAGTGCTGTCTGGGAGTTGGGGATTTAGCTCAGTGGTAGAGTGCTTGCCTAGCAAGCGCAAGGCCCTGGGTTCTGTTCTCAGCTCTGAAAAAAGAAAGAAAAAAGAAGCACCTGCTTTTGGGTTTTTTTGTTTGTTTGTTTTGTTTTATTTTTCTTTTTTCAAGACTGGGTTTCTCTGACTATAAAGGCTACTTCAAAGCCACACTGTCACAGGTGTCTTTCCCTGAGTATGCTTAAGACATCCCAGCTTTCTATCTGACTTAAGAAAGCAAGTGTCAATACCTGCTTCACGCACCCATGACCCACCCGGTGACCTCCATACCACTAGGTTGAGGCAAAGCAAAGGGTGGTAGCATTCCAGTCCCTTACCAGGCGGCACTTGGTTCCCCCGATGGAGATCAACCCAGCTGCGAAGCCCAGCAGCATGGCAATCCAAGGGGAAGTAATCACGAAACACGGGGCACCCATGGCCACGCCTCCTGCCAGCACTGCGTAGTGGATGTGAATCTGCAAAGAAACAGCTTGTGGGTGGGTGAAGCAGAGGTCAGACAGAGCACTTTCCTGCCCACAGCCTTTCAGCACTGGCCATGAGCAGCCTCCAAATGACCACATGAGTAGCCTTTCTGCCTGAGCATCCTTACTAAGGGCCACCCCTTAGTAACACACCCTTTAGCACTTTAAAGGATAGGTTTGGTTTTGGTTTTTTGTTTGTTTGGTTTTGGTTTTTTGAGAGAGGGTTTCTCTGTGTAGCCTTGGCTATCCTGGACTCGCTTTGTAGACCAGGCTGGCCTCGAACTCACAGCGATCCACCTGCCTCTGCGTCCCGAGTGCTGGGATTAAAGGCGTGCGCCACCACGCCTGGCTCCCTTCAGTACTTTAAAGAATAGGGTTTGAGCTGTGATGCTAGCCTGTAATCTCAACACTCACGTGCCTAGGGCAGGACTATCTTGAGTTCGAGGCCACACTAGGGCTATACGGTAAAATCTTGGAGTTGTCTTGGTTTTGTTGGTTGTTCCAAATAGGGTTTCTATTCTCTGTGTAGCCCTGGCTGTCCTGGAACACTCTGTAAATCAGGCTGGCCTCAAACTCAGAGATCTACCTACATCTGCCTCCCCAGCGCTGGGATTAAATTTGTGTGTCACCACCACCCAGCTATTTCTTGTCTTTTTTTTTTTAAGATGTATTTATTTATGTACTTTATATACATGAGTGCTCTGCCTTCTTGCACACTAGAAGAGGGCATCAGATCCCATTACAGATGGTTGTGAGCCTCCATGTGGGAATTGAACTCAGGACCTCTGGAAGAGCAGACAGTGCTCTTAACCACTGAGCCATCTTTCCAGCCCTCATCTTTTCTTTTCTTTACTTTTTGTTTTTTGTTTTTTGTTTGTTTGTTTTTTTCAAGACAGGGTTTTTCTGCATAGCCTTCACTGTCCTAGACTTGCTTTGTAGACTAGGCTGGCCTCGAACTCACAGTGATCTGCCTGCCTCTGCCTCCTGAGTGCTGGGATTACAGGCATGCGCTACCACCCCCAGCTTTCTTTCTTTCTTTCTTTCTTTCTTTCTTTCTTTCTTTCTTTCTTTCTCTCTTTCTTTTAACTTTAAAAAGATTTATTTATTTGTATGCTTCTTTATGGGTGTTTTACTGCATATGTTTCTGCACTATATGCACGGCTAGTGCTGTGGAGCCCAGAAGAGGGCCTCAGAGCTCTGGTAATGGAGTGCGTTATCACAGCACTAGAGTCCTTGTGAGCACTGAGTCAGACCTTAGCCTGGGCTCAGCAGCCACTGTTACCATGTTCATTGGCACTAGCTACTTGCTGCTTAGGCCCCTGTGACGCTGTCCCTGGCTCCTGGGTCACATCTCCACCATTGTCCTCTGTCCAGTAGAAGCAGAGGACACTTGCCTTCTGTGACCCCTCAATTCTGGGCCTTAGAGCTCTGGGCTTTCACCTGACTCCTTCTCCCTCTTAGCCTTCCTAAGCAACCCTGCCTTGTCTGCCTCTAGAATTCCTGTCACCACCAAGTTCACTTGTGGACACACCAACCTCCCCTAGTGATTACACTGTGCTGGGAGCCTGGCTCCCCTCAAATCCACCCCACCCCTGTTCCTACCCCATCAGTCCTCTCTTCCAAGTGCCTCTGGCTGGCTGAGCCTGACTTTTGTCTTTCTCCTCTCCACAAAGTGTCCCCCAATGTAGCAGTACAGCACCCACTCCATATTAAGTACTGTTCCTGTATGTTCATGTATTACCTATCTTTTGGGTTTTGTTTTGTTTTGTTTTTTTTTGAGACATGGTTTTTCTATGCAGTCCTGGCACTCATTCTGTAGACCAGGTTGACCTTGAACTCACAGAGATCCATCTGCCTTTGCCTCCCCAGTGCTGGGATTAAAGGCTGCGCCACCACTGGCCAGTGACATTTCTTGAGGGAAGAAGAAAGGCAGGCTAATTTTTGCTCTGCTGACTGTTGCTCAGTGTGGTTGCCTCCAACAACTAACAGAATCAGGGCCCACTGTCCCGGTCTGCGTGATATTAACACGGATTGATTTAAACACACACACCAGGCCCCAGACAGCCTGCCAAGACACGGAAGGTCCCCATCACGGGAGCATTTCTCACCCATAGCCTGGCCCTGCGGGAGAGCCACAAGCATGTGTCTTAGGCGCAGAGACACGCATCCTGCCCAGGAGGCAGCTTTCTCACTCCTCACCATGTTGATCTTCCCTTGGGGGTGAGTCAGGGCTGACATGGCAGTGGCTGTCACTGTGCTGACTGCAAGGGCGCAGTAGGTGTTGAACACAGAGTAGTTCTTCTCATTTGACCCATCCAGGAGAGCAGAGTTGAAACTCGGCCAGAATATCCACAAGAAGAGGGTGCCTAGAGGGCAGAGGGCCATTAGCCAGGACTATGCCATATTGGGAGGGGGGAGTGGGGGGGGGATTGGCAGTCTCCCAGGGTGACCGGAAAGGCCTGAAGCTAGCAAGGGAGGCTGGTCACCTCCCCTCTGAAGGCTCAGGTTGGTGGAAAATAGACGACACATTTGCCGGACAAGCACTCAAATCTTCAAAGGCCAGGTCTCACTCTGGTCTTTGGTGGCCAAACGCTTCCTTTTAAAGCACAAGGCAGAGGCTGGAGAGATGCTGCAGTGGTTAAGAGCACTGGCTGCCCTTACAGAAGACCTGGAGTTTTCTCCCAGCACCCACATGGTGGCTCACAACCATCTGTAACTCCAGTTCTAGGGGATCCAAAAGGCACATACGTGATGCACATACATGCGTACAGGCAAAGAAGTCATACACAAATCTAAGTCTTTTTTTTTAATGTCTATTATTTATATAGTATTCTGCCTGCAGGCCAGAAGAGGGCGCCAGATCTCATTATAGATGGTTGTGAGCCACCATATGGTTGCTGGGAATTGAACTCAGGACCTCTGCAAGAGTAGACAGTGCTCTTAACAGCTGAGCCATCTCTCCTGCCCTTTTTTTGGGGTTTTCGAGACAGGGTTTCTCTGTGTAGCCTTGGCTGTCCTTGCTTTGCTAAATTATTTTTTTAATGCAGGGCAGGTGTGTGTGTGGTGGCTCAGACATGTTACCTCAATTCTTAGGAGGCAGATGTAGAAAAGTTACAATGAGCTCAAGCCAGCCTGGGCTTCATAATGACCTACAGGCTAGCCTAGGCAATTATATGAGATTGCCCCAGAGCAAAGATCTTCTTCCTAGCCGGGCGTGGTGGCACATGCCTTTAATCCCAGCACTCGGGAGGCAGAGGCGGGCGGATCGCTGTGAGTTCGAGGCCAACCTGGTCTACAAAGTGAGTCCAGGACAGCCCAGGCTAACACAGAGAGACCCTGTCTCGAAAAACCAAAAACCAACCAACCAACCAAACAAACAAAACAAAACAAAAAAGATCTTCTTCCTCCTGCCATGTGTCACAAGGATGAACTCAGATCATCAGTTTTGGTGTCAAGAATCTTTATCCATTGAAACATCTTGCTGGCCCATAACTCCCTATATTTCTTAAAAGGTATAATCTTTTAAAAATATATTTATGCAGCTGGGCGTGGTAGCGGAACACCTTTAATCCCAGTACTTGAGAGACAGAGGCAGGCAGATCTCTGAGTTCAAGGTTAGCGTGGTCTACAAAGTGAGTCCAGGACAGCCAAGGCTACACAGAGAAACTGAGTCTCAAAAAAAAAAATCCAAGAAAAAGTGTATATATATATATATATACACACACACACATACATACATACATATATAAGTTATATCTATGCACACATGCATGCTTGCTGCCTGCAGAGGCCATAGGATCCTCTGGAACTGGAGTTACAGGCAGTTGTGAGCCACCATGTGGGTGCAGGGAGTAAATCTAGGTCCCATGCAAGAGCAGCCAGGGCTCTGACCAGGAAGCCATCTCCCCAGCTCTTCCCTACAGTTCTTTATCTTTTTTCTTTCTTTTTTTTTTTCTTTTTTTGGTTTTTGTTTTTTGTTTTTTCAAGACAGGGTGTCTCTGTGTATCTTTGGCTATCCTGGACTCACTTTGTAGACCAGGCTGGCCTCGAACTCACAGCGATCTGCCTGCTTCTGCCTCCTGAGTGCTGGGATTAAAGGCGTGTGCCACCACACCGGCCCCGCAGTTCTTTATCATAATTCTTGATTTTCCTCATACTTTTTCCTTGCTCATCTTCTTTTCTGTTAGAGACAAAAAAATACATATAAACTTATTTAAAGCCAAATGTACTGAGCCTCTCTGAACTTTTTTTTTTTTTTTTTTTTTCGAGACAGGGTTTCTCTATGTAGCCTAGGCTGTCCTGGACTCACTTTTATAGACCAGGCTGGCCTCGAACTCACAGTGATCCTCCTGCCTCTGCCTTCTGAGTGCTAGGATTAAAGGCATGCGCCACCATACCCGGCCACCTCTCTGAACTTTCAATCCTCCAGCCTCTGCTTCCTGAGCACTGACGTCCAGGGGCGCACCACCACCGCCACACCATATCTCCACCGAATACTATTCAAGAGAGGTTCCCTAAAATGAAAGGCTTAATCCAAAGCTATAAGAGGCCAACAACATTATTAGAAAGAGAGGGGCCTTTACGGATGGACGGGATCAGAACACTTGGGGTCAGAGGCCACAGGAAGATTTCTCAGCAGGGCTTGTGTAGTGAATGTCACCACTTTGTCCAGGCAAGGGACTGCCCAGCCCTCTTGTCCTTACCCAGCATGGCGAACAGACTGGAGCTCGTGGCCATCTGGATTTTCTCTGTCTGGGCTTTCTCATCCACTCCCTTGGGCAGAGACCTGGAGAGGCACCAAGCCACAAGCAGCCCAAAATAGGCCCCAAACACGTGCCCGTGCATCATGATCGTGTGTTCCTCCATCTACAACAGAACACAGTAGTTTGGTTGGGAAGCCAAAACAGAAGGCTTATAAGTTGACCTGGTGTTCAGAGTTTACCCAGCCCAGTCAGCTGGCTCCCCCCTCAGAAGAGCTCAGGGACAGCTAAGCCTGGAGTGACAAGTGACACAGCCTCCACCCCCTCCTCCACCCCCAACTACTTCCCTCCCCCACCTCTACCCCCCATCCCCTTACTCCCCCCACCCCCACCCCAAACTATGCATAGTTAATCTAATAAGCCTTAGGCCTCATTCTTGGTGGGTTTGGAGTAAAGGCTGCTTTCAGGGTCTTCCAAAAACCCCTCCAAATTGATGGGCTCTTCACCCACTCCCCACTGATGCTAATTTTGTATCGTTCCCTAGTCCCCTTTGCCATCTGTTATGTCTTTGAATCATTGGCAAGGACCGTGGTGTGGTGTACTTACTACTTTTGGTTCCTAGATTCAAAACTTCAGAGCAGAGTATACAGCATAGAGCGATTGGAGAAACCAAATAATATAAAGGAACCATGGTGTGTGTTGGGGGTGGGGGGGGAGGGGTGGGTGGAGATGAGACGAGAGAGAGGACGCAGATGATGTGAGTCGATGTGGTGCCTGAGCAGGTGGTCATGGGTTATATAAGAAAGCAGTGGTGGCGCAATTCCTGTAATCCCAGCACTCGGGAGGCAGAGGCAGGTGGATCGCTGTGAGTTCGAGGCCAGCCTGGTCTACAAAGCGAGTCCAGGACAGCCAAGGCTACACAGAGAGACCCTGTCTCAAAAAATAAACAAAAAACAAAAACAAAAACAAAAAAAGAAAGAAAGAAAGCAAACTGAGAAAGCCAGTAAGCATCAGTCCTCCATGGCATCTGCTTTGGTTCCCGCCTTGACACCCTGCCCTAATTTCCCTATGTGAGAGGCTGGAAGCCATAAACTGACATAAGCCCTTCCCTCCCCTAGCTGCTTTGGTCAGGGTATTTGTCACAGTAGTAAAGCCGTAATTAAGAGTCTCTCCTTCTCCTTTGATGTAGGATTTGTGTGTGGGGGGGGTGGTATATGCATGTACGTGTACAGATTCATGCAAACAGGCCAGAAAAAGACATCACGTGTCCTGCTCAATCCCTCTCCACCTTATTTCCTTGAGGCAGGGTCTTCCCACTGAGCCTGGAGCCCACATGGCAGGCAGCACACCCCGGCAATAGCGCTTGTAGTTATGGCACATCCTCAACGGCACCTAGGTTTTTAAACAGTGCTGGGGATTTGAACTCAGATCCTCAGGCTTGATTAGCCCTACTCTTCCACACTGAGGCAGCTCTTCAGCTCACAACAGTCCTGTCATTGTGACGCTCTGTGGCATATCAGGGGATTTAATACGCGTCCTCCCCGGACCTCTGAGGCAGTAGCGCCACCCACCCGGAGCAAATGAAGAGGCTGGGGTAAAGTTATTGTAATGGGTATCATGGGGACTCTGCTGGGGCCAGAGCTGGGGTACACACCCCCATCTCTGACGGCACATCCAGTGCCATTTGGACCATTGGCACCATTACAGCTGGCTTCAAACCTCAGCTTCCAACAGCTCCTCACCTCGCAGCAGGAAGGTTACACTGACCCTGAGCTGTTTTAAAGGAAGCCGTGAGGGCTGGCCTTGGTGGCGCATGCCTCTGGTCCCAGTCCTCTGGAGGCAGAAACAGGTGGATTTTGGTGAATTTGAGGCTAGCCTGGTCTACATAGCAGGTTCCAGCCTGGCCAGGGCTACAGAGTGAGACCCTGTCTCATTAAAACAAAAACAAGCCATTAAAAAAAAAAATAAAATAAAAAAGACAGTCAACATGTACCTCTCTGGACTACTGCCAAGGTGACTCTGCGATGACCACTCTTGGTTGTCGACAACATCTGGAATTAGCTGAACCCCAAGAGGCTGGGTGCTCCCGTGAGCAATTTTTCAAGGCAGAATCACTGAAGTGGGAAGACCTACCTTAAGTCTCAATCTTTGGGGTGGGAAGTTCCACCTTAAATCTGGGCCACTCCTTCTGGAGTAAAGGACGTGGGGGCAGGGTGGGGGTGGTGATAGGGGCGGGGAGCTCTCTCTCTCTCTCTCTCTCTCTCTCTCTCTCTCTCTCTTTCTCTCTCTCTAAGTCCACTCCTTCACTGGCATTCAAGCCTGCTTCCTCAGGACTCCAGGGTCTACTGAAGACCAGCTGAGACATCCAGCCTCATGGGCTAAACAACTAGTGGATTCTTGGACTTTCCATTGAGGAAACAGCCATTGTTGGACTAGTATGTCTACCGCCGGTAAGTCACTCTAATAAATTGCATGTGTGTGTGTGTTTTCTATACATACGTACACACACACACATACACATGTGTGTGTGTATATATATATATATATATATATATATATATATATATATATATATATATATATTCTATCAATTCTGGCTCTCTAGAGAACCCTGATTTATATATGTTGGGAACTCATCTTACGCATCCCATAATAACCATGTGATGCTCCAGGCCTTCACTTGCTGTGTTTAACCATCCATAGCGTGTAACCACTTGCAGCTCCACTTGGGGCCTGCCTTCATTTTCAAACTCCAAAACTTCTTCAAGGTGGGGGCCCACCGTGTCCTACCTTCCCACCGTCTCGTCTCCAAGGTCCCCCTCACAGCCCCAGGACTCACTTGGAAGATCTCCTTGTCTGCAAACCTGAGGGCACCAAAGGCCACGGCCTCCATCAGCAGCATCACAGACAGCTGTACCAAGTTGACCTTCCCCAGGACAGCGCCCGCTGAGATGAGCAGAGGGACGGTGCTCAGGGTAGCCATCTGGATGCTGGGAGGGAGGGGGGAGGGGAAGGGGAAGGGAGGGAGGGGGAGAAGGAAGAGGAGGGGGAGGAGGGAGAGAGGGAGAGAGGGGGAGGGAGGGGGAGGAGAAGGGGAAGGGAGGGAAGGGGAGAAGGAAGAGGAGGGGGAGGGAGAGACAGGGGGAGAGGGGAGTGAGAGAAAAGGAACATGAGGAAGTGTAGTCTCAGGTGCAACCACAGGAAGGCCACTGTCTCAGAGGTGTGGGGTGGGACAGGGCGACAGTCTCCTGCCCAGTCCCTCCCCAAGGCGGCACCTGTGATCTGAGTTTTCTTTGCACACACACCCACTGTACAGGGAAGCTCAGAGGCTCCGAGCCTCTCCTACAAAGGATTCAAAGTGCCTTCTTCTTTCCTTGGGACAAGGGCTCTCTGAATCCCACCCCTAACCCCGGGCTCCTTTTCTGCTGTCACCACTCTCAGATGCCCAACAGGGGGCGCTCTGCACCTGCTGGCCCACCACCGTCCTAGGTTCTCTCCTTGGGGGGGGGGGGGGGGACTAGGCTGGAAAGTTTGGAAGTAGTTTAAGCCCTGGCTTCCTATCCCAGCTACACCACCCAAGCAGCTGCTTAATCAAACAGAGCTTCCACCTGTAAAATAAGATGCCAGAGCTATGGCAGGGGTTAGAAGGACGGCTTTGCCTATGTGTGTATAACACAAAGACTGTCAGGCACTTGAAGAGGGGACTTGTGGTTAGAGGCTACCGTCGTGAAGACTCTCAAATCTTTCCTCCCCTGGACAAAGGTGCAGGTTCAGTGTGGGAGTTTGAGTAGAGAAAAAACATTTTCTCTTTCAAAGTGCTTCTGGTTTGGCTGGGGAAACACATGGATCCCTGAGAGAGCTGGGCCCTACTGGATTTCGCATGGAGGGCTTCCTGGGGGGAGGTAGCCCTGAGCTTTCCCCTGAAACCTCTCCTCCATAGGGATTTAATGATACTGGCATCCAGAAACCGGTGAGATGCCCGAGATTAAGGGTCAGTCCTCCATCGGATGGTGCTAGGTTACCACTGAGTCCCTCACTGTGTACAAGAGAGCATGGAGCTGGAAAGACAGCCACTAGCGCCGGGCATGGTGGCACTCGGCTGTAGTCAGTCCCAGCACTCGCAGGGGCACTCAGCTATAATCCCAGCACTCGCAGGGGGGATCTCTGGGAGTTCAAGGCCAGCCTGGTCTACAAAGTGAGTCTAGGATAGGCAAGGCTACACAGATAAACCCTGTCTCAAAAACCAAAAGTAAATGAATAAATAATAATAAATAATAAAATAAATACATCCATGGAACCTGGGCGTGGCTTAGCCGGCACAGTGCTTGCTTCATGTACACAAAGCCCTGAGTCTGATCTGCAGAACCATAGGTATACCAAGTGTGGCAGTGTCTGAACGCCTGAAAGCTCTGCTCTCAGAAGGTTGAGGCAGGAGGATCAGAAATTCAAGGCTGTCCTGTCTGGGTTACCTGAGCCCATTTCCCAAAAGAACAAATAAAATCACCAACAGTAGCCCAGCGTGGTGGTGCACGCCTTTAATCCCAGGACTCAGGAGGCAGAGGCAGGTGTATTGCTGTGAGTTCGAGGAGGCCAGCCTGGTCTACCAAGGGAGTCCAGGATAGCCAGGGCCACACAGAGAAACCCTGTCTCAAAAAACCAAACAAACAAACAAAAACCAAAAACCAAAAAACCCAAATCACCAATGGTTGGGGATGGAGCTTGCCTAGCATTTGCAAGGTTCTGGTTTTTTTTTTTTTATCCCTTACACCAGGTGTGCCAGGTAGTAGAAATCACTCACTGAAGAATCCTTTTGTCTTCATTTTTTAAAAAATAGTTCATTTAATTTTATTTTAGTGTGAGGGTGTTGCCATTGGAACTGGAGTTACAGACAGTTGTGAGCTGCCATGTGGGTGCTGGGAATTGAACCCGGGTCCTTTGGAAGAGCAGACAGTGCTTTTAACCACTGAGCCACCTCTCCAGCCCCCTTGTTTTCGTTTTTTATTCCCATGAGCATTTACCAAGTCCTTACTGTGTGAGGAATCCTGAAGGCCTCTGCCCTATATGGATTCATTTAGAACCCATTTGGCACCAAGCCAAGGAGTACACGTTTGAGTCAGGCCAGGGAGCAGGGCAGGCAAAGCCCACAGGCAGATGGGTGCCACTGTACAAACCTGCAGAGCCATTGCCAGCTAAGTCACAGCTGGAAGGATAGCATGGCAGCCAGGTGGCAGGGAGAGACAACAGGTCCCTGCGGACATCACAGGGGAACAATCCTGAACCGCCTCTGTTCCAGTCTGCCTGTGTGCCAAAGGCTAAAAAGCTTTGTGTGACCTTAAACAGACGCAACAGAAGCCCCAGCCAAGGGCCTCTGCTGTCAGAATCTCCAGGGTGTCCTTTGACACAACCCAAGGGGTATCCAATCCCCACAGGCAGTGGCTCTAAATCGTTTATTTTTTTTTAATTGTTTATCAAGACCGTGTGTCTAGTAGCTCAGGCTAGCCTCCAGCTCACTACTTAGCAGAGGGTAACCTTGAACTTCTGATCTTTCTTCCTCTACTTCTTAATCACTGGGATGACAGTGTGCCACCATGTCCAGCTAGAAAGAGAGAGAAGCCATGCTCTTCTAGAACCTTCCCTCTCCACATTCTAAGCACCCACACGACCAGTTGCTTTCAGTTACCTGCGCAAATCAAGCTCGCTCTTGACATTCCACTGGGAGAGCCGGCTCAGGAAATGGTTCAGCAAGATTGTCCCCTGCACCCCAAGGACCAATATGAAGAGGTTGAAGGCCACGCTGCTCCAGCTGTGTCTCCGTAAGGATGAGGAAAGGAAGGCGAAGCCCAAGGCTGCCACAAGGGTCAAATCCTGCAGGACTGTGAGAGGGGAGGGGTCAAGACAAAGACAGAAGGGGTGAGTGTTGTCCTGAGTGGTCACCGGACGGGACATCTGAGATCATTTAAGAGAACTTGGTCAGAGGCTGGAGAGATGGCTCAGAGGTTAAGAGCACTGGCTACCCTTCCAAAAGTCCTGAGTTCGATTCCCAGCAACCACATGGTGGCTCACAAACATTTGTAATGAGATCTGGTGCCCTCTTCTGGCCTGCAGGTGTACATGCAGGCAGAGCACTATATACATAATAAATACATTCCTTTTTTTTTTTTTTTTTTTTTTTTTTTTTTTTGGTTTTTCGAGACAGGGTTTCTCTGTTTAGCCTTGGCTGTCCTGGACTCACTGTGTAGATCAGGCCTGCCTCTGCCTCCCGAGTGCTGGGATTATAGCCGTGCGCCACCATACTCGGCGTCCTCTGTCTTCTTAGATAGTGCTCAAAGCCAATCTCCGAGCATGCTCTGAGCAGCAAAGGACACAAGCCCTTCAAAGACACAAACTGTCAGGCCCCCAAGAAACCCAGGACAAATGGCTAACAAATAGCACACCAAAGTACACAGTGGCCTCAGGCTCACTCAGTACTTTCGGCTCCTCTCTGCTCACTTCATCCCTGCCCCTTACCCTAAACTTCTCCGACCTACGGAGCTTCTCTTCCCTTCCCCCAGCTTCTCTTTCCTATATAACCCTGACATTTTGGTCACATGCTCGCTCCCGCTCTTGCTCTCCTGTGCGAGCCCTCTCTCTGGTCTCCCTCTCTCTCTCTTTTTCTTTTTCTTTTCTTTCTTTCTTTCTTTCTTTCTTTTTTTTTTTCTTTCTTTCTTTTTTTTTTGGTTTGTCCTTTTGGTTCACTCCTGGCTTGCCCCACTCTGTCCTCTCTTCCTCTTCCCATTTCTCTTTTCTCGTGTAGCCCGGTTCCGTCTGGACCCTTGCTACTTGCCTCCAGATGTACTCACTCATCCCCATGGCTACACTACAAACCTCCTCCTCCTGCTGGTCTCGGTGGCTGGCGGCGCACGCCTGTAATCCCAAGCGCTCTCAGGAGGCAGAGGAGGGAGGGTCTCTGAGAATTCAAGTCAGGCCAGCCTGGTCTACAAAATGAGTTCCAAGACAGCCAGGGCTACACAGAAAAACCCTGTCTCAAAAAATAACCAAACCACCACAACCACCACCAAAACCTTCTCAACTATGTCCTCATTTTCATTCACAAACTACATGACAAGCTGACCCGCACGCTATGGTATCAGCACACCTGATGGCGGTTACTATGGTAACCACAGTATAAATGGTGTGCTGGCCACTCCAGCCTTCTGTGCGAAAGAGGCCTCAGCCGCATGACAACCTGATTGGGCAGTTTCTTTCCCAAATCCCAGCCAACAGAATGCCAAAGAATGGAACTTCTGGTGAAACGGATTTTCCCACTCTCTATGCATGGTGAGATGTTCCTAAGTGATCTCTGAGGGGACTCAGGCCGATGCGATGGAGGAGTCACTATTGAAACTGTTCCTCCAGGGCCTGGCATGAGGAGAGAGCTATTTACATCAATCACTACAAGAGGAAACCACCTGCCTCAGGTCTCAGTCTTGACTCTGCATACTGTTAGCCAGGTGTGACAGGACCACCAGGCTCACTCTCTCTCTCTCTCTCTCTCTCTCTCTCTCTCTCTCTCTCTCTCTCTCTCTCTCTCTCTCTCTCTCCCCCTCATTTCCTGTGGGCGCTTTCTCACTCTGCTCACACCCTTTCTTTTCTGTCTCCCTCTGCACCTTGACTTCACAGACCCCCCCCCCCTCCTGTGAGGTTGGGGAGCCTGCCCAAGAGCCGCCCCCCAATAAGCCTACATTTATACTTTAATTTAGTTTGAAGCGGCTCATTTCGACCTCGGTCGGCGGGAGAATACCTTTCCCATACAAGGCGGACACTCTCATTAATGCCAAGTTCCTTTGGTGTCAGAGGCCACTGAAAGGCACGGCCATTGTAGAACACACACACACACACACACACACACACACACACACACACACACACACACACACAGTGTCGGACATAGGCCTTCAGTGGGTGATGACATCCCTGGGATGCAGGAGGTGGCCAAGGATTAAAGCCTGCCCCGGGATCTAGTGCCTTAAGCGGAGGCTGTACCTTCTCCCCTGCTGTGGGAGGAAAGGCACAGCGCTAGGGTCCCTTCTCCAGCCCATCTTCTTAGCAAGACTACAGGGTGAGGGGAGGGATGTGGCATCCTTTGCACACATCCTCTTGGAGTGGTTCAAACTCCGCAGGAGCCAAGCAGGAACAGGGCAGTGGTGGCGCACGCCTTTAATCCCAGCACTTGGGAGGCAGAGGCAGGTGGATCCCTGTGAGTTCGAGGCCAACCTGGTCTACAAAGTGAGTCCAGGACAACCAAGGCTAACACACATACACAGAGAGAGAGAGAGAGAGAGAGAGAGAGAGAGAGAGAGAGAGAGAGAGAGAGAGGGAGAGAGAGAGAGGGACCCTGTTTCGAAAAACGGGAGAAAAAAAAAAGAAAAAAGAAAAAAAAAGGAGACAAGCAGGAAATACCTGTATGAGGGTCCGATGCACCCCGCATCCCCTACCCCCGGTACAGTTCAGCCTTTGGCTGCACACTGTTCTTAAACACAACCTGCCTGCCACTTTGCAGCAACGGAGCGAGGGACCACCAGAGCAAGCTCAGTGACTTTCTCTCAGGGCCACGCAACACAACAACACACCGCTCTGCTTTGTGCCTCATCATGCTAAAGGACCTCATGCAAGTCTTTTGCCCTTTCTGAGCCTCAGTTTCCCTCTCTGGAAACCATAGGATTGGGCCTGATAGTCTCTAAAGAAGGGATTAAGGGGCGGGAGAGAGGAAGAGGGTGGGTGGAGCCTGATGGTTAGAAAGTGAGAGGATGGGGTGGGGGCATTTCCTGGTCCAGCTGCCATCAGTTCCAGGTATGGGGGAGGCCTCATAGGGTCCCCGAGGAAGAAACTGGTGCCTTAGGCTGGAAGAGGAGACTTAGCGTACCAGTTTGCAGACAGCTGTTTCGGGAACCTGTGCAGCTCTTTAGCGATAACATCTGGCTTCAGGCGCCCTCCCCGCCCCCACCCCCACCCCCGCCCTCGGCTTTTCCTCTCCAGCCTCCTTGAGGCTCCAGGCTCAGACTCACTCTTCTCTGGCCTCATGCCCAGCTCTTCCCACCCCCCAACCCCAGGCCTGAGTCCCGCTCAGAGACACCTCAATGGGCGTCAGCCTCAGCCCCTCAGAGCTATTTGGCACTACACCAGCCAGGGCTGATAAACTAGTGGACTGCAAGGTGTTTGGAATTTGATAGGGAGTTGAAAGGATGGGTGGAGGAGGAGTTTCTCTGTCTACCTCAGAGCAGAGAGAGTCTTCCTCGGAGCAGAGCAGCAAGGCACGAAGCCTGGGAGGCAGTCCCTAGCATTCCCGTGCCAGGACCCACTTATTTCTATTATTATTATTATTATTATTTTTTTTTTTTTGAGACAGGGTTTCCCTGTGTAGCCTTGGCTGTCCTGCACTCACTTTGTAGACCAGGCTGGCCTCGAACTCACTGCGATTCTCTGCCTCCCGAGGGCTGGGATTAAAGGTGTGTGTCACCACACCTGGCTTCAGGACCCACTTCTTAACTTCACAGTCTGAGACAATCGCCACTTATCTTTCCTATTTTACAGATGGAGGGAGGCAGGCACAGAGGGCCGCTGTGACCAGCACAGGTCACACAGCTGGTAAACGATGACAAAGCGGTTCGAACTCCTCACCCTCTTGCTTCTCCCTCGGTCCCCTCAGGTCTAGCTCAGCACGAGCATCTCATTGCTTGTCTACACCACATCAGACCCCCGAGCTTGCCTGTCAGGCCTAAGGCCTACTTCTCTCTGTGTGTCTCAGCCCCCTAACCTGTAAAATGGCTAGTGACCCCTGCCCATTGGTTTCTGCAATGGTGCTGTGACCAGAGCACCGTAGGTTAATGTATGGAGCCTGCTGTCCGTTAGATGCATTGCTTTAGTGACAGTTCCCTCTCTGAGCCTATGTATTTAGATAACTACAGCTCAGCCCTTGAATTTGTCCACACAGAACTCTTCCCTTTTTCCCCTGTTCTGGTCCTGCCCACCCACTCTAGCCCCTTCCTGACAGCCTTGGGGGGGCCACAGCACTATGCACCACCCCCTTCTCCAGAGTCTCTGCTCCATCCCATCCCACCATCACCATAGGAATAGAGCTTTCCCTGAGATGAAGGTACCAGGTGTGGGGTACTCACTCATCCCTGGGAAACCCCTCCTGTTTTCCCATAACCCTTTTCCCTGCCCCCCACCCCAGGCCAATGGGTACCTTATGAAGCAAGGGTCTCAAGAGATAGCTCCCCAGTTCAGCAGCCCTAGGATGGGCCGACTGTGGTAAACTGCTCTGGTAATGGCCCCCAGTGGAACATGCCTCTGGATGTAGGTCGCGCCCACGTGAGCTCGGCCTTGTAATTACCTTTAGACAATGGGGCATCAGTAGACATTGTACAAACACCTCCCTCCACCCTGTTGTCTAGGCTGGCCTGATGCTCCCAACCAGCACCAACTGCTTGCCACGGGGAAGTGAGGGCAGGTGAAGCCATCTTGGCCCACTTAAACTTCTAGGTTTAGGATAGGTGAGTGACCCTAAGTGAAACTGCCCGCTCGCTGAGCCACAGAATCATGGTCAAGGGTAAGTGAATGGTTGCTTTTGCTTTTTTGAGACAGAGTCTCTCTGTGTAGCCCTGGCTATCCTGGAACTCATTATGTAGACCAGGCTGGCCTCGAATTCAGAGATCCACCCACCTCTGCTGGGATTAAAGGTGTGTGCCACCACTGCCCGGCTTGACATAGTTGCTTCTTTAAGGCACTTAAAGTTGGGGATGTTTGTTACACGGCTATAGGTGACTGATAGATCCTGCTTCCCTTAAGCATCTCACTGACATCTCCACCCAGAACAAACATAACATTGTTCATTTACACCAAGCCTGGCCTCTGTTTTTGTGTTTCTTACCTTAAGAACTGGCACAGTATGGTGGTTTGATTCAGAACAGCCTCCATATGCTCACGCGTTTGAGTTGTTGGTCTTTTACTGGACCTGTTACTTTTTTTTTTTTTTTTTTTTTTGGTTTTTCGAGACAGGGTCTCTCTGTGTAGCCTTGGCCATCCTGGACTCACTTTGTAGACCAGGCTGGCCTCGAACTCACATCGATCCACCTACCTCTGCCTCCCGAGTGCTGGGATTAAAGGCGTGCGCCACCACGCCCAGCTAGGACCTGTTACTTTTTGTTTGTTGGTTTGGTTTGGTTTTTTGTTTGTTTGTTTGTTTGTTTTTGAGACACGGTTTCTCTGAGTAGCCCTGGCTGTCCTGGACTTGCTCTGTAGACCAGGCTGGCCTTGAACTCACAGCAATCCACCTGCCTCTGACTCTGAGTGCTGGGATTAAAGGCGTGCGCCACTGCCGCCACCACCACTACCACCCAGCCGGCCTGTTAATGTTTGAGAATGTTGGAGGAGGTGTGTTACAGGGTCAGGCTCTGGGGCTTGAAAAGCCTCCTCCCATCCTTAGTGTACTCTCGGCCTACTGCCTCTGAGATGTGAGCTCTCAGCTCTTCCTGCCTCCATGGCCCTCGCTCCACCCACATGAACTCTAAGCATCTGGAGCTGTAGACCCATCAAATGTTTTCGTTCATAAGTTGCCTTCGTCGTGACGTTTCACCCCAGTAATAGAAAATAACATGCACAGCTGTAGTCCAGTCACATGCCTGGAGTCTGGTGATAAATTTTGTCACCCAGACATGGGCAGCAGCAGAAGAAACATGCTCCCTGAAGAGGCTCATGCTCCTTGAAGAACCTCAGGACGGTCCTTACAGGTTGGTGGAAGAGAACATTAGCACCTCCAGTTTTGCTTTGTTTTGTTTTTAATCTAAAAGCTGATGGTTCTTATCTTTCTATACATGTTAGTTCTTTCTTTTTTTTTATTTTTATTTTTGACTCTTTAAAGACAGTACTTTTCTGTGTAGCAGCCCTGGCTGTCCTGGAACTCTCTTTGTACACCAGGCTAGCCTCAAA
This sequence comes from Acomys minous, assembly GCF_964271855.1. Lineage (NCBI taxonomy): Eukaryota > Metazoa > Chordata > Mammalia > Rodentia > Muridae > Acomys > Acomys minous. The sequence goes on along the minus strand of NC_140487.1, from coordinate 110,517,149 downwards.
CTCTCAGAGATCCACCTGCCTCACGAGTGCTAAGATTATGGTAAATTTTTGAATCCTTTTTATTTATTTAATAACAATAATAAAATTATTATTATTATTATTATTGTTGTTGTTGTTGTTGTTGTTACAAAGAGGCCAGAAGTAGTGAGCATTAAATGTCTTAAAGCTGGAGTTGCAAATGTGTTTGGTGGAAAGCTGGGCATGGTGGTGCACGCTTTTAATCCCAGCACTCAGGGAGTCAAAGGCAGGCAGATCACTGTGAGTTCAAGGCCAGCCTGGTCTACAAAGGGAATCCAGGACAGCCAAGGCTACACAGAGAAACCCTGCCTCAAAAAACAAAACAAAACAAACAAACCAATCAAAAACCCAAAACCAAACCAAACCAAATGTGCTTTGTGAGAACTGAACTTGGGTCCTCGGGCAATTAACCCCTTTACCACTTCTCCAGCCTTATCTGTTTATCTTTTTAAATATCTGTTTTATTACAGAGATTTTAAGAATACATCTATTCTGCACAGCTTTAATCCCAGCACTTGGGAGGCAGAGGCAGGTGGATTGCTGTGAGTTCGAGGCCAGCCTGGTCTACAAAGCAAGTCCAGGACAGCCAAGGCTACACAGAGAAACCTTGTCTCGATAAAACACAAAAGAATTTTTTAAAAAAGAGAGAGAGATCTGGTGTCCTCTTCCAGTGGGCAGGCATACATACAGGTGGAACATTGTATACACAATCAATAAATAAATCTTTCTTTCTCTAAAGATTTATTTATTTATTGTTATGTATACTGTGCTCTGTCTGCATGTACACCTGCAGGCCAGAAGAGGGCATCAGATCACATTATAGATGGCTGTGAGCCACCATGTGGTTGTTGGGAATTGAACTCAGGACCTCTGGAGGAGCAGTCAGTGTTCTTAACCACTGAGCCATCTCTCCAGCCCCTTCAATAAATAAATCTTAAAACAAAAACGAAAACAAAACCACATAGGCAAAAAGAAAAGGAATTACAACTGCCAGGAGCCTCGGGATGACCTCCTATGCCTCCAGCTAACTGGTCAGCTCACGTCACAGAGGAACAAGCCGCCACTCAGCCAGGCTTGGGCCGTAGCTCTGTCTCTGAGACAACCCTCCAGGAGCATCACTGTTTATCATGAGCATCCTGTCAGCCTGGGAGAGGAGAGGCTTCCGATGTGTCGGGATGTTCTGTGCATTTGTGCAGAAGCAAACACACACCACGATGGATGTGTGACTTGTTTGAGTCACTCTCACTCCTTACAGACACACGTAAAATAACCCTCTCTCTCCACTCCCCTGCAGCCATTCTTTCTGGCTCTAAATTCACATCCAAAGCAGGCTTTCCAGCCTTGGAGAGGGGGCAGGGAACAGGGCAAATGGAGTATAGGAAAAGAGCCAGCAAGGGGGCGCTGGAGAGGCGGTGCAGGGGCTCTTTCGCGTTTGGTTCCTAGCACCCCATGTTGAGTGGCTCACTATTAAAACTCCAGTTCCCAGGAGATGTGGTGCATCTGGCCCCCCAAGGGTGTCTACATTCATATGCACGTACACACAGACACATGCACTTAAGTTAAAAAAATTTTTTAAGTAAACTTGTCTTTTTTTTTTTTAAAAGAAAGGCATATAGGAGACACCCCACAACACAACATAACAGTCATTGCCACAAAGGAGAGAGAAGGGAGAGTCAGAAAAGGGATGACCATTTGCACAGGGAATTCAGGATCACAGACATGCAGATGCTCTGCTCTGTACCCAGAGATCTAGGTGGAGCTTACGGAAGAGAGAAATCCAGGGTCTTCCTGGAGCCCCGCCCACACTGTCTCCGTGTAACCAATGGGAATGCTGTATAAAGGAGCCCCTGTGCCCTTGGAGAGCCCCAGACCTCCCCCCCCACCCCTGCCTCGTCTGACCCACTTCCCCAGGCCCCTCACCTTGATACAACACCATGAACTTCTGATCCACCGAGGGGGCGTCATAGGAGATGAAAAAGGTGAAGAGGAGCGTGAAAGCCACCTGCAGCAGGAAGGCCCACAGGGGCAGGCAGAAGCGGAGGGACCGAGGGTACTTGGAGCCCATCTTGCGTCTGTTACTGCGCCCAGGTTCTGCCGGCACCAGGCCTCACTGGCGTCCCCCAACACCCACTGGAAGGAGCGATAGGAGAGACACCCGCCAAAGGTCTTATCTCAAGCTGCAGGGCCAGCTGGGTTGGCCTAACATGGTGTGTAGGGATCTCATGGGAAGAAGAGACCACACGTTTATTCAACGTGGTTGTTGTTTCAACCGGTCCTGGCTGGATTCCTGGTGGGAGCTCCTATCATGTTCAGTTTTTTTTTATTTATTTAATTTTGTTTATTTATTTATTTATTTTTGGGTTTTTCGAGACAGGGCTGTCAGGACAGAGCCTTGGCTGTCCTGGACTCACTTTGTAGACCAGGCTGGCCTCGAACTCACAGCGATCCGCCTGCCTCTGCCTCCTGAGTGCTGGGATTAAAGGCGTGCTCCACCACGCCCGGTTTATTTATGGTTTTTTTGAGACAGGGTTTCTCTGTGTCAGCTTTGGCTGTCCTGGATTCACTTTGTAGACCAGGCTGGCCTTGAACTCACATTGATCCACCTGCCTCTGCTTCCCAAGTCATGTTCAGTTTTATTTTATTTTGTTGGTCATTTCTGAGCTAGGGTATCAATCACTAAGTAGCCCTGGCTTGGAACTCATTATGCAGACTAGATCGATCTTGGATTTGCAGCAATCCTCCTGCTTTGGCCTTCTAAGTGCTAGGATTACAGGCAAGCACTCCTTTTCCTGGTTTTGTCTCAGTTTGAAGGAGAGCATTCTGTTTGCTTAACACCCATCCAGACTTTATGCTTGTTCTACTTGGAAGAAAGGCAGAGCCTGGGCTTAGAGCTGACAGCTGGAGTTCTGTGGTAGAGCATGAACCTGACCCAGAGTTCAGGGCCTGGGCAGCCATTTTAACAAAAGGGAAGGCGTCTTGGTTTCTTTTCTTTTTATCTTTGTTGTTATTGTCGTTGTTTTGTTTTGTTTTTTGTTTTTCAAGATAGGGTTTCTCTGTGTAGCCCTGGCTGACAGGGAACTCATTATGTAGACCAAGCTGGCCTTGAACTCACAGAGATCCGCCTTGCCTCTGCCTCTGCTAAGTGCTACCACCACCTGGCTTGACACCTCACTTTTTTAAGGCATTTAAGTTGGGGATGGTTGTTACACAGCTATAGATGACCGATAGATTCTGCTTCCCTTAGGTATTTCACAAAGGTCACCACCACCACCTGGCTGTGTCATGTCTTGGTTTCTTTTATTGTTGCTGTGGTAGAATTCTCTGCCAAGCAGGGCAGTGGTGGCTCACACCTTTAGTCCCAGCACTTAGGAGGCAGAGGCAGGCAGATCTCTGTGAGTTCGAGGCCAGCTTGGTCTACAGAGAGAGTTCCAGAATAGCCAGGACTGTTACACAGAGAAACTCTGTCTTGAAAAACCAAACCAAACCAACACAAAAAAAACCCAAAACCAAATAAACAAAACCTCTCTGCCAAAAACATCTTAGGGGAGAGAGGAAATTTTGGTGCACAGTTCAAGGTACAGTTCATCCTGATGGGAAAGGCAATGGCAGCTTGAAGCAGCTGGTCACATCGTGTCTGCAGTTAGAATAGAGCAATGCATGCTGGGTAGTCTTTCGAGCTCACTTTCCTCACTTACACTGCCCTGTCCACCACCATTAAGATGTGTCTTCTCACCCCACCCGGCTTGCCTAAAGGACTGCATTCCCAAGACTCAGGACCCCTCCTTATGGTTTTGTCCTTGTTTTCCCTGTGACCCCCCACCCCTAATTACAGTTTTCCCATATAAAGCCCATTGTCCTTGAAGCTCCAGTATCACTCTCCTATCCTGCTGCGTCAGGAAAGATTGTGATTTGAAGCTCTGAGCCTGTAATACAGGACCCTGTGTTTGTTGAAAAAAAAAAAGCGTTTTTTTCAAGTCAAGTTACATAATGGAGATAAGACCCCTACCCGCCAAGGCAAGAGTCAGCCTAAGTGATCCTGGATCTTATCAAGTTAACAATACTCTCACAGGGGCTGGAGCAATGGCTCAGCGGTTAAGAACACTGACTGCTCTTCCAGAGGTCCTGAGTTCAATTCCCAGCAACCACATGGTGGCTCACAGCCATCTATAATGAGATCGGGTGCCCTCTTCTGGCATGCAGGCACACATGCAGCTAGAACACAGTATATATAGTAAATAAATAAATCTTTAAAAAAGAAAAAAAAAAACCCAATACTCTCACTCTCACAGAAGGGATGGGGCAATGTCCTGATTTCTCAAAACACGGAAACTGAGGCTCAGAAGCAACTTTAGATTCGCACAACTTAAATCTACCCCATTGCGGGCTGGGGAGATGGCTCTGGGAGTAAGGGCACTTGCTGCACGCAGGCGTGAAGACTGGAGTTCAAATCCCCACCATCCACTCAAAAAGCCAGGCATGGCCTCTTGAGCTTATAATAGCGGTGCCGCGGGGCGGGAAGACAGGATCGTCCCTGGAGTTTGCTGGCAGTCAGCTTAGTTCTAAGTTTATTGAGAGACCCTGTCTCAAGGGAATAGTGCAAAAAAGTGGCAGAGCTGGACACACCCGACACCCTCCTCTGACTGCCATACACATACCTGCACATATGAACCACATACCACACACAAACGAATACGTAAGTAAGCCTTACCCCATAAATGAAGCTCCCACTTGCTTCAGCTGTTCAGTTATACAGTTAACCTGGCTGCATTTAAATGCTTGCTTTTAAAAACATCCCTTGCCATGCCCAGACAGGGTTTCTCTGTGTAGCCCCTGGCTGTGCTGGAACTCGCTCTGTAGACCAGGCTGGCCTCAAACTTAAGATCTGCTTGCCTCTGCCTCCCATTTGCCACCACTGCCTGACGTTACACGGTTTCTTTCACTTAATCTTTCCTCCAAGCCTCTGAGTGCAGGCATCGTCACCCCTGCTTTACTGATGAGGAAACGGGCTGCTAAAAGAGATGATGTCACCGCCAAAGTTGCACAGCTAATCAATAGCAGGGATGGCCCCAGCTCTAGGAACCTGACAGGAGACACGTGCTGTGAGGTCTGTATTTCTGCCTCCCAAGTTACCTAACTACTTATTTGGCTTTAGGAGCCAAATAAGGTGCCATGCTCTGTCCAGCTGACAGAATTCTTAAGGATCTGAAGACACTCAAGCGTGCCTGGTGGCTTAGAGAAGGGAGGGTGGGCATATGTACTGTGACTGTGGCATACTGTTCTAGGGGCCTGGCATTCCCCAGGAATGTGGAAGCAGGTGGGAGCTCAAAGTCTTTACATGGAGTCTTGGAGTTACTGTCAAAGCCGGAGTTCTGTGAGAACATACACCTTTTCCATGCCACAGCATTGGCTTGAACGTGAGATGTCCCCAAAAGTCTCATATACTGGGAACCTGGCTGATCGATGATGGACCTTTTGGGAAATGACTGAGTCCTGGGGGCTTGTTTGTTTGTTCGTTTGTTTAAGATTTATTTATTATTTATTCAGTGTTCTGCCTGCAGGCCAGAAGAGGGCACCAGATTTCATTATAGATGGTTGTGACCCGCCACGTGGTTGCTGGGAATTAAACTCAGGACCTTCGGAAGAGCAGCCAGTGCTTGTGGCTTCTGAGCCTTCTCTCCAGCCCTTGTTTTGTTTTTGAGAAAGGGTTTCCGTGTAGCCTCGGCTGTTCTGGAACTCACTTTGTAAACCAGGCTGGCCTGGAACTCAGAACTGAGAGATCCACCTGCCTCTGCCTAGGCTTTGGGTGTAGTCGTTCATTCAACACCAAAGGTGCTTTGGGGCCAGGCCATCTGCAATGTATTAGCTGTGTGACCTTGGGCAAGACAATAAGTCTCTGTGTTTTCCTCTCTGTGAAGTGCCAGTCTCGTAAAGCTCACGTTCCCCTTCTTGTTCTGACTGGAACCCCTAACCCATGCGATGGTAGTGGAATGCGTCTCATCTCAGGGAACTCGATCTATAAACTTCCTCTCACACAAAAGGTGTTTCTAAATCCCATCATGTTGACATTGAAGATTAGCCACCATAGTGGCAGACTCTTGTAGTCCAGGCTGTCCTTGAACCTCTGATCCTCCTTCCATTACCCACTGCTGTGATAAGTACACACCAGAATGCCTCGCTTAGGGAGGGCAGTAATGGAACCTAGGGCTTTGTATGTGCCAGGCGAGCAAGCGCTCTACCCTCTGAGCTACAACTCCGCCCCCAACCTTCTAAGTGAAAGCAAACCATCTGTGAGATGGCCATTGCTGGTCTCCTCTGCTTCCAGACGGATAGTAGAGCAAGGGTATAGGAGTGAGGCCAGTTCTGAAAAGAGGCTGTCATAGGTCAGCTTACTTCTGTGCCCTCTGGATCTCAAGAGGCTATGTCAGGGCTTGGGGGTGGGGGCGGGGGGGCCCGGGGGACACTTGGCTAGCGCCCAAGGGACTTAGTGACTGTGGATAAGGATAGATGTGTTGGTCTGAGAAGCATAAAGGAAAGATTTGGAGAAAACAGTCCCCTTCCAACCTGTCCCTAAGCATTTGGCAAGAAGACCCTTCTCTTGGGTTGACAAGATGGCTCTGTGGGTAAAGACACTTGCCACCAAGTGTGACAACCTGAGTCCACTGTAACATATATGATGGGAGGCGAGAACCATGCCTACACATGCGTGCATGCGCACTGTCCCCTCCCCAACAAATAATACCTAATAAAAAAATACCACTCTTGAGGCTAAAGAGATGGCTCAGAGGTTAAGAGCACTGGTTGCTCTTCCAGAAGTCCTGAGTTCAATTACCAGCACCCACATGGTGGCTCACAACTGTCTATAATGAGACCTGGTGCGCTCTTCCAGCATGCAGATGTACATGCAGGCAGAGCACTCATACATAATAAATAAAATATAAACAAAACAAGCCGGGCGTGGTGGCGCATGCCTGTAATCCTAGCACTCGGAGGCAGAGGCAGGTGGATCTCTGTGAGTTCGAGGCCAGCCTGGTCTACAAAGTGAGTCCAGGACAGCCAAGGCTACACAGAGAAACCCTGTCTCGAAAAACAAAAAAACAAAACAAAACAAACAAACAAAAAATATATATATATAAAACAAAACCACTCTTATCTTCTCATCCCAGACAACGGCACCCACTAACTCTGGCTGCCAGCAGCTGTGGCAGGCGCAGGAGTATGTGCCTGTCCCCTGTGGGCTGGTGCTGAGCTACCTACCTGTTCTACTCTATGAGCTAGGAGGCTCAGTCTTCTGTAAAATGGAGCTGACACAACTACTCTAGACACCAGGCTAGAAGTGGCTGCAGGGTGGGTTCTGGCACAGAGTAGACAGGTGACTCAAGGACACTGAGTTGTCATCCGAGTAAGGAGTGTCACTGGAGTTCATAGCCCAGGCCATGGTAAACTCAACAAGCTAGTTGGGCCACCTGTCCTTGATAAATCAATTAGGCAGAAACATTAATGGAGAAAAGCCGGGGGGGGGGGGGGAGTTTATTTATCTGGCTGCACTGAGGAAAGGGACAGAGCTATCCAATGATTCCCTCCACAGGCTCACATTCAGCAGAGAGCCAGAGGTGTGCAGGGCGTACACAGTCTGGGTCAAGGTGCAGTCCCGCCCATCACTGCGCCAGGACTGTGTCGGGCCTGGGCTCTTCTGCAAGGTGGTCTGTGAGGTTGTAAACCTTCCTTGAAGCCATTCTGGCTGCCCTGGCCTCAGGCTTTTCTTGTCGCCGCCTATTATTCCTGGGGGATTCCAGTTTCCTGGGGGTCTACTGTTGTCCGTAGTCCGGTGGCTAAAGACAGCCATGAGCGACCCTGTAGGACAGCCTCACGCCTGCCCGGCTGCCTTCAGGCTGGAAGCCCACTCCTCCAGGCCATCTGACCGATGCCTCTCAACCATCACCCTGTCTCTCCAACCTTTCCTCCTGCTTGGTTTAAGATCCCCACAGTAGCTCCTGGCCACTCCCTCGTACTTCTCTTAGCAACAGCGCACCTTTCCCTGCACAGTTCCGACACCTGTAGACTGTCCTCACTGGGAACCTGGTAGCCGACTGGACTGTGTCCCCAGGGCAGTGTTGTCGTTCCCTGACTTGCTCACCTGTCTATTCTACAGTGGGATCCATCCAAGCAGACAAGCTGAGCAGAAGGGGAGTGAACTTTCTGGGCCCCCAAGTCTAGAACCTTCTAGTCATAAGAAGGAAGGATGCTCAGGTTTGGAGTGGCCATAGCATCTACAGCCAGGACCTAAGCAAGCATCTGTTCTCACCAATGCGTTCATGTCTCCAAGTGCCTAGACTTCCTCTGTGGACCAGGCTGCAGGGGAAGTCCTAGCTACTCCAGACATTGTTTTTTGTTTTTTGTTTTCTTTCTGAGTGATGGACAAACCTGGGCAACACTTGCAGCTGAGAGTTTCTCGTCCCGGCCATCCAGTAATACTATGTTGGAGTAGAGGTAAGAGAGGCAAAACCAGTGTGAAGGGTGGTTACTAGAGCTAGGCATGGTGGTGCACACCCGCAATGCCGGCACTTGGGAGGTTGAGGCCGGAAATCAGCAGTCCAGAGGCCAGCCTGGGCTACATAGTGAGGCTTTGTCTCCAAAGGGGGAAGAAAATAAAACAAAGAGCAGACCCGACTGTAGTGGCTCATGCTTATAATACTGGCATGTTGGAGGCCGAGACAAAGCGGTATGTGGAAAGTTCAAGGCCAGCCCGGGGTACATAGTGAGGCCTTGTCTCAACCCCCAGGGCCCAAAACAAAACAAAAAACAAGTAAAGCAAAGAACAGAAAGGGCTGGGGAGAGAGAAAAGAAGAAAGAGGTGGGGGGAAGAGAGAGAAGGGGAGGGAGAGAGAGGGACGGAGAGAGGGAGAGAAAGAGAGAGAGAGAGACAGAGAGAAAAGAAGAAGAGGAGGAGGAGGAGGAGAGGGAGGGAGGGAAGGAGGCAGAGGAGCAGTAACTTGTTTCAGCCACAGCTGGATGCCCATTATCTTTCATCCTAACACAGGCCTGAGTGTAATCAGAGGCTGTGAGCGGGCTCAGGAACTTGCCCAAGCTAGCAAGTGGCCAAGCTGGAATTTCAACCTTGGGCTTTAACAGCAGGGATCCTTGCCATTTGCTCAAAACTGCATCTCCAGAGGGTACAAGTCTGATCCCCAAGGAGCTTCCCGCATGGTGGACAGACACACTTCAGCCGACAGGACACTTCATTCTTCTTCTTCTTTTTTTTTTTTTTTTTTTTTTTGGTTTTTCGAGACAGGGTTTCTCTGTGTAGCCTTGGCTGTCCTGGACTCACTTTGTAGACCAGGCTGGCCTTGAACTCACAGCGATCTGCCTGCTTCTGCCTCCCGAGTGCTGGGATTAAAGGCGTGCGCCACCATCGCCCGGCAACAGGACACTTCAAACTCCCTGCCAGAGCTCCTGCCAGTGGGAGAACAAGGGAAGGAGGAAGGTCAAGCTGTAGCTGGGTTAAATAAAACAGAACACACCTTTAATTCCAGCACAGAGGAGGCAGAGGCAGGCGGATCTCTGTGATCTTGGCCTACAGCTTGAGCCGAGTTCCAGGACAGCCAGGGCTACACAGTGCAACCCTGTCTCGAAAAACCAAATCCCCAAAGCCCCAAACCAGAGAAGAAAAGGCTTGCTTGCCTGGGCAGTCTGCAAGAAGAGAGTAATTTCCCACGGTAAAACTCTGGGTGCCATCAATATGGGGTTCTCCCTTCCAGGTTCTTGGGGGGGGGTGGGAATCTTTGAAGGCACCGGTAGGAAGTCAGAGCTTTGGAGCGGTGTTGACTAAGATGGGTGACCACTGGCCAGGAGGATGCACTGTAGCCCCATGGCAAACCAAGATGGCATTTAGTTACTGGAAATGTTATAAAAGAAAAAGTGTGCTTAGTTGTCTAAGGACGTCAGTTCCTGAGGGGGTAAGGACCACTTGCTAGGACATTCTGCAGCCTTTATAGGAACCGTTCACAAAGGTTTATAACATACATAAACTGAAGACCAACATATGGCATTGAATGTTTAGTATGAGCCCTATCCTGATTTATAGTAATAATATCAGTTATGCAAAAAACTGTGGAAGACTTACAATAAAATGCTAGTACCAGTAGTCCTGACACATCAGTGCTTTGCTCCTGACTACTCTTCTACACATCCCTAGTTTTAAATTTTTTTTTCTTCTTTTTTTTTAAGATTTCTTTTGGCTTCACGTGTGTCTTCACCACACGGGCTGGTGCTTGAGGAGGTGGTAAGCCTCCAATGTGGGTGCTGGGAATAAAAAAACTTTTTTTTTTAAATTAAAAAAAGTTTTTATTCTTGTCTTATGTCAGACGGTGTCCGATGGTGTCCAAACTTAGAGTTATAGACAGTTGTGGGTGTTGTGAATTGAACCCAGGTCCTTTGGAAGAGCAGTCAGTACTCTTAACCACTGAACCATCCATCTCTCCAGGCTCTTAAAATACTTCTTACAAGCTCTCTTAACCACTGAGCCAAACTCTGCAGCCACCTCCCCCCCCCCCAGTTTTTTTTTTTATCTGTTTTTATTTATGTTTATTCTGTCATTTTAGCTTTTCTTTTCCCCCTTCTTTTGTTCTTTCCGAGACATGGTCTCTCTGTGTTAGCCTTGGCTGTCCTGGACTCGCTTTGTATACCAGGCTGGCCTCGAACTCAAAGCAATCTGCCTGCCTCTGCCTCCCAAGTGCTGAGATTAAAGGCGCGCACCACCACGACCTGCTCGTTTTAGTTTTTCAAGACAGGATTTCTCTGTGTAACAGCCCTGGCAGGCCTTGAACTCAGAGACCCACGTGCCTCTGCCTCCGGAGCGCTAGGATCAAAGCCACGTTGCAAGGTTTTCTTTGCTGTTTCTGTTTGTTTTAGTAAGAGTGTTTGTGGGCGTGCGTGTCAGATGGCAACTTGTAGGAGTCAGTTCTGTCAGGCCACCACGTGGATTCCGGGGTTCGAACTCGGCCGTCAGACCTGGCAGCAAATGCCTTTACCCGCTGAGCATCTCGCCTGGTTCCTTGCCCTTTGGTCCTCGCCTACAAGCCAAAGACCTAGTGGACTGAAGGGGCAGGGTGGACGCGAAGCGTACCGGGGATCAGACAGCCTCCGAGGCCAGGAGGCGCCCGCGGAAGCCTCGGCACGGGCGAACCTGCAGACGTGGAGCCCGGCCACGCCGCTCGCGCTCGCACACGCCCCCGGCCCCCCCCCGCAGCCCCGCGCGACGTCGCGCGCACCGGAGACTCCGCCCCTCCCGACGCAGCCTAAGGGGGCGGGACGGCACAGGCCCCGCCCCCGCCTTGGATTGGTCGGCGCGCTGTCACCACGTCGCGGGAAGCTGGCTGGGTGTGTTTGTGTGTGTGTGTGTGTGTGTGTGTGTGTGTATGTGTGTGGGGTTTGCTTTGTCATTCGTACCCCGGCTAGCGCGGCCGGCATGGCTGCATGCTCGGGCGCCCGCAGGAGGGGCCGCGGCGCCGATCCCGGGACGCCCTCTTACATAAGGACGCGGCCGACTGAAGCACATGTCAGCGCAAGGTTTCCCCCCCCCCCCACGCAGCACACCACGCCGTTTCGGTTCTTACATGCCAGGCGGGAGCCTGCGGCGCCGCACCACACGGTGTACTCCGACGTGGGCCTTCCCACGGCGGGACGCGGCCCAATAACCGCGAAGCGCACCTTCGCGACAAGGCATAATATAAGATGTTATATTTATAGGGCCTATTTATAAGCCTCTATTTAGCTCTTTTCTGATAGGCCCAGCCACGCGTCTGGGCCCTGTCCTGATTGGTGTGCCCTTCTGTCCTTCAAAGAGGCGGGCCCAAGAGTCCGTGTTGCCTCAGCGGGACCCAGGATTGGCCGTGCGCGGCGCGGCGGCGCCTTCGATTGGCTCCGCGGGCAGTCCGTCCGAGTAGAGGAGGCGGGGCGGACGGCTGGCTGGTGCGGGGCGGGCGGGCCCCGGAATTGTCATTTCTTTGTTTCCGAAGGCGGAGGAGGCTCGGCGCCCCCCCCCTCCCGGCCCCCCTCCCCTCCTCCCCCCCCCCCGGTGCTGGCTCCATGTCTGTGTGACCGGCCGCAGGGGTAGAATCCAGGCCCGACGCGGGGCGGGCGGGTGGCGGCGGCTGAGGTGAGAGGCGGCTGCGGCGGCGCGGCGCGGGCACCGGCCCCCCAGCGGGAGGATGAAGCGGCGGAACGCCGACTGCAGTAAGCTCCGCCGCCCCCTGAAGCGGAACCGGATCACCGAGGGTATCTACGGCAGGTGAGCGGCGGCGCCCGGCGTGGGCCAGCGAGTCCCGGGGCGCCGCTCTGGAGGGGCCCGGCCCCGTTATGTAACCCCCGACTAGGCCGCATGCCCGCGCCGGGGGCTCTCCTGGGGCGCGCCGCCCGCCGAGCGCCCGGCCAGCCCGCCGAGGGTCCGGCCCGGGCCACGGGGTGTGGCGAGGGCCGGGTGGAGGGCGCGGGCGGGAGCCGCGGGGGGCCGCCGTTGGCCGTGGTGTGTCGGGGGGAGGGGCGGCACCCCCCAGCGGCCGGGAGCCCTGAAGCCCGGGGGGTCCTCAGCAAGCTGTGCGCCCGGTCCCCGACGGTGCCCGGGTCACGCTGAGCTCGGGAGTTGGCTGCCTGAGTCCAAGGCTCGTGGACCCGTGCGTGGGGCAGAGCGAGGCCGCCAAAGTTAGGAGGTGCCAGGGGACCCTGGACCCCCGTGCTCGGGGCGGGGCCACGCCGGCTACTCTTCCGCCCTTTGCTGCCCTCACGGGATCCCCACCTTGGCCCGGAACTGCAAGGCCGATAGCCCCAATTCCTGCCCGTGACCCCGCTCCAGACCTAGGGTGCTATCAGTTCCTCAGCAAACGTTTTGACAATTGCAAGCTCTGAACCTTTAAGCAGGGATTCTCTCTCTCCCAACGCAGGTTTGGGGATTGGGGATTTTTTTTTCCCCTCCTCCTGTCCCTTGTTCATGAAGGAAAGTGGTGTGTCTCTTTAAATAGAAATGGAATCCACTCCTCCTTGAGAGAAGGACAACAGGTTCATGGGGCAACTCGGTGGCTGTCACAGCTTCCCCAAGCCCAATTTGTGTATGGCGGTTATTTTCTGGAAATGCCTCCGAAAGAACCGATTTCAGTGGAGGAGTAATTAGTTTACAAAAGAGAGTGCTCAGCATGTGGCTATAGGCTTAATTGAGTCCTCATGGCGCCCTACGGTTTACTGCTTCTTGCTGTGAGTCTTGCAGAAATATTGGAGATGGCTGATGTCAACCACGTTGTAGCATACATAGCTCTACACCTTGCACATGCGGTTGTTTACACGTGTGAAGTGGCAGGTGACTGAAGGGGGGAGTCTTCAAGTTTAGAAGGGTTAAGAAGTCAAAAGTCCTTGGATGGATCCTTATGTAAGGAACCATCAATCATAGAACCATTCATTCATTCAACAAACATGAACACTGTTTGCTAAACAGTGTTGGAGTCAGTCAGCAGGACACAGCTGTTAGTAAAACTGATGAACACGGTTGCTGAATCAGATGTGACAATAAGTAAAACTGAAAGAGCAAAACCAAATTTTCTGGCGGATTGAATGGGTGGAGGCCAGGCTGCGTACTATAAATTCTTGAATGAAGGAAGGCTTTTTTTTTTCTTGGCCATTGAAAAGATTAGAAGAACTTCCCTTTAGTAGCAGCGAATAGAAAAAGTATGCTAAACAAAGTTGGCAGGTTAGGACCCTGTGTTAATAGAATTTCTGTTTACAGTCACATAAGATGAGGTCCTCCTAACAAGACTGGAAATTCGCTGTTGTTTGCCTGTTTTCTGGGGTCTTTTAGCTTCTTGTCCTATTTAAACAAACACCTGGTTTATGGCTTGGACCCCAGCACCCACACAGCTTGACTTGGAGTTCCTCTTTTAATGAATATCTGTTGTTATACTAACTTTGAATTTCCTTACCGTAAAGGTTAATAGCAAATATGCTGTCCTTCACTCAGCCTCACATATAACAATTTAAAAAACCAAATGGTGATTCAGCTCCCAAGTCTATCTGCTCTCCTCTATTGGGCATTCTTTGCTAAATGTCAATAAAGGAACCTAAATATATTTCTACTTCTCTTTCTCTTTTTCTTTTTCTGAGGCAAAGAGTATTTTAGTTCCCTTATCTGTTTTTTAATGTTATGGAGTACTGCAGTGGAAAAATCATACAGTGCGGCTTTCCCCCCTCATTTTGTCTTTAAGGACTGCTTTGGAAAACATCCAGTATTTCTTAAGAAAACAGAATGAGTGGGCTAGTTATAAATTAGGACATTTGAGGATTCATGAATATCAAATTTCTGTTGATCATCAAATTAAAGTCTGTATTCAATTTTGTTTCATGCCATCTATTGCCTGTTTTGTTTCTGAACATCTGGCCAATTTTGTCTCATTAAAAAGGAACCCTCTCCCCAGGGGCTTTGTTGACAGTTTTGATAACCACTGTCTACTGTTTCATAGCCTAACCTTTTGTGGAGCCCTGTGTTCATGTTCTCAGTCTGCTCAGGTCTCTTGAGCCCTGACAGATGTGAGGGAGTAGCTGAGGAGGAAGCACTGGCTGCAGCCTGCCAGAGGCCAGAGCTCAGCTCAAAGTCCCACCTGATGCCTTGGACCCGCAGAGCAGCCAGTGCTTTTGAAGCTGACTTCTCCCACCTGGTAAATGTGCTTTGAGGACACACACACACACACACACACACACACACACACACACACCTCCTCTGTGTGTGTCTGTGTGTGTGTGGGGTGTCTGGAACTCCTTATGAATATCAATGTATTATTGCCATTATAGTTAACAAGTATGGCTTGTTCTTTAAGGAGGCAGGAAAGACCATTAGATTTGATCCAGTCAAAACCAAAAGTTGAGTAGTCAAAACAAGGCGCCACAGCCTGTTGGTGGCACACGCCTTTAATCCCAGCACTCGGGAGGCAGAGGGGGGTGGATCACTATGAGTCCCATGCCAGCCTGGTTTATAGAGTGCGTCCAGGACAGCCAGGGCTACACAGAGAAACCCTGTCTCAAAAAACAAAACAAAACCAAACAACAACAAAAAACAAGGGACCACTTGCTGCTTGGCCTTGCTTTAAAACAGTGGTTCTTAGACTTCCTAAAGCTGTGCCCCTTTAATACTGTGTCATGCTGTGGTGACCCCCAAACATAAAATTACTTTTATTGCTAATTCATAATTTTGCTACTGCTATGAATCGTAGTGTAAATATCTGTGTTTCCTGATGTTAATGGTCTTAAGGCACCCCTGTGAAAGGGTCATTCAGCCCCCAAAGGGGTTGCAACCCACATGTTGAGAACCACCACTTTAAAAACCCTGGTGCTTTTAATCCTGGGCAGCTATTACTGAGGTGACTGTCAGAGGAGAGCACTCATTGTCAGTATCATAGCCCTGCTGGAATTTTGTTGGAAGGACCAGGATGCTAGGGAGTATTACAGGTATTGTATTAATACTATACATATGTATATATGCAGTATTATATAAGATGTGTGCATATATTGTATATATGCAGTGTTATATAATATGTACATATGTTATATACAGTACTATATATTTTTATATATTGTATGTATATATGTATACACACACGTCCATCATCTAAAGATCTAAACATTCTCTGTTATTCCAGTCAAATTAATAATCAGGAATAAGAGGAAGGAAACAGGAATGTGTTTTTATTATTATTACTAAGAGCTGTCATTAAGTGTAATTAAAAAAAGCTCAGCCACCACAGAACCTAACAGATAGGCAATCACTATTCAGATATTAAATAAATAGATAAATACATAAATATAAGCTAAGATATTCCATTCACTGAAAACCTACATTTTTTGTGGAGCTGTGGAAGTTACAGGATAACACATAGGTCCTATCATTAGGGATTTACAGTCTAGTAGGCCATAGTAATATTCTAATATTTGTACAGTGGCTCAGAGGTTCCAAAGAACCTGGGTTCTGTTCAAGTGCAAATATTTCTGTTGGACCAGACTTTAGCTTATATTTTAGTTGTTCACCTGACACATTTTCTTCCTGTGCTATTTCATGAAGTAGTCAATTGCCACTAAGAGAGGGAATGCTTTAGCTATTAATAAATGAAAACTCTCCTTAATTATTACACACGGCAGTGCTTGGACTTCCTGGCTGTGAGTCCCTCCCCAGAGCTGCCCTCACAGCAGTCAGGGCCCTGGGCTTGCTGCTAAGCCTCATTGCAAGTGGTGATTCTCCTGGTGAGGTGGGCCACCTGCTGCGTGGTTCTCGCCATCTCTCTCCCTGCACACTTCCCACTTCTTCTTCTGAGACTTTAAAAGAGGAAGATATGGAGGTAAAAATGTTAATTATAAGATGTAGATGGAAACATGTTTCAAGCCTCTATGTTTAAGCTTGTTGCCGGGCATGGTAGCACATGCCTTTAATCCCAGCCCTCAGGAGGCAGAGGCAGGTGGATTGCTGTGAGTCCTAGGCCAGCCTGGTCTACAAAGCGAGTCCAGGATAATCAAGGCTACACAGAGAAACCCTGTCTCAAAAAACAAAACAAAACAAAACAAAACAAAAAGATTGTTACTTAAGGAGCTGGGTAAGGTGGTGCATGCCTGTAACCCAGCACTGAGGGAGGCAGAGGCAGGCAGATCTCTGTGAGTTCAAGGCCCTTCTGGTCTACAAAGCAAATCCAGGACAGCCAAGGCTACACAGAGAAACTGTCTCTTAAAAAAAAAAAAAGTAAAGTAAAATAAAAATTTTAACATTTATGCATTTCCAGCTTCAGGAGATGGTTTTCTGCCTCTGTTACTGGTGGTTGAAGGTGATGCCTCTTCATTGTGAACTTAGGACACATCCTCTGCAGCTTACAGTGCACTACTGAGCCTGACAGCATGGGCTTTAGGGCTGCCCTACATGAGACTTTTCTAGCTGTTTTTTCTTTAAAGATTTATTTATATGTGAATTTGTATTTTTCAGTATTTGAATATTTCTGTGTGAGGGTGTCAGATCCTTAGAGCTGGTGTTCCAGACAATTGTGAGCTGCCATGTGGGTACTGGGAATTGAACCTGGGTCCTCTGGAAGAACAACCAGCGCTTAACCGCTAAGCCACCTCTCCAGCCCCCTCCTGTTTTTTCGAGAGAGCCCCTGGTCTTCCCTGCTCCTCCCCAGTCACTGTTAGAAGCCATCAATCCTTGGGCCTCCTCCCCTTTCAAGTTTCCTTTTCCAGACCCTTGTCTAAACAGCACTCTCCTGAGGTTTCTCTTGGTTGTTGTTCCTGCCTCCTTAATGATGTTTTCTAACCGTGGCTTTAGATTCCTTTGGGCTATGCTTATTAGAGTCACTGGAGGCTGGCTGCCTTGATGGTACTTGTGTTCTGCAGCTGCCACTCCAGATCCCAGTGTCGCAATCTCACAGCCTGAAAGCATTTCTGTAATCTTGCCTTCAACAGGCTGGACCTGTCATAAAATAGACCTAGATACAGGCTCTGTATGTTTTAGAGGCCTGTCGGGAAGGGGTGAATATAATGAATACATCAAAGTGTTCAACTAAACACTTAGGTTTGTTATCCCTATAAATGACAATTAAGCAATTTGTCACACTGGAGTGTTTGTGCTTAATTTTTTGCCTGTGGTATAGTCTGTTTCTTTTTTTGGTTTTTTGAGACAGGGTTTCTCTGTGTGGCCTTGGCTGTCCTGGACTCACTTTGTAGACCAGGCTGGCCTCAAACTCAGAGATCCGCCTGCCTCTGCCTCCCAAGTGCTGGGATTAAAGGTGTGTGCCACCACGCCCAGCCTTAGTCTGTTTATTTATTTATTTATTTTTGTATATTCTCTTTAAAAAAGCACTTTTCCTCCAACTTCTATTATGATCTTAAAGATTTATTTATTTATTATATAATGTTCTGCCTACATGTATGCCTGTATATCAGAGGGCACCAGATCCCGTTATAGATGGTTGTGAAGCACCATGTGGTTGCTGGGAATTGAAGTCAGGACCTCTGGAAGAGCAGCCAGTGCTCTTAACCACTGAGCCATCTCTCCAGCCCTTCTATTATGATCTTAATGTCTGAGTGGTTTTGATAGGTTAGGTTGTTTTTTTTTTTTAATTCTTATGATTATATATACTTTATTGAACATTTCTTATATACTAAAAGCTTGCATTTATTGCCTCATCTTAGCATGCCAGCCATGTAAGCATGATTAAGAAAAGGTTATAGAGCTAATGAGGTGTAGTGTTGTAATGCATTCTTGGAAGTTCTCTTCACACATATCCTTCGATCAGTAAGTGTACCACTAAGGCGCATCTCCAATAAAAGTTTCTCCTGCCCCTCAATCCTTTTTTTTGGGGGGGAGGGGATAGGCTAATTTTATTAGGTGTTTTGAAAAGCTCTCCAAGGGGCTGGAGAGATGGCTCAATGACCAAGAGCACTGGCTGCAGCTGGCAGAGGACCTGGGCTTGATTCTCAGCACCCACATGGCGACTCACAAGCACCTGTAACTTCAGTGCCCCGGGATCCAGTGCTCTCTTCTGGCTTCTGAGTAGCATGTGGGTGTACAGACAGACATAAGCACAGGCAAACTACCCACACAAAGTACAATAAAATTAATAACAAGAGAAACCCTTCAAATTGGGTCTGGCGGCGCACACCTTTAATCCCAGCACTTGTGAGGCAGAGGCAGGTGGATCTTGTGAGTTTGAGGACAGCCTGGTCTACAAAGTGAGTCCAGGACAGCCAAGGCTAACACAGAGAGACTTTGTCTCGAAAAAAACAAACAAACAAACAAAAGAAAGAAAAGCCCTTCAAATTGTTACTGTTGGGTTGAGGAGTGGAGGAGGAGACATGGTCCAATTCAGCTTGTTTTCAGAACCTCCCCCTTGTCTCCTTGTTGATTGCTTAGGGCCCTTCTTGAACCTCCAGTCTTGGAGATTAAATTAACTGTGGGCTTTGGAACTTGATACTTTTTCCAGGTTCTTACTCTTGCTGTGTACCCTGTCTGCTATGGACTCATTTGGTGCCCTTTGAACATTTCCAGAGGCTTTTTCTAGAACTATTTCCTATTTGTCCACTGGGTTTGTGTATCTGTGTGTGTTGTTATTTTCTATGTTTCTATCATCTTGTTGAGTCTAGAAGATCAGATAAAAATCTCAGAAACACAGGCCAGCAAGATGAGTTCAGAAGGTACGAGCAACAGTCACCAAGCCCCCAACAACCTGAGTTCAGTCTCTGGGGCTCACCTGGTGGAAGGAGAGATCTGATTCCACAGTTGTCCTCTGACCTCCACATACACGTTACTGTACATGTGTGCGTACACAAAATAAAATCAAGCTGGGCGGTGGCGCATGGCTCTACTCCCAGCACTCAGGAGGCAGAAGCGAGTCTACAGAGATAGTTCCGGGACGGCCAGAGCTACATGGAGAAACACTGTCTCAAAAACAAAATCCAAAACCCAAAACCTACAAACCTAGTTAGGTGAAATACTGTAATTGAGCTACTTCTCTTCATAGTAGTGGCATTCTCTTCAAACGTACTGACTGTGCTCTGGGCTTATTCGGTTTGGGTATAATTATTTCACTTGGACAGTTTTCAAGAGTTGGATTCTGAAGAAAATGTTGGCAGTGCAACAAGTGGCTCAGTGAGATGCTGTAGCAGGCAGCGCGCAGCGTCGCTGGACTTGTCATCATGGTCTCTTCAAACCTTGAGGTGACTGCTTGCTTAGCACCTCACCTTAGCACGTGCATCCTGGCAGTGGAAACAAGACAAACCTAACAACTTTTAAGGTTTTTTTTTTTTGGTTTTTTTTTTTTAGGCTTTATATCTTTTGTTGTTGTTTGTTTTTTGTTTTTTAAAAGACAGGATTTCTTTGTGTAACCTTGGCTATCCTGGAATTGCTTTGTAGTCCAGGCTGGCCTGGAACTCAAGAGTGCTGGGATTACAGGCATGCATTACCAACCCTGGCTGTGGCTTTATATCTTTAACTTGACAACAGCCTAACTGCTATCAGCTAGGGCTCAGTTCATCAGCCTTCCAAGACACCTTGCATAGCACATGGCCTTTATTCCTTTATAGTTTCTTAGCTGTTTCTTAGTGTGCTCATTTTGAGTAATAGGATCGTAGAGTCAGAAGCAGTTTACCTGTCACTGCCTTCTCCTCTGTGAAAATTCAGACACTTTGCAAATAGTGAACTGAAGTGGTGAAACTTGCCCATCTTACACAGATAGGTTTGTGTCACTGATGCATTTGAGTACTTGTGATCCCAGCACAGGGGAGGTGACTGGGAACGACTTTGCTCCGTCTATAAATTATATTACTGCTTTGCTCACCTTTAAAACGCCTTTAAAAACCAAGTAAACTGCCCTGTGCTGAAGTCAGTACTTGGCCTGTCCTACAGGGAGAACACTTGAACACCAGAGGAAACGAATATCGTGGTGACGGTAGAGCAAGAATTTCGGTCTCAGGCTGGAGAGATGGCTCCGTGGTTAAAAGCACTGTGTGGCCTCACACAGGAAGGACCTGCAGTGGGGCCTAGAACCTCCTGCAGTGGGGTGCCTAGAACCTCCTGCAGTGGGGTGCCTAGAACCTCCTGCAGTGGGGTGCCTAGAACCTCCTGCAGTGGGGTGCCTAGAACCTCCTGCAGTGGGGTGCCTAGAACCTCCTGCAGTGGGGTGCCTAGAACCTCCTGCAGTGGGGTGCCTAGAACCTCCTGCAGTGGGGTGCCTAGAACCTCCTGCAGTGGGGTGCCTAGAACCTCCTGCAGTGGGGTGCCTAGAACCTGCATGGTGGCTCACAGCCACCAGCTACTCTACTTCCAGGGGGTCTGATGCCCTTTTCTGGTCTCCATAGGTACCAGGGGCACACACGTCACATAGACATACACACAAACAAATGACTCACACAGCTGGGTAGTGGTGACGTTCGCCTTTCATCCTAGCTCTAGATCCAGGCAGGTGGCGCTCTGCAGCCAGGACAGCCAGGACTACACAGAGAAAGACATATACATAAAACATCAAATCTTAGAAAAAAGAATTTCTATCTCAAATGAGAGAAATTGAGACAAGTCGTTCTCGCATATGAGCTGTTTTCTGTTCTAAGCTTAGCAAAGTGCTGCTTGTGGTTTACTGGTCTTCACTTTACTAAAAGAAGAGGTACTGTCTTTAAACATATTTAAAAATTTTTTTTACGTTTATCTTATGTGTTTGACTGCTTTGCTTACACTTCTGCATATATGCCACAAGTGCCTAGTGTCTGAGGGGCTAGAAGAGGGCGGCTGTCAGATCCCTTGGAGCTGGAGTCATGGGAGTTGTGAACTACCTGCCATGTGGGTGCTGGGAACTGAACCTGGCTCTTATGGAAGAGCACCCAGTGTCCTTAACCACTGAGCTATCTTTCAAGTCTTCCCCTCCCCCCCCGCCAGAGACAGGGTCTCTCTGTGTAGTCCTGGCTGTCCTGTAGACCAGGCTGGCCTTGAACTCAGAGTTCTGTCTGCTTCTGCCTCCCCATTGCGGGGATTAAAGGTTTGTGCCATTACTTCCTGGCTTCCAATTTTTCCTTTCCTTTTTTTTTTTTTTTTCTAAGACAAGGTTTCTCCATGTAGCCTTGGCTGTCCCAGGCTCACTTTGTAGACCAGGCTGACCCCGAACTCAACAATCCACCTGCCTCTGCCTTCCAAGTGCTGGAATTAAAGGTGTACGCCACCACACCTGGCCAATTTTTCCTTTTAAGTAACATGTTTCTCCTGACACAATGACCTTATTAGCTGGGCCTTCAGTACATGCATTGAATCCTTGCAGTCAGAGATATAGGCAGGTGACTCTCTGAGTTTTAGGCCAGTCTGGTCTACACAGAGAGGTTCAGGCCAGCCAGGGTTACAAGGTGAGACCATAGCGCAAAGAAAGAAAAAAAAAAGAGATGGATATTATGGAAACTTACTCATCTTTTGTGACAGTTATTTTGTAAAGAAACTTTAATTTTAATTTTCTGTAATTTTATAGTGTGTTTACAATTAACTTTATCAACTGGAAATTTATAAAGATCTGTTTTTATTCTTTAATAAAGCATATTTGCTTATTAAAAAAACAAACAAACTTGGTTCTGGCTGAGCTATACAGAGAAAACCTGTCTTGAAAAACCAAAAACAATAAAAATGCCAGTCTAGGTGATGCACACCTTTAATCCCAGCACTCAGGAGGCATAGGCAGGCTGTTCTCTGAGTTCAGTCAAGGCCAGCCTGGTTTATAAAGTGAGTCCAGGACAGCTATGGCTCTGTTACACAGAGAAACCCTGTCTTAAAAACCCAAACAAAACTAAAAACAAGCCAACAAATCAACCCAACAACAAAAACATTGTGCTCTTAAAAAAACTATTAGATTTATTCATTTCACGTGATTTGCCTGCATATAAGTATGTGCACCAAGTGCAGGCTTGGTGCTTGCAGGGTTCAGAAAAGGGCTTTAGGACCCCTAAAACTGGAGTCACGGGTAGTTGGGAACCGCCATGTGGGTGCTGGGAACTGAACCCAAGTCTTCTGCAAGAGCACCAAGAACTCTTGGCCACTGAGCTTTCTCTAGCCCCATAGGCTCACTTCTCTGGTATTCATGTTGGCTACAGCCATCAGAATGAACACTTTTTCCGCTCTGGTCTCTTTCAGTGATGCCTTAGCCTGTTACCTTTCTATTCCTCGGGTTTCTTTCCTGTAAAAACAATGTTTGTCCTGCCTACTTCACAGTTGGGAGGAGAAAAATAAGATAATTAATATGCACACATTTAGAAAACTTACAAGTGTGATGTAAATGCAGGGTGTGATTAGGTAGATCATTATTGCGTCTGTGGGAATAGTGAATTTATTTATAAGTGGATTTCTCCTGCTTATACAGTGTCAACATTGTTTGTTTGTTTGTTTGTTTGTTTGTTTGTTTTTCAAGATAGGCTTTCTCTGTGTAGCCCTGGCACTCTGTAGACTAGATTGGCTTCGAACTCAAGAGATATACCTGCCTCTCCTGGGATTAAAGGAGTGCACAAACACTGCCTGTTTTAAAGTTATCTTTAAACTTTTCATTGTGTATGTTGCTAGCTCAGTGACTTTGTTTGTTTGTTTTGTTTTTCGAGACAGGATTTCTCTTTGTAGCCTTGGTTGGTGTGCACCAGGCTGGCTTCAAACTCAGAGATCCGCCTGCCTCTGCCTCTGCCTCCGTCTCCGCCTCCGCCTCCCCAGCTGGGATTAGAGGTGTGGGCCACCATGACGGGCTCCAATATTTTTTAAAAAGAGGCTATGTATTGTCTTCTCTCTCCTATTTCACTTCTTTTTATCCCCAGCTCCATACATTCCATATTGTTCAAAGTAATTTGGGAGTAAGGCTGTTTCTTAGTGGGTAGAGCACTGTGTAAGCGTGAGGACCTGCGTTTAAATATCCCACTGCATAAAAGCCTGGCATGGTCACTGTGGTTATAACCCTAGTGCTGTGAGGTGTTGAGACAGGAGGATTACTGGGGCTTACTGGCTGCTGTGGGTTCAGTGAGAGACCCTGTCTCAAGACAGTGAGGCAGCACGCCGAGCACCCTCTAGCTCCATGTGTGCACAGGAATCTACACACATATAACATGCATCACACCCGCCACCCATGAAGTGTTTTGGAATTAGAACTTTTAGAATTTCAAAGTCTCTAGTAGGGCTAGGTCGCAGTGTCTGCTCTCGACAGCTCTGTGGTTTGTCCAGCTGGTCATAAAAGTACCACATTCCAAGTTTATAAAAGCTTAATTTAGTAATGCTCATTCTGTACACTTGTGGAATTGTGTACAGAGAAGTCCCTCCCCCCCCCCCCGCATGTGTGTCTGTAACAATATTTGATACTATAATTTAATTAGAAATGTGTTTTACTTGGTAGAGTGCTAGTCTGGCATTCAGGAAGCCCTGGGCTTGATCCTTAACACTGCATAAACTAGGCTCAGTATAACCCTAACACTTAGAAGGTAGAAACAGGAGGGTATGAAGTCAATGTCACCTTCAAATACATAGGAAGATCTAGACCAGCCTTGGCTAGAGATACCATCTCAATGCGTAAGTTAATATTATATAAATGAGTGTAGAACTTCCCTTTTGTCTCTCTCTTTCTTCCTTCCTTCCTTCCTTTCTTTCTTTCTTTCTTTCTTTGAGACAGGATTTCTCTGTGGAGCCCTGACTATCCTGGAACTTGTTCTATAGACGAGAGACGAGGCTGGCCTCAAACTCACAGAGATCCTCCTGCTTCTGCCTCCCAAATGCTGGGGTTAAAGGCATATGCTACCACACCCAGACTATAGACAAATATGTAATTTCTTAAGTTTTGGAGATGTCTTCCTCTTTCTTTGAGATGAGGTCTCATTCTGTTTCTGCATGGCTTTGTACATGGAAGATCCTGCCTTGGCTTTCTGAGGATGTAGGATTACAGGCATGTGCTGGGGTGCCTGCTGCTGCTCCTGTCCCTCCTCCTTTTTTGTTAAGGATTTATTTTATTATTACAGCATGTGTGTCTGAGGTCATCAGATCCCTTGGAGCTAGAGTTACAGGTGGCTATGAAGCACCTGATGTGAGTGCTGGGCGTGAACTCCTGTCCTCTTTAGAGCAGCAAGTCCTCTGAATGCTGAGCTTTCTCTCCAGCCCCTCTTGTTTAGGAAGCCATGAACCTCCATGAAGGCCTCTCCCTGATGGCTTTCTCTAATCCCCTTTACCTGTCTAAGGCCCCACCTCCAACTGCCATTGATAACCGCATCTAAGGTTGAAGTTTCAATCATGCTGCCAGTGCGTCTCAAATGTTAATATATGCACAGGCCTACGGAGCTGCTTAAAATAAAGGCTTAGGTTAAGTAGGTCTGGACTGGGAACTGAATTTTGCTTTTCCAAAAAATGTCCAGATGATGTTGATACTGTGGTGCAATTACAGCTGGCTGGTGTGAGACTTCAGCAAATCAGATAAAGGGCTAGCCGAATATTCTAGCAGTGCAGCATAACAGGGAAGATAAAGGGGTAGGGTAGGAAGTATGCCACACACTGAAAGTGAAAGGCGATTCATAGTTGCCATTATGAGAAGACAAGGAAGCCTGGATTGGGACAGATGGCTACTAGCAGAGCATTGGTCTGCCTCAGGAAAAGGTCAGGGACGGAGGATGGACGGCCAGCCCGTGGTAATTATGTGTACTCCAGACAAGCAGCTGGTGACAGTGGACAGGTGCACTGCCCCTGGAAGGAAGACTGTTCACTAATTGTGGACGGAGAATCCATAGATGGAGAGTATTGCTAGATGGATTCAAGTTAAAAATGGCTGTAAACGACACTGAGAGGACTAGAGTAAGAAAAAGAAAGCTGTAGTTAGGCTCTATTTTCAAAGATTCACCGTGGTTAAGCTAAGTCATAGCACACATTTGTTCTTAATTTCAGTGGCAACTTGAATAGAAGCACACAATGCTATAAAAATATCCTAATTTTAGAAAATATTTTGCAGTTATGCTTTAAATTTTATTAATGATATTTTATAATTACTAGTGTTAATCAGAAAATCAGGATATCATCAAATCAGCCATAAATTATATAAAGAGCTGTGAAAGAAAAAAAGAGCTGTGTATATAAAAGTATATTCAATCATATTTTCCTCATGAATGAAAAGAAATGTTTTGAAACGCCCTTTGGGTAGCATCTCCTGTAATTTGACAGAAATTTCAATACCTTCCCCATCCAGAAGGACAGGGACTAAGAAGGTGCGCCTTTTCTGCTGTCTTGTCAGGGGAAGGGTTGACACAGTGAGGCTGAGGGCATTGAGCCAGGCAGCTCTTATAAACTCTCCAGAACTCGGAAGATTAAGCAACTCAGAACTCAAGACTGAGTCTAGGGAAATTCAGATTTGCTAATTAGCCCATCTCTAGATTTTACAAGAAACCCTCCTGAAAAGGGAGCCTAATTGTGGCATGTGTTTACTATTCAAATTTACTTTGTTGTTGCATGTGTTTACCATTCAAATTTACTAAGCTGTCTTTACTTCTAAACTGAGACTCCTCAAAAAGTGATTATCAAAGAATATCAAAGATCTGAAAGTACCCCTACCCCTTACTGGAAGTTCCAGAATTGAAAAAAAAAGTCACTAATAAAGACCATTTTTGTACTGCTTTACATTTAAGTGATTAGGATATCACACATCATTCATCAGGCTGCTGTTCTGAGGACAGTGTTGTCCTGTTACTGAAGTGTGGAGCACTGCCAGCTGACCTGGGATCCTGCCATGCCTTGGGTGTCTTTTGGACAGAGAGCAGTTGGTAATACTGTTCATTTCCATCTGGGGATAATGACCATGCTTATTCAGCCACATTGCAGGGACAGCGCCAAAGATTACTCTATCAGGCTGGAGGTGTAGCTCAGTCGTTAAGAGTGCTAGCTTTCCAGCCGGGCGGTGGTGGCGCACGCCTTGGGAGGCCCAGCACTTTGGAGGCAGAGGCAGGAGGATTGCTGTGAGTGCGAAGCCAGCCTGGTCTACAAAGTGAGTCCAGGACAGCCAATATAACACAAAGAAACCCTGTCTCGAAAAAACAAAACAAAACAAAAAAACAAACAAAAAAGTACTAGCTTTCCAAGCTGGGCATGGTGGCCCATGCCTTTAATCCCAGCACTCAGGAGGCAGAGGCAGGTGGATCTCTGTGAGTTCGAGGCCAGCCTGGTCTACAAAGCAAGTCCAGGACAGCCAAGGCTACACAGAGAAACCCTGTCTCAGGAGATTAAAAAAAAAAAGTGCTAATTTCCCATAAGCTGAGCACTGATTTAGGTCTCCAGCACCTCAACCTGGAGTGTGGTGGTGCACACCTATAGTTATAGCCTTGGGACTTTAGGCAGCAAATGACAAAAAGTTCAGTGTCATCCTTGGCTACATAGTGAATTTGAGGCCAGCCTCAGACAGAATACATGAGACTCTGTCTTAAAAAACAAACAAAACTAAAAGAAGGCTAGAGAGAAGGCTCCATGTTTAAAGTGTGCACTGCTCTTCTAGAGTTTGGTTCCCAGAACCTACTTTGGGCAGGTCACAACTGCCTGTACCTCCAGCTCCAGGGGACCCAACTCCCTCTTTTGGTACCCTCAGACGTTGATGTCACGTGCACATGCCTGTATTCAAGCATAGGCACATGCATATAATTTAAAAAGGAAACAAGGAAGAAAAACATAACTACACTAGAAGACAAGGAGAGGTGGGATCCAGAACTCAGGTGTAGATAGGCCAGCCAGCCAGTGGTGGCCCACGCCTTAACCCAGCCAGTGGTGGCCCACGCCTTAACCCAGCCAGTGGTGGCCCACGCCTTAACCCAGCCAGTGGTGGCCCACGCCTTTAAACCCCAGCACTTGGGAGGCAGAAGCAGGGCGGATGTCTTGATTTGAAGCCAGCCAGCCTGGTCTACAGAGTGAGTTCCAGGACATCCAGGGCTATAGAAAGACCCTGTCTCAAAAAAAAAAAAAAACCAAACAAAAGAATTCAGGTGTAGATTTGAATTAACATTTGCAAGATGGCTAAACAGGAAAGAAGTATGTAGGTGAGAGTAGGCCAGCCCCACAGTCCCTTGTGAGTCTGTGGAGACAAGGATGCATTTCTCCTGGGGGACACCTAGGAGTGAGTGTCTGGGTCACAGGACTGGTACATGTTTAAGGAACTGAGTGTACGCTTACCAGTTTACTAATACAGAAATACATGTTCGTGCCTGTGTGTGTGTGTGATGCTAGAAATGGACCCCAAAGCCGTCCACATGTTAGTCAAGTGCTTTGCCGCTGAGCTATACCTCCATGCCTCCTGCTGACCTGCATTGCCTTTGGTCTGTAATGTGGGGAGGCTCCGGCAGCTGGGCAGGTGCCTGCCAGTCCAGGGCCTGGGCTCACTGGTTAATCTCAGCAAGCGCTTTCAATTTGTAGGGGACAGACAGACAGACTTCCTTTCCTGCAGCCAGATGTGATGAGGGACCTTTGTGAGACTCCTGCCCAGTGCTGCAGTTCTTAGGCTTTCTGTCTAGCTGGGCTCACTGCCTCGTGGCCTCCTGTTGCTGCTGCTGCTGCTGCTGCTGCTGCTGCTGCTGCTGCTGCTGCTGCTGCTGCTGTTCCTTTTTCAGTTTTGAGACAGGGTCTCTATGTAGACCAGGCTGGCCTTGACCTCATAGAGATTGGCCTGCGCTGAAATTAAAGGTGGATGCCACCGTGCCTGGGTCTTCTCTTTTCATTGTCTCTCTGCCCCAGAGCTTTCTTGCTGAAGTTTTATATGTGTTTCTGCCCAGCTTTTCCAGGATAGCTTTAAGCTTTCTCCTGAACGGGGTCTTTTCTGTGAATGCTGAGTAGTATTACTCCATATAGAGCCCTGAAATTGGGTTTCTTTCTTGTGTTGTTCTACTGTTGCGCTGAGTTGGCTCCTAGTATCAATCAAAACAGTTGGTGGTAATACCCACCATGAGTCTGGAACAATTGTGCATTTCTTGTGGAAATCATCCCCTCTACAGTGTGGAAGTTCATTCAACTGCGTACATTTGCACCAGTGCTCAGGTGTGGCCAGGTTTTGTTTTGGGTTTGGTTTTGGTTTTTTCAGACAAGATTTCTCTGGCAGTTCTGGCTGTAGACCAGGCTGGCAGG
Organism: Acomys minous; assembly: GCF_964271855.1. Classification (NCBI taxonomy): domain Eukaryota; kingdom Metazoa; phylum Chordata; class Mammalia; order Rodentia; family Muridae; genus Acomys; species Acomys minous. The sequence continues at coordinate 110,488,495 of NC_140487.1, read as the reverse complement.
GAACTTACAGAGATCTGCCTGCCTCTGCCTGCTGAGGGCTGGAATTAAAGGCATGTGCCACCATACCCTGCTAAAGTTTAAATTTTTTAAGGGTTTTTATTTAGGTATACAGTGTTTTGCCTGCATTACATGTACACTTGCATGTCAGAAGAGGGCACCAGATATCTTTATAGATGGTTGTGAGCTACCATGTGGTTGCTGGGAATAGAACTCAGGACCTTTGGAAGAACAGTCAGTGCTCTGAGCCATCTCTCCAGCTCTAAAGTTTAATTTTTTAGGATAGAGTCTCTCTATCCCATGATTGGTAGAGTTTGCTGTGTAGCCCAGGGTGGCCTCAAATTATTTTTCTGGCCTAGCTTTGTTCTGGGATTGTGAATGTGTGCCACTATGCCTGGTTTAGACAACGTTTTAAATAGCTAAATTTGTTCTGCTCTGGAATGAACAGATTAGGAATATAGAAATAGAGGGTTATTAGCAGGTATGCTCTTCAGGCTTTTATTACTCATCATGCAGCTGATGAGTGGAACATGGAGTCTTAGATTATATGAAAAATGATTAAGAAACAACGACTGTGTTCCCACCTCATTTTGAGCTCAGTACAGTGGTGACAGATGCATGTTAACTGGCTTCTCAAAGCATGTATCTCTTTACCATGAACAGGAAGGAACTCGGATGACACATTTTCATCTCAAGTCCTGAATGTTTGAAGACTTCTCCTTTAAAAGACTTGTGTGCCCTCAGTCTTTAGGAGTGACTGTGTCTGCCCCATGAGTTAGCTTTAGCATATTTCTGGGAAGTCTGTTACGTTTTGTTTGGTCAGTGCAGATGAGTGCTGTACAGAGAAGCTAGAGAAGAGAGAGCAGCAGAGATCCTTGAAGCGTGCAGAGGTGTGCAGCAGGGATGCCCAACCCCACAGGTGTGCAGGGCCAGGAAGCAGCACGTCGGAAGCCTTTCAGCTGTGACAGTTTCTTCTAATGAACAGCTTAAAAGCTATTCTGAGAGTGTTACAGTACTTTAAAGTCATACACTTAGCACATTAAAAAAAAATAGTGGTGAGATTCGAGTGTTTTTCCTCCATCTTAAAAGGAACTGAGCACATTTGGTTATCTTGACAGTTTTGAGACTCAGAGTCAAGGAGCCTTTTACAATCCAGATACGGCACAGAAACTGCTTTCTGAGCTTTAATCTCCACTGTGTTTATGGTAAATGACATTTTTCTATCCATCTTGAACAGAAACAGTGCATTCCTATTTCTGATTCTTCATGTGTGACCTTGAATCCCTTGTTTTTGTATTTTGCAGTACATTTTTATACCTGAAATTCCTGGTAGTGTGGGCACTTGTCCTCCTGGCTGACTTTGTCCTGGAGTTCCGATTTGAATACCTGTGGCCGTTCTGGCTTTTCATCAGAAGTGTCTATGACTCCTTCAGATACCAGGGACTGGTATGTTCCTATTGCATGTTCTCCAACTGGGAGAGATTTAGGAGAATATGTTTATTGGTTGATACTGACTTGTTTTAAATGGATTTTATTAGCAATAAATTAGCTATTAGCAACTGAAGTGCCTGAGTTGGAAGGAGCTAACTGGGCCTGTGGATTACAATTTAGCTGTTCTAAGCCCACTGATCAGTGGTTCTGTTTTCTCCTCCTTTCCCACTTGAGTGGAGAGAAGGAACTGGGTGAAGGTTATATTGCCTACTCTTGCTCTGGAGTGCTCTGTAGCAGGGGTTCTCATTGGTCTCAGGACTTTTTTTTTTTTTTAAGGTTTTTTGAGACAGGGTTTCTCTGTGTAGCCCTGGCCATCCTGGAGCTCGCTTTGTAGACCAGGCTGGCCTCGAACTCATAGAGATCTGTCTTTGCCTCCCAAGTGCTGGGGTTATAGGCATGTGCCACCATATGAGGCAATATTTTTGTTTGTTTGGTTTTGGTTTGTATTCTTAAAAATTATTGCCAGGTGTGGTGGTGCACGCCTTTAATCCTAGCACTTGGGAGGCAGAGGCAGGCAGATAACTGAGTTTGAGGCCAGCCTGGTCTACAAAGCAAGTCCAGGATAGCCAAGGATAACAGAGAAAGACCCTGTCTCCAAAACAAAACAAAACAAAACAAAAATTATTAAGAACTTCAAACAGCTTCTGTTAATGTGGTGGTGCACACCTTTAATCCCAGCACTCAGGAGGCAGAGGTAGAAGGGTCTTTGAGTTCCAGGACAGCCTGGTCTACAAGCTGAGTTGTAGGTCATGCTGGTCTACAGAGACCCTGTTCTCGATATAAATGAAACAGGTAACGACTAAAATCAAACAAAAATCAAATACATATTTATTAATTCACTGAAAATAACCATTTGCCCAAAAAATATCATAGAAAGGTGGTTCTTTGCTTTGTTTTGTTTTTTGAGACAAGGTTTCTCTATGTAACAGCTCTGGCTGTCCTGGAACTCCCTCTGTAGTCCAAGCTGGCCTCAAACTCACAGAGGCACCTGCCTCTGCCTCCCAAGTGCTAGGATTAAAGGTGTGTACCACTACCGCCTGGCCTTTTTTTAAAAAGAGCTCTTTGTTTGGTAAGATCTCAGAGCTCCAGCTGGATAGATGGCTCAGAGGTTAAGAGCACTGGCTGCTCTTCCAAAGGTCATGAGTTCAATTCCCAGCAACCACATGGTGGCTCACAACCATCTATAATGAGATCTAGTACCCTCTTCTGGCATGTAGGCATGCATGTGGACAGGAGTACAATATAATTAATTAATTAATTAATTAATTAATTAAAAAATATCTCAGAGCTCTCCAGACCACAGGTTTTAAAGTATCCAGTTAGAGCCTGGTGCGTGGCCTGAGCTCATTCTTTTGACTTATGTGTTATTTCTGTTGTGTTCCATAGCTACACCTTACAACTAACTCTCCAATCCAGGCCTGGCACTTGGTCAGAGTAAATCCATGCTTCCAAAAGATGGCTTCAAGCTTATGTGTTATTGGTAATGAATAGTGGTGTCCAGGGGAATGCAGCGTTATTAATAATACCACCAGCATAATTTTTGCCAATATTTTGGTTCATCTGCATTCCAGTAAGCGTTAAGAATGAAGCTCTTTGGAATGGTTTGTGAGGAAACCGGAGGCTTATCAGTGTTACAGTTCTTGTTCCTTCAGGTAACCTGCCTATGGGATCCCAATGAGTTCACTGTGGTCCAGCCTCAGGTCATCTCCTTGGTTTAGGAACTGTGAATAAGAGCACTCTTTAATGTTGAGTTAGCCACTGCTTTTTAGTATATGTGCTGCGCAAGCAAGCTTATAACCACTGCTTCCACATGGTCTAGTCTAAGTATTTAAATTTTGAAATTTCCTCTTGTTAACTTGCTCTGTGTTTAGTAATTTTGTTCAACAAAAGCTTTTATTAACATTCTTGAAAATAACAAGTTCTGAAATAAGGTTTTAAATTTGCTTTTCTCTCTCTCTCTCTCTATTTAGGCCTTCTCAGTATTTTTTGTTTGTGTGGCATTCACGTCAAATATCATATGTCTCCTCTTCATTCCCATACAATGGCTTTTTTTTGCTGCTAGCACATATGTATGGGTCCAGTACGTATGGCACACAGGTGAGTTTTAACGACTTCTTGGTTAGAAATTTTAGATGAAAATTAATGAATTATTTAAGATTTACATTTTAGGCCGGGTGGTGGTGCACGCCTTTAATCTCAGCACTTGGGAGGCAAAGGCAGGTGGATCCCTGTGAGTTTGAGGCCAGCCTGGTCTACAAAGTGAGTCCAGGACAGCCAAGGGCTACACAGAGAGACCCTGTCTCGGGGGGAGGGGGTGAAAACCCAAAAGATTGACATTTTAAAGTCGCCTTTCCCCAGTACATTGTAATGTGTTGTTTGGCTTGTGTCTGTGGTTTGTTGGTTGGGTGTTTGTTTGCTCGGTGGTTGTAGTGTTGCTTATTTGAGTCAGGGTCTTACCAAGCAGTCGTGCTTGTCCTGTGACTCATTATGTAGAGCAGGCCAGTCTGCACCTGACAGTAATAGTCCTGCATTATTGGTGTGCCCTACCTTGCCTTGCTCTCTATGCTTTCATACGTGAATTTACCCTCCCCCCTTTTCTTCTGTTTTGAATCAAGCACTTGAGGTTTAGGCATTTGAGTTGGCAACCTCTATTACAAAGATGCCAATTTAAAACGAGTTGAAGTGATTTGTGTTGTTTAGTAGTTGAGGACATCCATGTGCCACACAAAACTGCTCACAGCATTTCAGTATTGAAAGAAATGCTAGAGGTCATGCAAGTGAACCCAGTAATATGACCAGACAACAACAACACAAAACCCTCCCCAGCATCGCAGGCACACAGTGGCCCTCTACAGTTGGAAATGCGCAGCCACGTAGGCTCCTGCCGCTCCTGCCGCTCTCACTCACTTAGCTGTATAGGAGAAAGTATAGGAGCTGTGTAGGAGGAGCTTTCTACACTGGGTCACAAGGTCACAAGGATCCTCCTTGCACTTTTAACACAGGATGATGTTACACTTGGGGCTTAGTGATTCTTAAAGGAGCCGAAAGGATTTATCCAGAAACATACGTGGGAATGGACAAAATATAAAAGTTTCAGGGCACCTGTCCTCCCTGAATGAGTGGTCTCCCTACCAGCTGACATATATCTAATGATCTGAAGACCCCGCCTTAGCTTCTTCGTCTTTTTTTTTTTCCTCCCGAGACAGGGTTTTCTGGTTGTAGCCTTGGCTGTCCTGGACTCACTTGTAGACCAGGTTGGTCTCGAACTCACAAAGATCCTCCTGCCTCTGCCTCCCAAGTGCTGGGATTAAAGGCGTGTGCCACCATGCCTGGCTCCTGCTTAGCCTCTTTAAGTTTCTGTTTTCTGTAGGTAAAAACACTCCTGATGCCACCAGCTCTTTGTTGTGTGGCGTTTTTAAGTGTCTCCTATTTTGCACTCCTAATCCTATGCATTGTATTTCAGAGAGATTCTTACTGATAGGATACACTGTTAGCTTCCTTCTTTTTTCAAGTTGTTTCAAGATCAGAAGAGATTCTGACAGCTCCAGCTCACTGTGAAAGCATATGTGGCGTGTGCTGTTGGGATTTGAGGACTGGCCCTCAGAGTCACACTGTCTGCAGAGCTCTGTGAAACAGGATTCTCAGCCTCGGCTGTAACCTGTAGAATTTTGACTCTGGAGAGATGGCCAGACAGTAAAAGTTTTCTGGCGCAGCGTCATCCTTCAGACAGTGGCGCTGGCCACTGGCCACGGTAGAAGACTGCTCCTTGCTGTTGGAGGGCTCCAGTGAAAGCATAGCTTCTACTGTAGCATCAGACTTGATTTAAGTTGTCCAGAATGTTCTCCAGTTGGCTGTTGTCCAGTCTAATTCAAGAGATCCCCCCCCCCCCCTTGAACCAGCTTTTACTTGTATTTCCTTCTCCTGGGCCATTTATATGCATCCCTGTTTCTTGGTCCCAGTTTCTTGTCTGTCACCTGGAGGTGAGGTAGTCTAAGTGTCTCAGTGGCTCCAGCTCAGATGTGCTAGGGCTCTGGGAGGCAAAGGCAGCCTTTCTGATTGCCTCGGTGTTTCATGGGGAGGAGACTAACCATGTGCCAGGGACTGGCAGGACAGTGTCATAAAGTGACATATATATTGGAATAGCCGGGTTGTGAAATGTGTTTCAATTTGAAACAGTTAATGCTGAGACAAACTACAGTAAATGGCATCACTGTTTTACTGGCCCTGGGAAATAGGAGGATAGTGTATACAACTTGGAGGGCTAATTTTTCTTCTGTATGTTAAAAATTTAAATCCCTTGAGATAAAGAATGGTGACAAGGGCTGGCAAGACAGCTCAGCAGGTGAAGGTACTTTCGTCAGGCCTGAGGGGGAACCCAAGATCCTGATGGTTGAAGCGGAGAACTGACTCTGAAAAATTTATACTGACAGGCTCGCTGTGGCATGCACATAGGCATGTATCACACAAAGTAACGGCATAAGTAGAAATAATTTAAAAAAGAATGCTCAAATAAAATGGTATATAACCACAAAAGAATGGCAATATTGTGTCATAAGCATTTTGGTGTCGGTGATGGTTTTATTTTGTTTGTTTGGGTTTTGTTTGGTTGTTTTTCAAAATAGGGTTTCTCTGTGTAACAGCCTGGGCTGTCCTGGAACTTTCTTTGCAGACCAGGCTGGCCTTGAACGCACATAGGTTTGCCTGCCTCTGCCTTCCCAGTGCTGGGATTAAAGGTAATGTGCCACCATGCCTGGCCCTCTTTCTTTTAATTTTTGTTGTTTTTGTTGTTGTGGTGGTGGTGGTGGTGGAGGAGGAGGAGGAGGAGGAAGAGGAGGAGACAAGGTTTCTCTCTGTCGCCTTGGCTGTCCTGGTCTCGCTTTGTAGACCAGGCTGGCCTGGAACTCACAGAGATCTGGTGCCTCTGCCTCTCTGAGTGCTGGGATCACAGGTGTGCACTACCACGCCTGGCTTCAAATTGCTTTTTATTTTTATTTTTTTATTTTTGGTTTTTCAAAACAGGGTCTCTCTGTGTAGCCTTGGCTGTCCTGAACTCACTTTGTAGACCAGACTGGCCTCGAACTCACAATGATCCACCTGCCTCTGCCTCCCGAGTGCTGGGATTATAGGCGTGTGCCACCATGCCCAGCGGTCAAATTGCTTTTTAGTTTACTTGAAAGTCTCTGAACGTTGCTATCATTGACTGACGCTGCCAAACAACCAACTCATCTGTTGTGTCAGCTACTGTATCATTGACGGCTGTCTCTCTGCTTTCCCACAGAAAGGGGCGTGTGTTTGCCTACAGTGTCCCTCTGGATACTCTTTGTTTATATTGAAGCAGCAATTAGATTTAAAGATCTGAAAAATTTTCATGTAGACCTCTGTCGACCATTTGCTGCTCACTGGTGAGTATTACCTATAATCCTAGTCTACACTTCAGTGTAGAATGCTATGTTCAGCTGAACCAGCCTTTTCAGACAGACAGCACCTGTATTGCTGAGCCTGTCACTGTCTCTTAGCTTGAGCTTTCCAGCCTCTCTCCTGAGGTCAAGGGAAGGAGGTGCAGTGTGTCACGTGTTTAGCTGTTTCTTAGTCCATTGTCTTTTACAGAAGTAACAAGACTATTATTAACATTTTTAAAAGAAAATTTACTTATGAAATATAAGTGAATATTGAAGTATATTTCATTTAACCTTAACTAAAAATAATTAGAAAATAAGTTTGATTTCTGTTTACATCAGTTGTAAAAAGTACAAACTCCTAGCCGGGCGTGGTGGCGCACGCCTTTAATCCCAGTACTCGGGAGGCAGAGGCAGGCGGATCGCTGTGAGTTTGAGGCCAGCCTGGACTACAAAGTGAGTCCAGGACAGTCAAGGCTACACAGAGAAACCTTGTCTCGAAAAAACAACAACAACAAAAAAAAAAAAACAAAAAAAGTACAAACTCCTAAATAAACAAGAATTATTATTTCCAGTACTTTTAGTTTTTATGAACAATTGAGTTAAATAAACCATATCGTTTTAAATTTGTAGTGAAACCATATTTAGACTAGTTAAAAATTATAAATTTTAACATTTATGAGACTTAATATGGGCTTGTGAGTACTTTGGAAAGGCATTGGACAGTCTGCTTAGTTGGAGGAGATATTCTTACTTCTGTATTAGAGTTGTAAGTACATTTGCTTTAACTTGGTAGCACAACCCAGATGATCTCTGATACTTAAGTGATAGCTGTCATATATGTGATTTTGGAGTTGCTGTGAAAGTGATTATGAATTAATTTTACAGAAGCAGCTGTCTATCGCTCTTACTCCCCAGACACAAGAAGATTAATGTAATTGCCTGAATTTGACTCTATTTTATTTTATTTATTCATTTATTTATTTTATTGAGACAGGGTTTCTCCGTATCCTTGGCTCTCCTAGACTAACTTTGTAGACCAGGCTGGCTTCGAACTCAGAGATTCCACTTGCCTCTGCCTTCTGGTGCTGGGATTACAGGCGTGTGCCACCACTGCATGGTGCCCTTCTGATTTTTTTTCTAAACACTTAGCATGGTTATTTGTGACTACTCATAAAAGTATCTACCCTTTAGCTATGTTTAAACTTTTTATTATTTGAGAATTTCATATGTGAATATAATATATTTTGGTCAAACTGAACTCCCATTTCTTCCCCTTAAACTCTTCCTATTATACCCTGCACATGACAAACTTATTCTTTCCAACTTCATATATTCTTTTTTTTTAAGTCCTACTGAGTCCACCTAGTGCTGTCAGCTTATACATGGGTTATGGCATGGCGTCTTTAACAGTCCTTCAACTAGTGGTGAGGCTTCATAGCCCTTCCTGATCTGTCTGGAACTTGAGCTTGATGCTGTGCAGCCATAACCTCTGCGAGTCCTTGAGCAATGGTCCCATTTTGTCCATATAGATACCTTTTCATTCTTAAAACAGAGAAGCCTTAATTTTCTAACTCAAAAAGCTTCTTGTTTCCTCAAAGCATTAGCTGCTGCATCTGTCAGGCCCTGTGGACTCCTAGAGTTAAGGAGCCCGCAAGTGTGATGCAGAGTGTGTCCCATAGCCTGGCAGACACACAGGGCTTGTTCTGTTGGCATGGGTTTATCTTCATCAACTAGGCTTGAGTTTCTAATTTTCAATCTCAGTAGTCTTATGTGCTTGCCACACATGTTGTTTGTTTTAAGCTTGCAATTATTGGCTGGACTGTCTTCCTTCTAGTATTGGGTACCCTGTGGTGACTTTGGGCTTTGGCTTCAAAAGTTATGTGAGCTACAAAATGCGGTTAAGGAAGCAAAAGGAAGTTCAAAAGGAGAACGAGTTTTACATGCAGCTTCTGCAGCAGGCCCTCCCTCCAGAGCAGCAGATGTTGCAGAAGCAAGAAAAGGAGGCCGAGGAAGGTAGGTCTTTACTCTGAACCTGTGGCCTCACAGGCCAGTCACATTTTGGCTCAGTAAGAAGATGGCTGAATTTTGATTTTTCCAGTTTCCTGATATTTCTCCTTGGGCCTTGTTTGTTTGGTCATGAAATACAGAATGTGAGCACACTCTGAGGTCTGTCTGCTTTTACATAAGGTGCTTGTTTTACTTACATTTTTATTTTGTATGCATGGATCTTTTTCTGCCTGTTTGTATGTGTACCACATGGTTGTCTGGAGCCCAGAAACTGGGATTGCCAGTGCTTCTGAGCCACTTTGTGGTGCTGGGAACAGAACCCAGGTCCTTTGTAAAAGCAACAAATAAAATATTTTTATTTTATTTTATTTTTTTGAAAAAAAAATTTGAGACAGGGTTTCTCTGTGTAGCTCTGGTTGTCCTAGACTGTCTTTGTAGACCAGGCTGGCTTTAAACTCACAGAGATCCACCTGCCTCTGCCTCCTGTGTACAGTATTTTTAATTTTTAAAAATATAAATGTGGGGCTGGAGAGATGGCTCAGCAGTTAAGAGCACCGACTGCTCTTCCAGAGGTCCTGAGTTCATTTCCCAGCAACCACATGGTGGCCTACAACCAGTATAATATGATCTGTTGTGCACTGTATACATAATAAATAAATCTTTTAAAAATGTAAATGTTTTGTTACAAATTTTAATAAATTACATCTTGACTATGAGATTGTGATTGAAGCAAGTCAAGAACCAAGCTATAAGTAAGATGGTGATGTGAGCATGTGATGTCGCCTGCTGTCAGAACAAGGGAATGTGGGTCCTGTTTGAATGTTTTATATACTGTACAGTGGTTCTTAAATGGAACCATTTCTTTTTCTTTTCTGGTTTGTCTTTCTGTTTTGTTTATTTATTTGTTTGTTTATTTTTGTTTTTTCGAGACAGGATTTCTCTGTATAATAGCTCTAGTTGTCCTTGAACTCGCTCTGAAGACCAGGCTGGCCTTGAACTCACAGAGATCCCCTTGCCTCTACTTCCCAAGTGCTTGATTAAAGGTGTGTACCACCTGCACCCAGCTAAATGGAACCACTACCACTACCACTACTACCACTGCCACTACCACTACTACCACTGCTACCACCACTACTACTACTACTACTACTACTACTACTACTACTACTACTACTACTTCTTCTTCTTCTTCTTCTTCTTCTTCTTCTTCTTCTTCTTCTTCTTCTTCTTCTTCTTCTTCTTCTCCTTCTCCTTCTCCTTCTCTTCCTCCTCCTCTTTCTCTTTCTCCTCCTCCTCCTTTTTTTTTTTTTTTTTTTTAACCTAAGTCAGGGTTTCTCTGTGTAGCCTTGGCTGTCCTGGACTCACTTTGTAGACCAGGCTGGCCTCGAACTCACAGTGATCCACCTGCCTCTGCCTCCCAAGTGCTGGGATTAAAGGCGTGCGCACCCACCGCCTGGCTTAAACGGAACCATTTCTAATGGGGCTTTTCTTATATTTATGGTTGTGAGCCTAGCCTTTAACGGCTGAGCCATCTCTCCAGCCCTTGGGGCTTCTCTTGTGGACCCTCAACCAGTAATGGTAGATGAGCTGGTAGTAATACTGATTTTTCTCTTTTTAAGAAAGATTTACTTATTCATGTAAATTCTCTATTTGCATGTATCCTACATGACAGAGGAGGGTATCAGATCAAATTATAGATAGTTGTGAGCCACTGTCTGGGTGCTGGGAATTGAACTCAGGACCTTTGGAAGAGCAGCCAGTGCTCTTCTTTTTCCGCCCCCCCTCCGAAACAGGGTTTCTCTGTGTTTCCTTGGCTGTCCTGGACTAGCTTTGTAGACCAGGCTGGCATCGAACTCATAGAGATCCGCCTGCCTCTGCCTCCTGAGTGCTGGGATTAAAGACGTGCGCCACCACACTGGCACAGCCAGTGCTCTTAACTGCTCCACCATCTCTCCAGCCCCCAATAATCATTTTTTTCCCTTGGGAGTTAGAAGTTTGAGGTCATGATTTTTAGTTAATTTATATTAAAATTCTTTTTTCTGAAGCAGTGCAAAATAGCTCTTAAGGAGACCACAGCATGTTGAAGTGTACTGTGCTGATAGACAGAGTGCTTCATAAGTGTCCTGGGAAATGACCTATTACTTTAGCCGTGGAGTCAAAAAATTAGATGCTTGTAACCAGAAGTCACATCTTTTCTTTCTTTTGATTTTTTTTCAGTAATATTATCAGGTAATGGTTTAATCCAGGCATCTTTTTGAAAAAGTGTGTGTGTGTGTGTTGGTGTGCATGCCACAGCACATGTGGGAGCAAGAGGACAACTTGTGGAGTTATTCGTCTCACACTTACTTAGGTCTTGGAGATTGAACTCAGGTCACTAGGCTTGTGTGTCAAACACTTTTATACACTGAGCCATCTCCCAGATCCAATTTAGGCCTCTTTTAAAATAGAACTTCTTGGGAAGGTAGCCATTGTTGGACTACTCTGACTGTAGCATAAGCCAATACAATAAATCTCTTTTCAAAAAAAATAAAGGTCATTTTATAAAAATGACATGCTTTTTTGACAAACTTAGTTGACTATATTATATTATATTATATTATATATGACTTAATTATAAAATTTTAATCTTACTTTAAAGCCAAATCTTTAATGGTTTATATTATGGTGATTTTTCTCAAATGTGTATGGATTGCTCCTTGGAGTTAGTCAGTACATCATACTCACTGCCTCTAAGTTTCTACTGTGATTAATATGGTGAATTTCTAGGCCTAGCTAATATATTTTACTAAGTCAATTTAGTCTCTGTTTTTAAAAGCTAAATATTCCAGTATGGGTTTTTGTTTGTTTGTTGGTTTGTTTTTGGTACTGTAGCAGCCAAAGGATTGCCCGACATGGATTCCTCGATCCTTATACACCACAATGGAGGCATCCCAGCCAACAAAAAACTTTCCACAACTTTGCCAGAGATAGAATATCGAGAAAAAGGGAAAGAAAAGGACAAGGATGCAAAGAAACATAACCTTGGAATAAATAACAACAATATTCTACAACCTGTAGACTCTAAAATACAAGAAATTGAGTATATGGAAAACCATATCAATAGTAAAAGATTAAACAACGATCTTGTGGGAAGTACAGAAAACCTCTTGAAAGAGGACTCATGCACTGCTTCCTCAAAAAATTACAAAAATGCCAGTGGAGTTGTGAACTCCTCGCCTCGAAGTCACAGCGCTACAAACGGAAGCATTCCTTCCTCAGCTAGTAAGAATGAGAAGAAGCAGAAGTGCACTAGCAAGAGCCCCAGTGCACACAAGGACTTAATGGAGAACTGTATTCCTAACAACCAGCTGAGCAAACCAGACGCGCTGCTAAGGTAAGTGCGCGGTCCTCCCGCCGCCCACTTCACTCCAGAGGTAGCCCTCCGTGGGCCTGCTGGAGTGCCTGCGGCCAGGAACTGAGACTGGCAGCTCTCGCGTGTCTGTTTTATACAGGTTTGTAGCCACCTGTGTCAGCATATGAAAACATTGAGGTGATGGTGATAGATGTACGTGCAGCCCAACTGATGGCCTTGAAGGATGCTGTGTTCGTCCTGTCCTTGTATGTTTGCATTTCTCAAGTTCTTATTGGCAAAAGCACAACTAGAAGAGTTTGGTCTTGGTGCAAATCTCTCTGTGATCAACTGACATGGATGAGGAGAGGAGTAGGAAAGTTTTCCTTACTATCCTGGACTTGTTTCATTGCCTAGTTTCTCTTTCTGCAGTTAGATTTAAATTATCTATAGGTCAGTCTGGGGTGTTCAGGTTTGAAAAGTAATCTCTTGGGCTGACAAGGTGGCTCATTGGGCAAAGGTGTTGGCTGCCAAGCCTGCTGATTCCTGGGACTCACACTGGGGAAGGAGAGCACTAATACACACACATGACACTTCAGAAAATAAATATTAAAAAGAAAAGAAAAAGGAGATCTCTTGCTAAAAGTTCTGTAGGGGAACACAGTACTTGTTGTAAAGTTTAATCAGAAGCATTCCTTTTCCCAGTCTTCCTTAAAAGAGTAGCAAACACTGTGTGTGACACTGCCTGACTCAAGCTTCTCTTATTAAATTGGCAAACAGGTGTGGCCTTCAACTCAGCCTGGAAGCTGAGAACTGAACTGAAGGGGTTTTGGTTTTGGTTTTTGCTGTAGGTAATTCACACAGTTAAGTAAGTTTCCAATTTTCTACTTTCTTTGGCTTATTTAAAGGCCAAGGACTATTTATGCTTCCAGGAAGAGTTTTGTGAACTAGAACACTAAAGAGTTTCAATTCTGTGAGTGATGCTAGCTAGCTAAGAGGAGTGGACATGCGTTCTTCACTGTGTCTCGCACTCCTGAGGCAGGCAGGCCTCTGGCCACTTTGGAAGCATGCCACTGCTGATTGGACAGACGTCCAAGTTCTTCCCCACTACCTTGCCGCGTGAAGAGTCCACAGAGCGCCCTCTTCAGTTGTCCAGAGGAGAAAGACCAGTTATTGTACTACTTATTTCAGAAGGGTTCCCCAAATCCATTAAATGAAGCCAGTGATACATTTGCTGCAAGTTATTTAACATCTTTACATGATTTTAGTACCAAAACAGGTTTCCTGTATTTGATTGATGTTGTAAGTAAGGTGAAAATGCCTTCACAGGCACCCCGGCTAATTGTGATGCTAATTGGCTCCGATACATGATCTGCCTTTGGTGTAGAAGATTGAGGACACAAATGGTCCATGAAGTAGGGCTGTGGTATTTGTGCCCCTTGCCTGCCCCTGAGGACGGCTGCCTCCTGTTGTCACTAGTGTAGATGGTCTCTTCACCTATAGGCAGCCCCAGAGTAAGTCTCTATGTTAGAGAAGAACGTGCTGTGAGTTCATAGAAGATATATTTTATAAGCTTTTATAAAAGTTTTATAAACTTCTGGCTGTGCGTGGTGGCACACGTCTTTAATCCCAGCACTTGGGAGGCAGAGGCAGGCGGATTGCTGTAAGTTCAAGGCCAGCAAGTTTAGGATAGCGAAGGCTACACAGAGAAACTCTGTCTCAAACCCCTCCCCCCCCCAAAAAAAAGTTTTATAAACTTCTGTGGGATTATTTTCAACTTTTAATGTAATACGAAATTAAAGGGAGCCAGATGTGGTGGTACACATCCTTAATTCTAGCACCCAGGAGGCAGAGGCCTCAGATCGCTATGAGTTGAATGCCAACCTGGTCTGTGTCGTGAGTTCCAAGGCAGTCAGGGCTACACAGTGACACAAACAAGAAAGGGACCTAACTATCCCACAGTTGGAGACATTTATGCAAATAGTGGCCCATTCCTTTGATCTCTCTGCCTCTGCTGGGATTAAAAGCCTGCACCACAATCAACTGGTGACTTTATATTTACTTTGGAGACAAGGTCTCTCTCTGTCCCTCTAGCTGTCCTGGAACTCACTACATAGACCAGGCTGGACTTGAACTCACAGAGATCTGCCTGCCTCTGCCCCACTGAGCGCTGGATTACAGTGTGCCGCTACATCTGGCTTCTAAAGTAGATATTGTAAAAAATCATACTTTTGTGCCATATTAAAGAATTTGAGAGACACAATATGATGTTCCATGAAGGAGAACACAATGTATTTTAAAACATTCTCACCAAAGTATACAAAAGAGAGATTTGAAGAGACAGCTAAAATGTTGACAAAAGCTGGTGACAGAATCAGACATTTCATCTCTTTCTTTTTACTTACATTTTCAGAATTCTCTACAATGAGCAGTGACAAAAGCATTTGAAAGGAAAAGCATTTTCGATTTTTTTATGTGCATGGTGTTTTGCCTGTATATGTGTCTGTGTGAGGATGTTGGATCCTCTGCAACTGGAGCTACAGGCAGTTATGAGCTGCCTTGTGGTTGCTGGGAATTGAACTCAGGTCCTCTTGAAGAGCAGGCAGTCCTCTGAACTGCTGAGCCATCTCTCCAGCCCCGAAAAGCATTTTTCTAATCAAATTATCCACCTTACTTAGAGGAGGCCTTATCACTTCCTTTTCTCTTGCTTGTCTCCTGTCTGGTTTTGATTTTATATGTTTTTGATGAATTCTGTTAAGGCTGCTTATTTAAACCTGATGTGTTTGAGTTGTTAGCTTGAGAGCGGAGTGAGTGTCATCTTCAGATGAGCAAGCAGAACGCAGTTGTCCTGTCTTAGGGTCACTATTTCTGTGATGAAACACCACGACCAAAGCCACTTTAGGAAGAAAGAGTTTATTTGGCTTATGCCTTCGCATCACTGGTCATCACTGAAGGAAGTCAGGATAGGAACTGAAGCAGGGCAGGAGCCTGGAGGCAGGAGCTGATGATGCAGATGTCATGGAGGAGTGCCTCTTACTAGCTTGTTGTTCATGGCTTGCTCAGCCTGCTTTCTCACAGAACCCAGGACTGCCAGGCCAGGGTGGTACCACCCCAAATGGGCTGGGCCCTCCGACATCAGTCACTAATTAAGTAAATGCCCTGAAGGCCTGCCTACAACTCAGTCTTATGGAGACATTCTCTTAATTGAGGTTCCATCCTCTCAAATGACTTCAGCTTGTGTCAAGTTGACATAAAGCTAGCCAGCAGTTTCTAAGGCTCCTAAGTCCAGCATGCAGGACCAACTGTGGACATGCGCCAGGCATGCCATGGTTGTGCATAGTTCTGAGCTGTGTTCTACACTACTTTCATACATTTGGGCAAAAAAAAATGAAATCAAGAATTACACTAAGCACATAAAACAACCTGTAGCTCTTTTATAATAAGTTAATTACAACACAATCTTCAGTTATATCTTGGCAGGATAATAGTTGAAAACTATTTTTGAAAAAATGAATTCTATTGGGTGTCTATGTTAGTGATTAACAACTTTCAAAGAGACTTCCTGGGGGTGGCTGTTCAGGTAAGATTTACCAGCACTCTTCTAGCTCCCTGGATGTGCCCTAGGATGCTATACTCCTTAGCAGACAGGCAGCACACAGCACAGAGCTCGCCCATTGCAGTTTTGTTGTTATTGTTTGTCCTGGAACTCACTCTGTAGACCAGGCTGGCCTAGAACGCCTAGAGATCTGCCTGCCTCTGCCTCCCAAGTGCTTTAAGGGTGTGCACCACCACTGCCCAGCTCATTTTTATTTCTTATATGCGTGTGATGAAACCATTGTATTCCTTGGAACTGGAGTTACAGTCAGTTGTGAGTCACCCAAGATGAGTGTTAGGAACCAAAATCTGTACAAGAAGAGTATCCTCTTTCCCACTGACTCCCTCCAGAATCACACTGCTGTTCTTAGACTAACTCACTTATTTACACAATGCCAGTGGCTGCTCTTGGGGCAGAGTTGAGTAGCTGTGACAGACTCTGTAGCTACAAAGCCACAAATACGTTTTGGCCCTATTCGGAAAGATGTATTGACCTGCTTTGTACAGCACTTGCTTCCAGAATGTCTTCATTTTTGTGTCTTTATAAAAAGAAGGTCTGGCCGGGTGTGGTGGTGCACGCCTTTAATCCCAGCACTTGGGAGGCAGAGGCAGGTAGATCTCTGTGAGTTCGAGGTCAGTCTGATCTACAAAGTAAGTCCAGGACAGCCAAGACTACACAGAGAAACCCTGTCTCAAAAAACAAAAAACAAACAAAAAATAAATAAATAAAAAGAAGGTTCTTAGAGAATGGATATGTGTTGGCTGAGAGAGTAGCCTGGGAGCGAAGAGCTGAGTGAATAAGAAGGCCTCTCAGGCAATCCTGGAAGAAGTCAGGGTGTGTGCTGGGTGAATTGCTAAGAAAAGGAGTCTAGGGGAGGGAGGCTAGGAGTCTGAGAATAATAACCCTGCCTGTGGGTTCTTTCCAGAAAGCTTAGGGAGCTTGCTAAGTCCAGTCCAGTGTCCTCTTCTGGTTTGAGAATACATACCCTGTTCCAACTTGATTTGTGATTTTTGTTTGTTTGTTTCTTTTTGTGTATGTGTGTTTTAGACAGGGTCTCTCTCTATACAGTACTGGCTGTCATAGAATTCAGTCTGTAGATCAGGCTAGCTGCGGAGATCCATCAGCCTCTGCCTCCTGAGTGTTGGGATTAATTAACCTGTACCACTCCCAGCAATTTTGTGAATTCTTTTTTTTTTAATTAAAAAAATATTTATTTATTATTATGTATACAATGTTCTGTCTGCATGTGTACCTGTAGGCCAGAAGAGGGCATCAGATCACATTATAGGTGGTTGTGAGCCACCATGTGGTTGCTGGGAATTGAACTCAGGTCCTTTGGAAGAGCAGATGTTGCTCTTAACCACTGAGCCATCTCTCCAGCCCAGTTTTGTAAATTCTTAACTCAGGATATTTTTAAAAAGACTTAAAATGTTAGTAGCCAAAATTTCTTCTTTCTAATATAGCTAAATCAGAAAGCAGCAAGATCATTTATGTCAGCCAGTTGCTGGGAAGATGGTAAATCAGATCAGGGCTTGTTAGTTAGTGCTCAGTGGCCAATTTGAAGGCATGTTCATAGTGCTTTTTGTAGTGCTATAGAAGAATTCCTGTGAAAACTTGCTAATAAAAGCAGCTAGGTTTCTCTGTGTAGCCTTGGCTGTCCTGGACTCATTTTGTAGACCAGGCTGGCCTCGAACTCACAGTGATCCACCTGCCTCCACTTCCCGAGTGCTGGGATTAAAGGCATGCACTACCACACCTGGCTGTATGTTTTTTTGGTTTTTTTGTTTTTTGTTTTTTTTTATATATATATTTGTTTTTTAAACAGGGTCTTACTGGGTAACGCTAGTTGGCCTGGAAGTCCTCCTGTAGACCAGGCTGGCCTCAAACTCACAGAGATGAGTTCCAAACACTGGTATTAAAGGCATGTGCCATCATACCTGGCTTGTTGTTTTATACTTTTTTAAAAAAAGATTTATTTATTTTTATTATTTATATAGTATTCTGCCCGAATGTGTGCGTGCACACCAGAAGAGAGCATAAGATCTCATTATAGATGGTTGTGAGCCACCATGTGGTTGCTGGGAATTGAACTCAGGACCTTTGGCAGAGCTCTTAACCTCTGAGCCATCTCTCCAGCCCCTGTTTTATACATTTGACAGTCTTTTTATTTTTATTTTTTCCTTTTGCGGTCTTTTTGTTTATTTTAATTTGTGTGTGCCTGTGTCACGTGTGGGTATTAGAACCTCTGCGGCTAGAGTTACAGGTGGTTGTGAGCTGCCTGACGTGGGAACTGAGCTGGGGTCCTCTGAAAGAGCTGCTGTGAGCATTCCTAACCATCTAAACCAGCCCTCCTTGACAGCTGTTTCTTGTTTTATAAAGCGTATCATCTACCTGGCCCCCATACTAGGATTGGAGAGAACCCTTGCTTACGCTAAGCAAGGCCTCTTCTGGTGGGCTATATTCCTTACCCCAGAAATTTTAAGTTTTATCTTATTTTAAATTTATTTTTTAGGTATGTAGAGACAGGGTTTCTCTGTGTAACATCTCTGGCTATCCTAGGCACACTTTGTAGACCAGGCTGGCCCTGAATTCACAGAGATCCACCTGCCTCTGCTTCCCGAGTGCTGGGATTAAAGGCGTGCGCCTCCACACCTGGCTACTGCAATAGTTCTCAGCCTTCCTAATGCTACAGCCCTCAACCATAAGATTTTTGTTGCTACTTGATAACTAATTTTGCTACTGTTATGAATCTTAATGTAAAAATCTGAGTTTTCCTGTGGTCTTGGGGGCTCTTGAAAGAAAGGGTTGCTTACCTCCCAGCAGGGTTGTGAGCCACAGGTTGAGACCCACTGCTCTACAGCATCCTAATGCCTATAGTAAAATGTAAGGTCAGTGAGGACAGAGGCTTCCTTTGTTCTTAGCCATCACAATGTGAGGTCCTTGGCACAGAGCTTGAACTGGAGTCTCCTAACTGATCATAATGCAACTCAAGGCTTTGCTTTAAAATTTTAGTCAGTTTTTCATGTAGCTCAGGCTACACCTGGGGATGATGTTGACCTCCCCATAGGCCTCTGCCTGCAGCTGTGATGACAGGCATGTGCTACCACACCTAGCTCAGTGTACTTCGAGGAACCAAGGTTTCCTGCATGCTGGACAACTAACTGAACCACGTCTGTAGCTCCTCAAAGCTTCTGGTGTTAGGAAACCTCAGTAGTACCTAGGACGAAACCTTGTTGCTTTGGGGGAAGTTGATTACACTTTATGTAATAAAAGCTGCCACTGCCATCCCTTCTTCACTCCAGATTCTAGGAAGTTTTTCGGCTTGGCATCCGCCCCTACTTTTTCTAGAGGCATTGTAGGAGGTAAAAGGAACCTGGAGGTTGCAGAGAGAAAGGACCAGGGCTAATCCTCTGGGAGACTGCTATCCAACTAGCCTTTACACCAGCTGTCAGTTGGTTATGTCCAGCGCCAAGGGATTTTGGCACAGGCCACCTCTCAGCAAGAACAGGGAGAAATCTGCCTTGTCTTTCTTCTCTGTCCTGCTGGACTTGGCCTTTTGTCAGCCCAGGACTAGCCTCTGCCTTTGTGGCTGCAGGCAAGAGCTCAGGCTCCACTCTTCTATCTGTTTTTCTCTCCCAGGACTAAGTGGGGGACATTATCTCCAGTGCGGAGAGGAAAGTCTACATTTGCTTATGCTCTTTGTGTTTGAATACACTTTGCCTGAGTGTGTGTGTGTGCACGCGCGCGCCCTTGCGCGTACACCAAGCACTCTGCAGACTGACCTGTTGACCCCACTGGACAGGCTTCTCTTTTTCAATAGGATGCATTAGTGAATATTTTGAATGGCATCTTTCCTTGCTAAGAGATAAAAGTGTGTGAGCTTTGAGAATGAACTATAAAAGCCAGCCACTTAGAGGTGCTGGCCAGATTAGAGTAAATGTATTGGAGAAACTGGCTACTAAATTATTTGGAAAGTACTAAGGGGGTAGGGGGAAAGCAGTATGTTCATGAGTCTATTTTTTAAAGTTTAGGGTTTTTGGTTTGGTTTGGTTTGTTGTTGTTGGTTTTTTGTTGTTGTTGTTGTTGGTTTTTTGTTTTTTTGTTTTTTGGTTTTTTTTTGGTCTCTTTGGAAACAAACTTAATTTATATTTGTCTGGCACTATGTCTGAGCAAGTCTACTGTGACAGACCTTATTTATTTCCATTTTCTGCTGTGTGAATAATATTTTTGGCTCCTGTAGTTTTACTTGGTTGGTCTTGTTTATATGAATTCACAAGACAGGTTGTGCTTATTTTAACCACTGAAGGAATTTTTAAACTACATAAAAATATAATCGTGAAAAAAAAATAATCGTGGTAGTAGGAACATGATTTTCTTTTTCCAAGACAAGGTTTCTCTTTGTAGCCTTGGCTGTCCTGGACTTGCTTTGTAGACCAGGCTGGCCTTGAACTCACAGCGATCCACCTGCCTCTGCCTCCCGAGTGCTGGGATTAAAGGTGTGGGTCACCATATCCAGCTAGGAACATGATTTATACTCATATAGGGCTACTACATGCCTAAGCACTATGCAGCATATTAGAGACTAGACACAAGTGAATCTAAGCATGCAGTTCATATATTGTCTCCACATCTACTCAGTCCAGCAGGAATGTGGTTATTTTGAATAGAAGTTACCTGTACCTGGTGGGTATTCACATAAGAAGCCTTGGAGTGATAGGTTCTGAGAGTTTACCCCGTCAAAGTAGCAATCTCTAGTAGGTGGAGTGTCTGCATTGCGGCTGAGAAGGGATGCTTCTGTCCCACTGAGTCAGCCTCTGCAACTGAGGTTCCGACCAAGGGAATGCAGTGGGCTCTCTGAAGGGAGGTAACCTTGAAGAATCAAACCTCATTCTTGAAATATTACTCATACTGTCAGTTAGAAATTGGCTTTGGAGCCAGGAGTGGTGGCGCACTCTTTTAATCCCAGCACTAGGGAGGCAGAGGCAGGTAGATCACTGTTAGTTTGAGGCCAGCTTGGTCTACAAAGTGAGTCCAGGACAGTCAAAGCTACACAGAGAGACCCTGTCTTGGAAAAAATACAAAACAAAAACAGAAACTGACTTTGGGATACTTTGCTGGCCACTGTTGGTCTATGTTGTTGTTGTTGTTTTTATAACAAATCTCCTGGGGAGCTACTTGGACCTTTCTTTTTCTTTGCCACCTATGACTCTCAGGATTAAAACCAGTTTATTGTGGGGGTGGGGTGGGTGTTTTGCCTGCACGTGGGTCTGGGCACCACATTTGTGCCGCCTACCTTCAAACGAGAACTGCAGATTCTCTGGAGCTGGAGTTGCATATGGTTCTAAGGTGCCACATAGGTGCTGGGAATAAAAAATCAAACCTAGGTCCTCTGTAAGAGGAACAAATTCTCTTAACTCTAAGCCACTTCTCCAGCCCCTGATTTCTTTTTATAAAGGAAGAATAGTAGTTTTCCTCCCATCACAACAACCATCTCACTTTGCTAGTTAGTGTTCCAAGTCAGAACCAAGTTAGAAACATGAAATGATGAGCTATAAAGAACCCTTATGTCTGCACACAGCAAGTTCTAGAGCAAGCAGTGCAAACAGACCCTGAGATGAGTACAGCTGGAGGGGTGGGCCCTGGGCTCTGTGCTGTCAAACATCGTATTAGGGAGGGCTCACCAGTCATAGCCTTTGCTCTTGCCATTTCTTACTGTGCTTGTTTTATCCTCCCCTGGTCCTACACATCAAATGTGACTCATAGTGTGGCTTTTCTGTCAGGGTATAGCTAATAAATCCTATGAACAAAAGGGACCCTGTTGCTTTCTCCTCTTCCGTTTTCTGTGCTCCTGGAAAACAGGCATAGCATGTGGTGATGGTGCCCTTCCAGAGTCTCAGTAGATCACCCTTTCCTGCTGAGTCCCCATACTCATGTGAGCTTCCAGCCTTGTGGGAGAGAGGAGTGTGGTTTGGGCTTTCTGGCATTCTCAAGCCCTATAGTCCCAAGAATTGCTTGGGCCACCATGCCTAGAATTGGCAGCTTCTTCCATCTCAGAGCATAAGTCAGTATAACTCAGGATACTGCTCTGGTTATTCAGAGACTCACACTGCTTGGATATGTGGAGCCTCCATAGTGTCTTTGTGACATGTGTGGTGGTCTGTGGCCCATGACAGAGGAGGAGCTACTTGGTTTAGAGAGGGACTGATGTATTCTCTACTTCAGAAAGGGAAGTTCCTATTCTTTGGAGTGACTTAAAAAGGCTATAAAGTGAGAGTTGGTTTTTCTTAATGCCTTTAGTTTACCCTAAAACTGTCTGGGACCCTGGGCAAAACTCAGAGTAACAGGGAATATCTGTGTTTAACATTTTATCCAATCTGGTGAAGAAGAGATAATCACTTTTATTTTATTTTATTTTTATTTTTTGGTTTTTCAAGACAGGATTTCTCTGTGTAGCCTTGGCTGCCCTGGACTCACTTTGTAGACCAGGCTAGCCTCGAACTCCGCCTACCTCTGCCTCCCAAGTGCTGGGATTAAAGGCTTGAGCCCCCACACCTGGTGATATAATCACTATTTAATAAAAATAGCTCAGTATTTTTCTCTTGTATGTATACTATTTATAAAATGTAGCTCATTCTACATATATCCCATATGTTCATATGCTTATGGATATACATATGTATTTGTATATATATAACTTCCATTTTCACTGACTGTATCATAAGTATTAGTTTATTTATGCTTATTAGTTCACTGTCATTGAATAGCCTCCAGTCATTTTTTAAGTAATTTTATTTTTAAAAGCAATCCGATAAATGAATTCATAGTTTATTTAGCCAGTGTTTTGCTGACTATTCAAATGCTGATTTTTTTCTCTTCACAACAAGCATGCTTTCATATAAATCTCTATGCATCAATTGATATGGCACTCTAAAGACTTTAAAATTGCTTACTATATATACACATACACTATGCCATGCACATGTTAAGGTCAGGATATTTGCAGCACTTGGTTCTCTGCTTGGTACTGTGTAGGTTTTAGGAGTCAAACTCAAGTCATCAGGCTAGGCAGCAAGTACCTTTGTCTTTTGAGTCATCTTGCTGACCCATTTTAAAGATTTTTCATATAAACTATCAAATTTAATTACACTCTTTTATGACACTAGTGTGTATGTGGGGAGGGCTGTGGTTTGTGTTTTTCTGAAATAGACTTCCACTGTATATCCTTGGCTGTCCTGCAGCTGGTTCTATAGACCATGCTGACCTCAAACTGAAGTAGATCCACCTGACTCTCCTTCCTGAGTGCTGGGATTAAAAGTGTGCGTGGGACAACTAGCTGTTGAGGAGAGGTTGAGGAATGGAGGGCAAAAAATACTATCCCAGACATAAGTAGCGGTACAAACTGAAAGGTTTTATAGCCCAAGAGACCTTTATTTTTCTGTCTCTCTGTCTTGCTTTCTTTTACTCTTACTCCTTGGACCAACCCCAGTACTTTATTTAAAGTGAAGTTCAAATTTTTTTCATTACAGATTACATCATGATTTTTATCATCTTTTACAATCAATAGGGCATTTAAAAATCAACAAAGCAGGAGAACAGTCTAACAAGGAAATACAGACAGTTCTGTATAACCTACAATAAAGCATATAGCAAAACCAATCAATATCCAAGCAATGCTCTTTTTCTTAACCAATACTGGAGAAAGTTTAATCATAAATTTCCCTGGGCTAAAGACAATGTGTTTACATGATTGTTACAGCAACATAGCTTGAACTAAATGTTCTTGAATAAAGAAAAAACTTGACTTACTTCCATCCCAAGCCAACAGGAGTGCTCTATCTAAGCCTAGGCTAACTACCACGGGTTCTTTATTGTAAAATATCTGTAAAGCATAAAGTTCCAAGCCCACCTTCTATAGCTCTCAAAGCAGATTCTAAAGAAACTTTTCTATAGGTAACAGTATCTAGCTAGGGACTCCTAACTTTCTTTCAAGCAGTTTCTGCTTGGGTGCTCACACTTAGAGCCAAGAACTCTATCTCAACCTTTTGGCCAGACGCTGTCTTTCAACATTCCCTGTGAGAAAAAGTTTTCCCTTTGTGAATTTCATTAGGGTTGATAAGTAGACAGTTTTAGAAGAAAAAACAGATTTCAAAGTAGTTTTAAGGCAAAATAACATCTGGACCATTCACAATATTTAAGGGCAGTGATAATCAACTTGACATCTTTGGAACTTTGTCAAGCAAAGCCTCAACAGCTGTTCTGGATGTCTAGAGATCATGCTGAACAGTCAGGGCTCTCTGGACTTTGTCAAGCAAAGCCTCTACGACTTGTTCTCATGTCTGTGACAGAAGATGGAGCTGATAACTTTGTAATACAGTTTCACCTAGTAATCAGGTCATTTTGGATTTTGGATTTTGGATTTTGGACATTGTGTCTGGTAAGCAGTTGTCCTATAGTGAGGCACAAGGCAGCATTATTTGGTATTTGCTAAGCTGTGATTGATAGACTATATTAGAACAGCTTCCAGTCAGTGTAGGTCTCACATAAGGAAGAGTATACCCACCATGTGCACGGCATACACTTTGCTCTGACTGACCCCTGCTGCCTGTGCTGTCAGTGTGAGTGACCCAGAAAAGGAGTGGAAGTTGGTATAAAGGATTATCAGAATTTCTCCAGGCGTTGGATCTTTGATTTACCTTAAACAAGCTCTGTCTTCTTCAACTTAAGTACACAGGGGACTACTGATGGAATTAAATACTTACCTTCATGAGGCTTTTCATTGGCTCTTGCCATGTGCATCTGCCTCTTCACAAGCACACACATCTATTCTATCTCCTAAAGCTGAATTTAAAACCTGACCTCCAGTTGTGGATATATTTGCTGCTTCCAGACTTATAACACTGGCCTGTCCTGTTCTGTTCTGCGTACTGAGGAGGGACACAGGGTGAGGATTAGTGCATGATGTGTAAGAATCAAATGAAGCTTTAGGAATATAGTCTCTGTTTCTTTATCACCAGTTCCTGGTGTCAGAGGCACGTGCACAGAGTCAACACCAGAATGGCTGAAGCCCAGTGCAAAGCAGTGAGCACTGCATTAGCCATGAAGGTGTTAGGGCTCCTCCAGAGGGCACTACGGCATGCAGTGCTAGAGTTTGTTTGACTTTGTTCTTTGCATGACTGGGGCTTGAACAGTGGTGATGTTCTCTGTTCCCACAGCATAGTCACAGGCAGGTGTCGGGAAACAGGAAACCTGCCTCAGTTGTGTGTCTGTGTAACTTAGACATAGCTGACAGGTTCCCCTTTCCTTTGCCACTAGAAGTGCAGGATACAGTCTAGAAGCACTGGCAACGTTGCAGAGCCAAGGGTCTGGTCCTGACCCCAGCAGCCCACAGAGACACATGGCGATGCATGGTTCTTAGAGTGGTTGGAGAGCCTGGGACCCTCCCCGGCAGTGGGGCCGGGTGGGGTGTTATTCCTATTTAGGACAGATCAGCCTGACTCTCACAGATCTTCCTCTTGTCAAAACCCACTGCACCATGCCTTAAGCATGCCGTGGGCTCACAGGCAGGCTTTATGAAAGTGTGAGGCTATTGACAGCACCATGAGAAACAAGTCTTTGGTCTGTGATTCAAGGCAATCACCAGAGAAATACAAACATTTAGATCCTAGCTCTTCCTGCTGCCCTTTCAGATGTTTAAAATACTCTTTCTGAGCACAAGCTGGCACTTGAGAACTGTGGGGTGTTTTACCTTGCCTGCCTAAGGCAGTCGTCTGTGTGTCATTCCTTAAAATCTTTTGCTCTTGAAGTTAAACAATTATCAACTACAAAAGAGCTTGCCTTCCTGGATAGGATTAGAAATAACAGAAATTAGGGAAGAAATAAGGTAATGAGTATATAAGAGGGGCTCTCAGCTTAGCAAAATTTACTAGCGCCCTGCAGCCTGGCTGGGGACCTGTGGCAGCACTTCTATAGGTGGGTCCCAGCTCCACTGAGTTAAGTGAGTGCTGCAGAGCTTTGGGGTGGCTGTCAGGTTGTCATGACAATAACAGGTTAGAATTTAGACAGAAATGCACAGAGCCTCCACCTTGCTGCCAGCCCTGTGTTATTTAAAAAATGAAAATAAATTCCAAATAGTTCAATTTTACTGATAAAGACTCAGGTGCCAGATGCTGGGGTAAACCCTGCTAGCTCAGAGAGGCAGAGGAAGCACCCAGTTTACCTTCCTACTCAGCTTACTTCTCAGAGGAAAAAGCAAAAACCTCACTAGCTCTCCTGACAGCCCAGGAAAAAAAGTGAAAAAACTGAAATCAAAGACCTTGCTAGCTCAAAGCTCAGAAGCCTCTTCTTATCCATGCTGTCTTAAATACCCTTCAACTCAAAGCCCCTCCTACTCTTTAATCCCTCTTGACCTGGGATTAACTTCATTAAATCCTGTGTACAGAAAGCTCTTGGATTAAAGGTGTGTGCTAGGGCTGGCTGAGCAATACTATAATCACCTTTTTTTTACAATAAACAAAGGTCTTGGAGTAAAGGGTTAGAGCTCAACCACACCAAACAAGAAACAGGTTTTTGCCGGGCGTGGTGGCCCACGCCTTTAATCCCAGCACTCGGGAGGCAGAGGCAGGCGGATCCCTGTGAGTTTGAGGTCAGCTTGGTCTACAAAGTGAGTCCAGGACAGCCAAGGCTACAAAGAGACCCTGTCTTGAGGAAAAAAAAAAAAAGAAAAGAAAAGAAACAGGTTTTTACAGTTCACAATCAAATATCCTGTGCCAGCCCTATCTGTCCAGAGTGTCCATTCCACAGATCTGGGCAAGCAGGAGTACATTGGCTTCCTAGCTAAAATTGATGGGATTGTAGCACTTCCAGGAAGAGTTCCTTCATCCCTCATATCTCTGGATGGATAGAGCAGGCCAGTCCACCCTGGTATGGGAATTGCTGCCTTCCATCCTCTTTCATCCTTGCTTATTGAAATTATTTCTGAGGATCACAGACTGTCACTTGTACCTTGTTTTCTTTCTCTCTAATCACTTGCTTCTTACTTAGATAACTATTGGCAGTTGAACAGTGACCTATGAACACCTTTGAAGATGTAGGTAGCATCAGCCTCTTATCACTGTTTAACCAGGACTTCTTACTTCACACTAATAAATCTAATAAATTGCACACACATTTTACCTAGGGAAGTGCTGACCTTCAGCACAGAGGGTTAGGTGTATGTTAGGTAAGACAAGTCGTCATATCTGCTTAATAAGGATCTCCAGCACCTGACTGTCTTGATTCAGTTCAGTTTGGGAATTCCAATAGTTCTCTTAAAATTTCCAGCATCTAGTCAGGCATTGTGGAGCACGCCTTCAGTCACTCGGGAGGCATAGGTAGGCAGCTTGCTGTGAGCTTGAGGCCAGCCTGGTCTACAAAATGAGTCTAGGACAGCCAAGGCTACACAGAGAAACCCTATCTTGAAAAAACAACAACACACGCCTTTAATCCCAGCACTTGGGAGCAGAGGCAAGTGGGTCTTTTTTAGTTCAAGGCCAGCGTGGTCTACAAAGTGAGTCCAGGACAGCCAAAGGTACACAGAGAAACCCTGTCTTGAAACAAAACAAAACAAACAACAACAAAATAATTCCCAGCATCTGTCACTCTATTAAGCAGATACAGTTGAGCTATAGCTTAGAAAATAGAGAAGCTGGCCATGATGGTGTGTGTGTCATTAATCCCAGCACTCAGGAGACAGAGGCAGGTAGCGCTCTGGAACATCAAAGGCAGCCTGGTCTACAGAGCAAGTTTAAGGCCAGCCAGGACTACATGGTGAGACCCCATCTAAAAAGAGGGGGGGGGTGCCATGTGAGTACATTATATAGTGGGATTTCCCCCATTTACTGGTATGTGTATGTGAGTATGTGAGGTAATGTTCTTACGATGTGTGCTGTGTGGAGGTAGAGGACAACTTCTGGAACTTGATTGTCTCCTTCCGTGGTGTGGGTTCTGGAACATGCCTTTACCCACTAAGCCATCTTGCTAGCCCCATACAGTAGAGTACTGTGCAGTAGCTTAAGGAAAATGTGAGTAGGTAGAGGTGCATCTACTATGCCATCTGTATATGTCTTGCTCCCTCTTCATGCTAAATGTAGTTACGTGTATGAAAAGTAGAAAGAAGTGTACTAAGTGCCAGCTATGTGTGATTGGACTCGGCCTAAAGGAGAGGAGTGTGAGCTGTTCACATTGTGAATTTTGTTAGACTTCAATGTTAGGTGGATTTTATTCTCATAGTAAAAAGGTAAACCTAGAGAGGTTATAAATCACTTCACCGCCTATTCAGTAAAGATTTAAACCATGTAGTAGACCTTCAAAGGTAAAGCCTTCTGTAGAAGGCCCACGACAGTTACTCATTGTTAGTTTTGACTTGTGTTTTCTCTGTGTAGCCTTGGCTGTCCCGGACTCCCTTTGTAGACCAGGCTGGACTTGAACTCACAAGTGATCCACCTGCCTCTGCCTCCCAAGTGCTGGGCTCGACTTGACTTGTGTTTTAAGCCAGCCTGGCCTTTCACTAATTAATAGAAGATTCTCTCGTTAGCATCTAAACTACTTGGCTTGTGAGTGTTGGACGTTGCTAAGAACTGCGTTAGCACACTAACTGATGTCACTAGGCAGTGATCCTGAGCCTGGTGTGTCTTGGCTAGAGACGCTGATCTTAACGCACAGTTTGCTGCTGCAGTTTGGAAAGCAGTAATTCAGGGTTGATGGAGCTAATAACAGTAGTTTAGGAAAAGCCTGAAGCATTTTAGTCCTGTTTTTATTATAGAGTACATGGTTTTGTATTTTCTTTTTTAATTTTTTGAGGCAGGGTCTCTCTGTGTAGCCTTGACTGTCTTGGACGCCCTTTGTAGACCAGGCTGGCCTTGAATTCACAAAGATCAACCTGTCTCTGCCTCCCGAGTGCTGGGATTAAAAGTGTATGTCACCACCACCGGCCTTGTTTTATATTTTCAAAATAAACCATTTGGTTGGTTTTTGTTTTGTTTTTTATTTCTTTCTTTCGTTTTTCAAGACAGGATTTCTGTTTCCTTGGCTGTTCTGGAACTTGCTTTGTAGACTAGACTGGTTTCGAACTCACAGAAATTTGCCTACCTCTACTTCCTAAGTACTGGGATTAAAGCCGAGTGCCACCACCTCCTGGTTAAAAATAAACAATTTCTTTCTTTCTTTCTTTCTTTCTTTCTTTCTTTCTTTCTTTCTTTCTTTCTTTCTTTTTAAGATTTATTTACTTTATGTGTGAGTGCTCTATCTGCATGTACACCTGTAGGCCAGAAGAGGGCATCAGATCCCATTACAGATGGTTGTGAGCCACCATGTGATTGCTGGGAAATGAACTCAGGACCTCTGGGAGAGCAGCCAGTGCTCTTAACTGCTGAGCCATCTCTCCAGCCCCAAAATAAACAATTTCTAATCACAGCACTCTGGAGGCAGAAGTGGGTGGATCTCTGAGGCCAACCTGGTCTACATGTAAAGTTTCAGGCTACCCAGGGCTGTGTAGTAAGTAAGATCCTGCCTCAAAAAAGAATAGCTAACTGGATGGATGGATGGATAGAAGTAAACCCATTTCCAGGGCTAGAAATGCACCTCAGTGGGAAAGTCTAGGGTAAGGAAGCTCTGAAGTTCAACCCAACAGCCAGAGCAAGCAGTTTTTCTTACTGCAGTATGACATATACCCAAAAGAGTATACAAATCGTGAACGGATACTTTTAAAGACTGCTTTCTTTTAAACAAAGGGGACATTTTTGTCTTTTTCTTTTTGTTGTATAGTGCTGCTGGTTTGGCTTTCACAAAATTCTCAAATAATTCCACGTCTAAAAAAGCACTATGGGAGACTGCAGAGATGGCTCAGAGGAGAAAGCACTTGCTGCCTGTCCTGATGGCCTGAAGTAGTGGAATGTCTCGTGACTTGTCCTCTGACCTCTACATGTGTGTGCACACATGTAAACGTACACACTAAATAAATAACTGGAAACAAACACTTTTTAAAGTATTGTGTTCTGTTTTACAAAAATTGTTTGTACCTTTTGTTCTCAAAACTCTTTAGATTATTGCAATTTTTAGGAAATTCCAAAATTTACTCAGTTTTTTGTTTTGGTTTTCAGAGACAGAGTTTCGTTGTCTAGCCCTGGCAGTCCTGGACTCGCTTTGTAGACCAGGCTAGCCTCAAACTCAAGAGATCCGCCTGCCTCCCAACCCCAGGTGCAAAGGCTTGCAAGGCTTGTTCATGCTAAGCACTAAAAGCCCACGCTGATAGGCTCACTGTGTCCTAGAAACATGTCATTTCAAAAGGAAGACTGGAAGCCAGGCCGTGGTGGCTCACACCTTTAATCCCAGCACTGAGGAAGCAGAGGCAGGCAGATCTCTTGAGTTCGAGGCCAGCCTGGTCCACAGAGGTAGTTCCAGGACAGCCAGGGCTACACAGAGAAACCCTGTTTCAAAAAACCAAATCCAACAACAACCAGAACTCCCAAAACAAAACAAGATGTTTTTTTTTTTTAAGTGGTAATTACAAAATTACTGAAATGTAGCATCTGAAGGGAGTTTTTCTTTGTCCCCAGTGATCAGCTGTGGTGTCCCTGCATCCAGATCTGGTGCAGCTTAGGCTGTTGGTGTGAAGCTGATCAGCAGCCATTTGTTAAGTGTGTCAGGCCACGAAGTCCTAGAGCAAGTGGGAGGAACCTTAGAGATAGATGGTCAGCTGTAGATGAGGGAACAGCAAGGCTGTGTGCAAAGAGTTGGCACCAGCGCTGCTTAGAAGCCTGGTGACAGAGCCCATTACCACACCATATTGTCTCTGTCTTCACTAAGGAACCTGCCTTTTCACTAAATGTGCAGTTCTTCCTCAGTGAGGTTGGCATCACAAGAGAATTACCTAATGTGCCTTCAGTGAGACTTCTTAATGGGACAAACGCGATGCACCAGCCTGTTTGGAGCGTAGCCCTTGGGTTACTTGAGGTGATTGAGGGACAGCATGGCTATGATCTAAATGCTGACCTGAGAGTACACTGAACTGAAATAACCCTGGTGATAGGGACAGTATGGTGTGGTGTGGACCTGTGACCCTTCCCTAGGGAGTGAGCCTTGGAAGGAGACCAAGCAGTGTTACTGGAACTCATGGTTTTTAGGCCATGCTCTCATGCCTGGGATGGGAACACTGGTGCAGCACCTACAATGTGACTTGTGGGGCTTGAGGTTTGTTTTTGAAGTCGTCTAATGCAGCGAGGCAGTGGTGGTGCACGCCTTTAATTATAGCACTCAGGAGGCAGAGGCAGCCGGACCTCTGAGCTCAAGTCCAGCCTGTTCTACAGAGTGACTTCCAGGACAGCCAAGGCTACACAGAGAAACCCTGTCTCGGGGGTGAGGTGGGGGGTTGTCTAATGGTAGGTAGGGGGAGAAAGCTGCTCTTTGGTGTTCTCTGAGAGGCCAGGGAACATGACTAAGTGAGTATTGCTTTCTGTAGTAGGCCCTGAGGACTTTGTACTTAATAAACCATGTATGCGTTGTAGTCTGTGGAGCTGACAGTTGCCTTTCAGAAGTCTCATTTCTGTTAGCATGCTGGACTAGAGGCACGAAACATTTCACGGGGCTTGGGGTGATAGTTGAGTGGTTAAGTGTGGCTTAGCATGAGCAAGCCCTGCAAGCCTGTGCACCTGGGGTTGGGATTTCTGCACACAGCAACTCAAGCAAACTGCTGTTTTCTCACCTGGCATTTGTGTCTTGTAGAAAAACATGTATCTTCTCAGAGTTTCTCATGTATTGTACATCCTAGGCCTGGCCTTTAGCTCTGTTGTCAGATCCCACCTAAGCCCTTCCTACTGTTCCTGGTAGAGTCTTTCTCAGGCACCAAACGGAGACCGTGTCAGTACCCAAGGCTGTTCCTGCAGCTGAGATTTTGAGTGTCCCCACTTCGTTTACTGTTCTTCCTTCCCTGCTTCTTCAAACCCTCTGAGCCGTCAGGCCCATGTTCCAGTCCCATCCTCTCTAGCCTTTCCCACACTCTTCGGAGTCACCGCTGTGCTGCGGGTAGACTGATGGGAAGAGAATGGGTCCTGCGGTTACTGTCTGGGGATCGTGGGCTGCAAGATTTCCTTACCCATAGTTTTCATCTAATCACTGCAGTTGGCCCTTAGTTCTGCTGATTGGATTAGTTCGCACGGCTGTAACCTGTAAAGCAGTGTGTCCACTCGCGCTGAGGAGGGGCTGCTGCTGTTGTTTATTCCTCCTAGTGTGTGTGGGTGTGGGATTGTAGTCTTCCTTCTGTTACTGTCTAATTATTTTAATCATTTGTTTTGTTTTGTTTTTTGGGTTTGGGGGTGTTTTTGGTTTTTTTTTTGTTTTGTTTTGGTTTTTTTGCTCATATTAAAATTACAAAGCAAGCCAGGCGGTGGTGGCACACGCCTTTAATCCCAGGACTCAGGAGGCAGAGGCAGGCGGATCGCTGTGAGTTGGAGGCCAGCCTGGTCTACAAAGTGAGTCCAGGACAGCCAAGGCTACACAGAGAAACCCTGTCTTGGAGAAAGAAAAAAAAAGCCTTCCTGAGAAGAAGGGACTTGATTTTGCCCTTTAATTCCTTTCATTGCTTGTTTATCTATAGTCTCCTGTTACACATCACTCAAAATGGCCTTATTATGGGAGCACGTAGTAAGGAATGACAGAGTAAGGTAGGTTTTATTTAGTTCACAGTTTTCACATGAGTCCCTTTCGTTGTTAATGACTTCTATGTTACCAAAAGTATTATTGTTACTTGCAAGGGGGATAGCAGTTTCTGGAAATGGATGGACATCCTAGTTTCTGGTAGCCCATGATAGGGGGACAGCGCAATATGGTCTAGGAGAATGTCGGAAACCCGAGTCAGAGGCTGGGTCTTAAGTTCGTTATCTTGGCAGGCTTTACTTGCTGAGGAAGTTGGCAGTGGGCAGGGGACTTCAGTGTTTAGCCCTTCTGTTTTTTTCTCTCCTTTATGCACAGCTCAGGTACTTGCAGTATCACAGACATTAGGGACAGTCAGTAAAGGGAGCCAGGTCATAGAACTAAGCACATCACAGGTAGTCCAGTGGAGACCCTCGAGAGCCCTCAGGCCCTCTCCCAGACGAAAATGCCATCTTTCTCCCTTTCCTAGGCTGGAACAAGACATTAAAAAGCTAAAGGCTGACCTACAAGCCAGCCGGCAAGTGGAGCAAGAACTGCGCAGTCAGATCAGCTCCCTCTCAAGCACAGAGCGAGGGATCCGTTCAGAGATGGGCCAGCTCCGGCAGGAGAACGAGCTGCTGCAGAACAAGTATGTGCACCCTAGGGGCCGTGGGGGTGGCCTCCTGTTACGAGGTGAGGACAATCTCTCCTAGTCCCTGACAGTTAGACGCTCAGCATTCTCATCAATCCACACTTTTTTCCTTTAATAACATAGTTTAACTATTTAATATTAGTCGCTAAGCTTTTGTGGTAAGTAACATTGATAAGGATATCTGCTACTGTTTGAAAATCTCGACCCTTTCCTGAGGATTAGGCGGTATTTACTTTGAATCTTAGAACTAAAATGACATTGAGCTTTGGTTTTATTTGAAGGAACAGGCAGAAGCCAGCTCTTCTGTGTGAATTCCTCTAAGCTTCCCTTTAATTCATTCTGGAGTTGGTCTTTTTAGTCTCTAAACAGTGTCTGTCTATAGCACTGATGTCTCACAGAGGCTTCCGCGCCAAGAAGACTCCTTCACAAGTCTAGGAATTAACTGTACTGCTAGAGTCCAAGAGGCAAGACCCCTCGCCACCGTCCTGAGCGACTTCTGCAGTTCTTAGTGTCGGCCTCTGGGCGCAGCCTGGCGACTAGCTCCCTTCACCTTGCTGTGTGAAGCTGTAGGGGACCTAATGACGTGTGAGAAGGCCCTGCACCTGGGATGGAAAGGATGTGGCATGGCTGTAACTCAAAAAGGCCCCTGTGACAGTGCACACCTATAATCCTACAATTTGAGAGACTGATCCAGGAGGATTGCCACAAGTTCAAGGCCAGCCTAGGCTACAGAGTAAGACCTTGCCTAAGAAAACAACTGTAAAAAAAGAGGAAGACTGACCTTCCCCTCCGACCCATTTTAGTCTCAGTAGGATTGGTCCAATCAGTGGTTCTTTGGTCTGTTTTTTTCCCACAGTGTTCTAGGGCACTAGAGTTAACTCTATAGTTCCCTTCTCCTCTAGTGGACACTTTGTGACCCATATTTCTGCCTGCCTGCTGTGGATCACTGAGCAGAACAGAGGGCAGGGCAGAGTCTGGGTTACATAAAGCAGGTGGCTTGTTAGTGTTTAGGAACCATTAAGTAGTAATGAGCATGTGTTTTCTCTGGCACTGGAAGTTGATGCTTGGCTCTTAGAACTTCTGTTACACCTGCTCCACAGAACAGAACGGCTGCATGGAGGCCGTGTTTCTCAGGGTTGTGGTGAATCTGTCTAATAAGATTCTGTGTAACAATCATTTCCACACAGGTTACACAATGCTGTGCAGATGAAGCAAAAAGACAAGCAGAACATCAGCCAGCTGGAGAAAAAGCTAAAGGCTGAGCAGGAAGCCCGAAGCTTTGTAGAAAAGCAGTTAATGGAGGAGAAAAAAAGGAAGAAGTTAGAAGAAGCAACTGCGGCCCGGGCTGTTGCCTTTGCTGCTGCATCCAGGTATGTCCATGTCACTGGAGTGTTTAGTCAAGCTTTGCTTTCCTTGCCCCAAGATGGATATGAGGATTTGGTGTTTAAGTGGGATGGAACAGTGGTTTGTGTGCATAGTTTGCATTCTGAATTGTTCATGAGCTTGTTTCAGCTCCTCCTGGGCCAGCTTCCACTGTCATCCAACATTGGCTGTCTCGGGGACTTCACTCACAGAGCAGGTGCCGAGGCGTCCTCCACACCCCTGAGCTTCCTGTGCTCACTGAGTGCTGTGAGACCGTCTGCAGTCTGGCCTCTCAAGGCGTCCAGCACAGATGTGGGTGGTTTTGAGGGTCCTAAAATATCTCTTAGATTACTTTATTGAATTGCATGATTATGAGTGTTGTGCCTGCATTTATGTCTGCACTATGTTGTAGTACCCATGACCGTCAGAAGGCTTTAGGTTTCCTGCATGGTTGTGCTGTTATGTGGGCGCTGGGAAACAAGCTTGGGTCCTCTGCAAGAATAGCAAGTGCTCTTAACTGCCTGGCCATCTCCTCAACCCCTGATTATTTTAGAGGGCTGAAGAGAAAACTCAGTTGGCACAGTGCTTGAAATGTGAGCATAAGGACCTGAGTTGAGTCCCTGTGTAAAAAACTAGATCTGGTGGTGCCCAGCACCTATGTAAAATGCAGATGTGGTAGGAATCCCAGCACTGGGGAGTCAGGGACTAGCAGATACCTGGGGCTCACTGGCCAGTTTCCCAGAGCCCTTGTCTCAAAAAACAAGGTATGTGGCTCTTGAGGAGAGCACCTCACCATAGTAGGCAGACACGATACAAACTTTAAAATAGCAGGGCATGGTGACCATGCACTCAAGTGGCAGAGGCAGGCAGATCTCTGTAAATTTGAGGTCAGCCTAGTCTGCATAGTGGGTACCAGGTCAGCCAGGGTTACATAGAGAGACCGTCTCTACCTAAAAATTAACCATTATTCTAGACGATTGTTGAAAATTTCAAAGAATAGTGAGAAGAAGCATATTGAGCCAAAAGTTAACATCAGACAGAGCCTAAATCCCCCCAGCAGGGTTTCTCTGTGTAGCCCTGGCTGTCTTGAACTCACTTTGTAGACCAGGCTGGCCTGGAACTCACTTGGATCTGTTTGTCTCTGCCTCCTGAGTGCTGGGATTGAAGATGTGTGCCACCAGACCATAGGTTATTAGAAGAATATGTAAGCCCCGCAGCAAGTACACTTGGCCTGTCAGCTCTGCAGATGGAATCAACTACAGAAAGTATTTGAAAGCTAGATGTGGTAAAGACTGACTATTATAAAAGGCTGAGACGTGAGGATTGCAAGATCAAGGCCAGCCTGTGCTACATATTAAAATTCTGTCTCAGAAAGACCTAAATGAAGCTGAGCAGTGGTGGCACATACCTTTAATCCCAGCCTTGGGGAGGCAGAGGCAGGTGGTTAGAGGCCACGGAGTAAATTCCAGGACACCCACGACTACACAGAGAAACTTGAAAACCAAAAAGAAGAAAAGAAGGGAAGCCAGTCATGGTGGCGCACGCCTTTAATCCCAGCATTTCAGGCAAAGGCAGGAAGATTGATGTGAGTTCCAGGCCAGCCTGGTCTACAGAGTGAGTCTAGGGCAGCCAAGGCTACACAGAGAAACCCTGTCTCGAAAATCAAAAGAAAAAGAAAAAGAAAGAAAGGAAAACATTTGAAAGCCTAAATTATAACTGCTGAGCAAGCACAGATGGCTCCTCGTCAGCAGTCTGGAAAGTATAGCATGACAACACTTCATGTAAAGCTTACATTGTACTGCCTACTAGTAATTCAGAGGGGGCATTATGTAAAGTCTATGTAAAAACTGCTATTTTATCTGAGGAATCTGAGCATATCCTGTATCCACAGAGGTCGTCAATCTACTCTCCCATGATAGAAAGGGAACTATAAACCTTATTTCCTATCTTTTTCTGAAGGGGAGAGTGCACCGAAACCTTACGGAGTCGGATCAGAGAGCTAGAGGCTGAGGGCAAGAAGCTCACAATGGACATGAAGGTGAAGGAGGAGCAGATCAGGGAGCTGGAGCTGAAGGTTCAGGTGAGGAGGGGGCGGGGCAGACCTCCTGGCACGAGTGAGCACTTCCAGTGTCAGGCAGCACCTTTACACCGAGCCCCTTGGTCTCACTCATTATCTACGTGGGAAGGGGACTTAATCCTGTCCTGTTTGATCCAGCCAGATTCTAACTGGAGCTGCAAGTGTTGACATCAGCGGGAAAGGGGAAGATGAGTCAGGAAAGGGATTTGGAATAGCTGGACACATGGGGGAAATAAAATTTATTTACACAGGAATGGAAATTTACATAAAGAATTAAATGTAGAAAAAGATAGGGGGAAATAAAGTATCATTTATTTGATATTGAGATACAAGAAGACTTTCTAAACATAAAAACAGTAAACAAACTCACAGAAAACAACAAAAACACGAATAAAATAGAGATAATTGAGGGATGTGTGCTGGATGGAGAGGTGGCTCAGCACCTGAGAGCATTGACTGCTCTGACAGATGGCCCAGATTAGGTTCCCAGCACCCACAGAGTGGCTCACTGCTACCTCCTATTCCAGAGGATTTGATGCCCTCTTCTGACTTCCACAGGAACCAGGCTCACACATGGCAAACACTTATTCTTGCAATCAAAACATTGATACAATAAAACAAAGATACAAAATTTTAAAAAGAGAGCTACTCACTGTGTGTAGTGGCACACCCCTTTAATCCAAGCATTTAGGAGGCAGAGGCAGGCCAATCTCTTACATTGTGATACCCTGTCTCAAACAAACAAAACACAAAACAAAGCCAGGTGAGGTGACATAACACCTGTAATCCCAACACTCAGGGAAGTAGAGGCAGACAGATCACTGTGAGTCCAGGACAGCCAAAGCTACACAGAGAAGCCTTGTGTCAAAACAAAAACAAAAACAACAAACCAAAAAAACCACCCCAAAACAAAAACCCACAAAAAAGCCCCCCCAAAAATACAGATATCAATGAATACTTAAAATAATTAGCACTTTTAGGATATAAATACCTGGTGGAAGTTACTAACATACACAGAAAAATAAAGGATATAAGCATAATTTACAGAAGAGACACAAGAGCTAAAAGTGGATCTTCAGGATCAGCACTGTGGCTCATCAGAGAGAGATGCTCACTGCCAAGCCTGACGACTTCAGCTACCCATGTGGTGAAAAAGATAATCAAGTTTGCGTCCTCTGACCCCACATTTCCAACAACACACACAATCAAATAGAGGCTAGAGGGAGGCTCGGTTCTCACTGTCCTTTTGGAAGACCCAGCTTCCGTTTTTAGCACCCACATAGTATCACATGATTGTCTGTATCCCTAGTTCTAGCCAGTCTTATAGTAGGATTATTTCTGAGGAGGCTGCTATGTCCCCCTTTACTTCTACATATCAAGGGTTTCTATCCCACTTGAGACCATTTAGTTCCCAAGTGAGAGACAGAGAGGCTTTTTGTATTCCTAGTAAACTTTATTTATTTTTGTTTTTGCTTTTGTTTTTTGAGACGGGGTTTCTCTGTGTAGCCTTGGCTGTCCTGGACTCCCTTTGTAGACCAGGCTGGCCTCGAACTCACAGTGATCCACCTGCCTCGGCCTCCCGAGTGCTGGGATTAAAGGCGTGTGCCACCACGCCCGGCCTTCCTAGTAAACTTTAAAGTGCTGGAGCTGGGCAGATATCAACCCTCTAGGCTATTTTACTATTTCCCAGCTACATGTACCCCATATTTCCTGGAGTATGTTTTGTCTGGCCTGCTTCTGCTCCATCAGGCCAGTCCTCGTGGCCACATGCTCAGGGTCCGTACTACCAACCCAAGGCGACTTCCTTCTTCCTCCTTTCCTTTTTCTCTCGGCCTCATGGTACCTTCTTGGGACCCCTACCTGGGAACCGAAGCTCTATCTACTTCTCTTCTGCCCAGTTACAGGCTTCTAGCTATTACTATTAGCCAACTTTAAATTGGGGAGCAAAGTTTACACAAATCACTTGGTGTACGTGAGAATGTGCTTGTCTGGAAAGCAACCAGTGCTTAGGGTCCATTGTTTAGCATTTGAATACAGAGCACGGACTGACCACCAACACTATATTTTTTTTAAAAATTAAGGGGCTGGAGAGAAAGAGCTCAGAGGTTAAGAGCACTGTCTGCTCTTCCAAAGGCCCTGAGTTCAAATCCCAGCCACCACATGGTAGCTCATAACCATCTATAATGAGATCTGATGCCCTCTTCTGGCATGCAGGAAAAATTTATTTACTAGTATACTTAATAATTTTTTTAGCTTAAGATTAATGTAAACATTTTTGTTTTGTTTTGTTTTGAGAAAGGGTTTCTCTGTGTAGCCTTGGCTATTCTAGACTCACTTTGTAGCAAGACTGGCCTCGAACTCACATCAGTCCACCTGCCTCTGCCTCCCTGAGCACTGGGATTAGAGGCGTGCGCTACCACACCCAGCTCAAAAATTGTTAGTGTACTCTTATTACCCAGCAGTGACATGAATATAAAAATTAGCAGTCATTTCTTTCCTATGAAATTGGCAAAGAATTTTTGTTTTTCTTTGACACATGGTCTTGTTATATGTCCCAGGTTGGCCTCCAACTCATGGTCTCTCTGTTTCTGCCTCCCACGTGCTGAGATTACAGGTGTGGGCCACCATGCCCAGCCATAGGATTTTAAAAGATAACCTCAATCTTCACTGTAAAATACTTCATATTACAGGGAGTACAGCTTCAAGGAAAAGATCACATACTTCTGGAATGTTCCTCTTTAGGAAGCCACTCAAGAGATAAGACCTCACCAGTGACTGACACCATGTCCAATATGTAGTGGTCTAGAGATGCAAAAATAAAAAAAGAAAGAATCTGGGTTTTGTTTTTGTTTTTTGAGACAGGGTTTCTCTATAGCCTTGGCTGTCCTGGAATTCACTCTATAGACCAGACTGGCCTCGAACTCACAGAAATCGGCCTACTTTTGCCTCCTGAATGCTGGGATTAAAAGTGTGCACCCCCACACCTGGCTGGAAACAGTCTTAATAATGGGGCAGATAATTGCTTAAGGTGCAATATGGGTATATACAAAAATATCATTGAGCCATCAAAAGGTTTGGTTTCAGCCAGGTGTGGTGGCACATGCATGTAACCCAACACTTGAGGACCTGAATAGTTAAAATGATCTAAGTTTTTATTTTTTTAAAAGACTTTATCTAGCTCTGTACATACAGTATGATTTCTGTTATATTAAAGGATTATGGGTAACTTTCAATTTTTCTGTGTTTCTGAATTCTCTGAAATAAGCTAGGATTTCTGTCTTTAAAAGAAATTCAGGCCAGGCACGGTGTCACATGCTTCTCACCCCAGCACTCTGAAGGCAGATGCAGACAGATCGATGTGAATTCAAGGCCAGCCAGGACTACATAGAGGGTTGCGAGCCGGCTGTTTTACATTGTGAAACCATGTTTTATTTTGTTTGGTTTTGGTTTTTTGAGACAGGGTTTCTCTGTGTAGCATTGGCTGTTCTAGACTCACTTTGTAGACCAGGCTGCCCTTGAACTCACAGCAATCCATCTGCCTCTACCTCCCAAGTGTTGGAATTAAAGGCCTGAGCCACCGTGCCCAGACGGAACCATGTTTTAAAAAGGGGTGGGAGGGAAGAAGGAAAAAAAAAAAGCTGGGTGAGGTGCCACATACCTATAATCCCAACACTCTGGGAGGCAGAGACAGGTGGATCTCTGTGAGTCCGAGGCCAGCCTGGTCTACAAAGGAGTCCAGAACAGCCAAGGCTACACAGAGAGACTCTGTCTCGAAAAAACAAAACAAAAAGACTAAATCTAGTTCCGTACTTACTGGTTGTATTAGCAGCTGTTGTATGGGCTCTCCTACAGACTGCCTTATCAAAACAGCAAACATTTTTGCAATTTTTAGGGCACATTTTTACAAATGTGACTACAGCATAAGGTACTGTTTACAAGTAGCTAAGAAGAGCCGTGTGTCTGCTCTAAATAAGTTTTTCAAGAGAGAACTTGACTTGGAAGCGGAGGCCACTGCTCCACATGCTCGCTGGATGCCTTTGAGGATCTGAATCTTGTATGTGCATTGCATGGTACATGCCCTAAGAATGAAGTATAAACACACAAGGTGTCAGGAGCCTCTCTTCTAATAGCCATGTCAATAGGACTGAATTTTAGTTTGTGAGCCCAAGCTAACATACATACATCAATGCCAAAACTGCCTCGTAACATCACTGTTTCTATGCTGTTGATAGGAGCTTCGGAAGTACAAAGAAAATGAGAAGGATACCGAGGTGTTGATGTCAGCCCTCTCCGCCATGCAAGACAAAACCCAGCACCTGGAGAACAGCCTCAGCGCAGAGACAAGAATCAAGCTGGACCTGTTTTCTGCACTGGGGGATGCTAAGCGGCAGCTGGAGATTGCCCAGGGTAGGAAAGCAGCGGGCCCCGGTGAGGTGGCAGGACATAGAGGTCGTAGCGGACCTCTGAACCAGAGGGCACCTCAGCGTTTCCTTGAGCTGTTCAGTGCATGCCCAGCGTTGAGGTTAGGAGCCATATCAGTTCATGCTGCAGTATTTTAAGATGTGTACCGAGTGCTGGACTTTCAGAGAGGAGTCTGAGTGGCTCCTCAAAGATGTAAGTGTTGAAGAAGTCCAGAGCTGCAGCCTGCCCATGTGCGTGCTGCCTATGGGGACAGAGAGGCAGGGCCTGGCTAGGAAGCTGGGGTTTCAGCTGGGCCTGAGTGAGGAGGGTTAGGGTTAGGAGCATCATGAAGCCTCCTTGCAGAAGATGCAGTCTCCAAGGACCGTCCAAGTGCAGCAGGCTAGGGTGGCTTGGGTAGTAGTACAGCACAGAATTGCTGAGACCTACTGGTGTCTCTGATAACCAACAGATACCCTGGCAAGAAGAACAGTGAGCAAGCCTTTGCGGTAGTTGTAAGATGCAGGGATCGCTGGTCGTGGTGGCTCATGCCTTCCCTTTAATCCCAGCACTCGGGAGGCAGAGGCAGGCGGATCGCTGTGAGTTCGAGGCCAGCCTGGTCTACAAGTGAGTCCAGGACAGCCAGGGCTACACAGAGAGACCCTGTCTCAAAAAACGTTTAAAAAAAAAAAGGGATGTTGGGGGAGGGGGCACTAGTGAGATGGCTGAGAGGTTAAGAGCACTGGCTGCTCTTCCAAAGGTCCTGAGTTCAATTCCCAGCAACCACGTGGTGGCTCACAACCATCTATAATGAGATCTGGTGCCCTCTTCTAGCCTTCAGGTGTACATGCAGGCAGAACACTGCACTGTATACATATATAAATAAATTTAAAAAAAAAAAAAAAAAAGACAAGGGCAGTGGGCATAGGGGGAAGGGGAGGAAGAGAAAAGAGAGACTTTTCATCACATGGCAGTCACAGAGGAGCCCTTAACATGTAGTGTTTGAGCAGAGACTGAAGCCAGGAGCACTGAAGGCAAAGCCTGTGGGCATGAATGAGGCTCAGCATTCTGCTGGCGCAG
The DNA here is from genome assembly GCF_964271855.1 of Acomys minous. NCBI lineage: Eukaryota > Metazoa > Chordata > Mammalia > Rodentia > Muridae > Acomys > Acomys minous. The sequence goes on along the minus strand of NC_140487.1, from coordinate 110,446,447 downwards.
GTGAGGCAGGGATAGCAGCATCCAGGGTCTGTAGGAGCAGTGTCCAGTGAAGAGCCTAGGGCCTCACTCCAGATGGCATGGAGGGCATGAGGTCCTCACAGGGGGTGGCATGGCCTGATGAAAAGAAAATTGGGTTTTTCATAAAACTGATTAGTCACCTAAAAGACTTGAATACTGAGAAAACCTTTCCACTGGTTGACCTGGTGAGTTCTAGGCAGGGACTCACTAAATAACCAACCTGTGGAAACCGCCACCTTGGAAAGCCCAGTGTTTACTGGGGCAGTGTGGCCCAGATGCTTAAGATTATTGATCACCCTGGATGAATTTATTTCTTGTAGATTATCTAGCTGTGTCTACTGTAAATTAAGACTTAAAACACCTAGTGATCCATTTAAAGTGAGGTAAACATACTACATACTAACATTACTGTCATTTTATGAAAATAACTATTTTCAAAACAGGAAAGTGCCCTCGTCTTACATTAATCATATATATTTACTGTCTGACTTAATAGAAAATATTAGCATTCTCTTCTGTGTTGCTGTTTGTTTTGTTGAGATTTTACACTGCATGGCTCACCAAAGGCTCCACCTGCACTTACTGCAGAAGGCAGAGACTTTCTGGCGCTGTTCTGTGCTGTGGACACAGTTTTGAGAAGTACTGCACAGGGCAGGCCAGAGAGACAGGATGGAGAAGGAGGGAGACAGGAGTGAGCAGGCTTGTGGAATGGATCCTGAGAGCAGAGAACGGCACAGCCTGGGAAGAGACAGCTCTGGGACTGTCCAGCCTGAAGACAGGGAAGAAAAAGGGGGGGGGGAGCTTAGAGGGGCTCTCCCAGTGGCAGCATGAAGGATGAAGGCAGTGGAGCAGAGGCAGAGGGGCCAGTTCAGAGTAGTGCTACCTCCTCTCTGAGAGGAAACACAGGCCGAGGGGTGACAGTGTATGAGAAGAGCTGGGGTGCCTGAGAGATGAAGAGGACCTCCCACTGCCCTGTTTCTGTCTGGGCTAGCCCTGAGGAATGGACACCTCTGCTTAGCTAGCACTCTGCTGGGGTCTGTACCCCTGGCGTGGAAGCAGCACCTGTCCTCCGGGGCCAGGGTATCAGGCTTCCTGACATGGCTGTACAGCACTTTAGCCTACAAATGTTTGGGAAGAGAGAAGGGTCCATGTGAAACTCTTATGGTGTTTTCCCATTGCTAATTAAATCAGTCAAACTGAAGTCTGCGTGGGGAAAACACAGCAGCTCATGTGTCAGGTACCACTAAGTCCTTGATTCATCCGAAGTGCATTGTGTTCAAAGAGAAAGTGGCTGTTTGGTGTTTACCTAAAACTTAGGGGCCCTGAAGGAAGTGAGGGTGCAATTCTTTTCTCCTGCTCTTGGCTCCTGATTTTTTCACTGCCTCCCTCCAAATTCAGCCCAACTTAGTAATTCAAACCCAAACCTATTCCTTCCTGTGCTGTTACTCACACTGGTTGCAAAATGGCTTTTTCTCCATGACACTCTTTTTCTCCATGACACTCTTCTGAAGCACGCCACCCAGCCTTCTCACACTCGAGCACTGTTGTCCTTTCACAGTCAGGGCTGCTCGCACACAGCCTCTTCTTTCCCTTGGAGGTCAGTGAGGCGCATAGTGTGATGGCGACTGCATGGATTGGAACAGGGTGGTCCTGGCTTCAGTCCTGCTGTGTCTTAATAACAGATGGACTGAACAAGATGCATCATCTGTGAAGCCTTGGCTCTTCCCTGAGCTGGATGCAGGCACTTAGCAATAGGAAGTTAGGAGATGCAGTCTCTGCCCTCACAGAGCCTATGATCCAGCAAAGAGATGACGGACCGTCGGCCAGGGAAGTAGAAGATTGCCGTGGGGGAATGTAGGTGCTATAGCCAACCATATAGGGTCAGTGTCACTCAAAGGACACCTTGACAGTGTGGTGCGGCTTCCTGTTCCCTATTCTTTCATCACAAAGTGGGTGGTGATGAGAAGAGATTAGTGTGTGAGCATGTAGAACCTCTGTTCCACGCTGGACGTTAGTTGCTGTCATAACTTGTAGAGATACGGAACAAAAGGGAGAGCTTGGCGTATATTGAGAATCTAGGACTTGGACATTGAGTTTGATCAGGAATCCTCAACGTGTAGCGCAGACACATGACACACAAATGGCTAAGCTGGCTGATGTGCTGAAGCAGCCAGCTGAGAGCTGGGCAGAGGTCAGAGGGCATTGTGCCAGCAGGCTGGGCACTAGTCCCAGAACATCATCTGTTTTCTGACAGAGAAGCTGAAGTGACCAATCAAAGGTCCTGGTTTAATGTTCTTGCTTTAAAACTCAGAGCCCAGCTGTAAAACCATCACCCCTTGGGCTGCTGGGTGATGGCTATTTTCTTGTGCCCCTACAAGCTAAGAACAGGTCAACATTTTCCAAAGCTAGAAAAGAAAAATGACAGAGACTAGCATATGGACCACAATGCTTAAGAGTGCCCCCCCCATGGGTTCCTCACAGGAGGCTTGCCTGCACTCACCGAAACGTGAGCCTAGGGCTGGCCTGGGGATGTGCATGTGAGCTCTCCCTCCTCACTAATACTAGGTCTTTGATCTTGCAGGGCAAATCCTTCAGAAAGACCAGGAAATCAAGGACCTAAAACAGAAGATAGCTGAGGTCATGGCCGTCATGCCCAGCATAACATACAGTGCCGCCACCAGTCCCCTGAGCCCTGTGTCCCCCCACTACTCTTCCAAGTTTGTGGAGACCAGCCCCTCTGGACTCGATCCTAATGCCTCTGTCTACCAGCCCCTGAAGAAATGAAAGCCAACTGTGTGTTTACCCAACATTCGGAACCAGAAGGCTTTGAAAAGCAGCGTCTCTGGCAGTCAAGATAAAAAAGTTGATATTGTGTTTTGTGGGACTGTATATGTTGTCATTTTTAAAGGGGGGAATAACATCCAAGTCTAATTAGAACCGCCCATCAGTTGTTCTTGGAAGTTTTTAGAAGACCTCACAGGACTTTGCAGTTTATTTTTCTTGGCCAACACATTAAAACCATTCTTGGATTTCAAGTAGCCAATTTTGCCTTTTTATATATTTTTACATAGTTTCCTCTTGAAGAAAAAAATCAGAGTTTTTGCTTCTCAATTCTGTTTTGTTCTTAAATAAGCAAGAAAATTGCACGTTGTATTCATATGGATGACAACAAAAGCTTAGTTTCTCTTGAGAGAGGGCTAAATAAGCCAGACATGGCTCTGACTCCATAGCTGCATTAAAGATGATTGTTGTTACAGAAAGAAACATTGACTGCCCTCGAAGGACCAGACAGATTGAGGGAGCATCACTTGAGCCGAGAGAGACTTAAGGGGTGGGACTAAGCTGGCAAGCGTGTGACCGTGTGTTTGGAGTATTGACGTTCCCACCAATATTTAGTTCTAGAACATGTCCAGAGCAGACTCTGCATTGCCTTCAGAAGACATTTCAAGAGGAAACTTGATCATTTTCGGCCCCTCCCCCCCCTCTTTCTGTCATCTGTCTTCTATCTGTTGAGTTCACTGCAGATCCTGTTGTACAGCTGGTAGGTGGCGGCTGGGCTGCTGGTCACCAGGCCACCACTTGGGGTTTTTTTTTTTCCATGGGAAGCACACAGGATTCTGTGCTTGCTGCCAGTCTAGCACCGTAGAGAGGCAGCCTGGTCGGTCTGAAAGAGGCCAAAGGATAGCTAATACAGCTGGGCTCTAGGAGCAGTTCCCACATGCCACCTGCTGCTTTCTTCACTCTCGTCTTCTCGGCTTCGATGGTTCACAGATGCTTGACTGTTCTGAGCTCTTGTGCCAAGGAGGGTTTGCTGTTGTTTTTTGTTGTGAAGACTCAAACTCTGCACAAAGATTCTGGTTCAAATGTGTATTATACGTCAGTAGAGAGTGTCTGCACAGACATTTGAAAGTGTGTTAGGATTCAGGGAGTGGGAGGGCAGGGGAGAGGAGGGGCAAAGCAGAGTTGCATTTGGAAGTTTGGGGAAACTAAGAAACCAAATCCATTGGCTTTGCTACTATGCTGTGTGTTCTGGAAGGACATAGTTCTAAAATTTCCTGTTGATTGGCATGTATATCTCATTTAAAGCAAATTAGATAGGACAAACCAGTCAGTAAAATTAGAAGTATTACAGAGAATCATCCTTTTAGTCACAGATCTTATTTTGGCATAAAACAAAGTTATAGCTTTAGCCAGGTGTGCATGTTGCTGCCATTTGCATTTTTGAATCATCTTATGTAAATGTCACCATGAAAGTGTTACTCAGAATTGTCATAGTTTTGTTTTTCCCATCTTTGTGCAAAAACATGGAAAATTGTCACTGTGTTGAGGTTTCCCCCATTTTGCTGCCTTTGGGACACTGTTTTCGTTAAATACTTGGTCTTGGCTGCATTCTTTTTTTTTTCCCCTGTGGGGTTCAAAAGAATAAACATTTTCTTACTGATAAAACTAGTTTTCTGCCTTCGTAACGTTCCAGGACATGGCAAGGTAGATACTTCTGTCGGGGCTGAGGCGCTGGCCAGCTTGTTCTCAGCTCATCCCAGCCCTAGGTTGGACGGTGGTGCCTCTCCTGGCACCAGGCAGGGAGCAGGCCCAGGGTCTGAGAGGTGTATGTCAGGTGGCCCAGCTGCTTCGATTTCTGAACGCAGGACACATCTGCCCACATCCGCCTTCTTCCTGCCTCTGCTTCCATGCAGCCTCCTTTCCCCAGACCCCAGCTGGAGCAGGCCTGGAGGTGACTGCTCAAGGAGAATCCTGAGGGCAGCTCCCTTTTACGTTGCCTTCCCCTCTTCCTCCTTCTTGGCTACTTAGTGACCAATGCCCTGTTAGGCTTTCCCCTGTTGTGGCTCCTTAACCAACTCCAAGGTGAGCACTCCCACCCCACCCCACCCCGCCTGTTAGAGCCTGTTTTCATCTGAGAACCAGCGGCCTCTCTTGGCCCATGCTCTCCCATCTTGGCCATTATTACAATTGATCTTGGCTCAAGATTCTAGAGAATTCTGCTCTTCCCTTCTCACAGTCTGTCTTTGTTGCCAGATAGGCATCTATCTGAATCTTGGCGGTTAAGGCTTGCAGACACACCATACTTAGTACCATGAGCAGTTTCCCAGTAAAGCCCCTGGCCGGAAGGTGCGGTTCTGCCCATGGTACTCTTGCTGACATGGTCTTCAACTACTAGAAATCACCAGCTGTCTTGTCTCATCTGCCCATCATAAAGCAGCCCCACAATCTAGGATTTGTGACTTACTACGTGTCAAGAAGCAATGTTTGCCATTCTAGACGGTTCGATGTTTACAGGAAGGATGGGCTGAGTGTGTTGTGACTGGCCAAGAGCCCTCTTGGTTGTACATTTCCCCAACTGTACATAAGGAAGTATCTGTTCCATGTCCCTTCTCCCCCTGGTAGTCACTCCAAGAGATCCTGAAAGTGACAGACAGTTACTGTGGCTCGAACCTGAAGGAAGGGCTAGTCCTTTACCCCGTCATCCCTTTACCCTGTGCCACCCAGAACAGCTGCCCTGTGATTGCTCCCTGTGAAAATCACATGCCTGTGACCGGGCGCAGAGGAAGATCACAGGCTCAAGTCTGGTGAGTCTGAGGCCAGCTCTACTGTAAAACCCTGGAGACATAATCCAGACTGCCGCAGAGGTAAACTAATAAGCTCTTAATCAGGATCAGCTGAGGAGAGGATGGGACACGCCCCCCCACCCCTGGCTCACTCAGGGTAAAGGATCTTAAACCTGAAGTGCCTGGCTGTATGGGGCTGTGGTAATTGCTCCTTGGGTTCACTTCCCTGCTGTTTGCTTTTTTTTTTTTTAATATTTATTTATTATGTATACAGCACTCTACCTGCATGTGCACCTACAGAAGAGGGCACCAGATCTCATTATAGATGGTTGTGAGCCACCATGTGGTTGCTGGGAATTGAACTCAGGACCTTTGGAAGAGCAGCCAGTGCTCTTAACCTCTGAGCCATCTCTCCAGCCCCACTTGCTTGCTTTTTAATCCCACCAGTGTACGTGTGTGTGTGTGCGCGCGCGCAGTTACATGTACATAAAGAAGCCTGAGGTTGAGGCCCAGAATCATCTTCAGTCCTCCTACCTTACTGAGGAAGAGGCAACTACTTTGATAGCTGGTCTTGCTAGCCAGCTTGCCCTGGGGACCCTGTCCCTGCCTTCAGAGGCTGAACCAGAGGGTGGACATCGTGTCCACATGGCACTTACATGATTCTAAGGACTCCAACTTTTGTTCTTACATTTGTATTGCAATTACTTTAACCACTGAGCCACCCATCCCAACCCTCAAGCACTCGCCAAGGAAAGCCATCCAGTTGCCCTGCTCCGCTGTGGTCCACACAGAGCCCTGTGGCCTGGTCATGCCCGCAGTAGGATCAGCATCAGCGCTCAGCTCTGCTGCTGGCCCTGCCCTGAGCCTCTCAGTGCTGCTGCTTGAAGCTTGTCCCTGTCTCCCTGCCTACCTATAGGAGATGCTATGAGACTGTGACAAAATACAGGGCACTCACAGCTATCCAGGGCCTCCCTGTGAGGTCTGGCTTGACGTCAGCAAGGAATCACTATAAGGCAGACCTGGTAGCTAAACCAGTGTGGCTTGGACTCAGATGTGCTCAGCTGTGCCCCCCCGCCAGCATCCCCCTACAACCTTGCTAGTTGAGCCCCTCACCCTCACCTGCATTTTAATAAGGGGTGCTACTTAGGCAGAGGCCCCTTCCTGAGTGACACTCCCAATCTGAAGACTCAAAATGCCATCCACTCACTTCTAATTTGGAAAAGCCAATCTCAGGCTTAGATCTTAAGGAAGATCTCCAAACCCTACTTCTTGTTTTGTCTTAAGAAAAGAGTCTCACCATGAGCCAGGTGTGGTGGCACACATCTTTAATCCCAGCACTGGGGAGGCTGAGGCAGGCAGATTGATGTGTGTTCAAGGCCAGCCTGCTCTACAAAGTAAGTCTAGGTCAGCCAAGGCTACACAGAGAAACCCTGTCTCTGGGGGCGGGGCCGAGGTGGGGGGGGGAACGAGTCTCACCATGTAGCTCTGACTGATCTGGTCCTAGCTACGTAGACCAAGATGGAACTCAAGAGTTCCTGACTTAATTCAGCTTGTGTGACTACTACCTGCCTCTCTCTCTTTTTCTTTCCCTCCTTCCCTCCCTCCCTCTCAACCTTCCTCCTTCTAGGAGCCCAGGCTACAGAGGGTGGCGAGTCCCCTTTGCTCCACAGCAGGTGTGCTGTCAGCAACACTGACTGACCCTGGTCAGCTAACCACCAGAGCGTGTGATCTGAAGCGCTTACTGTCCGAGCAGAGTGCCTTGTAGCAGTGCCTTACTGCAGTTTTAGACAAGTCTAAACAGACTCCCTCCAGGACCGGCGGAGGGGAAGGAGCCTATTTACCATGCCTCTGTGCCTTCTGCTGAAACCTTGTATTTCGTCTCAGATTTTCTCCACAAGTGCCTGCTTGTTCCAGCCAGGTACAAGGATTTCTTCACTAGCTGGGTGCTCCAGAAACAAGCAGTTCTCTGGGGACACCCTGGCAGCAGGAGGCATGGGGCAGGGGACCTAGCCATTCTTTTCCTGGGTGCTTTTGCTGTTTCTTCCTCCAGGAAGGAATCTGGCTGACACGGTCCAGGGTGCATCATTCCTCTAAGGGCGCCACACTTTTCTTCTCCCTCCCTCCTTGGCTGGCTCTGCAGAGTCCTGCTTTCTCCCACTCGAAGTCTTTGTCTTTGTTTTTGTTTTGTTTTGTGTTTTCAAGTCAGGGTTTATCTGTCTGTAATAGCTCTGGCTGTCCTGGAACTTGCTCTGTAGTCCAGGCTGGCCTCGAACTCACAGAGATCCACCTGCCTCTGCCTCCCAAGTGCTGGGATCAAAGATGTGCACCACCACCGCCGCCCGGGGGTCTTTGCCTTTGATTCCTCTGCCCTTGAGATTCAACCTCCGGCCTCCTCAGGTTGGGCTCTCTGGATCCTGAAGTTGTCCTCTGGCGCTTTGATTGCTCCCCCAGGAATCTAGACTTAAGGCTTAGCCATCCCCTGTCCAAGAAGCCAAGGTGAGTGTCCCCTGCAAGTTGCTCTGTCCTGTTTCCCAGCAGTGCAGACTCTGGACACACTGGGGTTGACAGGGACGTGCAGATGAGGGTGGCAGGACCTTTTGTGAGCTGCATGTTTTTTAAGTTTCTTTATGTGTGTGTCTTCTGTGGTGGGGCAGAGGGAGGTGTGCCACAGTAAATGCGTAGAAGCCCGAGCACAACCTGCAGAAGTCTGTTCCTTCCTGCACCTGTGGGGTATAAGAATCAGCTCCCATTACCAGGCTTGGCTGCAGGCTCTTGTACCTGCTGAACCATTGCTGGTCCCTAAACCTGCACTTCCATCCATCCCCTGTCCTCCCCACCATTGCTTTGTGTTGGGTCTTAATCAAACATGAGGCTTTTACTCCCAGAATCCTGTGTTGGGCCCATGCTGACTTAGGTAGGTGGCCCTCGAGTTCCATCTCCTGTCACATAAGCAAGCTCCGTCTGAGGCCTGAGTCCTAGGTCCTCTGCCCCACTTTTGAGAGCCACTGACAGCCGGGCATGGTGGCGCACGCCTTTAATCCCAGCACTCGGGAGGCAGAGGCAGGCGGATTACTGTGAATTCAAGGCCAGCATGGTCTACAAAGCGAGTCCAGGACAGCCAGTACTGTTACGCAGAGAAACTCTGTCTTGGTGGGGGATGGGGGCGGGGCAGGGACACACACACACACACACACACACACACACACACACACACACACACACACGCAGGAAGAGCCACTGGCCTGCAATTCAAGTTAAGATGGTAGGTAATTGTTGTTTTCCTCTCTGCACCTTGTATATAGCCCCAGATTTACAACAGTCAACCTGTTTACTTTGATGAGAAATGAATTTTAAAACATAAATGTAGTTAAAAAAAACAAATCAAGGGGGGAAAAGAAAGAAGAAATAGAGGTGGTAGGGATGATCCGGGATGTGAAAGTACTTGCTCTGCAAGCCTTGAGGGCCTGAGTGTGACCCCGAATTCCATGGTAGAAGCCGAGAATAATGGGCCTGAGAACGTTGTCCTCTGGCCTACACGCCTGCACGGCACCTGGACCCTTGCACTCACACGTGCAGTAATAGAAGGAAGAGAAGGAGAGGAAGGAGGGAGGAGGAAGAAGAGGGAGCGTGGGAGAAGGAAGGGGAGAAAAATGGAGAAGTTTGAGCAGCTTGAAGAAACACACACACACACACACCCGGTACTTACCCCTTAGTTATTGGTTCTCCTGGGATGTCTGCCTAGGAGTGAAGGGTTAGTGGGGTCACAGTTGGCTGGGTGCTCAGCATAGTTGAGGATTTGCGCCATCACCTCCGCAGTGCACTGTCCTCGAGTTGGAGTCCACAGAGTGTTTGGGTTCAGACTGCCAACCCAAACATAGCGCTCAGGTCACACTCAGACATAGCTGTTCTCAAATGCTGGGAAGGTCCACAGCCAAGTGGCTGGGAGCAGGCCAAAGTACTTAACCCCAGAGGCATCCTGGCATGGGCTCCTGGGCCTGTGAACATGCTGTTTGAGAGCTGCACAGAATCTCAAGACATTTAGAAATGGGGAGAGTTTGGCTGGGCGTGGTGGCGCACACCTGTAATCCCGGCACTCGGAAGGCAGAGGCAGGAGGATCACTGTGAGTTCAAGGCCAGCCTGGTCTACAAAGTGAGTCCAGGACAGCCAAGGCTACACAGAGAAACCCTATCTTGAAGAAAAAAAGAAAAAGAAATTGGAAGAGTTCATAGTATAAAGCTTCGGGGTTCTATTTATTAATCACCTACCATTTATCATCTATTGATTATCATCTATATCTATCATCTATCTATAAGCTATCTATCTATCTATCTATCCCTATCTGTAAATCATTTAAAGAGAGGGCCTTGCCAAGTAGTCTAAGCTGGACATGAACTCTGTAATCCACTGCCTTGGCATCTCAACAGCTGGGATGACAAGTCTTGAGCCACGATGCCTGGTTTGTTTTTAAAAGCTAGGCCTCTGTGTAGAGCAGGCTAGCTAGGCTTAATCCTCATTCATCCTGCTTCCGAGAGCTGGGACTGTAGGCACATGTTACCACACCTGGCCAAGAATTTGGAGGTTTCCATTCAAACCTCTAAAGATCCCACACCCTTCTATACTCCCTGCAGGCCCTGGAGAGGTGGGGCCAAGGTTCCCACCCTGCCTGCATGTTGGAATACTGAGGTTCCTGGCAGCATGCCCACTGCTAGCCACCCAGACATCCTGGCTGAAATGAGCTGTTTGGTTTTTGGCAGCAGGGTTGGAAAACTGGGAATGGGGAGGCCGGGACTTTTGAGAGGAACCGTCTGTGCTGAAGGCCTGAGGCCTCAGAGGAGATAAATTCTGGGGGCTAGAGCTGGCAGTGGAGAAGTTAGAGCCTCCTGGTTCCCTCTGGCCTTTGGGCTTTCTCTCCAGGACCCAGCCTCAGTTTCTCCTGGCCACATCTCCTACACTGATATTTACCAATGTCAATTAATCTCTTCAGAGACGCTCTGAGAGCTTCACTGAATTGGTGCTCTGTGTGTTCCATCACCCGAGGCTCTGTCTCATTTGGTTTTGTTGACAAGAGTCTCTCTATCTTGTCCAGGCTGGCCCCTAACTCCTGGGTTCAAGTGATCCTCTGGCCTCCGCCTCTCAAGTAGCTGGCTCCACAGGTGCGCACACAATAATTAGCTTTATCTCAACTTTCCCCATAGGAATGCATAGAAACTGTAGCCAGGATACGTTCAGAGGGGACAGACAGCACCAGGGCGGGCACTGTGCTGTCGGGAAGGATGAGGGAGCCAGCCAGCAGAACAGTCCTCTGGGCAGGAGCAGCCCCTGCCAGGAGTCTGTGTTCTGTGCTGTTGCGAGTCAGAGCTCCCTCCAAGGCCTAGGCGGAAGGGTGTGGCTGCCCATCCCCACAGGCAGGGACAATAGCTCCACCCCTCCTGCTGTGGCCTGTACTAGTTGTGGGGTGTAACAGGATCCATGGCTCAGAGCAGTAGTGTCACATACACTGGGGACTTGGCCTCTTGCTTTCACTCGTCCCAAATAAGAAGAGCTACAGCTGGGAGAAGTAAGTCAAAGCCAGCCCTCAGGTCTGGCCACAAAAACTTTTTCCGGACAAGGTTTCTCTTATGTTACCTTGGCTGTCCTGGACTCGCTTTGTAGACCAGGCTGGCCTTGAACTCACAGAGATCCACCTGCCTCTGGCTCCCCAGTGCTGGGATTAAAGGCCTGTGCCACCATGCCCGGCTCTTTGTGTGTGTGTTTATACAGTGCTCTGCCTGCATGTACACCTGCACACCAGAAGAGGGCACCTGATCACATTACAGATGGCTGGGAGCTACCATGTGGTTGCTGGGAATTGAACTCAGGCCCTCTAGAAGAGCAGCCAGTGCTCTTAACCACTGAGCCATCTCTCCAGCCCCCAAAACTGTTTCTTACTACAGTGAAAATGATTATACATGGAAAGCACCAGGTTGAGGTGCCTGGCTCTTTCTACGGCTGAACTCTGGGCTAGAGAGCAGAAGCTGAGGAGGGCGACTTGGGCCCTGCCAAGGTCCAAATATCTCTCTCCTTAGTTCCCGTGTTGATATCCCAACCCCCAAGGGAAAGCTTTGGAAAGGGGGGGCTCCGCAGGCGATTAAATGTGGAGCCACTCACGCTGCCCTCTTCTCAGGGCAGCACAGGGAGGGAGTGCACCAACCAGACACCAAACCCAAGAAGCCTTCATCTTGGGCTGTCCACCTCAGCTTCCTGGTGGGGGCAGTCTAAAGCATACAGAGACCAGGAACTTTTTACAAAAAAGAAGGCCACTCACATCCAGGCTGGAGGGGCTTCACCATCCCAGCTACTCCGAGGCTGCGGCTGGGGCCACATGCCATCCCAAGGCCTGCCTGGGCTACAGAGTGAGTCCTCAGCCAGCCCAGGTGGTTTGACTTGTAAGGGGATAAACATCACCTGTTCTCTCACAAGTCTTTTTCTCATCTCCCACTTGTGATCTAAACAAAAAACATGTTTATCTCTCCTTCAAAACCCTGTCTCGGAAAAAAAAATTTAAAAAAAGTCATAGGTCAGGAAGAATGAAGCACTCATATCACAGGTGATTTCCCTTAAAAATATCCCAATTTTTAAAAATCAAATTTTTCTTTTTCTTTTTCTTTCTTAAAGATTTATTTATTATGTATACAGTGTACTGCCTGCATGTGTGCCTGCACATCAGAAGAGGGCACCTGATCTCATTATAGATGGTTGTGAGCCACCATTTGGTTGCTGGGAATTGAACTCAGGACCTCTAGAAGAATAGCCAGCGCTCTTAACTCTGAGCCATCTCTCCAGCCCCCCAAAAATCAAATGTTTAAAAAGTCAAATTAAAGCTGGGTGTGGTGGCGCACGCCTTTAATCCCAGCACTCGGGAGGCAGAGGCAGGCGGATCGCTGTGAGTTCAAGAACAGCATAGTCTACAAAGCAAGTCCAGAACAGCCAAGGCTAACACAGAAAGACAAAAACAAACATATGATTTTTGTTTGTTTTTAAGTTTAAAGTTTTTCAAGGCAGGGTTTCTCTATGTAATAGCCTTGGCTGTCCTGAACTTGCTTGGTAGACCAGGCTGGCCTCGAACTCACAGTGATCCATCCGCCTGCCTCTGCCTCCCAAGTGCTGGGATTACAGGTGTGCGCCACCACACATGGCCTAGTTCTTTTTTAAAAAACAGTTTTTGTGTAGAGCTGGAGAGGTTGCTCAGTGGGTAAGAACACTGGCTGTTTCCACAGAGGACCTGAGTTGAGTTCTCAGCATCTAATTTGGGCAACTTAACAACCACCTGTCAGTCCAGTTTGAAAGGATCTGATACCCTCCTCTGACCTCAGCACTTACCTGCACACACAGGCATAAATTAATCTGTTTAAATGGAGCATGTTGATATATGTGAGCGTGGGTGTGCTCATGCCACAGTGTGCCTGTGGAGGTCAGAGGACAATTTCCTGCCTACACCAGGCTAGCTGGCCTCTAAGCTTCTGGAGTCTTCTGTTTCCCATCTCGCTGTGGAAGCCCTGGGGATTTTAGATGCAAGCTACCCTGGCTGGGTTCTGGGGATCTGACTTACGAACAGCAAGCGCTTTACCCATTAGGTCATCTCCCCAGCCCAAAAGTCTTTAAAGACTTGTATCTTGAAAACTAAGTGAAACATTTCTTCTTAATCAAATTCAATCTGATATGAGTGGCCACCCTATACCGCCACCTAGTGGCAGCATACTAAAGTCACAGGTTTGGTTTGCATCCAGATGCACAAACATCGCAAGCCCCACTTTTTGGACATGACTGGAGGTTTCAGAGCCAGTCCTTTTCCCGGTTGCTAAAGCCTGCTTCCCCTAAATGAGCTCCCAAGTTCACAGCTGCTTTTCCGTCCTTCCGTCCTTCCTTTTTTCTTTTCCTAAGCCACAGTCTCCAGTTTCCAGCCAGGAGGCCCAGAGCTAAGCCCCTCCCCCAGCCCGCGGCCAGGCTGGGCTGAAGAGAGCTCCGGATAATGGCTCAAGGGTGCAGATGCTACCCTTGGGCTGCTGTGGGTTTGAACTATGCTGACCATGTATTGGATGTGAGCCTCTAGAGCACTCAGAGCCTCAGTTTCCCCCAGATAAAAAGGAGAACCAGGTCTGGACTTAAAGTGAGCTTCTTTGTTCATTCTGTTGTATATCTGTCTTCTTGTTCTGTGGCTGTGAAAAGAAACCATGACCAAGGCAACTCTTTTTTTTTTTTTTTTTTTTTTTTTTTAACAGAAGAGGGCACCAGATCTCATTATAGATGGTTGTGAGCCACCATGTGGTTGCTGGGAATTGAACTCAGGACCTTTGGAAGATCAGCCAGTGCTCTTAACCTCTGAGCCTTCACTCCAATGCCATCTAAGGCAACTCTTTTTTTTTTTTTTCCCCTTTCTGAGACAGGGTTTCTCTGTATTATCTTGGCTATCCTAGACTCACTTTGTAGAGCAGGCTGGCCTCGAACTCACAGTGATCCGCCTGCCTCTGCCTCCCGAGTGCTGGGATTAAAGGCGTGTGCCACCAACGCTCGGCCCAAGGCGACTCTTAAAAAGAGCATCTAATTGAGGGCTTGCTTACGGTTTCAGAGGGTTAGTCCCTGATCGTCATGGTGGCTGAGTAGGCTGTCCTGAAAGCAGGCGTGATGCCGGAGAAGCAGCTGAGAGCATTACATCCTGATCCACAAGCAGGAGGGAGGAGGGAAAAAGCATTCCTGATGATGGCTTTTGGCTTGTTTTGTTTTGTTTTTCGAGACAGCGTTTCTCTATGTTATCTTGGCCATCCTGGACTCGCTTTGCAGAGCAGGCTGGCCTCAAACTCACAGCTTCCCGAGGGCTGGGATTAAAGGCGTGCACCACCAAGACGATAATAGCTTTTGAAACCCGGAAGTCCACCCCTAGTGACACACCTCCTCCAACAAGGCCACACCTCCTAACCCTGCCCTAGTAGCTCATCAACTCGGGGCCAGTCTCATTCAAACACCACAGCTTCCTTTCCTTTTTTTTTTTTTTTTTTTTTTTTTTTTTTTTTTTGAGACAGGGTCTCTCTGTGTAGCCTTGGCTGCCCTGGACTCGCTTTGTAGACCAGGCTGGCCTCGAACTCACAGCGATCCGCCTGCCTCTGCCTCCCGAGTGCTGGGATTAAAGGCGTGTGCCACCACTGCCCGGCCTCTTATAAGACTGGGCAGGAGGGTTCAAGAAATGCTGGCAGGGAGCACCACAGGCCAAGCACCCTGTAGGAGTCTGCTCTAATAGCCCCTTGTCTGAAATGCAGAGTCTATGCCCCCTCACATCTGCCTCCGGGCCCCCCTCCCTGTTGCCGACCCTCCAGACCATCTCCTAACGCCTTAGCTCAAAGTAGTAAGGACCAAACAAAGGCTACCCACCGCCTGCCATTTACAGAGCAGCCCACCCCGCCCCCCCCCGCCCCCCCCCACATGACTCACCAAGGGAAGGGAAGGCCTGCAGCTGGTATCCCCAACCTTGGATGCCCTGAAACGGGGAACACCAGCCTTTCCGCCATTGCTGGTGCCAGGATCCTGGGCAGCCCTGGGGAAGTCACACACTCATTTGAGCCTTGAGTTGCTTGCCTCTGAAAAGGGACAGAGAGTGGCTCTTCAGTGGCTGAGCGGGCCAGTCCAAATCCCTCCCTTGCATCCTTGGGGACATTTGGAGGAGGGGCTGCTTTCCTAGTGATGAGAGTCCATGACGCACCCCCAACACTGGCTGTGGGCCGCCAGCATTCAGTGCTGTGTTATCACTACCTCCCCCAGTGAAGCAAATTCAAAGTGAGGTCACCATGGTAACCCAGACGTTTAAAAATGTGACTGAAATTTGAAAGCTCTCCAGTATGTCCCAGACAATCACCTCACGGAGGAAAAGAAGGAAGGGGACCCCAATCCCACTGCTTGGTCATTTCCATTGGGGCCTGGAACCATCTACAAAGAAGGGGTCATGTGGGTCCAGAGCAGAGCTGGAAATGGCCTTGGGGGACTCCAAAACAAGGCCTGGACAGAAATTCACTGGCTTCTAGTACCAGCTCTGTAGCCCATGACTGTTTTCTTGCCCTCTCTGGGCCTCCAAGAAAGCCTCACCCAAGAGTCTTTCTTCAAGGACCAGAGAGATGCCAGACTACAGTTAGTAAGGAGAGGGACTGGGCAGGATGGGGTTCTTGAGATGCCCTGGAGCTGTAGGCCCTGCTATTTGGAAGGCTTGAAACAGGAGGATTCCTAGTTGGAGGCTCGTCTGGGCCATAGAGCCTTTAAGTCCAGCCTGGACCACTTAGTGAGCCCCTGGCACAAAATAAAATATGAAAAGTGAGATAGGAGTTTCCACTTGATGGAGGGCTGGCATAGTGTGCGCACACAGGCCTGGGTCCCATCCCCAGCATCACTCAGACCAGGCATGGTATAGCACCTGTGTGTAATCCCACCTGGGAGGTGTTAGGTCTCAAACCTGGGACTAATGGCTAATAGAGGTGCCTATTTAACAGATCGAAGCTGACCTGGCTGCCAGATTCTCCCAGCATCCCTCAGTCCCTGTCTGTTGCAAGGTATGGCTAGCATACTCTACCCTCTAAGCTTTTCCAACCCAGGGGCTGGGCTGCCCTTCCCGCAACTGCCATTCCCTATTGTAATCCAGCCATTTTGGTTACCCAGCCTTTGGTCTAACCCTTTACCCTCTCGGCCTCTTGGTCAGGGACTCTTTTCTTGCTCTCCCTCTCCTCCTCCTCTCATGGTCCCTGTCAGTCCACCAGACCATGTTCAGCCTGGGCTCCTCCCTCTGCCTGCTTTCTCCCTTGTATCTTATAAAAATATTCTCCACACTCTAGTAGACATGACTCCTTTTATTTCATTTTTTTACTCAGGAGATGCAGGCAGGTGGGTCAGAAGTTCGGAGTCACCCTTGACTATATAATGAGTTCAAGGCTAGCCTAGGCTACATGAGACCTAGCTCAAAAAACTAAATAATTGAGGCCAGGCGTGGTGCCGCACGCCTTTAATCCCAGCACTCGGGAGGCAGAGGCAGGCGAATCGCTGTGAGTTCGAGGCCAGCCTGGTCTACAAAGTAAGTCCAGGATGGCCAAGGCTACACAGAGAAAAAAAAAAAAATTAAGTAATTGCAACTTAAAAATGAGTTTAAAAAAAAGGGGGGTGAGGGAGGACGGTGTAGCTCAGTGGTAGAGCACATAGTGCTGGCTCCACCCCAGCACCATGGCAACAACCATGACAAACGAGCACTAGCTTAACAGTAGCGTATTGGCGACACCTGTTCAGTATCTTATCCTCTTCCACTGTCCCTGACCCCATGGGGCATGGGAGCCTGGCTTGGGTGGGGGGGGTCTGGTGTCTATAGTGCAGGTAGTTTTGAGGAGTTAGGATGGAAACAGGCTGCTGCCCCAGCCTTGCCTCTTCCTCTCACTGCCCCTTGGCCCTGGTTGCCCTCTCACAGTAGGGGCATGGAACCGCAGAGCTGCCGCTGGTCCCTGCAGCTCCCACCCACCCCACGCTGTCCACTGCCAGCCCCGGGCAGGCCTTTCTGAGACAGAATGAGGCCAAGCCCGCCAAGTGATAGATAGAGTTAATAACCATTGCCACTGGCGGCCCTTTGCTGTCCTAGGTCCGCCGGGAGCTGAGTTGGCCTGGCTAGCCGGAAGGGTGACACAGGCACGGAGGTGACCCTCTAGGAGCCCAGGGCGGCCCTGCGCTGAGCTCTGAGCGTGTGGGAACCCTGGTCTTGATCTCTGCCTGTGCTTCTTGGAGCTTTGGTCATTCCATCCATAAGGTGGGTAGATGACACTGATACCTGTTATATACCAGCCACCGGGCCAGGAGCAGGCATGGCCTCATCGTGTGGCTCTCTGTGCGCTCCAGGAGCCAACTCGTAACAAAGAGCCAGTAGTTAGGTCCCTCGGGCAGTGGGGGAGTGAGATAGAGATGGAGGAGACCGCTAGGGGGTGCACTAAGGACCAAGCTACAAGGCTCGCTAAAAGCTACAAAGCTACTCTGGGGCTCCACTCTGCTAGATACAATTGGGGGGGGGGGGGGGCAGAGGAGAGAAAGGAAAAAAGACTGCATGACGAAATGGAAGAGCCCATGAGTGACAGCTACCCAAAGGTCCATGACCCAACAAACAGAGCGACAAAAGGTGGTCTGTCGCCGCAGTGGAAAAGTATTAGTCCATAAAAATGACTGGAAGATACTACAACACGGAGAAGTCATGAAACGTACCAAGACAAAGAGCCAGCCACAATAGGCCACGTAGTATGTCATTCTTTTTTACCTGAGCTGCCTGGAACAGGTACATCCACAGATGTAGACTGTACATGGATGGTTGCCAGCAGACGGAGGGAGGACAGAACTAGAAAAGAACTGCCAAAGAGCTTGAGGCGTCTGTCTGGGGTGCGGGAGGAAATCGGGTGTGGTGGTTGCGAAAAGGCATGGCCCCCACCCATAGACTCACGCCTTTGAATGCTAGCCCTTAGGCAATCGCGCCATTAGGAGGTGTGGCCTTATTGGAGTGGGTGTGGCCTTAATGGAGTGGGTGTGGCCTTGTTGGAGGAAGTTAGTCCCTGTGAATCGGCCTTTGAGGTCTACTGTGCTCAAACTAAGCCCAGTGTGACCGGCAGTCCCCTTCTGTCAAAATGTAGAGTTCTCCAGCTTCTCCAGGGCCATGTCTGCTTCTTTACCACCATGCTTCCCGCCATGACGATAGTGGACTAAAGCCTCTGAAAGTGTGAGGCAGCCCCAGTGAAATAGTTTCCTTCATAAGAGTTGTTGTGGTCATGGCATCTCTTCACGGCATCGGAAACTCGTAAGACACGGGGATGATAATCAATCCAATGTTGTGAATATACTAAAAGCCAATGAATTGCATACTTAAAATGAGAAGGTGCAGGGGCTGCAGAGGTGGCTCAGTGGTTAAGAGCTCTTCCAAAGGTCTTGAGCTCAATTCCCAGCAACCACATGATGGCTCACAACCATCTACAATGAAATCTGTTGCCCTATTCAGGCCTGCAGGTGTTACATGCAGGCAGAAAACTGTATACTAAATAAATAAGTCTTTTTTAAAAAGGGGGAGTGGGGCTCACAGGTTAAGAACACTCACTGAACAAACAAGAAGACTTGAGTTCAGATACCAGGACCCATGGAAAAAACTGAGTGCAGGTGGTAGTGGCACACCTTTTTTGCTTTTAGGTTTTTTTGTTTGTTTGGTTTTTTTTTTTTTTTTTGAGATATGGTTTCTTTTGTGTAATCCTGGCTGTCCAGGAGTGCTGACCTTTGGGAGTGCTGGGAATAAAGACATGTGCCACCTTGCCCAGCTGGAGGCAGAGGCAGGTGGATCTCTGAGTTTGAGACCAACCTGGTCTACAGAGTGAGTTCCAGGACAGCCAGAGCTACACAGAGAAACTCTGTCTTGAAAAACAAAACAAAGCAGGGTCTAGCTACACGCACCTGTAACCTCAGTGCAGGGCAGGGGCAGGTAGGGGGCGTCACTGAGGTTCACTGGCCAGCCAGCCTAGCTGAAAAGTGGCCACTTCTGGGTTCATAATAAGGTGGAGGATGATAGAGAGGGACACCCCTTGTCATATTCTGGCCTCTCAACTCTGTCCATGGGCCTCTACCACATATATATGTATGTATATGTATATATATATGTATATGTATATATACACACATATATATGCACACATACAAAATAAATTAAGGAAAAAAATCTGCCAGGCATGGTGGTGCACTCCTTTAATCCCAGCACTCGGGAGGCAGAGGCAGGCAGATCACTGTGAGTTCGAGGTCAGCCTGGTCTACAAAGAGAGTCCAGGACAGCCAAGGCTACATAGAGAAACCCTGTCTCAAATAGCCAAAACCAAAACAAACAAACAAAACCCAATAGCAGCTAACAGTCCCCTCCACACCCCCCTAAGAGTCACTTGTCCCTCACACGCAATGCGAACAATCTTATCTCCGTGCCATCATTTCTTTGGAACCAGCCTATCACTTGGTCCAGGAGCCCTTGAAGGGTGAAGTGATGTGTGGCTGCTCCAGAGAGGCCAGCCACGGCAGCTAGCTACCCTAAAGCCTTCGGTGCCATTGCTTAGGCTGGGCAGAAGCAGGCGATCCCTGTGAGTTCGAAGCCAGCCTGGTCTACAAAGTGAGTCCAGGATAGTCAAGGCTACACAGAGGAATCCTGTCTCAAAAAACCAACCCCCCCCCCTCCAAAAAAAAACTACTGCTGTAAGGACGGAGCCAGGCAGGGAGGGTCCCACCCAAGGTCCCAGAACACTTCCTGTTTTTATCATTACTTCAGTTATGGCAGACAGTTGTTACCACAAAACCACAACACCAAATCCACTGGCTTCTCTTGGCCGACTCAGTGCTGTCTAGATTCTGTCCCTGGTCTTTCTCTCCAGGCCCACAGAACAGACCCCCATGTCAGGGAAGTGAATGAGCCTAAAGCCTTGCTGGGTCTGTGTAGCTGTGCCTGTGTTGGGTCTCTCTGCAGCTGTGACTGTGCTGGGTCTCTCTGTAGTTGTGCCTGTGTTAGGTCTCTGCAGCTGTGCCTGTGCTGGGTCTCTCTGCAGCTGTGCCTGTGCTGGGTCTCTCTGCAGCTGTGCCTGTGCTGGGTCTCTCTGCAGCTGTGCCTGTGTTGAGTCTCTGCAGCTGTGCCTGTGCTGGGTCTCTGCAGCTGTGCCTGTGTTAAACTCCTGTATGCCAGCTCCTAAAGGGGGTACACAGGCCCTGCCCTCAGGGAGCAGGGTACAGTCTAGCAAGGAGACAGATGTCTGGTGAGCCAGTTAAGAACCCAACACAGCAGCCAGGTGTGGTGGCACACGCCTGTAACCCCAGCATTCGGGCGGCAGAGGCAGGTGGATCTCTGAGTTTGAAGCCAACCTGGTCTACAAAGTGAGTTCCAGGACAGTACCCAGAGAAACCCTGTATCGAAAAACCAAAACAAACAAACAAAAAACAAAAACAAACCCAGCACAGCCGGGTGGTGGTGGTGCATGCCAGTAATCTGGGAGGCAGAGGCAGGCGGGTCTCTGAATTCAGAGCCAGCCTTGTTTACATAGGAAGTTTGAAGGGGCTGGCGAAATGGCTCAGAGCACTGGAAGAGCACTGACTGCTCTTCTAGAGGTCCTGAGTTCAATTCCCAGCAACTACATGGTGGCTAACAACCATCTATAATGTGATCTAATGCCCTCCTCTGTCATAATAAAAAATAAATAAATCTTTAAAAAAACAAAAAACAAACAAACAAAAATCAGCCTTTAATCCCAGCACTTGGGAGGCAGAGACAGGTGGATCTCTGTGAGTTCAAGGCCAGCTTGGTCTACAAAGTGAGTCCAGGACAGCCAAGGCTACACAGAGAAACCCTATCTCAAGCAAAACAAAACAAAACAAAAAAGCAAACAAAAAATTAGTCAATTAATTTTTTAAAAAAGTTTAAAGCTTGGCGCTGTGGCGCACAGCTGTAATCCCAGCACTCGGGAGGCAGAGGCAGGCAGATCGCTGTGAGTTCGAGGCCAGCCTGGTCTACAAAGCGAGTCCAGGACAGCCAAGGCTAACACAGAATAACCCTGTCTCAAAAACAAAACAAAACAAAACAAAACAAAACAAAACAAAAACCAAAAACCAAAAACCAAAACAACAGCAACAAAAAAAGAAGTTTGAGGCCAGCCAGGCTTACTTTCTCAAAAAATAAAACTGTCACACCATGACTAGGTCCTTATGCACACACTAGCCTGCACTGAGAGAGGCCTGTTTCCTCTCTCTCTCTCTCTCTCTCTCTCTCTCTCTCTCTCTCTCTCTCTCTCTCTCTGGAATAACTCTCAGTAACTGCAAACAGGCTCAGGAGAGAGTACTGGCTGCTGTGAACTATGCTTGTGTTTCTTGCATGTGTGTGTGTGTGTGTGTGTGTGTGTGTGTGCACCTGTGCACAAACAGGGGAAGTGACCTGGCCCTAGTGCTGAAGGAGGACACTGACACTCCCCCCACCCACCCACCCACCAGCCCTCTCACCTGAGCAGTTGGTTGGAGGTACTGGGGAAGGTGTTCCTTCTCATCTTCAGGGATAGCGCTGCCCACCCTTCCACTGCAGAGCACCATGGGATATCCCATGGGCAGGAAGAAGTACCACAGCATCTACATGAGAACAGCATGGCCAGGTGGACAGAAGAGCAGCTGGGAGAGGGTGGGGTGGTCTCAGTCCTTTTCCAAGCAGACATTCTGGGGTTCCTTTTTCAGGGGCTTCCAGTGGCCCCGAGATAAGGTAGGACTGCTGGAGATTGGTCAGGGGCTATGTATTTAATTAATTACCAGCACCCCGCCCCCAAGATCTGGTTATACCCCAGACAAGCATATTCTCAGGCACACCATGTGATGATTGTGTAACTTCGCCCCCAGTTATCCCTGATTGGTTAATAAAGTTGCTGGCAGCCTGAGCTGGGCGGGACAGAGGTAGGCGGGGTTTAGGAGAGCAAGTCGGAGAGAAGGAAGTCCCACGGGGCAGGATGAGCTGTGAGCGCAAGCTCACGAGGGCAGACTGCTGGACCAGAAGCTGCCGGAGACAGGACGACTTATTGGCAACTAATTTGGGATGTGTAGCTGGGAGATAATGAAATATTTTAGAGGGTTGAGATCTGCCTAGCTCCAATGCTGTAAGCGTATAAAATCAGTTGGAGTAGCTCTGTGTCAATTATTTGGGAAGCAGCCGGGGTAGAGAAGCCCTCTAGAGACTAATGTCCCCTGTCTACACACAACACAACACAGGACAGAGATAGAAAAAGCTCACGGGGACACAGAAAAGAAGGCGCCCACGAGGGAGTGAGGTACACACACACACACACACACACACACACACACACACACACACAGAGCCTGAATTTTCTGCCTAGAACTGAGATGGGACTCCACAGCCCTGACTAGAGACACTAGACGTGTAGGAATGGCTCCACTCGACAGAAACCATGCTGCCTACAAAAACCAGTAACAAGATGAAAGGGTTAGTGAATGTGCTTAGGATAAAACATGCCTTTTGGGACTGGAGAAATAGCTCAGCCGTTAAGAGCACTGGCTGCTCTTCCAGAGGTCCTGAGTTCAATACCCAGCAGCCACACGGTGATGTAGGGGCAAAATCAATGCCATATCCTAGATGTAATTTATATTCTGCATTTAATACCATGTTCTGTATGAGAACTTGTCTCCTTCTCCGCCTCCCCTCACTGGGTGGACAAGGTTGCACCACACCCGGGCTGTCCCATGTGAGCTCTGAGGACTGCACTTCACAGGCTAAGCTATCTCCCTGGCCCTGTTTCTGGTTTTATAAGGCGGAGTCCCAGGTAACACAGGCTGGTTTCGAACACTCTCTCTCTCTCTGTGGCCTGGTATAACTTACTGTTGTCTTCCAGCCTCAGTTTCCCCAATGCTGGGATTAAAGGTCTGTGCCACCATGCCAGCTTCACACCGATTTTCTATTATGCTGGAGATGGAACCGAGTATTCTGTGGACTCTGGGTAAGCACTGCACTACATGAACCCCGCCCTGGAACATAACCTCTTGGTATGGCAAACAGTTTGATCTTTTTTCACTTTGATCCATCCCTTTGCTGTGGCCACGCCTCTTCCTTCCATCAGCCTCCCCCAAGCTGTGCAATCCACCCTATAGCTTCATTTATTTAAAACCCTTTTGGGGGGGGGGGCTGCAGAGATACTCAGCAGTTAACAGCACTGGCTGCCCGACCCCGACCTGAGCTGACCCGCAGGGCATGAGAGCAGGCGAGCTGACCCTGCCTCCTGCCAATGGCGGCACTGGGCGGCCTCGCTGGAGCTGGAGCAGCGCTGGAGAGCTGGCTGTACAGATGAGGGAGAGCCAGCATTCTGACCGGCTCAGCTATCACCTGGACCCATGTCCAGGACTCTGAGTGGGTCCATCCTCAAACTCTCTGTCATCTGGGAATGCTTGGGATAAAGGAAAGGGCCAGTCCTCCTGTCCTGAGGCTGCAGTATCTCCCTGACACAGGCCAAGAACTAGAGAGCCACGAGGAGTCCCTATGAGGGTCCAATATTGATGCTGTCACAGAAGCCAGGCATCTAGAACCTGACCCATGACTCACTGCAGTGAACATTTGCAAGTGAAGATGTGTGGACAGAGGGACATTCGGTGGGACACACTGTGACACACTATAGCTTCTGTGATAAGATGTTGTCCTGCTTTTTTTTGTTTGTGTGTGGGTGTTTATTTTAGGGGGGACGTTGCAAGGGCAAAGGGCAGATCTGATGGGATGGGGAAACGAGCAGGACTGGGTGGGGTGCATGATGTGAAACTCACAAAGAATCAATGAAAAATGAAGAGAGAGAGAGAGAGAGAGAGAGAGAGAGAGAGAGAGAGAGAGAGAGAGAGAACACTGGTGCCTCTTCCAGAGGACCTGGGTTCAGCTGCCAGCAGCCACATGGCAGTTCACAACCTCTGTAACTCCAGGTCCAATGGCTCCATCGCCCTCTTCTGGCCTCCTTGGGTACTACATGGTACACACACACACATACACACACACACACACACACACACACACAGAGGCAAATACTTCTACACATAAAAATAAATAAACAAATAAATAAATAAAACTTTAAAAACAAAACCACCTTTTCTTTTGACAAGGACATGAGGGAGCCAGTTGCAACAGAGTACTGCCCTCTGAGCCGAACAGCCGTCATCTTAGTCAGACTCCAAGTGACTACATGCAAGACGCCTTCAAGGCCTGGCTTGTTGACTCTTGGTGTTCTCTCAGAGAAGGAGGTAGCTAGGGTCTATAGAGGCCACGGCCCTCCTGCCTCTCTCAGCCAGCTACAGGAGAAAGTTTGACGATTACAAAGGGGGATCGGCAGATGCTATAGCACACAAAGGATGGAGGGTTAACAGGAGGAAAAAAGCCATCTCAGCCGGGGTGAGGTCCCCATACTCCTGTAAGTATCATTTGTTGTTGTTGTTGGTTTGGTTTTTGTTTTTTTGAGATAGAGTTTCTCTGTGTAGCTCTGACTGTCCTGGAACTCACAAAGACCTTGGAGCTCTGCCACCCAAGTGCTTGCATTAAAGAAAGGCCTGCACCACCACCGCCCTGCCAAACCCAATACTTTTATTGGTTCTCCAAACTGGACTTTGGTAAAATGTTACTTTGGTTTGGTAGTGGTGGTCAATAGAAAGGGACAGACAAAGCCGGGCGTGGTGGCGCACGCCTTTAGTCCCAGCACTCGGGGAGGCAGAGGCAGGTGGATCTCTATGAGTTTGAGGCCAGCCTGGTCTACAGAGTGAGTTGTGGGACAGTCAGGGCTACAAAAAAGAAACCCTGTCTTGAAAAACAAACAAACAAAAAGAAAAGAAAGGGGTGGACATTTGCGTCTGTGTCCTAGTGAGTTCCTGCTAGCAACAGTTTCCTTTTCTGCCCCGCCCTAGTCACAGATCGCCTACCTTAAACCACTTTGGTTTTCTGTTCGGTGTATGAAGCAGTCTCTCAGTTCTCTCTGGCTCACTATGTAGCCAAGGCTGGCCTCAAACTTATGGCAGTCCTCTCAGCCCTTCGAGTGGTGAGATTACAGGCCTGCGTCACCAGGCTGGCCCCAGGTCCCCGCTACAGTGGCAGCAGAGGCCTTCCCTAAACCTCCCACCCCACCCTTGACTTCTCCTCAAGCTCCTCAGGCCTCTGGCCTATCAGCAAGGCTGCTGCCTGCTTCAGCGACCCCTTCTGAAGCTCCTCCATGTGCCTTAAGTCACAAGGCCCAGCTAGGTGGGCCCTGGAGCTCTGAGGGCCACTCCTCAGGCTGCCCCACCAGCAAAGCAACAGTGTTGCTGGTGGCCAACGAAGTAAGTCCCTGCTTTCATCCACCCTGTCCCTGCTGCCCCGCCCAGCCAGGCCCCGCCCACTCCCATATTCTGCATTCTAGCTCCCTCCATCCCAAGGGCGGATGCGAAGGGACAGGAAGATGAGTGAGGTTGGGGTGGTGCATGATGTGAAATTCACCGAGAATCAATCAAAAGTTTAAAAAATATATTGTATATGTATAAATGTGCACCACAGATGTGCCCCGTGCTCACTGAGGTCAGAAGAGGGTAACAGATCCCTTGGGACTGGAGTTACAGACAGGTATGAGCTGCCCCATGGGTTCTGGGAATTGAATCCAGGTCCTCTGGAAAAGCAACCAATGTTTTGGTGTGTGTGTGTGTGTGTGTGTGTGTGTGTGTGTGTGTGTGTGTTTTCTTTCTTTTTTTTTTCTTTTTTCTTTTTTGGTTTTTCGAGACAGGGTTTCTCTGTGTTAGCCTTGGCTGTCCTAGACTTACTTTGTAGACCAGGCTGGCCTCGAACTCACGGCGATCTGCCTGCCTCTGCCTCCCGAGTGCTGGAATTACAGGCACGTGCCACCGCCCCCTGCTCTATATTGCTTTTAAAGTCTTTGTCCTTCCCTTTCCTTCTCAGGTTGTTCACTTTAGGCTCTTTCCACCTGTTTTCTTGGTTCTGTGACACCAAACTGAAAAGAGTCTGTCCTTGGCATAGACTCAGGCTGGAGAGATGGCGGAGCGGGTGAAAGTACTTGCTGCCTAAGAAATTTACCCGCGAGTGGGAAGAAGTGGGAGGGGCCTCCCTTGCAGGTCTGAGCCAACACCACGTCCTTGCCTCCCTCGGTGAATGGGGCAAGTGAGGCCACGCCAGAGGCAGCCCCGACTCCTCAAAGACCCTCTTTTCCTCCCTCCTGGCTCCTCTCAGACTTGGAGGTCACAGCAAGGAAGAAGTCTGGGTTTCTGTGTGGTGCCCAAGTACCTTCCAGGCCTGGAATGTTTGCCCGGGGCTGTCTGTGAGAGAGAAACACTCAGCCAGCCAGCCAGAGTGGATCCCGGCTATAATCCTAGCACTTGGAAGGTGGGGAGGCGGGAGGAGCAGAAGTTGAAAGGCATCTTGGAAGGCATTCTCAGCTATATAGCAAGTGAAAGGCCAGCGTGGCCAACAAAACAGGGTCTTGTACTAAACAAACGACCCACGCAGAGTGAGGAAAAGAGACGGTCTGGGCCTGGAGAGATGGCTCAGAGGTTAAGAACACTGACTGCTCTTCCAGAGGACCTGAGTTCAATTCCCAGCAACCACATGGTGGCTCACAACCATCTATGATGTGATCTGATGCCCTCTTCTGGCCTGCAGGTGCACATGCAGGCAGAGCATTGTACACATAAAAAAATAAATAAATAAATCTTAAAAAAAAAAAAAGAGGGTCTGATCTGTACACACTCTGAGGTGCTACCAAGGTCGCTGCCGGGTGTGTTAATATCAGTGTCATGTGATGGAGAAAGAAGGAAGGACACAGACCCAGGGCTCTCTAGGCCTTTTGTCCCATCACACATCTGTGTAATAAGTGAATGAATGAAAGAAAGAAAGAAAGAAAGAAAGAAAGAAAATGAATGGCTGCTGGACGGCCGCCGCCACAAAAGCTGTTTCTCCTGCAACCTAAAAGAAAGGGACAGGATGCGCTGGAGGACATGGCTCAGCAGTTTAGAGCACTGGCTGCTCTTCCAGAGGTCCTGAGTTCAGTTTCCAGGAACCACACGGTCGCTCACAACCATCTATAATGTGATCTGGTGCCCTCTTCTGGTCCTCACGCGTACATGCAGGCAGAGAGCATTGTATACATAATAATAAAGAAGGAAATCTTTTTTTTTTTTTAAAGAGAGAGAGAAAGGGGCAGCAGTGACATCAGAGATGCAGCAACTCTGAGCCACACAGACGTTCAGCCAGCGTTCTCCTGAAGGGCTCAGCAAAGGTCTCCGCTGAGGTCCCCCCCGTGCCCCGCCCCCCTCCTCCATGCGGCCTCCCCCCCCCCAACCTGCGTTGGAAGGCTTGTCTGGAGGACCGCTCTGGCTTGCCCAAGGTCTCCCTGGCTGGCGGTTAAAGAGGAAGGAGCTGAGGAAACCCTAGAGGATTTGGAGCCAGAAAGAATTTGACGGGGAAACAGATGGGAGGCCGGGTAAGGGGAACCTTCAGCCGTAGCGGAAAGACAGACTACAGACAATGGATGGAAATGACCTAAGGAATCCCAGAGGCGGGCCGCTAGGACGAGGGCTGCTCACACCCACAGGCCTGGGGTGACAGGAAATGGACATAGAACTGCTGGGACCACCAAGTTCTGGCCTGAAGTGCCTGCGCCAATACCACGAACCAGCCAGAAGAGATCGATCCGGGAGGGGCCGTGCCCAAGTCCCACCCGTCCATTCCCTCCCACGGCCTCTTTTCTTTGTTTTGTTTTTCGAGTCAGGGTTTCTCTGTGTAGCCCTGGCTGTCCTGGACTCTCTTTGTAGACCAGGCTGGCCTCGAACTCACAGCGATCTGCCTGCCTCTGCCTCCTGAGTGCTGGGATTAAAGGTGTGGGCCACCACCTCCCAGTTGTTTCTGAGGATCTTTGTTTTTGTTTTTCAAGACAGTTTCTCTGTGTAGCCTTGACTGTCCTGGACTCACTTTGTAGACCAGGCTGGCCTCGAACTCACAGCGATCCGCCTGCCTCTGCCTCCCGAGTGCTGGGATTAAAGGCCTGCGCCACCACCTCCCCGTTGTTTCTGAGGATCTTAAAGCAGCTACAGGATAGGTGACCAGGATCTGGGAGACAAGGCACCCTGACATTTTCAGAGCCCTAGGCCAAGGGTTGGGACAGAAGAAGACTCCCCTGCAGGCTGGCAGCAGTTTCCCCTCCCCTCTGCTGTATCTGCCCCCATCTCTTGCCACTGCATTTTAAACTTGCTGTTAATGTCCTGTGACATTATTTATTTATTTTTATTTCATGTGCATTTGTGTTTTGCCTGCATGTATGCCTGTGTGAATGTGTCAGATCTTGGAATTACAGACAGTTTGTGAATTGCCATTGTAGTTGCTGGGAACTGAACCCGGGTTCTGTGGAAGAGCAGTCAGCGTTCTTAACTGCTCAGCCATCTCTCCAGCCCCGTGAATTGCCCGCTTTAAATGCGAACGTCGGGGCACACCCCTTGTGTGGAGTCATGAAAACTGCACATTGTGCTTTGTGATTCATCCCAGGGAGTTGCGGTGGGGGGAGGCGGTTCAGGCGGGCCCAGAACGACAGACAGACACAGTGGACTGAGGAGGGCGGGAGGGTAAAGAAGAGAGAGTGTGATGCCGGGCAGCTTATTGTCAGCATATTAAACATGGTACAGATTGGAAAAATGTTTCCAGGCAACAGTCACTCCAGTTCCAGGTGCACAATGAAGCTTAAGGCGTGACTGCAGGAAAACTTCTTTGCAAAGTACCTGTGGCCATGAAGATGGATCTTTCAGCTCAAGGGCCTAGGATCTGTCCTGGTCTCTGACTAAGATAGCACAGAGGTCAGCAGGCTATAAAGTACATGTGACTTCTTCCCCGTTATGGATGTTCTACTGACAGAGAGCGGAAGATAAAGGTCTGGGGGCAGGGGGGAGTCTGGGATAGACATTCCAGGACTTTTGGGTGAGGTCGGCCTCTACAGACAGCGCAGATCACCAGGTCATTAGCATCTACTCGCAGCCTTCTGGGCAGAAAACAGGTATTTATGGGGACTGGAGAGATGGCTCAGCTGTTAAAGAGCACTGGCTGCTCATCCCAAGGTCCTGAGTTCAATTCCCAGAAACGACATGGTGGTTCACAACCGTCTGTAACAGAATCTGATGCCTTCGTCTGGCCTGCAGGCTTACACGTAATAGAGTGCACATAAATAATACATAAATAAATCTTAAAGACAAAAAACAAAAAAGAAAAGAGAAAACAGTATCCATTGCCTCCATTGGGGAGGCACCCCTTCATGCCTGCGGTGCAAAGACCTCTGTGTCCCCAACACTCCAGGAGTACAAACAGGCTGGGGCTTGGCAGACAAGCAGGTGATGACCTCTGTGTGCCCCTCAGTGTGCTGGTTGGGAGGGTATGAGAGGCAGCCTGCCCTTGCCGGGAGCCCACTCCTGTCTGCCAAGCTCTTTCGTTTCAGAACAGTCACATCCACAGGGGTCCTGGAGTGTGTGCAGGAGCTGTACTGGGTACAGGGACTGGGTACTAGAGCTTGGTACTGGGTACTGGAGCTTGGTACTACGTACTGGAGCTTTGGAGTATAGCAGCTCAGTAGGTTCTAAGAGCAGAGTAGAGAATAGTTGGGAAATTTGCAAGCTAAGGGTTTAGACTTTTAGCAACTTGAAAGCAGTCACCGCAGGTGTGTATTCTCGCCATGGGAATCAGCAGGCACTGTGTAAACTGAGGTCCCCATGGAGGGAGGGGGCACACCTGTGTTAAGGAATTCTCCAAGAAGCCGGGCACGGTGGCGCACGCCTTTAATCCCACCACTTGGGAGGCCAGAGGCAGGTGGATCTCTGTGAGTTCGAGGCCAGCCTGGTCTACAACACAAGTCCAGGACAGCCAAGGCTACATAGAGAAACCCTGCCTTGAAAAACCAAAACCAAGCCAGGCCAGGTGGCGCATGCCTTTAATCCCAGCTCTTGGGAAGCAGAGGCAGGTGGATTTCTGAGTTCGAGGCCAGCCTGGTCTACAAAGCAAGTCCAGGACAGCCAGGGCTGTTACACAGAGAAACCCTGCCTTGAAAAAACAAAACCAAACAAAAACAAAACAAAGCAAAACACAATACAACACAAAAGCCATTCACGGGGCAGGAGAGATGATTCAGTGGCTAAGAGCCCCGTCTGTCCTTGCAGGGAACCCGAGTTTGTCTCCCAGCGCTCATGCTGGGCATCTCACAACTGCATGCAACTCCAAGGAGATCCAGAGACCCTCTTCTGACCACTGGAGACACCTCCACATATATGGCACACACATGGCATACTCTCATTTACATCTATAAAATAAAGCTTTAAAATAAAATAAAAACAAAAGCATTCAGCGCCCACACACACCTGTGTGTATTTTAATATCCTTTGACTGTCAGGTAAAACCTTTGAAATGCATTCTTCAAGACTACTAGCAGCTGGGCGGCAGCGGGGCACACCTTTAATTCCAGCAGAGGCAGGTAGATTTCTGAGCTCCAGGCTAGCCTGGTCTACAGAGCAAGTTCCAGGACATCCAGGGCTACATAGAGAAACTCTGTCTTGAAAAACAAACCAAAACAAAAAAACCAAGAGAGAGAGAGAGACAGAGAGGGAGAGGGAAAGGGAGACAGAGAGAGAGAGACAGACAGAGAGACAGAGACAGAGAGAGACAGAGACAGAAGGACAGATAGAGAAAGACACAGACAGAGAGACAGAGAGAGAGAGAGAGACAGACAGACAGACAGAGAGACAGAGACAGAGAGACAGAGAGAAAACTAGCTCCTACCAATGCTGAAGCTCCATACACATCAGACAGCATCCTCGGCCTGAGGAGTGTTTCCTGCTTGGCTACAACCTGCCTACCTGTGTTCCTGCTCCCGTACCTGGTGAATGAATGTCTTGATTAATGACTTCCTTTGTTTTGTAACTAATAAAATCTCCTAACGGCTCCCGCGGTGGATATTATCCTGGGCCATAGCCACTCACATTTGGCTCTAAATAAACTGTCTCACTCCCTCTGAGGGGAGATCTGTGCTCTGTGCCAACACGCCACACCAGTGTGCCGTGCGCTCGTCTCCCAGAGAAGGCTTCTCCATGCCGTTCACAAGCCGCTAGCATCACCAGACAGGAAAGCCGAAGACCGCAGACAGCACACCCTGCGAAAACCATGTGCTTCCTGGGGTTCCTCCGGGTAAGTCAGACCCTTCAAGGAGTACCTGCTTTCTCTCTAGCAGAGACCCAGAAAGAAGAGACAGACCCAGGCCCAAGGCGTGATATTGACAGCTGAGGCCACTGGTCACATCTCTCCTGCAGGCCTTCACACCATCTCTTGACACATTGTTACAGGTGGGGCCAGTGCGTCTTAGCAGGACAGCCACCTGCCAGCCACAGGTGGGATACACAGTGCTTGCTTCAGAGATCCCGGGCTTCTCAGGGGAGCTGACATTTGATCAGACCTTGAAGAAAGAATGGTTTTGTGTTAGCCTTGGCTGTCCTGGACTTGCTTTGGAGACCAAACTGGCGTTGAACTCACAGTGATCCACCTGCCTCTGCCTCCCAAGTGCTGGGATTAGAAGCCTGTGCCACCACTCCCAACTGAATGCATGCTTCTTTTTTTTTTCTTTCTTTTTTTTATTAATTTATTCTTGTTACATCTCAATGGTTATCCCATCCCTTGTATCCTCCCATTCTTCCCTCCCTCCCATTTTCCCCTTACTCCCCTCCCCTATGACTGTGCCTGAGGGGGACTTCCTCTCCCTTTATGTGCTCATAGGGTATCAAGTCTCTTCTTGGTAGCCTGCTATCCTTCCTCTGGGTGCCACCAGGTCTCCCCCTCCAGGGGGCGTGATCAAATATGAGGCACCAGAGTACGTGTGAAAGTCAGACCTCACACTCCACTCAACTGTGGAGAATGTCCTGTCCATTGGTTAGATCTGGGTAGGGGTTTGAAGTTTACAGCCTGTAAATACAACACAGTGGTGCAGTTTGGAAAAGGTGGGTGTGGCTTGGGGACTTTGCAAATATAGAGAGTTCCTGGAAATCAAGCTTTAGATCTAGGCGGAGTGCACACAAGGCTGCTCCTGGGCCTGCAGTAGTGCCAGCCTCCTCAGCCTGTGTGCTGCCTGCCAGCCATCTGCGGAGAGGGAAGTAGTTTTTGAGATGTTTCTAGCCGGGCTTGGTGTCACATACTGTTAATACCAGTATTCGGGAGGCAGAGGTCGGGGCCAGCCTGGTCAACATAGCGAGTGCAGGACAGCTAAGGCTACATAGAGAAACCCTTTCTCAAAAACAAAAAAACCCCAACAAAACAGAGAGAAAGAGAGAGAGAGAGAGAGAGAGAGAGAGAGAGAGAGAGAGAGAGAGAGAGAGAGAGCCAGGCATGGTGGTGCACGCTTTTAATCCCAGCACCCGGGAAGCAGAGACAGGCAGATAGATTTGAGTTTGAGGCCAGCCTGGTCTACAAAGCAAGTCCAGGATAGCCAAGGCTACACAGAGAAACCTTATCTCAAAAAAACCAACCAACCAACCAAACAAACCTAAAAAGAAAGAAAGAAAGAAAGAAAGAAAGAAAGCTACTTCTACTCCATCACAGATGGATATCTTTATAAAATACAAGAAGAATTCTTTCGGGGGGTGAAACCTCCCCAAAGCCTAACGTCCTTATTATAAGGCTTGGTGGACACCAAATCCTCCCCCAACCTGCTCACGAGCTTCCCACTCTCAGGCTTGTCCTCAGCCCCTGGGGTGGACAGGGCTCCCTAATGAGAGCCAGATGCTTGCCACACCTTCCACAGCCTAGGCAGAGCGCCTGCTCTGAGGAGGCAGGTGGCCTGCCCAAGGTTGTACAGATGGTGAGGGGCTGAGCCCCAAAGTTTTGCTGAGCCTCTGGAGACCCTGACCTTGTTTTTCCTCCTCTTCTTCCCACTGGGTGATGTGTGTGTCTGGTGGTGGTGGTGGGGGGGGTGGTGTGTGTGTGAGTGTGTGTTTGTGGTTTGTGTGTGTATGTGTGTGTGTATGCATCTGGTGTATGTTTGTGGTTTGTGTGTGTATGTGTGTGTGTATGCATCTGGTGTATGTTTGTGGTTTGTGTGTGGATGTGTGTGTGTATGCGTCTGGTGTGTGTTTGTGTTTTGTGTGTGGATGTGTGTGTGTATACATCTGGTGTATGTTTGTGGTTTGTGTGTGCATGTGTGTGTGTGTGTATCTGGCGTATGTTTGTGGTTTGTGTATGTGTGTATGTGTGTGTGTATGCATCTGGTGTGTGTTTATGGTTTGTGTGTGTGCATATGTGTGTGTGTGTATGCATCTGGTGTGTGTTTGTGGTTTGTGTGTGTATACATCTGGTGTATGTTTGTGGTTTGTGTGTGCATGTGTGTGTGTGTGTGTGTGTGTATCTGGTATATGTTTGTGGTTTGTGTGTGTGTGTGTGTGTGTGTGTGTGTGTGTGTGTGTTTTGGAGCCAATTTAAGACAATCAGGGAGCTGCTTGCTACATGTCCTCCTGCAAGGGGGTGGCAGAGATGGTAGCCTCTGGTCTCCTGACACCAGCCAGTGCTCAGTGGCCTCCAGGGAGGGCCAGAGAAGGAGGGCAGGAAGAGGCTGGGGACTCATCAGTCCCTGGCAATTACACAGTGCTTTGTCATTCTTAATTAGCTCAGTGGCTCTGCAGCCTGAGATCTCCCAGGGCTGCCCACGCAGGGAGGAGGCAGCTGCAGGGTTCACTGGGGACAGCAGGGGGGGACAGGGGGGGGCTCCTCAGGAGTACCTCTCCTGATTTCACAGACCCTGCCACTCCTCCAGCTGCAGAGAACCCTGGCCTGTAAGATACATTGGAGAACAGAAAAAACAAAAAAGATGTCCTTGACTGGGTCATGGGCTCGCCCAGGCGCTCCTCAGTGGCTCCACAGGACCCTGGGAGTGAGGACATCCAGTCCCCTGTTGGAGACCTGCTCAAGTGTTGGGAGCTGCCCACATGGCATGCTCATGGGCTCGGGAGACTTAAGATGACCAGTATGGCTGTTGACTGGGCACCTGTGTTATGCCGGGCACTGGCTGGACACTCATAGTGCCCGGACCCCAGAAGCCGCAGGAAGGTGGCCCTCAAAGGTGGCCATTAGCCCATTGTACCAACAGGAAAGCTGGGGCCCCAATTTGATTAGGTGGCACATACTTAAATGGAGGATTTGGTTGACTAGCCCAGGCATGTGAAACTCTGAGGTCCAAGAGATGCTGTGCATGTGTGTGGTTGTGTGTGTGTGTGTGTGTGTGTGTGTGTGTGTGTGTGTGTGTGTACAAGCGTGGGTAAGTGTGCATGTGTGCATACATGTGCGTGTGTTAGGGCAAGAACAGTGGTGTAAAGAGCTAAGGTTAGAGTGTTAAAGAGGCCACTTAGATACTGTAGCATAGGTGAGAAAGCCAGGAATGGCTGGAAGTTTCCAGAAAAGGGAGCACTGTGAGCAGGGAGAGGGGGCAAGATGAGCAAGTGAGCAGGCAGGATAAACGTCAGAGCTGCGAAGGGACAGGCTGGACTACGCACTGTCTGTCTCTCCAGTCACTCAGAGCCCCTCAGGGTGGCTGGTCTCCACCCAAACAGGAGAACTCTGGGAGCGGAGGAGGCGAGGCCAGCCTGCTCACTCAGGTCAGGTCAGCAAGGAGAGTGGGTTTAGTGTGAACGCAGACACTGCACCGACTGCTAACACAGACGGGCCACAGTCTGAATCTACCGAGAGCCGTGACTCTTGGGTCCCTATGCCAGCACCGTGAGACGCGAGCTCTGCATCTCTGCTTCCTCTGTCCCTGCCCCCCCCCCTCCCGTGCTGCCCTTCATGAGTTTTCAAAGGCAGAGTGGCCTCTCATACCAAACACTGGAGCTCTTTCAATGACAGTCCCTTCTGGAGAGCCCACCTTCTAATCCTGTCACGTCGTTGTTGGAATTGGGGAAACATAAATGTCCCGCTTATCCCACCAATTTGACACTTTTGAGGAAACCGAGGCCCCACGGTATTTAAACTTTTTTTTTTTTTTTTTTTTTTTTTTTTTGCCAAAGGTCAAGCCTGTGCCGGCTTCTCCCAGGTCAACCTGCTCTAGGCCCAGGTGACAGAGGGACAGCAGGCGGAGAACTGACTCAGGGAAGCAAGAAGATTAAAGTGTTTATTACATTTTACTTGTTCACGTTCCTGAGGGGCGGGCAGCCTGTGCAGGGCACAGTGTGGGTATGGAGGTCAGAGGACAACTTGGAAAAGTCGGTTCTTGTTTTCTCCCACAGGCTCTAGGGATTGGGCCGGACGCTGGCTTCTCGGCCAGGCCCTTGCTTCTGTCTCAGTCACTGCACAGAAAGGCTACTGGCCCCGTCTAGCTTGACACCTGCTCTCTCACCGGGGTCCTGGTGAGAACTCCTGAGGAGAAAAGAAACCATTTGACTAAAACCAGAGCTGCTCATGTCCCCTTCCCATGACATTGATTCTGTTATTATTTTGATATTGCCCATAGCCATTGTAGAAGTGTTTGATCAGATAAGAGAAAAACTAAAACAAAACAAAACAAAACAAAAACAAAAACAAATAGGAGGGTGGAGACTGGGACATGGTGATGCACACTTTTAAAACCCAGCACTCAGGAGGCAGAGGCAGGTGGATCTCTATGAGTTCAAGGGCAGTCTGGTCTACAAAGTAAAGTCCAGGACAGCCACAATACATAGTGAGACCATGTCTCAAAAAATATAGACTAAGCCAGGTGCAGTGGCACACACCTGTAGTCCCAGCACTCAGGAGGCAGAGGCAGGGAGATCTCTGTAAGTTCAAGGCCAGCCTGGTCTACAAAGCAAGCCCAGGACTGACTACACAGAGAAACCCTGTCTCTAAAAACAAAACCAAAACCAAAAATATATCTATATCTGTATCTACACATACCCCACGTAGCTGA
Source organism: Acomys minous (assembly GCF_964271855.1). Taxonomy (NCBI): domain Eukaryota; kingdom Metazoa; phylum Chordata; class Mammalia; order Rodentia; family Muridae; genus Acomys; species Acomys minous. The sequence continues at coordinate 110,410,388 of NC_140487.1, read as the reverse complement.
TAAGATACTTGCTCCAGAGTGCACAAGGCTCCAGGTTCAACACACAGCACCAAATATACCTGCTGTGAGGAGAATGTCCCTGTAAATTCTAGCACTTGGGAGGTGGAGGCAGGAGGATTAAGGCCGTCTTTATTTGGCTAGGTAGTGAAGTCAGCGGGGAGCTCCGTGAGACCCTATCTAAAAACAACAGCAATGAAACCCCACACACAGAGAAGAGGACCTTAAAGTCTTGTCTTGAACATTGAGTGTGATTTCCCTACCTGTCCGTCCCCCCCCCCCCGCCCCCTGTAGTTTTAAGCACCCCAGTCAGTCAGGTGGGAGGCCCAGAGCCTTGACTGCTGGTCCCAGTGTGCTGTGTGACCTTGGTCAAGCTCCTGCTCCACTCTGGGCCTCAGCCTCCTCACCTGTGAAATGAGACTTTGGGCACAGCGACTGCAGAGGGGGCCTCTTGCAGCTCTGACCTTCTGTCGATATTTCTCTTTCTGGGAGAGCGGCAGAAGGGCCCCAGCAGCCTGCCCCTCGGCAGGGGATGCATGCCTGACAGGTCCCAGCAAGCTGCCTCCGGAAGGACACAGGACATGAAGCTGCCCACACAGCTTTCCCAGGCAGGCCTGATCACCAGGCCCATATGCCGGCCAGACACCACCGCTGCTCCTGGGCTCACGGCCCTGGTGACTGTTTTCCCTCCAGGCTCCAAAAAAAATCCCTCTGCTGTTCTAGGACCTAGTTGACCCTGGACAAGGAAGCTGGGGACTCAGCTCTGTCTCTTCCTTACTCACTGCTACAGACTTCTGAGGGGACAGTCAGCCTGGTGTGGTATAAAGCCGGAGCAAGGAGAAAGGAGGAGCTTCGTAGGCAGCTCTCCCTGATGACAACCCTCCAACTCCCCTTGTGCCTTCTGTAGGCAGCTGGGGTCAAAAATGAGTGAGAAAACTGTTATGTCCTTGAGGATGTGACCCAGGGGGAAAAACAGGGCGGCAGCATCACAATGCTCCCAGTTCAAAGCTGTTGGGGCCCCTGGGGAGAAATCTCACCCAGAGGTGGTGGTCTAGGAGGGCATCCCTGGAGGAAGCAGGGTTTTATTTTATTTATTTATTTATCTATTTATTAAAAAAGATTTTCAAGATAGGGTTTCTCTGTGTAGCCTTGGCTGTCCTGGACTTGCTTTGTAGACCAGGCTGTGCTTGAACTCACAGCGATGCACCTGCCTCTGCCTCCTGAGTGCATGGATTAAATGCGTGCACCACCACACCTGGTGGACGCAGGTGGGTTTTTGAGGGTAGGCTTGAACTCCTTTAACTTCAGTCCCTCAGGACAGCCCCATGGGAAACCCTTACTGTCTCTCCTTTACAGATGATACTCAGAGCTGGGCCTGGTGGCGCACGCCTTTATTCCCAGCACTTGGGAGGCAGAGGTAGGCGGATCGCTGTGAGTTAGAGGCCAGCCTGGTCTACAAAGCAAGTCTAGACAGCCAAGGCTCACAGAGAAACCCTGTCTCAAAAAAACAAAACAAACAAACAAACAAACAAACAAAACCAAAACAAACAAACAAAAAAAGTGACACTCAGAGCAGCCAGACCATGCTCACCACAAGGACGACTGGGCTCCTACTGGGACATCTGTCTCAGACTCTTGGGAGTGTCTCCTCGTGTAAAGGAGGCTTTGGTTGGCTGCACTGTCCAGTCCAGCAGAGTTCTGGGAACAGACCGGAGGGTTTTAGGAAGCAGCCAGAGCGCACAGCCTCTCTGTTTCCCAGCCAGGATAGGCCTGCAGGCTTCTGAAACCAGCCAGAGGTCACAGCTGCGCCGAAGCACGGCTTCTGAAAACCAGGTAGTGAGTGCCTGCCTTAGATGCCCTCTGCCCGGGATTCCTTTGGGCACAGCCAGGACCAAGGGTCAGGTTTTTGTGGTTAGAATTCTTTGTTATTTGGCTTTCATTTTTGTTTTGTTTAGTTTTTTTTTTTCTGCAAAGTTTTATTTTGTACCCCAGTGCCTTGGAACTTGCAGGAATCCTCTGAGAGCTGGGATTACAGGTATGAGCCATCGCACCTGGCTGTAGAATTGACTGCTGGCTTCCTGGAGTTGGAACAGGCCTGCTGCCTTGGGAGCAGCCAAGGACTCCTGGAGCAAGGCTTTAGAGCCTCTATTCGGTCAGGCCGGTGGGCTTACTAAAGATAGGATTATGTGTGACAGGTACCATGACTCAGGGAAGGGAAGGACAGCCTGGGGTCACACAGCAAGCCTGAGTCCCAGTCAGGCTGCACTGTCCCTGAGACTATGCGGACGGTGACAGCTGAGAAAGCTGCTAGGGGTGCTTACATACATACTCCGGTTCCTTCCCTGAAAATTTTACAACCTTCATATTCTCAGTCAAAGCCACCCATTGCTTTGGTGAGCTCTTCCCTCGTATTTATTTAAGTTAATTCGTTACTTTTTTTGTTTTTGTTTTTCGAGACAGGGTTTCTCTGTGAAGCCTTGACTGTCCCGGACTCGATTTTGTAGACCAGGCTGGCCTTGAAGTCACACAGTGACCCGCCTGCCTCTGCCTCCCAAGTCCTGGGATTAAAGGCATGCGCCACCTCCGCCCGGCGAATTCGTTACATTTATTTTGTGTGTGTATACATTGGGGAAGGGCGCGTGGGTGCCACTGTTAGCGCCTGGAGGTCAGAGGACAATTTGCAGGAGTTGCTTCTCTTCCACGATGTGGTCTCCGGGATCATAAATCAAGCTTGGCGGTGAGTGCCATCTCCCTCCCATCTACCACTTTGCTTTCTCTTATATTTTGAACAAGACCCTTTTGACGTCTCTAGCCCTCACTCTCCCCATCTGTGAAATGGTCTCCAGGTGCCTTTTAGCCGAGCTGTCTAGAAGGTCATGGGATCCTCTAGGTTGGGGAAGGGAGCCTTAGCGGGTACAGAGCACAGCGGCCGAGCTTTTGCCTGCCGGGGAGGGGCGGGGTCGCGATCTGGGGGGCGTGTCTGCGGGGCGTGGCCTTTCGGGCACCGCCCCCAGACGTCGCTAGGAGGGCGGGGGAGGGGAGGAGCGCGGCGGGCGCGCGCCGCCTGGCCGGGCGGAAAGTTTTCCTGGAGGAGTTTTGGTGGCGGTGGCGGCGGCGACCGGAGCGGGCCATGGACGCGCTCAAGTCAGCGGGGCGCGCTTTAATCCGGAGCCCCAGTCTGGCCAAGCAGAGCTGGGTGGGCGGCCGGCATCGCAGTGAGTGTGTGCGCCCCGGGTTGGGCCTCCGCCGAGATCGGGGCCAAGGTGGACCAGCGGCCTCGTCCTGCCCGGCACGGCCGGGCCCCGGGGGTCATGTCCGGCTAGGTCTGGGGCGGGTCGGCGGGGAGCGGGCGGAACTCGGGGTCCTCAGGTGCGGTGCGGTGAGGACACCTAGAGCCTCTCCACTCGCTCCAGCTCAACTTACGGGGTTTCCCCCTGGACGCTGAGTCCCACAGGTTCCCTGCTCCAAGGGGCGAGCCCTGCCTGGCTGCCACGGGAGGTCTCCGCTTCCTCCCCTCGGGACGCGTCCAGGTGGCAAGACTGGCGTCCAGGCTATTTTCAAAGCCTGTTTCCCTTGTACCGTCTCTTGGGGGCTGCCCAAGTCCCTGGGCACCTAGGCAAAAGGCAGACTCAGACTCGCTGCCACTTCTCCCGGGTGTCTGGAAGGGCAGAAAGCAGCCTCCCCCCAGCCACCTCTCGGGTTACTCTAGGAGCCGGCACCTGGCACCCTCCCCTGAGGCCTGAGAAACCTAGCTCAGGTCCCTCCCTTTTCGGGGCCGTGGTATGGGATCACCTGGGCCTTCTTGACCTGAAGCCAAAGCTCCTGGACTCCGGGGCACACCCTCACCTGCCACCCACCTGGGACCCTCCGCCTCTCCCACTAACAGCGCCCCCTCCCCCCACCTCTCCCCCAGCCTCTTGCCAGCACCTTGCCTTGCCCGGCTCCACCAGGGGAGCCCGAGTTCCTAGTCCCTGGAGCGCCAGCGTGTCTGGGCCTCTGGAGCCCGCCCTGCCCCTCCCCTCTCCCACTGTGGTATTCCAGCTGTGGGCTCCTCCTAGCCCTGCCTGGCATTGAGAATGTGTGCTGGTGCCCGCTGGTGGGGGTGGGGTCAGAGGGCCCATGTCCGGGGCACGTACCAACCTTCCACACTTAACTGACTCCCAAAATAACCTTTCAAAAATTCGTGGGGATGTGACTGGGACTTCTGCGCATGATTGTCTTCCCCCCACCCCAATGGATGAACCCTGGGGTTTTTCTCCTGGGACAGGGGGAAGAAGGGTGGGTCTGGGGAGAGGTCTGAAGGACAGGGAGCCAGGAAGCAGAGCTGCATCTAGGGTAGCAGGGTACATTTTAGGCGGTGAGAAGTTTGCCCTCTCCAGTCAAAGGCGAGTCACCTGTTCTTAATGATTTTGTTTCCCAAGCCTGCAAAATGGGGAAACAGTTCTTGTGTTGCTGACATGCACAGCATGTTTGGGAGGGCTCTTGCCTAACTTGCAGGATGCCCTTGGTACTAAGTTCTTGGCTCCAGCACTGGCACTAAGTTCTTGGCTCCAGCACCGGCAGGTCACAAAACAGGGTGTAGTGGCACAGATCTGTAACCCTGGCACTAGGGAGGGGGAAGCCAGAGGGTCAGAAGTTCAAGATCATGCCGAGACAAAATAGTGAGTTTGAGGCCAGCCTTGGCTAGGCGCTAGTTAGGATGTTGCTCCTGTGTTTTCCAAATAAATTGGTGGTAATTTCTCATTATGTAGCCTAGGCTAGCTTGGAACTTGCTTATTATATACACCAGGCAGGTGGGCTTTGAGCCTCTGCTTGGCCCAGTGCTGGGATTAAAGGTGTACATGACTTTGTCTGGTCCTCCCTGCGGAGCCTGAGCCTTTCCGGGTTTGGCCATCTCTGGGATGGGGCCCCAGCCTGTCTGTACTCTGGGGGGAAGCAGCCATCTCTCCCCCCCCCCCTTCTCTGCGCCTCTAGAAGCTTCTGTCCTCAGAACCAGCACCCCAGAAGCACACCCTATCTTTGGTCAGGCTCATAATCTCCCTTTGCCAGGAAGAGTATTTCTTGCCTGGGAGTGTCAGTGTGTGTTTTGCTTGCCTAGAGATGGCTTCAGTGAACGCAGGCTCCTGCTCTTGTCTCTGGTATCTGTCTTCTGTTCAGTTAGCTCACTGGCTCCTGGGAGGTGACTAAGCTTGGGATCCTTATCTTCAGACCCATTTTAGAGATAACGGGCGGGGCAGGGAAGTCTATGGCTCCAGGCACAGAGCATGTCCTGAGGCAGCTTCTCCAGCCCAGGGGTCTTACCCACATACCTTGGGTTTTCTGGCTACTGGGGGATAGGGTGGGGGGGGGAGGGGGCGCTAGGGGCAAGGCCCACCTCAGTTTGGCTGACTGCCAAACCTGGACCAGTGTGGACACAGGTTAGAGAGGAAGGCCTTGGGTGTGGGCAGTCCTTGCAGGGAGCCTGTTAGATGAGAAAGGAACTTGCTCTCAACCTGGAGGACCTGAGTCAATTTCTGGACCCCCGACTTGGTGGAAGGAGAAGACCGATTCCCAAAGGCTGCCCTGTGACCTCCACTGGCGCACGGTGGCACATGGACCTCCCATCCCCACGTGCTTACTAAGCATTAAAGAAACAAAAAAAGCTCAGAGGCCAAACCAAAGCTGGGGGGATCCTGGTTAGAATCAACCCCTGCTGAGAAAGAGAAGCCTAGATGGGGGGGCTGCAGCTTGCCCGGGGGAGGGGGGTGAGGGGGGGCAGAGCCACTGGCCACTGGCCTTTGGATGACCTGGAAAGAGGACTCTCCTCAATGCCACTTTCTCCACCTCTCTGAGAACCATAAAGATGTTTTGTTGTTTTGTTCCAGACAGGGTTTCTCTGGGTATCCCCTGGCTGTCCTAGAACTCACTTTGTGGACCAGGCTGGCCTCACAGCCTCAGTTCTAGGATCCAAGGGGCTCGTTACCACCTGGCCCCTGGCTGAGATCCCGCCCGCTCCAATACCTTCACCACCCTCACATCCCCCGACCCCCACCCTCACTCCGTGGTATCCTTCTTAAGGGTCCTGGGGTCACTTTGACCTCTCGGATTCCTTTATTGATTGTGCTAGGTTGCCAGAGAGCCCAAAGGGAAAAAAAAATTAGGTGCCCCTTCCAGTAAAGGTAATTTGTGACTCTAGTTGGGGGTCTATTCATATGTACCTATGGACTGTAAACACTGCTGGGCTTGATCCTGGAATCCCAGCACTGGGGAGGCAGAGGCTGGTAGATCTCTTGAGTTCCGGCTCAGCCTGGTCTACAAGCCAGTTGCAGGACAGCCAGGGCCACACAATAGAGAGGCCTTGTCTCCAAAACAAAAACGTCCACCCCTGAGGCAGTGATAGAGGTCTAGTGAGCCTGAGTGTGCGTGCCTCCTGATAGTGTGCGGTGTGACTTTGCCTCTCAGTTCTGGTGGAGGAAGGGACAGAAGAATTGCCACAGATACTTGGTGTGGAACTTGCATAGAGTGCTAGAAATAAGATAAAACCTCAAAGGGGTAGCTTTCTCAGATCGGTAGGGCGGAAGTAGCTGTTGAGATTTCTCTGGACAGCTGAGAAGGGGAAGGGTGGCCTCCGCGGTGGACGGAGGGCCAGCCCCTGGGCCTTAGTTCAGGGATCCTTAGGGTAGAGTCAGCGCCAAGCTGCCTTGCTCCCGGACGGCAGTGGCCACAGGTGTGACCGGAGGATGTTGTAGATGGAGGGACCACAGTCCCCCAGTTTGTGGGACCCCGCAGGACCCTGGGTGCCTCTAGCAGCCAGGCTGCAGGCCGAGGGGCAGATGCTAGTGTCATGTGTCAGCAAGGTCTGCATAGAGGTGATCAGGGCCCTGGGCCCTGGCAGCCACCTGTCTTGAGAAGGTGACCTGGAGAGGGGACAGCTGAGTCCAGGGAGGCTGGGAAAGGTAGGAAGAGCATTTGGCTAGTGGAAGGGCAGGCCTGGGGGATATTGAGCTAGAGGCTCCCCCGCAGTGCAGTTTCTGAGGGAGGGACAGGATGTTTGAGGAGTCAGGTCACGCACTGTTGACGGGGGTGGGGTGGGGTCAGATGCTCTCTTTCGGTGCCATGGCATGTGCCACGCCTGCCTTGCATGGGAAGGGGGCATGGTGGCTGCCGAATGGGCTGTGGGGCTTGAGTCTCGGGGCTGTTGCCTAGGGCCGTTGGTTATATTTCTTGCCTGCGCTGTGACATGTGTGACTTCCCATAAAACTCAGTGAACTGCCAAGTGTGCAATAAAGCCCTTTGTGCTCGGTGGGGGCAGTGACAGTGGCCGGTCCTTTCGGGGCCCCTAGTGTGTGCCGGGCAGGGTTGTGTGCAAGCTCATCTGTTCCTCAGGCTAGCCCCATGAAGTGGGTACTGTTTCCTGCTTCAGAGCAAGGAAACTGAGGCACAGGGAGGTTTAGAGGCTTAAGCTCCCCCCGCTTTTTTCTTCCCCCCCAGTGTATGAGGAAGCACTGGCTGGGGTAATAGTTGTTCACTTTTGGAACCGTCTTCGTGGCTGTAACTTATGAAATTGGCTTAGTCCTTCTTTTTGTTTGTTTGTTTGTTTGTTTTGGAGAGGGGGTTGAGACGAGGTTTCTCTGTGTAGCCCTGGCTGTCCTGGAACTCAGAGATCCACCTGCCTCTGCGTTTTGGGTACTGGGATTAAAGGGCTCGCATCTGCCATAATGCCCGATTCTTAGTCCTTTCTGAAACTTTGTGCCATGAAGGTCCTGAGAGACCCACGGAATTCGTCAAAGGTGGCCATGTTCCTGGCAGGGCAGTGTTTAGGTCCCCTCCTAGGGTATCCCTGCAGCTCCCAGGAGACCCTCACTGGGCCCGGGAACCAGGCTACGGCCCTGGGCAGGGCTCCTCTTCACCATACCTGTGGATTGGCTGCAGCTCTGATGTTTAGACATCACTCAGGCAGGTCTTCCAGGCGATGGGGGGTAGGAGTGGGGCAAGGGCAGGATGCCCATGTAGCCCCAACTCCTCTTGGGGGCCTTAACAAGGAAGGGGCACGTGATGCCAGCTGAAGCCGGACTGGACATGTGGTCTAACTCCCCAGCTAACTCCCACAGCGGGTCATCTATAAAATTACAAAATGAAAATAGCATAGTCATTACCCACCACGGGCTGAAAATAACTTGGACAAGAATAAGGCTTAGGGCGCAGGCCTGTATTTGCCCAGGGGCCTCTGGGGGCTCTGCTTGGGAAGGGGTGCAGCCCTGGCCCCTTGCTGTTTGTGGTGTCTGGTGGTAGGAGACCACACTGGTCTGTCTGTCTCACTGTTCTGTCTTGGGGAAATTGTGGGCGCCAGAGGCCTCAGTGAAGAGCATGTCACGTGCCCAGAAGCACAGGAGAGGAGGCTAGCCTGCAAGGCCAGGCGGGTAGACACAGAGAGGAGCACTCAGGGTGGGGGCCCACGCCAGCACTGCAGCCTGGGGAGCACACTCGAGGCCAGGTGCTCCGAAGAAAGGCAGGTGGAGATAATGCTGCTGTGGGAGGAATCAGTAGAGCCCCTCACCCCAGGCAACAACAGCCATAGCCATGAGAAAGCCTGCAGACACCTTCCCCAGGGCCTGGCTCTCAGCCTCCTGCTTTATCAGGTCTTGTCTCATTTTTTACTCACAGTCTAAACAGCCCTGTGAGCCTTTCTCTATCTCCTATGTCTGACTAAGTCACTCAGGGTTAGGGTAGCCTGTGTAGACCAGGCTGCCCTCGAACTTACCTACTGGGATTTGGGGCATATGCCATCCCACCCTCCCTTTATTTATATTTTAGGTACCCCCCACAACACAGGGTCTCTCTGTGTATGTAGCTTTGGCTGTCTGGGACTTGCTTTGTAGACCAGGCTGGCCTGGAACTCAGAGATCTGCCTGCCTCTGCTTCCCTGAGTGCTGGGATTACAGGTGTGCACCACTGTGCCCAGCTGGTCCTTTTTTAAATTTAAAATAATGTGTATATGTGTGTATGCACATGAGTGCAGGTTCCCACAGAAGGGGATTGGATTCCCCTTGGGCCGGAGTTAGAAGCAGTTGTGAGCTCTGTAACCATACTTAGTCTCCTCTTCCTCCTCCTCTTCCTCCTCCTCCTCCTCCTCCTCCTTCTTCTTCTGTGGTGGCGGCAGCAGCAGCAGAAGCAGCAGCAGCAGCAGAGCTCTTAACTGCTGAGTCATCTCTCAGCCCCCATTTTATTTATTTATCTTTGCCTTTTTTGAGACAGCCTTACGTATGCCAGGCTGGCCTCTTAGCTAGCTGTGCAGCCAAGGATGACCTTAAGCTTCTGATCCTCCCGCCTTGGCTTCCTAAGTACTGGGATTACAGGCGAGTGCCACCGCACCTGCGCTGGGGGCGTGACGCAACACCCTCCAAAGCACTTGCCTCCATTTTATAGATGAGGAAACTGAGGCTCGTGGAGATCCCCTGCAGGGTCAGTCAGGGCAGAGAACTGAGGAGCTTGCTCTTGTCTTAACCGCTGGGGAAGCTGCCTCTGATTAGGCCCCTCCCTGGGAGAGAGGCATAGCTGTGTAGCTCTGGCTGTCTTGGAGCTCACTATGTAGAACAGGGATCCGCCTGCCTCTGCCTCCCGAGTGCTGGGATTAAAGGCCTGCGCTACCACGCCCGGCTGCCTCTGCTTGTTAAGTGCTGGGTTGAAAGGTTTGTTTCTGATACAAGAGCTCAAGGTGTTGTTTAGGCTGGCCTCTAATTTAGAACCCTCTGCGTCTTCTTGAGATTATGTAGGGCACTGCTGTACTGTGCTCAGAAAGAGCGTTTTGGATATTGAGAAAGTAGATGTTGTGCTGTGTGGTGGGAGCCGGTATATGTGTGTGTGTGTGTGTGTGTGTGTGTGTGTGTGTGTGTGTGTGTGTGTGTCTGTGTCTCTGTGTGTGTGTGTGTATGTGTCTGCGTATGCCTGTGTGTATGTGTCTGTGTATGTATCTGTGTGTCTGTGTATGTCTGTGTGTGTGTATGTGTCTGTGTCTGTGCGTGCATGCGTGCGTCTGTCTGTGTGTGCACCTGCACACGCATGTTCATGTGTTTGGAGAGAAGGGAGGAGCTTTCGGACACCCCAGCTGTCACTGTGGGCATCTCTGACTTGCTCTGTGATCTTGCACGGGCCGTATACCTCTCTAGGCTTCTGTTGTATCATCTGTCAAGTAAAGGGTTGGGTCGAGGGTCTGTGAGGCTGGACTTGGTAGCCAGTGCCGAGGGAGGCAGTGTCATAGAAAAAGGTCAGACCAGGGAAGGAGGAATGTAGAAAAAAACGTCAAGCATTTGAGGTCAAGGAGGAGAGAATGTTTTGACAGCAAAGAGATCACCAGTGACCTTGGCAAGCTTTGGCCCTTTGGAATGAAGTGAGCGGAAGTGGCTTTGGACAGGAGCCAGGAACGGCCTGGGCCAGAGGAAATGGGAGAGTGGGATGCAGAGATAGGGGAAAGGATGTTTGCCTGAAGGCAGGAATGGATATTGAGAAACGGCCACTCCTGATCGATTAGTATTGCCTGCCTGAGGCCATAGTTGGGAAGCAGGGAGGCACTGCAGTCTATTCGCAATGTCTGCCAAGGACGCAGGCATTGGGCATGGGATGTGTCTCAGGTTGGAAGTGGTGAGCTGGACATGGTCTGTGAACAAGTAGCAGCCTTGGTTATTAGGAAACACCTAAGAACCTCTCTCTGACCTTTGGCTAAAATGGAGGCCTTGTGGCAAGTTGTGTGGTCCAGGGATCAGGAGCATGAGCAAGCCCAATTCCCCAACTGTAGAACGGGTTGAAAGGCCTGCAAGGCCACTATGCCTGCATCGTTGTTTGACATGGTGGCCCTGCGTGTGAGCCTTGGTTTCTTCTGGGGGGAGGGGAGGTTGTTCTGGGGTTCTCATTGCCTGACACAGGACTGGGGACCTAACGGATTGGGCGTCATGTTGGGCTTTAGGGTCCTCTGAGTTGGGGCTCAGCCTCGTGTTGGCAGTGAGGCCCAGAGGGCAGTGTGTCAAACAAAGCTGCCTACACTCAAAACATTGAGTGCCAGCTGCATGTCAGGTTCTAGGTGACCCATCAGCTAAGTCCCTGCTCACCTGGGTCTGAGGGCTGGGGTAATACTTGCACGTCCCCCTCCCTACCCCTACCCATGAACAGACAGGGTCAGTGAGGGACAGTGTCTTTGCTCAATACAGATCTTGAGCCATGAGCCATGTGAATAAAATGACAGAGCCAGCCGGGCGTGGTGGCATAAGCCTTTAATCCCAGCACTCGGGAGGTAGAGGCAGGTGGATCGCTGTAAGTTCGAGGCCAGCCTGGTCTACAAACTGAATCCAAGACAACCAAGGCTATACAGTGAAACCCTGTCTCGAAAAAACAAAACAAAACAAACAAACAAACAAAAAAGAAACGACAGAGCCCCTGGGCCCCAAGGCTCTGGGACATGGCCAAGGAGGACAGTGGGGATCCAGAGGGTGCAGAAACATGGTAGTGCCTCCTGATCCCAGATTCCACCTGCTCTGACAGCACAGGAGTATCCGAGGCTTGTATCATAGCTGGTGGGGAAGGCAAAGGGCTTCTGTGTGGAATGGGCACGGTCACATGAGTACCTGTGGGTACAGCATCTGTGTGGTGGCAGGAGGGGCCCTCCTGTGCGCCCATGCCCAGTGACCTTGCTCTCTCAAGTAAGCTGGGCGCTCTTCTCCACTTGTGATGGATACACTTAGCCTCAGCTCCAAGGAGGAACTGGGGGTGGCCAAACCTTCCCTTAGGGTCTGCACTTCCCCCTTGGCCTCAGCACTCCTTCCTGCATGTGTGACCCTTGCCAGCTCTCCCCTGCCGTCCCCTCCCCAGGCTCACCCCTCCTTCTTGGTGACATCATTAAACTCTAGTTCTAGTCCCTCTCCTTGGGCCACTGTATCTTCGTTGGTGTCCACCCCCAGACCGCCCATCTCCAAAGCAAGTGTGGGCTAGAATGACCAGCCAGTGGCTAACTAAGCATATTTACCATGGTGGCTGTTGGCCCATGACTTCAGCCCCCCAGCCTCAGTTTCCTCGTCAGTAATACATGATCATCCTCTTCTCAGAGAATCAGGCTGAGGACTCAATGAGGAAGTGGGACCATTCGCCCTCAGCATTGACATAGTTTGGGCACATGAGGTAGCATAGGTTGACTGACGCTGACTTGGTTCGGTTTGCTGGTCTTTGGAGTGTCTGTCTGCTGTGTGTGTGGCAGGTTGTGGGTGCGCTTAACGGTGAATGGGGACAGTGTATGTCCAGGTGCTCCGGTGTTGGGTAGCTGGGAGATAACAGTTAAAGTGAGGATGGGGGCACCTTGGGCACTGGGGAGGTGGTGAGAACCAACTGAGGCCCTGCCTGTCCTGTGCTAGAGTTGCCAGAGAACTGGACGGACACCCGGGAGACGCTGCTGGAGGGCATGGTTTTCAGCCTCAAGTACCTTGGTATGACGCTGGTCGAGCGGCCCAAGGGCGAGGAGCTGTCTGCAGCTGCTGTCAAGAGGATCGTGGCCACAGTGAGTGTCCTGACAGGAGGACGGGAGCCCAGCTAGCTGCGTCCGCCTTAGCTGCCCTTGTCCCTAGGTGGGGTCTGTGTGACATGAGCTTGGGCCTGGCCCACCGTGCGTCTCCTGTGTCCAGCTCAGGGGTATTTGTGGAGATGCCTTTATGTTTACAGGGAAGGGCCAGTCGGCATCCTCCCTTCAGGCCATCGTGGCCTTGGCTGCTTCCAGTTTGGAGTCCCCACATTAGGCTGCTGTGACTCACTAGCTCCAAAGAGGGAAGGAAGTTCTTCCTCATTTACCGTGTTCCCACTGTCCACCCCAAGTGACTTCTCCCTGCCTCTGAGTGGGTGTGGGCCTTTTTTTTTATTATTTAAATTAAAATTAAAATTTTTTTTTCCAAGACAAGGTTTCTCTGTGTAGCCTTGGGTATCCTGGACTTATTTTATAGACCAGGCTGGCCTCGAACTCACAGTGATCCACCTGCCTCTGCTCGAGTGCTGGGGTTACAGGCTTGTGCCACCTCGCCTGGCTGAGTGTGGGCCCTTGAAGGCAACTCCCTGGAGTGGCTTTGACCTGTGGCTCAGGCCCTGGCATGTGAGTGGAGCTGGGTCCCCAGGTCACTGCTGGGTAGTGGCAGCACTTCAACCATCTGTCTAGTGTCCCTCCCTGCTACAGGTCCTTGGGCCTGTCTGACTCTTCCCCTGGGAGTCCCCATCTTCCTGGACAGGGGGGTGTTGATTCCCCGCCCCTCCCCCTCGTGAGGGCCAGTGCTCACTAGGGCATGAGGGGCTAGTGGGTGGTGGTTGTCCCTTTGTGTCTCAGGAGGGCTGTCCTGGTTTCCTTTCTGTTACTGTGCTAAAATACTGACCAACAATGAGTTGGGTAGAAAAAGGTTTGTCTGTCTTAAACTTACATCACAGCCCGTCACTGAGGGAAGTCAGGGCAGGAACTCAGGCAGGAACTTAAAGCTGGGACCATGGAGGAATGAAGCTCACCGGCTTGCTCCTCGTGGCTTGCTCAGCCTGCCTTCTTAGACAATCTAAGACCACCTACCCAGCGGCAGGACCGCCTACCCAGCGGCAGGACCACCGCAGGGGACTGGGCCCTCCCACATGGATCACCAGTCCAGGAAATACCCCAGGGACTTGCCTCTACAGGCCGAGCTGATAGAGGCGTTTTCTTAATTGAGGTTCTCTCTTCCCAGCTGATCCTAGCTTGTGTCGGGCTTACAAAAACTAGCCAGCACAAGGGTGCTGGCTGCGTGTCCTCCTCATGACACCTGCCTGTTGTCTGTGCTAAGGGACCGTAGAGCACTGAGATACAGCCCACAGGCAGGCTTCTCTGACCCCTGTGTGCCCCTAGGCCAAGGCCAGCGGGAAGAAACTGCAGAAGGTAACACTCAAGGTGTCGCCTCGGGGGATCATTCTGACGGACAGCCTCACTAGCCAGCTCATTGAGAATGTGTCCATTTACAGGTACGCCTGGCAGGGAGTGGCTCTGTACTTGAGGGGATGACGAGAGTGTCCTCTCTAAATCTCTCTACAGCTCTACAGCTTTCTTTCTGGGGTGTGGGGAACCTGAATTTCCCTCATCTGTAAAATGGGCTGGGGCAGGTCCTGCCTCCCTGCCCTGTTAATGTAGTGCCAACGAGCACCCCACAGCTCACAGGCAGGCTGGGGTAGTCCGCACGGCTGTTCAGTCAGGCTGGGAGCACACAGCTGTGGAGCATGCCTCTTCTTTCTGCCGTGAACACAGTGCTCAGCCCTCCGTGTCTGGCTCAGTGTCCCAGACAGGCCTGAGGCAGGATCTGGAGCAGCGGTCCCTCCGAGAGGTCTCTCGGGAGGTAGGGCCCAGCCCCAGGAGCCTCAGGCTACCCCACTGCTTTCTCAGCTGGTCAGGTATGGGAGTACAAAACTGGGGAGAGGCAGCCCAAGTCCATGTGGCCATAGAGAAGTTTAAGGTCCAGAGAGGGAGTGGCCCTGGACTTCACCACGAGGTAGGGGCTGAGGTGGGTTAGGACACCAACTGGAGGTCCCAGGCTGGGGTGGGGTGGGCACAGGGGTGCTGGAAGGAATGCTTCCAGGGCTCCAGGCAGCTGCCTTTATCACACCGCCCAGGTCCTACCTGCTTTCCCTTAGCCAACACTTCTAAGTGCCGGTTTAGCCGTGTGCTCAGGGCATGTCTGGTCTGGAAAGGAATGGAAGGAAGGACGTAGGAGACAGTGTTCCCCAGTAAGGAAAAGGAGGAGGGCGTGTCAGGGAAAACCTGGGAAGACCTCCCAGAGGTGGTGGCTCCTTGCAGGATCTGGCTGATGGTGTTCTGGAAGCAAGGGGTGGTTAGCAGGAGGCCAGATGCCTAGGATGGAAAAAGCATTTAGGGACCTGGTACCCACTTCCTCCCTCCTGGGAGTGACCAGTGGTATTGAAGTGGTGTAGTAAAAGCCAGGGCTGTGTTGGTGATTGGCGAATCTGCTGAGCCGCCCCACCCCTGAGCCACCGGCCCCTCCCCAGACACCATTCTCAGGATAAATAGAAGTAGCGAACTCGAGACAGGAGATGAGTGCTCAGAGAGCTGAGGCTGTGGGTAGAGGTTTGAAAGGTCACTGTTTGCTGCAGATGCTATGTCTCCCCTGCACCCACTGGGGCTCCTGGGTGGCCCAGCCTCAGCCTTAGCTCCACCTCTGGCCACAGTTCCAGGAAGACCTTGTCGCGGTCCTAGTCTCCTGGGAGAGGGTCCTGACTATTATCTGGTGTCTGGTTGGTGTAGAGCAGTAGTTCTCAGCCTGTGGGTCAAGACCTCTTGGGTTGAACGGCCCTTTCACAGGGGCTGCCTAAGATGATCAGAAAACACAGATGTTGACACTAAGATTCATGAAAGTAGCAAAATTACAGTTATGAAGTAGCAATGAAAATTTATGGTTGGGGTCACCACAACATGAGGAACTGTATTAAAGGGGTCTCAGCATCAGGAAGGGAGACCCCACTGCTGTAGAGTGTGAAGGGGCAGTGGCAAGGAAGGCAGTGTGTTGCTTCTCCTTCCAGCCAGTGACACGGTGACACAGTTCACATCCTGGCCCTATAGGCAGCCTTGTACCCCAACCTCGGGCTCTGAGGATCTCTCAGACGTTAAAGATGAAAGACCCTTGGTACACTGGCTGGCTGGTATGTAGTTAGTTTTAGATGTTCCTGTGAGGGGTGTGGCCCTGCCTGGCCTGAGTCTCTCCCTATAGATGTCTCAGAATGCCAAGGCCAGACCTGCAGAGGCAGACTCTCTGGGACCCAGGACAGGCACATCCAGATGTGGTCAAGTGCCATGCACATCCAAATATGATGGGACGCCATTCTTCTCGCCTGCTTTTCAGGATCTCCTACTGCACGGCAGATAAGGCGCATGACAAAGTGTTTGCATACATCGCCCAGAGCCAGCACAGCGAGAGCCTGGAGTGCCACGCCTTCCTCTGCACCAAGCGGAAAGTGGTCAGTTGTGTGTCTGGGTGGGTGGGTGGGTGGGTGGGGTGGATGCCAGGCCCAGGGGGGTACAGTAACAGGGACTCCCCAGGAATCTCAAGTGGGTGAGAGAGTACTGAGGGCACTGCAAGGGCTAGCGTCAGCCCGTGACTGGCTGTGGGCAGTAACTAGCGCATGCGCCCTGGAAGCGCCTGGGCATATTCCTCTCAGTTGTGCAGTTGGCTGGGTTGAGGCTGTGACGTTCCTGTCTTTAGTATAGTCTGGGAGAACAGGCCTTGTAGGGATTAGTTCTTGGAGAGGGGAGACTGGAGGGACCCAGTGGGAGGTAAATGTGAGAATCCCCTGGACTAGGTTTCCTGGGGGCCAGACTTGGGAGGCAGAGGGCCCCTTGGAAACCCCTCTGTGGGCATTTTGGAGCTAGGCTTCCAAGTGTTTTCCCCATTTAGTTTCCAAGACAGAGTGTCGTAAGGTGTAATGGTGAGGGTCTCTAGCCTTTCTTGAAGCCTTTTAATTACAGCAGAACACACCCCAGAAGCCGCTGTCTCGCTCAGGTTAGCGCAGCCAGCCAGGTGCAAAGCTGAGAGGCTGAGAGCTTCCTGTCCGCGCGCCCCTTGCTTGCTTGGCCACATCTGGTAGGGCTGAGGGATGGGGACACCTTGGTGGTCTCCAGCCTGTGCTGTGACAGGGGAGGAAGCAGAGCTGTCTGATGTTGTTGTTGACAGTTTGGTTTCTGGGGCCTTTGAGGGTTGAGTGTGAGCCGGCCTCTGACGTCAGCCGGCTCAGCTTTCCATCCACCAACAGCACTGAGCCAGATCCCCAGACCCATGCTTCTCAGAGGACACACTGGGAACCCCCACAGTCTCTGGGGCCCAGGTTTCTAATATCAGATGCGTTTCCAAGGGCTGAGGGAGCAAATGACAGCAAACGTAGTGAACTCAAAACAGCACAGCATCATCCTCGGTCCGGGGAAGAGGCAGGCTGTAATCGGGCCAGCTTGCATTTCTTTTGCAGCCCTGGAGAGAGCCTCGTGAACCCAGCCTCCATTTTCAGAGGGAACTGTGTGCCATCTTCCCATACCAACTCCGTCTTAGTTAAGACTGTGAAGAGACACCATGGCCCAGGCAACCCTTATGAAAGGAAGCGTTGAACTGGGACCTTGCTTATAGTTCAGCCATGAGTCGGGGAGGGAGCAGGCATCGTGCAGGCAGGCCAGGGCAGTAGCTGAGAGCTATACCCTGCTCCACAGACGGAGAGCAACATTGGGCCCACCCCTGTGACACACTTCCTCCAACAAAGCCACACCTCCTAGTCCTTCTCGAATAGTGCCACTCCCTGATGACTAAGCATTCAAATATATGGGCCTATCGGGCCATTCTTATTCACACAGCCCCAGTGTCCACTCTCACACTGCTGTTTCTCTGACTGTCCCTCTCACGTCCCTGTGGTGATAATAGCCACTAGATAATCCAGGTCTACCTCCCCAACTCAACACCCTTAACCTCTTCCCACTTGTGAGGCTCTGTTGCTGTGTGAAAGAGACTTGGAAGAGTGGTAACAGCTGGTGTGCTGTGTGACCACGGGTGAGCCCTGCCCTTCTCTGGTGTGCTGTGTGGCCACGGGTGAGCCCTGCCCTTCTCTGGTGTGCTGTGTGGCCACGGGTGAGCCCTGCCCTTCTCTGGTGTGCTGTGTGGCCACGGGTGAGCCCTGCCCTTCTCTGGTCTGCCTACCTGTCAACAGAATGAGGAGGTTTCCCCAGTGACCCCTAGAGTCATTCCAAAGGCCCCATTTCTTTCTTTCTTTTTTAATTTATTTTTATTTCATATGAATTGATTTGTTTCCTGCATGTGTGTCTGTGTGAGGGTGTCCGATTCTCTGGAACTGGAGTTACAGACAGGTGTGAGTTGTCATGTGGGTGCTGGGAATTGAACCCGGGTCCTCTAGAAGAGCAGTGCTCTTCACCGCCAGGACTTCTCTCCAGCCCCCCCCCCCCCTTTTTTTTTTTGGTTTTTCGAGACAGGGTCTCTCTGTGTTAGCCTTGGCTGTCCTGGACTCAATTTGTAGACCAGGCTGGCCTCGAACTCACAGCGATCAGCCTGCCTCTGCCTCCTGGGTGCTGGGATTAAAGGCGTGCGCCACCACGCCCAGCCTTAAGCCCCTCCCCCCCATTTCTTTTGCATGTCTTGTCTCCTTGCAGACTCCATGTTGCCAATCACCCACCTGGGGTCCTACAGGGCCCTGAGCTGTGGTGGCTTCTCTCATGACAGCCTGGTTCCCACAGATGGCCGAGACTTCAGTATGAATGAGGCCACAATGACTTAAAAATACAAACTGTGTCCCCATTGTTTGCTTCTTCCTCCCCACTGACGGCACAGGCAGGGCTGCTGGCCCGAGATCATTGCTGAATTGTGGCACTGGTGGGAGGGGCATTAAGCACTTCTCTTCCAGGCTTGGGTTCTGGGAGTGAGGCAGGATGAAGCCAGCTACCTCACGGCTGCACCAGCGGAGGTGCGTGGGTTGAGGCCAGGGCTCTTGTGGGACGCTCAGCTGTTTGTTTCTCTGTATGGCCCTGGCTGTGGTCTGTCTGCCACCTACCTCTTCACCTTTTGTCACCCACTCGAGGGTGGTATAGGTTCCTCCCAGCGCTCCAAGGCCATAGCTCCAAGGGCCAACAGTGTGGGTGACCTTCAGGCCTAGGATTCCCTGATTATCTGAGGGAGAAGCAGGGGTGAGTTGGGGCCTTGGCTCGCCCCCACTTGCTGGCAGCTTGTCTCCAGTTTGTGGACAAGGCTCTGCAGTGCACTCTGGGGATCCGCAGGGTCTGTGGGGGGAAGAGCCGGCTTTGACACGGAGTCTAGGGCTCGGCTCTGGGTGCGGGTGTTTGGACCTGGAGCTTAGGGAGGGTGCCTGGAGACTGGAGCCTTAGAGGAGTGAGCAGGAAGGAGTATGCCGGGCTGGGGGGAGGGGAGGAGGCAGCGCAGCTAGGTAGGGAGGCACAGCTCCATGTGGTGTGCCAGGCTGAGCACTCAGCATCAAAGAGCCAGGCGGGGTGAGCCTGCAATAGCCAGGGTGCAACGTGGCCCTCGCTTGGAGAAAGGGCTCCCTCCTGGGGTCCCTGATGGTGCAGCCCAAGGACTCCCTTTCCTGGTCTTGTTTTGGCCTGACCAAAAAGTTGTTGCAAGGAAGTGGTTCCGGAACATACGCTCAAGTGAGGGGCCTCAGCTCAACCACCACATCTCTATTCTCAGAAGGGAGGTGGAGTTTAGGCTCCCCGTGTGGGCATAGGCCTGGACACCCCAGTGCTGTCTGGCAGAGGGGACAGGGCCATTTCCTCCACGTGGACCTTGGTGTTCTGGAGTAATCTGTGCAAAGGTTAACGTGGGACCCAGGGAAGCCCTGGCAAGGCTGATAGTGAGCACAGGGCCTGCTTTGGGCTGCACACCTGGCCCTCCTTGACTCTGCCTAGGGGGAACAAGGTAGGGACGTGGACAGCTGGAGCAAGTAGAAGCTTCTGGATAATAAGATAGGCCCATAGCAGGTGTCCCAGGAGGGCTGTGCAGTGGCCTGGGGATTGCAGGTCTTTCCACTGACTGTTCCTGTGAGTCTTACTGCTGGGGGGGGGGTGGTCCCCAGGGAAACAGGTCACCCCCAGGCCTTGCCAGCCCAGCCCTGCAGCTACCTGCACACATTGCTTCACATCTCAGCTCGGGTTACACGTTTACTATGACTTACTGTACAGGACGTCAGGGCAGAGGGCCAGGAACGTGTGCAAACGGACCAGATTAATCCAGACAGTACAAACTCCAGTCCCCAGGTTCCTGCAGGCAGGCATCATGGTGTTTCCGCAGCCTTGCCACATGGGTGACCAGCCCTTGCTGCGGAGCATAGAGCTCTGACTTGGCCTGGTAATTAGCCCATATTTTTAGTTCACGGGCAATTCTCAGTGGTAACTGAGTCTATTAAACTTGATTCAGACGTGACAGCTTAAATTGTAAACAGCTGTGAAGAGCTTCATACTTAATTACCATATTTAAGTTTTACCATAAAGCATCGGTACTTCCATCAAAAATGTAAATGACGGAGACATTCAAATGAGATTTTATACTTCGTGACGTTTAATTGGCGCAGATCAGTCAGTTTGGAGATTTGGAAAGAAAAAAAAAATTTTTTTAAGGAGTTTTGAAGGCGGTGGCCACAAATTTTATTTCTGTCTGGTGGAAGCTGCTGAAGCCTGAACTGGTTCTGCAGTTGAAAGAGTGTGGTCCCCTTCTGGGGCTCGCACTCCTAGCGCTGGGCTGTCACCCCAGAATGGGGCTTACAGGAGGCTGTAGCAGGTCAGTGCCACAGTCGCGACCTCAGCCGCCATCACTGCCACCCTGGCTCAGTCTGAGCTGTGTCACCCAGGAACCAGTCACATTGGGATGTTCCAGAGGGACATAGGTGGGTCTGTGGAGCCCTGTGCTGGTGACAGCAGAGAGGGGTGGTGCCTTGTGAGTGGGATTTGAAGTGGAAGGCTGGTCACAGCACTTCCATGGTTTTTTTTTCCCCCGACGACCAGGCCGACATCTTGATTCTGCCACCTTCTACTTTGCTGGGGGGTCTCAGTTGTCAGCGGCCGGTCCCCAGTGCCCTGTAACCCTGAACAGTGTGGCCTCTACCTCTCATGGTTAGGCTCTTTCTTCTTCTTTTTATTATTATGTATACATAAAAATAAAAAGTAAAAATTATTATGTATACATAATAATACCGATAACACCAGAAGAGGGCACCAGATCTCATTACAGATGGTTGTGAGCCACCATGTAGCTGCTGAGACTTGAACTCAGGACCTTTGGGAGAACACACAGTGCTCTTAACATCTGAGCGGTCTCTCCAGCCCTTTTGCTCCTGGCTTCTGCTGGCTAGTTCAAGGGCTCTGTGAGTGTTGGGAATTGTCAGATAACCCAGGAGGGCTTTCCAGAAGAAGTAGCCATCACAGTTGGTTTTGGTTTGCCTGAAGGGAAGGAAAAAGTGGAGGTGAACAGCCATTGTTGGAGGAACTGGGCGGGAGTGCTGCACTGGGCCCTAATTGCCTTTCCAGGGTGTGGCTTCATTGTGCCCTAGGCTACTGTAGGAAGTAGTGGGCTAGGCCCCTGCCTCCTCCCCTAAGCCTTCCTGAGCCTGGGGTGGGGTGGGAACCCCCAGCCCTCCAGTTCATACTTGCTTTTGCTGGTTGACATTGCACCCATCCACACCCCCATTTCCTGTTTTTCAGGCACAAGCCGTCACCCTCACTGTAGCCCAGGCCTTCAAAGTTGCCTTTGAGTTTTGGCAGGTGTCCAAGGAAGGTGAGTCTTTCTCCCGGGCATTGTGAGTGATGTGAGCAGGGACAGACACAGGCCAGGAGTTAGACCTGCGGTGACCCTCGTCCCCCTCCTAGACTTGTGGATTTTAATAGGCCCTGTGACTCTAAGCCTCAGTTTCCCCCATCTGGACAGAGGCTATCTTTCCCCTTCTTCAGAGTGTCTGGGCTTAAGTAAAACCTGGAAGGTGTCCCTCCTCCTGGGTGGTGACCTCATACAGCCTGTGAGCACGCTCAGTCTACCTTCTCCCCGGCGGTTAATGGAGACAGTGTCTCTTGTGAGGCCTCAGGGTGTGGTGCCTTGATCCCACAGAGAAAGAGAAAAGGGAAAAAGCCAACCAAGAAGGAGGAGACGTCCCAGGGACCCGACGGGACAGCACCCCATCACTGAAAAGCTGTGAGTCTTGGGCCTGCCCTCCTGAGTGCCCTGTGCCCCCTCCTCCAAGACAAGGTCTCTCTGTTTCACAGAGCCCTGGCTGTCCAGGACTCAATTTGTAGGCCAGACTGGCCTCGAACTCACAGAGACCTGTCTGCCTCTGCCTCTGCCTCCCAAGTGCTGAGTCTATAGGTGTGCACCGCCACCACCTGGCCCCTCCTGAGCTCTTGCTGCTTCCTTTTGTTCTGTTAAATCAGCAACACATATGCCTTGTGGGTAGCTAGGAGGGTTGCTGTTCTGATGCACTTATCTAGGCGAGTCCCTGGGTACATGCGTAAGTGTGAATGCACTCCTGTCTGCCTCAGCCTGGGAGACATCCTGCCCTAGCCTACTTGGTGTGCTTCTCTCCTGTGGGCAACTGTCTTGTAGTTCCAGGTGGGGAGGGTCAGACTGGGGTCCGAGTCTGAGAGCTAGTCAGGACTGGTATAGTGCAAGGGTACAGGATATGTGTGCATCCTTTTCTGCTGATGTCCCCAACTGACCCCTCACAGTGGTTGTCACTGGGAACCTGCTGGATTTGGAAGAGGGAGCTAAGGCCCCACTGTCCACGGTCAGTGCTAACACCAACAATGTGGACGAGACGCCGCGGCCTCAAGTCTTGGGCAACAGTGTCGTCTGGGTGAGTAGCGCCATGGCCTGGGCATGGGTTTGGGATCCAGTGAGCTTTAGCCAGGTCTCTGAACAAGCCTGGAGTGGTTCCCACATCCGGGCCCTGACTCCATACATGGGCCTCTGGAAGGCTCAGAACAGGCCCAGCAGCACCCAGCCCGTGGGTGAAGTGGCCGAACAGTGACTCCTCTGAACTCATGGTTGTGTCCCCGCCAGGCCTGGTTCCCAGCACAGCTGTCTCCTCATAGTGCTCAGCTCTGAATCGGAGTGGCTGTGGCGCTTCCCGCTCTGACCAGCAAAGGCTTCCCTTGTTCTAGGCATGGCAGGTTGGTGCCTGGCACCCTTCCCTCTCAGGACTCACGGCCAGCGCCTGACCTCTGTGTCAGCCTTTTTACTCCCTCAGTGAGCACACTGACCTTCCACAGCATCTCCCAGAGGAACCTGAGTGGCCTTTAATTTCAGTTTTCATTTGAGTGGTTGGTTTCAGAGTGCAGCATTCTAGTGCCTCATAGATACTGCAGAATTTTTTTATTTTTTTAATTTATTTTTGTTTTTATTTTTATTTTTTCATTCTTCGAGACACGGTCTCTCTGTGTAGCCTTGGCTGTCCTGGACTAACATCGTAGTCCAGGCTGGCCTTGAACTCACAGCGATCCGTCTGCCTCTGCCTCCCGAGTGCTGGGAGACACTGCAGATGTTAACGTCCTCGTCAGCACATGAGACTGAGTGAGAGAACCCCGCTCCAGCAGCTGCAGATTCACCCACCTGATTCCATTTGGTCCTGGGTGGCTTTCTGGGCCAAGCCCCACTGCAGACTGACACCCTGTGCTTGTCATGGCTCCTGCCTTTCCTTTCCTCTTTTGTTCTTCTCTGCCTGCCTTCTTTCCTTCTCCTTCCCTCCTGGTTTGTTTGCTTTTGAGACAGGGTCTCTCTACATGGCCCTGGCATTTCTGGAACTCTGGGCCTCTGGCTCAGAAATCCACCTGCCTCTGCCTGCCCAGCTCTGGGATGAAAAGCGTGTACCAACATCACCCAGGCGCCAATTTTGGTTCCATGATGGGCACGAGGCCTGCCCATGCTAGTTCCTGAAGGCACCTCTTCCCAACACACATACAGGTCCTGGGTCCCTGTGGCTCCCTTGGGGAGAGCACAGCCCACCCAGAGGTCTGACTTCTTGCTTTGTTTCTCAGGAGCTGGACGATGGCCTGGATGAAGCATTTTCAAGGTAATGCTCCCAGGGACGCTTGTGCTGGGCATGTAGGCTCAGCTGGGCAGAGAACCTGAGCACGCTAGCCTTCTGCTCAGTTCTTGGACTCCTCTAGGGACAGGGAGAGCTTACGACTTAGGAACGAAGATGTTACGGGGTGTCTGCTGTGTGGGAACGTGCCATGAAGGCTACAGGAGAGGATGGGCCACTCTGGTTACTCATCCTGGGCCTGCAGGCCTCCCTTTGGATGTGAGCTCCTTCAGAGGCCTCCTGCCTCAGGACCTTGCTTAGGGTCAGCGCCTTCGCCCTCCTGCCCCCCCTCCTCCCCGCCGCCTCTCGCTGCAGCTAGGAGCTGAGCAGCAGGTGAGGCCCTTCCGGAGGACGCAGGGCCCTTTCTCCCACCCTCTCAGGCCTCCCTGGCTGATTCTCTACAGATTTAAAAAAACAGCTTCATCTGCTTTTCTAGAATGTTCAGTTGTCACAGGTCCTTATCAGTTTCAAAAGGCAAATCATTGTGTGTTATAATCCCTTGGCCCAGCCTGGCACCACATCTGGCGATCCTGCATGACCATCGATTGTAACTGTCAGCTCACAGCCTCTGCCCTGGGCACTCTGCATTTGCTCGGCGCTGTCAGAGGCCTCTCTCCAGGCGTTCCTGTACCTCATGAACATGTACCTCATGAGGACAGAGCTACCTTGCACTGACCTCTTCAGGTTCTTGTGGACAGTAAGCTTGTCTCCTGTGTGACTGGTGGAAAGCAGTCTAGTTAGGTCAAGCCTTCTCATGGCTGAACACTTCCTGTCTACAATTGGCTCTCTAGATCCCCTGGCCTCTGTTGGAGTAGGCTATCATGTCTGCCCCAGGGCTCTGACCCTCATGGTCATCCTGTTGTCAGGAGCTCTACCTCCCCTGCTATTTGTTGTTGTTTGGTTTTTGTTGTTGTTGTTGTGGGTTTTTTTTGTTTTTGTTTTTGTTTTTTGAGACAAGGTTTCTCTGTGTAGCCTTAGCTGTCCTGGAATCGTTTTGTAGATCAGCCTGGCCTCAAACTCACAGTGATCCTGCCTCCCAAGTGCTGGGATTAAAGGCGTGCACCGCCATGCCCGGCCTTCCCCTGCTAATTTTGAGTCACATCCCTTCTGGCCAGGCTATCCCTGTTCCTTAGCCCCCGTCAGTTCCTCACCTGCTACTTGGCTTACACAGCATTGCCTTTGCCTTTCAGGCTGGCACAGTCACGGACAAACCCTCAAGTTCTGGACACTGGACTATCAGCCCAGGACATCCATTATGCGCAGTGCTTATCGCCCACTGACTGGGAGAAACCCGACAGCAGTGGCATCGATCAAGATGACCTCTTCAACTTCTGAGGGCCTGGGGCCGGCGGGACACAACTGGCCTCGACATGTGATGAACCAAAAGCCACCTGCAGCGGGGCAGCCAGCTCCAGGAGCCGCCAGACGCCTTATGCCAGCGGCTGCAATCCTGCAGATGAAAGCTGCACAGGCAGGCAGGGAAAGAGGGCTGCCTGGGGTAGCCAGTTAGCCACTCCAGGTCGGCATGAGGCGCTCATGGTGTGTGCGGGGAGGGGCCTGGCCTCCTGGCCTCTCTCCGGGAGCCAGTGCCTCCTCCCGCTGTGAGTGTCAGGACAATGACCAAAGCATTCCTTGTTCCTTTTCTCTAGGGCATCTTCACTCCTCAGGCAGTGAGAGCCTGTCATTCTTTGTGCACTGGAGGGATGTGGCCTTCAGGGAAGCTGGGGTCCTCAAGCTCGGCTCCCTCAGGGCCTGGTAGCAGAGGCTCTCAGGCAGCCCTGACCAAAGACACATGGAACTCTGCACTTTAATGCTCACAAAATGGACATGGTTCGAGGTCCTTGATGGTGCTGTGGGAGTCCAGCTTGCCCCCTGTCCTCCCTCCACAAGAGGACCCCAGTCCCCGAGGTGGTCTGTGTAGGGCTAGGACCTAGTGTGCCAGCTGCCTATGACTCCCAGAGTCCTGCAACTCTGGGGATTACCTCTATGTGGCTCTCAAGAACCCCGCCCTCCCTCCCCCAACAGACAAAGCTGGGCCTGCTCTTCTGTTTTGTCTGTGTGTCCTTGTGTGTGCCCCATCTTTTGCCTCCCCATAATTCCTGGGGTGATACCAAAGGCTAGCACTAGGTTGTGGCAGAATATTCTGCATCCATTTTACAGATAAAGAAACTGAGGTGGCGTGCGTTTGGTGGGGGGTGGAGTTGAGAATAGAACCCAGATCTGATACCAAAGCTGCTGTCTGTGCCGCTGCCACCTCACAGCCCACGCCTCTTTCTCCCTAGCTTTGTTGTCCTCCCAGGAACCAAAAAGCCCCAGCTATTTTCTGACCAAAATGTGTTTCATAACAAACCATCTGGTGCCTTTCCACACAGCGCGCGGCTGGCGCAGGCCTCCGTGCCCTGCTAGCTGCCACGCTGCTGACTTCTGGGAAAATGTGAGCGTTTTCAAGTGTTGATTCCACGGGTGAAGTGGAGTCCTGCTCTGGAAACTTGTCACTGTCCTTCCCTGACCTGCAGCCACCATGGTCCTCCCACTCTACCCAGTAGGCGCAGCCGTCCACGGTCTCTCTCTGTCTTTTCCCTTCACTGGTCCCATGGGCTCTGGCATCCTGAATCACAGCCAAGCCACAAGCATCTTTCCTTTGCAAGGAGCCTCCCCTCGCACCCCCCCCCCCCCCCAGTTTGTTGGGCTGGTGAGCGGGTCCCAGTAGCCCCAGGAAAAACACAGCAGCGTGACTTCCCAGATCTTACTGAGTGACTGAGTCAGCCCCTGGCCTTGGGCAGGGTACCTGGAAAATCCTCGCTGGAATAAGACTGCTAGCTCCCTTTCCCCAGCCAGATCCAGGCCTCTGCTCCCACCTCATGTGGCCAGGGCCTTGGGTGTGAGGGACTGCCATGGTGTCAGGTGGTGCTGCAGTCTTGTTGACAAGGTGTCTGCTTCCTGTGCCTGCTGCCGAGGCTGCGGCGTGAAGCTGGAAAGGCAATTCTGAGGAGGAAACAATAAATGTTACCTTTTTTTTTTTTTTTAAAGTATGAGCACTGTATTGCTGGTGATGAGGGGCAGTGTTGTGGTTCCTGCCCTTTGGTGACAGGGACAGCAGTGTGTCACATGCCCTCACTGCACCAGCATGGAGGGTGGTGGGTGATGGCAGGTGCCCTGTTGATGGGCCAGCAGGACACCTTTCTTTCTCTGCAGATGGTCAACTGTGTGGCGAGGTCACTGATGGGGGATGTAGGACCACACGTGTGGTCCAGTGTGTTGACAGTGGTGGTGTTCTAGCCATAAGTCCTGCTCAGAGTCTGAGCGAGTCCATGTGCGCCCTTCCCAGGGATGGTGACTCACACTCGGCTACTCACTCTGGACCTGTGCTTTCTGCTCAGGCTGAACACAATGCCAAGTCAGATCCTGTGGCTTTTTTTTTTTTTTTTTTTTTTTTTTTTTTGCCTGCATGTATACCCACAGGCCAGAAGAGGGCATCAGATTATATTATAGATGGTTGTGAGCCACCATGTGGTTGCTGTGATTGAACTCATGACCTCTGGAGGAGGAGACAGTGTTCTCAACCGTGGAGCCATCCCTCCAGCTCGTGTGGCTTTGTGTGAAGGGGGACAGAGGGTGGGGTGGGGGCGAGTGATTTAGGAGACCCAAAGTTCAGCTGTGGCCCTAATCAGTCGCATGCTTCCTTGAACCTCAGTTTTTCTGTCTGTGAACAGGGTACAGCAGTCTGCTCCTGGGTTTCATGAGGCTATTGACCATTGGCACGTTCTCGGTAGTACATTTCCAGTGGCTCAAAGGTTTTCTCAGAGCAAAAGGTCATTTGGACCAAATGTGTAAGTCCTAGCGGACTCTCAAACACTGAGTACCCGTGCTTGCCGTGTGCCCGCTGACTTAGAGAAGTCAGCTGGAGCCCAGATGCCATTCCATCATTACTGCTGAAGGCACCAGGCAGCCCTCCCCTGAGTGCCGGGAAAGGTCACAGCCCCATCTTATATCCCAAACCCTCACCCTGTCATGTAGGGAATTCCCAGGAGATGCCTGCGTCCGGCTGCTCACAATGACTGTCCCAGCAGGGCCGCATTCCTCAAGTTCCATGGGCTTCTGTCTGGGGACTTCTGAGCGACTGCTCCTTCCTGCAGCTGGTGCGGTGCTCGGGCATGTATGCCTCCATCCCTTTCAGCAGCCCTGTTTCAAGTGTCCAGAGGCGGAGCCTTCTGATGCCAGCCGACTCCCTGTGAGGCCCGAGCAGATCAGAGCAGACTCCAGAATTCTTTCTTTTTCCTCCATAATTTGAAAAGACACTCAACATGCTCATCTTTCGGTTTAAATTTGGCCAACGCCTTTAGTCTCCGGATGTCTCAAATTATGGGTCCTGAGCTCGGCTGCCTGCTTCTCTCATGCATAACGGATGAAGTAGGAGAACAAAGCTGCCTTTCAGATTTGACTTGACCCTCAGCTTCCCTGAGTGGACGGGGTCGGCTCTCCAGGAGACGCCATCGCAGTCCCACCTTGCGAGGCTTTCCAGCTTCTGTGCCTGGGATATGGGCGTGAGCCTGGTCTTGCTCCACTTTCCCCGGTACAACAGAGCAAGTGAGCTGCTTGGGTATTAGGAGGGACTTAGCAGCCATGTCAGGGCGCTTGTGCCCAGCCTCAGCATTAGCAGTCAGCCGTGGCACGCCAGGAGGTGGGTGGGTGGCCTTAGAGCTACTTTAAAGGAAAAGAATCTTTCATCTATTCTTTGACAGTTTCATACATGTAAGTGATGATTTGAACCTGTGCACCCCCAGTTCAACCCCCCTACTTCCTGCCCAACCCCAACCCGTTCCCTTTTCCTTGTTTGCAACGCACTGGGTCCGGATAGTTCTGCTTGTTTGAAGTGTTGACTGGTCCTGTTGGCTTGATCGTGTGTGGGTAACCACAGCTGCAGTGAGTTCTGGAGTGTGCTGTCCGCCACCTGTCTAAAAGTACTACATAGCATTCCTCGCCCACGGAGCTCTTTCCCACAGTGTTCCCTGATCCTTGGGATCCTTTGACCCATTATGAGTCTGCACTAACTGCTGCCCACTGCAGAGAAAAGCCACCCTAGCCAAGGTTAAGAGCAGCACTGATCTATAGGTATAGATGGAAGTGTCTAGAAGGCAGTGTGACAACATGTCCTTGTGTAGCCAAACAGCAGCAGGAAGTTCCTCACTGGGCCTGTGACTGCCCTAGCCATGGGCTTCTGACCAGGCCTGGATCCCTTCCCGTAGAGTAGATTTCAAATCCAAAGGAGGTTGGTTACCCCCATAACCTTTGTGCCACAGTTGCACCTGTGGGCATATCATGTATGGTAGGTCAGCACTGCAGCATGCAGGATTGTGTACTGGGTGACACTACTAGTGTGTTTTCTCCCTCTAGTGGCCTGCATGGCTCCTTCCAGCACTGAGAGCTAGTCAACACGGAGGAAGCTTTTGGGTCATTCAGTTTGGTTTTGGTGTCATACAGCCAAAGTGTGTCTTAAGCAGTAGGATCTTTGGTGACCTCTGAGCCCCACCCCCACCCCAGCCAATAAGTTGTAGGAAGGTATGTAGTCCCACTTACTATATCCGAGGGACTCACCTGAAGCTTACATTCAGGTAGCAGTAAGTCTGGGATTTGAACCCCAGCCTATCTGAATCCAAAGCTTATTTCTGCCTCTGCAGACCAGCAGGAGTGGGCAGCAGCACAGAGCACCCTGGGAGCTGCTACTGGGGGCTGGCCCCACATCAGATCTGTTGACGGGCGCTATCACCTCTTCCCAGCTGGCTGTCCCCTTTCCTCCCTCATGTGGCTGCTCTGGACATGCCTTTATGGGAGTCTGCAAAGCCATGTGCCCATCACATCAGGCTCAGATCCCATGTGTTCACTGCCCTGCCAGTGAGTGCAGGTCACTAGGAACTCTCAGAGAACATGACCTTGCTTACTGGGAGCTCCTGAGGCCACCTCAGAATAACAGCCTTAACCAAATGCCAGCACAGTACTGCTGGGGCAGCATGGAGCTTACAGCCTGGACAGATGTGGGCTGGGACACAAGGCCGTGCTGCTAGGCAACGATCTGCACGTGTCTGCTGATCAACAGCTTGGCCTTGTCTGTGGATGACAAGAGGCCTCTTGACCCTTCATAGTCCAAGGGGCGGGGGCACGGTTCCCAGAAGTCACTGATCATGCAAGCCTGCCCACAGCAGTGTGACAATGGAGAACAGAGTTGAGGGTGTTGTGGCACTTTTCCAGGTGGGTAGCTGAGTGAGGGGAGTGGTCCAGCTGAACCTCAGAGACGGAATAGAAAGGTTGGAGATACCGTTGATGTCTTGGTAGCTCTGTTAAGGGCCTTGTCTCTCCATGGCCAGAGGCACAGGCGCTTCCCAGCTCCATGTGGCTATGGCAGAACGGGTAAACCCGGCCAGCTTCATGAGAGATTGGGGAGCTCAGGTCAGAGGCAGCACAGAAGTGTGGAGGCCACCAAGGCCCTGGTCCCACAATCCCCAGCAGGCACTAGTTGTACGTGTGCTGGGTCTTTATTACTCCCGGCCTTAGCCCTGCAGCTCCCCGCTCCTTACCCCCCGCCCCCCTTTGCTCTAACACTGGGGTCTGGTTCTACATCCTGACCAAAGGTCCTGTTTTCCAAAAATGTTTCTAAATAAAGGTTCTAGAATCCATGTGTGGTGTCCATGCGGGTGCAAGTGTGTCATGACGCGGTGCACGTGTGGAGGTCAGGAGTCTGCTTTGTAGTCTGTTCTCTCTGTGCACCTTTCTGTGGGTCCCAGGGGTTGGAGTCATGGGACTGGGCTGAAGGAGAAGCATTTCACCTGCTGAGCCACTTCGCTGTGTGTTCTAGACTCTTCCCTGCCAGGAAAGCCCTTTTGTTTATGGTTGAGAAGGAGGTCCTCAGTGGGCGCAGGGCTCCCCTGCAGTTGTGAGACATGCTGAGGTCTGACCTTGTTTATGGTTGAGAAGGAGGTCCTCAGTGGGCACAGGGCTGCCCTGCAGTTGTGAGACATGCTGAGGTCTGACCCGCAGCCAGAAGCCCCTTGAGCCCCTAATGGAGGGGTCGGAGCTGGAGTGAGTGGAATAAGAGGAGGTTGGGGGAGGCCCCTGGGGGGGAGCATCAGCTGGCAGCCCTCTCAGGAACTCAGTACTGCCCGCAGCTCAAGCTGCCGGGCCAGGTACCCAGAGGACAGTGAGCTCTAGCCACACACAGGGTGATGGCGTGCTTTGAGCCCCAGATCTGTCACTAGGTCACTGCACACATGACTCAGCCTGTCTGTTTCCTGTCTGGAGGATAGGGTGCCAGCAATTAGGTGCAAGAATTTGTGGGGAGCCGCTGAATTAGTTTCTCAACTGTGTCAGAGCACTTGTGTTTTGTGGCTGCACTGTCGGCTGCTTTGTAGAATGGTATAGGACAGTCCGAGGGAGACCAGGGTAAGAACCACTGGACATATCAAAGCTGAGGAGCAGGGTAATCCTGTGCTGTGAACTCCTACCCAGATGCCACTCCATTATACGTGCTGCTCACCCCCTCTGCAAACCTCTGCCCCTCGGAAAGGTGGGCCGGTCGTCTAGTCTGGAAGACATTCCTCTCTGGATGTTTCAGGTGGATGACACATAAAGAGGATTTGCTTAGAAGGTTGTGGGATGGTGGGGTGTGTGTATGAACCTCTCAGCGTTCAGGCTGTGACAGGGTTGGAACAGGACTGCTGCCAGCTGTCCACTCTGTGGCCTTCACATCGCAGAGCTGGTAGTAGCCCGTGGAAGCTTCAGATGAGGAGTGGCAGCAGAATGTGTGCAAGTGGCAGCCCTGGAGATACAGGGGCTGCATCAGCAGGAGGCAAACGCTGTCCCAGGCAGCAGTGAGACACTTCCCTGCGAGTGGGGAGCTGCAGGAAGGCCTGGGTGCCAGGGCTCAGGGTTGTTCCCTCAGCTCAGCACACCATGATGGAGCACCTGCCCCATGGTGGCAGACCTAGTGACAACAGCCTCCATCCACACATAGAGTTGACATTCTATAAGGGGGTGGGGTTATAGGCTGTGGTCGCAAACAGGTACCCAGAGCACGCATGTCTGTGCTGAAGGCAGCAGGAGGAGCTGGGGGAGGAAAGAGCAGGTACAGATGTCAGAGAACACAGGAGGTGAAGAGAGTGGAGATGTGCCCTGGACGTGGAGATGGAGCAGGTCCACGGGGGTCATGGGCTACTTAGATCTGTCCTCACAAGTCTCCGGGTGAGCTTGTGATTCTAGAAGCTGCCTTTGGTGCTCTGGGTGCAGAGCTAGCCAGAGAGCTCTGTCCGGGACCCACTGAGGCTCGTGACAGGGGTTTGTGTTGGTGGTGATCCCCAGGCTGGGGGTCTGGGTGTGACTGAGCTCTGAGTGAAGTCAAGGTGTGTCCTTGTATGGAGGCCTGTTGGTCCTCAGTCCTGTCAGCCTGCTGGTGAGGCTGGGATGTAGGCATCTCACATGACATTTTTTTTTTTTTTTTTGGTCAGGAATGCAAGCGCCTAGCTCTGCGCATCAAAGTCATGTGGACCCGAATGGGGAACATGTATGTGAGTTGGGGCACACACATGTACGTCCATGTCTTTGAGTATCTGTTTGTCCAGAGGGGGCAGCATCAGATGTCTCTCTGTGGTACGCATTCCTCAGAGCTGTTTTTTTTTTCTTAACTTTTTGTTCTTTTGAGACAGTCTCACTATGTAGCCTTGGCTGACCCGGAACTCACAGAGAACCGCTTTTCTCTGCCTCCAAATTTGCTAATAGAGGCATTCACCACTCTACAGGGTGCTCCTGGGACCCCCCCCCCCCCAACAGGCAAGAAACTTTGGGAGGACTTGAGAGTTAACCCCCTGGGAATCTGACAACTTAATCAGAGAGACCTAAACTCTGGTCACCAGACACAAATGCTTAAAACCAGAAGCTGGCATCCCTCCATACTCGCTGCCCCCCTTCCCCCCCCCCCCCCCCGGAAAAAAGGCAGGCTAGACCACAGGAGGACTTAGTTGGGCCACGGTGTTCAGTCATGTCCTCGTGAGAGTGGTGGTCAGACCCATTTGCCGAGCCCCCAGCAGCAGGGCCCCCCCCAACCCCGGAACCCTGCACCGCCATTGCCTGAGACCAGAGGAGAGCACGTCCCGAGTGCCGGTTTATCGCTATAAGTTTGTCGATTCAGCTCATTACACTTAATTAGAATTATTTAATTAGAATCTTAATAAAAGAGTAAAGCAGGAAGGAGGTTGGGAGCGGAGGTGCGGAGATCCGTGCTGAGCCTATGAAGTAGATGCGGGTGGGTAAGTGCGGGGTGGAGGGGCCGCTGGGATCTGCTTGGGCCGGCAGTAGCAGGTGGGGCCACCAGGGCACAGGAACCTGACAGTGGATGGAGGAGGCCCTGGACTGGGCATCATGTGTTCTTCACAGATGCCAAGCTCTGGCCTAGGGGAGTGGGCATGTGGTGTGGGGCCCATTCCTTCTTGTCCGGGGACACAGAGTTCACAGACTAGATGCGATAGTTACAGAGGGAACAGACTAGAAGTCAGATGTTTACACAGATGGTGTGGGAGACAGAGTCATTGCTGCCCAGAAGTGAGGTACCTGTCCTGACTGGGGTTCACATAGGGATAATTACAGAGACCTGGATGCTGAGTTGTAGGTAAACAAGAGAGGGAGAGTTGCGGGGAGGGGGAAGGGGGGACAGAGAATGAAGCATCACTCCCCCTGCCCGTCACAGGAGGAGAGGGTCACAGGACTCAGGGCCAGGAGACTTATATCTGGGCTGCAGAGCAGGGTGGCTGTGATAGTTACCTTGAGCTCTGTGTGTGTACACACACACACACACACAGCTCTTGTGTGGAAAAGCTGAGCTAATGCCTGCAGAGCACATGGGATTAGAACTGGGTGGCAAGCTGGGCGTGGTGGCGCATGCCTTTAATCCCAGCACTCGGGAGGCAGAGGCAGGCGGATCGCTGTGAGTTCGAGGCCAGCCTGGTCTACAAAGTGAGTCCAGGACAGCCAAGGCTACACAGAGAAACCCTGTCTCGAAAAACTAAAAACCAAAAACAACAACAACAACAAAAGAACTGGGTGGCGGCCATGGCCAGAAACGTGGGCTATGACATTCCTATGGAGATGTCCCCTTAAATCATCAGTTACACAGATTGGAAGCACAGAGTTACCAGCTGCTAAGTCTGAAGGTCAGAGACAGCAGAGGATGCTGCAGACCTGGGGAGCCATCCAAGCAGGTGCTGCCTGCCTGTCCCCTTTACCTCATCTTTCCTCAATTCTTTCTTTTTTTGTTTTGTTTTTTTCAGACAGGGTTTCTCCGTGTAGCCTTGACTGGCCTCAAACTCACAGAGATCCACCTCCCTCTGCCTCCCGAGTGCTGGGATTAAAGGCGTGCACCACCACTACTGAGGCTATTTCCTCAGTTCTTGAAGAGCCTTGTACCTTTGGAGCACAGCATGGCTCCAGGGCAGATTCCAGAAAAGCTTGAGAGAAAGATCAGGTTGCATGGTCAACACAGAGTTCCCCGCCTCCCCCCTGCCCCTCTCTCCTGGGCACAGAAGCAGTTGGAGGTCTGTGCTTCCCTCCAGGAAGCGAGGTCTAGCCCCACCCTCCCTCTCCCTCCTGCTGCGTGTTAGCAGCATTCACTAATGTGCCTGGTGCGACTATGGCTGCCTTAGCGTGCTTCAAGCTATAGATAACACCTCCCCCTCCCCAGGTAGGATACATCCCCGTCAGCCCTTCATAAACAAGGGGAGGTGACTTCAGTGTCCCCTTAATTGAAACCGTCATGGCTGGAGATCATCAGAATGGGGGGGAAACTCCTACCTGGAACCCACCTTCCTTTGGGCCTCACAGTTTCTGTTACTTTTAGTCAAATAGACCCCACGCAGCACAGGACCACAAAATAAGAGCCCCGTGTCTGCATGAGGGAGAGCTTAGCTGCTACTGGAATTTGTCCCCACGAGGAATCTGGCTCTGCACTGGGCTTTCCACAAACCGCCCCGGCGGCAGAAAAAGACAGGAGAATTTTTGGCCCAGTTATATAAAGTGTTTCTCGGCCCAAGGCACAGACGCTCTTTTTTTTTTTTCCTCTCTTCTTGGTATCACTGAAGCAGCATCTGTCTTTAAACCCTCTTGTCCACCACGGGCTGTATAGGCTCAGGTCTTCTACCCTCAGTGATACTTTTTCTTCCCAGATGGGCCACAGGCCACCGTTTAATTAATGGATTAAATGTAATTTAATTAGCCGTTTCGCCACTCACTACACACACTTCAGGGCATTAGATTCACGTCCTTGAATGTGCGATGGCCTTTCCCTGCCTTCTGACCTGACTAGACCAGACCTTTGGTCCCTTCATCTCCCCAACTTCCAAAGTCGACTTCCTTGGTGGAAAACAATGAAACTTACTGGAGAGACACCAAGTTGCCCATGGAATCTACTGGAAAGGCTGCCTCAGGGGTAGGGTGGGGGTGGGGTGGGGTGGGGCGATGGGGAGGTGGGTTTCAGAAAAGGTGTGGCTCCCGCTCTGGCAAGATGCATTATGGGAAACTGGCTTCTGCTGTTGTAAGGGACTGGGGTGCTCACTGGGCATCCTGGCATCGCTATTGCCCATCAGCAAATCATGTCAACTTTGCCCTGTGTGTTCCCTGACAGGAGGGCAGGTACCTGACAATGGCGATGGGGACAGGCATGCTTCTGGCTGGCTGGGAATGCTAAGCAGGAAAAAAGAACTTCCCACTGAAACAAACCCCGAAAACCAACCAAGCTCCATCTCAGCACACAGTGCTACCATTTTGACAGCATTGCCTCAGTTTAATCTTGGCCATGAACTTCCGAGGGCTGTTAAATTTGTAGCTTGGAGAAGGGTTCTGTGTCTTCGTCAGTCTTCGCCTCTTGGTTTTTGGGCTATGGTGACAACAGGACAGTGTTGTGATTGTCGGGCTGTGCAAGCCAGGCTTCTGGAGGGGACACTTACCAACTGCAGTTCTTCAGGGCCCTGCAGAGGCAGGCTGGACCTGCCCAATATCAGCCATTGTGAGCCTGCTTGGCATGGGTCCCTGCACAAGAGGGGACCATTATGGAGACAGTAGCAGCCCCAGCATGCCAGTTTCTCACCGGAGGCAAGGGTGTGGCACGAATATGTGCTTCCTGTTGCCTCTGGGTGTGGCAGAGTTGTCAGAATGCTGGCTACCACCCACAGTTGAGGCAGTAGAGCCTGCTGCGGCAAACCTGGGGCCACTGGGCTGAGTTCTGAGGTCCACTCAGCCCACAACTGGGCATGCTCAACTGTTGGTGGCAAAGGTCTCCTCCATCAGATTGGCAGTCCCCGAACCCCAGGCCATCTCCCCTCTCTCACTAGAGGTTCCTAGGGGTTGAGTGAAGTTTCCGCCCACACACGCAGAGCTCTAGTGTACTCAGGCGCCCTCCCACCGGGTTCTGAACATTCTGAGAACTGTCTCTTTCCTCAGATTAGAGTGTACTGAAAGCCATGGGGGAGCAGTCTAGGATCAGACATGTAGGGAGGGGCCAGCAGAGCTGGGAGGAACCGGTTTATCCTGAAGGAGACCTAGAGGGGAGTTTGGTCTTGCTGAGGTAATCCTCCAGTGGGCCCTCCCCCACCCCATACCCCACCCCCATAGCCTTACACACACACACACACACACACACACAGGGATGAGGTGCAACCTTAGGAATGTAGTACTCCAAGCCAGCAGGGGGTAACCCCAGCATGTGGTGGCCAGCCCCACCCCTTAGAGGCTCCAGCACTGTCCAGCCAGCAGGGTTTGAGTCCTTGGCTCTGCTCCTGGGCCATTGTCTCATCCTACAGAGGCTGACAGATGTGCACAGCTGGGTGGAGCCTCTCAGCGAACCCAGCTGGCTCACCACAAGCCTGAGCCATGGAGCTGGGCTCTGGGTTCTGGTCTAGGTCACCACTTCACCTTGCTATGTGGTACTAGGTCCCGTAGTGTCACCTCCATGGGCCTTAGCTCCCTTCTCTGTCCAGTGGGAGGGTCCCTTCCTTCTTTCCTCAGACACTGACTTGGCCTGGGCTTTCTTGGTCTCTTGGCCTCAGTATTTGGGGTGCGTGGTTTGATTTGGGTACTTATTGCTTCTATTTTACATTAAAAAAAAATTACTAAGCCGGGCATGGTGGCGCACGCCTTTAATCCCAGCACTCGGGAGGCAGAGGCAGGTGGATCACTGAGTTCAGGGCCAGCCTGGTATACAAAGCGAGTCTAGGACAGCCAAGGCTACACAGAGAAACCCTGTCTCGGAAAAAAACCAACCAACCAACCAACCAAACAATTACTTTTATTTATATGTACATGCCACGTGTGTGTGGGTGCCTACAGAGGCATACAGAGGGCATCAGGTCCTCTGGGGTGGGAGTTATATGAACTCCCTGACATGGATGCTGGGAACCGAACTAGGGTCCTCTGGAGGAGAAGCAAACACTTAACTACTGAGCCATTGCTCTGTCCCCACCCAGACGGACTCAGTCTTTGTTGTTGTTGTTGCTGTTGTTGCTGCTGTTTCTCAAGACAAGGTTTCTCTGTATAATCATGGCTGTCTGGACCTCTCTCTCTAGACCAGGCTGCCCTCAAGTTCATAGAAATGTCCCACTTGTCTTTCCCTCCTGCTGGGATTAAAGATGTGTGCCACCACACCTGGCCTTATTTTACATTTTAGATTTCTTTTTGTGTGTGAGTGTTCTTCTGCCTGTGTGCCTACATACCATGTGTGTGTGCCTGCTACAGTAGGAGGGCAGATGGTTGTGAGCTGCCTTGTGAGTTCTGGGAACTAAACCCAGGTCCTTTACAAGAACAAGCACTCTATTTTTAAAATTAATTAATTAATTAATTAATTAATTAATTAATGTATATGAGTGCTCTATCTGCATGTACACCTGCAGGCCAGAAGAGGGCATTAGAGAGTATAGATGGCTGTGAGCCACCATGTGGTTTACTGGGAATTGAACTTAGGACCTCTGGAAAAGCAGATGATGCTTATAACTGCTGAGCCATCTCTCTAGCCCCCAGAACAAGCACCTTTTTAAAAAAAATGTATACGGTGTTCTGTCTGCATATATACCTGCAGGCCAGAAGAGGGCATCAGATAACATTATAGATGGTTGTGAGCCACCATGTGGTTACTGGAAATTGAACTCATGGACCTTTGGAAGAGCAGGCAGTACTCTTAAGCACTGAGCTATCTCTCCAGTCCCCAGAACAAGCACTCTTAATGGCTGAACTATCTCTGCAGCCCCACACCAGTCTTTTTAGAGGCTGAGCTTACAAGCCTGCTCGCCGGACCTGGTTAGGAAACTGAGCTTCCATTCACTCTCATTTGCATCTTCCCCAGCTCTTTTGGTCTTTAAGTAAACACAATTTTCTAGCCTCTGCCGTCTCTCTTCCTTTAGTCTTCCTGCAAGGTTGGCCTGGTCTTTGGGCCCATTTGGCTCCCCTGTGCTCCAGGATTGCAGTGGGCCTGAAAGGGGGTGTTTGCCTTGCCCCAGGTCACACTCTTTTCACTTCAGAATGGGGTGTGGACAAGTGAATTTAGAAACAAAGGTCAGACTGGCAAGAGATCTGTGCACTGGATGTTGGCTTGCCCGGCCCCTGCTGCCCTTGCTGCACTGTGGGCTCTGGATCAGGCTCCTGCCCCTCTGCTTGGTGGCTTCCTCTTTTGTCAAACGTCTGCTGTGATGGCTGGTTTTATGTCAACTTGACACAAGCTGGGGTCATTAGAAATGAGGGAACCTCGGTTGAGAAAATGTGGCCCCCTCCCCTCCAGAAGATCTGGCTGTAGACAAGCCTAGAGGGCATTTTCCTAATTAGCGATTGATTGAGGAGGGGCCCAGCTCATGGTGGGTGGTGCCAGCCCTGGGCTGGTGGCCCTGGCTTCTATAAGAGAGCCAAGCTGAGGAGGCCATGGGGAACAAGCCAGGAAGCAGCCCCCATCCGTGGCCTCTGCAGCAGCTTCTGCCTCCAGGTTCCTGCCCAGTTTGAGTTCCTGTTTTGACTTCCGTTGATGAGGAACAGTGATGTGGAAGCAGATGCTAAACACCCTCTCCTCCTCACGTTGCGTTGGTCCTGGTGTTCCATCACCTCGTTAAAAACACGAACTAGGAAAGTGGCCCTTCTTATTTTCTCTTTCTTTCTTTCTTTCTTTCTTTCTTTCTTTCTTTCTTTCTTTCTTTCTCTCCAAGACAGGGTTTCTCTGTGTGGCCTTGGCTGTCCTGGACTCGCTTTGTAGACCAGGCTGGTCTCGAACTCACAGTGACCCGCCTGCCTCTGCCTCCCGAGTGCTGGGATTAAAGGTGTGTGCCACCACGCCTGGCGGCCCTTCTTATTTTATTTCCATGTTGTAGCTGGCTCAGAGGGAAGATAAGGCAGTGACACCCAGGTCCGTGACCTCCAGCCACAGCTCTTTCCTTTATACCTGGCCATTGTCTTTTGAGGAGTCTGGGTAGTGTCCTTCCCAGGGGACAAGTCTGCAGAGGCCTGGGCTTCTGAAGTCTAGTCCTGCCTGAATGACGGCCCTGGGCTCATCTGACCTGGGCAGGTGTCCCTGAAGTTGTACCGGAGTCTTCCCAATGGCCTGGTGCCTACATCCCTGCTTCCCATGTGTGTGGTGCATGTGTGTTTGTACAGTGTATTTGTGTGTGTTATGATGTGTGTGTGTAGTGTATGAAGGTGTCTTGTATGTGGGTGCATGTGTGTGTGTATACATGTATGTGTGCATGCGTGTTTGTGTGTGTATATATATGTGCACGTGTGTGGTATACATGTTTGAATAGTTGTGTTCATGTGTGTGTGTTTGTATGTGTGTATGTGTGTGCATGTACCCATATGTGTATATACATGTATGTCTATGTGCATGTGTGTATGTGTGTGAATAGATGTATGCGTGTGTGTACATTTGTGTGTGTGTGTGTGTGTGCATGTATTTGTGTGTGCATATAAGCCTGTGTATATGTGTGTGTTTGCATGTGTGTGTTTGTACACGTGCACACTGAGTATGGCTGAGGGACTCACTAGTGTGTCTGTGGCTCAGCATCATGGCAGGGTGGACAGCCTGTGGGTGCTGTGGTCCTCCCTGGACTTCTGCTGACTGCTGTTGCTGGGCACAGCTCACACTCCAGGCCTGAGCATCTGGGAGCCTCAAGAGGGAAGCCAGCGGCCGTGCCCCTCAGCTAGAGTCAGCTCCATATCTCTGCTCGGGTCAGACTGAGCCCTGCCTGCCTCCAGGCTGAGACTTGAACCTGGCCTGCACTGAGCCTCGGCCTCAGCTCCAACTTTGACCTGAGTCACAGGCCCAGACTTCCCCCTGATCGCGCTTCCGGGCTGAGCCCTTTGCTGTGCACCATGAGCTAACCCTGACCCTCATCTGAAGCTTGGCTGGGGAGAACGCCCCCCACGAGCTACCTTTCATCTCAGCGTGACCTCAGACCTAGCAGAGAAACAATGGCGCTGACTAATTTCCAGACAAAAAAACCAACACTTAACCTTAACCCTGACCCAGTGGAAGACCCGATCCTTCTAAACAGTGAGATTTGTGCTGGCGCCAGCCTTGGAGTAGCGTGCCACTATGCGGAGCTGTGGAAGCCGTACACACACCCAGAGTGGATGGCGGAGAGTGGATGTGGGCATCTGGGGGGTGGGGCACCCCAGCTGTGCTTCAGGGAGATGAGGCAAGACCGGAGGACTCCAGAGTCTGAGGGCTCAGCAACGACTCACGGAAGCTCCACCAGATACTGGTAACGTTTGGATGAATTGGATGGCTTCATTGTCCTCCACCCTGCCACACCGCCCCCTGCCCCCGCCGCTGCTGCAACCAACACCCCTTTGAGACAGGCTCTCAACATTAAACCTTAGGTGCCTCACCCGGAACTCACTATGTAGCCCAGGCTGGCCTCAAACTATCAGGTCTTTCTTGCTTAGCTTCAAGGCATGCCAGTACACTGGACTTGACCTACCAGCCTTGCTTTCTAAATTTGTTTGGTGTGTGTGTGCACATTTGTGTGTGTGTGTGTGTGTGTGTGTGTGTACTTGTCCTTTTCAAGCCATGTACATAGAGTGTTTTCCCTCCCCCTTACTAAGGCACAGTTTCTTTGGTCTCCATGCTGTGTGCTCCAGGCTAGCTGGCCCGTGAGTTTCCATGTAATTTTTCCATTTCTGTCTCTCATGCTGCTACAGGAGTGCTGGGATTACAGACGTGCACAGCGCTTCCGGGCTTTCTATGTGGGTTCTGGAGATAAAATTCAGATTATTGAATTTGCATAGCAAGTTCTTCCCCACCCACCCAGAGATGGCCTATACCCCAGCTTGCATTTCTTTTCCTTCCTCCCTTCCTTCCTTCCTCCCTTCCTTCCTTCCTTCCTTCCTCCCTTCCTTCCTTCTTGTCTGTTTGTCTCTGTCTCCCTCCCTCCCTGTCTGTCTGTCTATCTCTGTCTCTCTCCCTCCCTTCCTTCCTCTTCCTCCCTGTCTGTCTTTCTTTCTCTTTTTTTCTTTTTTCTTCCTTCTCTTTCCTCTTCTTCCCTTGTTCCCTTTTCCTGTCCTGGAGACTGTGCCCTGGGCCTGGTCCGTGCTAAACAAGTGCTCTGCCACTGAGCTATATCCCCAGCCCTGTCTTATCATCTGAAACAGATCCATCCTGCTTTCCTCTCAGACAGGAGGCCTCTTGAGAATGCTGTGTGTCCCCCGCTTGACTTTGGTCTTCTGATGCGCATCCTTCTCTCTTGCCATCTCTCCACCCTCACAATGAAGCGCCCTTCCTCCAGGACCGTTTCCCAAGCTCCTCCAGGTGCATGTAAGACTCACCGTGCCCATCCTCCCTTCTATAAAAAAAAAAAAAAACGACTTGTTGCTTTGAGTCTGGGGCTGTTGGCAGGTGACCTAGCATCCCCTAGGGCCTGCCAAGACTGCCACTGGACCTGTATGCAGCTCATCTTTGCCCCGACCTGGTCCCCACTTTTTGCTGCCCCAGAGATTGAGTGTGGAGGACTGCACTTGACTAGGCTAAGACTACCCAGATGACCAGTGAACCTGTTATTATTGGGCTTGCATCTGTGACGTTATATCCAGATAATTTGAATTTGAATATGAATTTGAATATGCAGGGAGGCCACCAGGTGGGTGGCCAGCATCCATCGGCAAGATCCCTAGAGAGCTGACAGACACAGGGGAGGTGAATCCATCTCCTCCCACACCTCGTGGGTTAGGACTGGTTGACACCTGGTCTCTAGCTTGTAGATTCAGATAACGGGGATTCTCAGCTTTTGTGACTGCATAGGCTAAGTTTCATGGGTCAGTACCCTCTGTGACTGTCTCTATTGTTAGGCCTTCTGTCTCTCCAGAGAATGCTCTAAGTCTGTGGAGGCTTAGAGCTCTGTGCTGTGGACCCTGAGCCAGGCGCTTCCAGACCAGCCTCTCACCAGAGCCACTCATGCCTTAAGGGAAGGACCAAAACCTGCCTTGCTCCCTGCACCACCCATTGCTGTGGACGAACGCAGGTCCAGGTTCAGAGGTCAGCACAGACGAGCGATTTCCATAGCTGAAGCTTTGTGCAAGGCAGGATGACCAGGAAAAAACACTCTTAGAAGTTTTTCCTTAGGAAAGACAAAACCCCTCAAAGGTCTATTAATAGACCCAAAGTGCAAACAGCAGCCAAAGTGAATACTCACATTAATAGGAAGCTCTGGGGGCAGGCTCTGGCTGGCTCCAGCCGCCCAGAGAGGTAGGATTAGCAATGACCTCAAGCCGGCCAACAGTTTTGGTTTTATTGTTTGTTTGTTTGGTTGGTTTTGGTTTTTTGTTTTTCGAGACAGGGTTTCTCTGTGTAGCCTTGGCTGTCCCGGACTTCCTTTGTAGACCAGGCTTGCCTTGAACTCACAATTATCCTCCTGCCTCTGCCTCCCGAGTGCTGGCATTAAAGGTGTGTGCCAACACACCCGGCTCAGCTGTGCTGTTTTACTTAACCATTTTACAGAACTATGGCCGTTTAGAAGGAAATCCTTGTAGCTGCAGCATCCTCCTTGGGCCACACATAGAGGGACAGTAAAACAAACTCCTATGAAAACAAAATGTTATACCTCACCGCCTGTCTATCAAAGGATCGGCCCAACATCTAGCAGGGAGACCCGCACACCAGGGACTGTTAGCCAGTGGCAGCAATGGAATTTTCTCTTTCCAATGTGGCATTTTTTAGAAATCCTGAAACAGAGTTCCAAAGAGAGCATCT
This sequence comes from Acomys minous, assembly GCF_964271855.1. Lineage (NCBI taxonomy): Eukaryota > Metazoa > Chordata > Mammalia > Rodentia > Muridae > Acomys > Acomys minous. The sequence goes on along the minus strand of NC_140487.1, from coordinate 110,367,550 downwards.
CTCTCGCAGTGTGATTCAGTACGGCCTCAAGCCGGGTCCGGCTGCCTTTCAAGATTATTCCAGTAACTACACAAAAACATCTCATTTGTGACCAAAGGCACAACAGCAGCTAGCTGTGACATTCTCGGGGTGCCTCTGAAGGGGAGCCGGGCGTGGAGGAGGAATTAACTAGCAAAGCCAAGAAAACCGAGCAAGCAGCTCCCTCCAGCTCTGTTCCCCTCCCTCCCGCCCACCTGTGCTATCAGCAGGGCTCCCACCCCTATGCCCACTGCTTTCTGGCTACCCACCAGCCCTGCCCGCCGCGACACACTTTCTCCGCCAGCTCCTCCTTCAGCTTTTCCTCACTCTCTCCACCCAATGCTCTCTGGAAAGTCGATACTCTTTCCTATATGTGTTTCTGCTTGCTTGCCCATCCAGCCAGCCTTCCTTCCGCCTGTCCAGCCTTCCTTCCGTCTGTCCATCTGTCCATCCAGCCACCCTACGCAGCTCCTCCTTAGTGTCTTTTTTTAAAAAAAGATTTATTTATTTATTATGTATATAATGTTCTGCCTGCGTGCAACACCTGCAGGCCAGAAGAGGGTACCAGATCACATCATAGATGGTTGTGAGCCACCATGTGGTTGCTGGGAATTGAACTCAGGACCTCTGGAAGAGCAGGCAGTGCTCTTAACCTCTGAGCCATCTCTCCAGCCCCCCTCCTTAGTGCCTTGGTCGCTACTGTTTCTGTTCTTTCTAGCAAGACCCATGGCCATGGCCTCTTCAGTTATTTCTTCAAAAATATAATTTATTACTGTGTGTATGTGAGTGCGTGTGCATGGATGATCTGTCTATGTGGGTGCATGTGCTAAGGCGCACATGCGGGGTTGGTTCTTGGCTTCTATACCTGTATTGGTTCCAGGGATCGAATTGTGGTGGTGATGGTTTTTAGTACTATTACCCATCGAACCATCTCACAGGGCTCTCTCCCTTTCCATGGCCCCCTAGTGTTTCAGAGGTGAAAAAAATCACCTTATTCTTGCTGTCTCCTCCCATGGTATATTCTCCTCACATGGGTCCGATTCTTTAGTAATCTTACAAGACGGAGTTCTACATCAGTAGCTGAAAGGGATATAGAGGTGGCACACCCCAAGCTCCCCAGTGCAAGATGGGAAACTCTGATCTAGAGCGAGTGAGGCCCCCCAGGGACCCCAAGATTGAGGGTGCAGTGTGAACACAACATGCGCTCTGGCAGCTAATACGCAGAACTGTTTCTTTCCCAAGACAAACTGTTTCTTTTCTCCAGCCTGGGGTGAGGGTGCGGGCCTGTGATCCCAGCTCGTTGGGAGGCAGAGGCAGGAGGATCGCAAGTTCAGCGCTTGCTGGACTTCAGTGATAAACCTGTCTCAAAATAAGAAGTCAGGGCTGGAGAGGTGGCTCAGCGATAGCTTGTCTACCATGCCTGAGGTCCTGGGTTCAATACCCAGCACCATAAAAACAAACAAACAAATAGGGGGCTGAGAGATGGCTCAATGGTTAAGAGCACTGGTTGCTTTTCCAGGTGACCCCAATTCAATTCCCAGCACCACATGGCAGCCCACAACAGTCTATAACCGCCATTCCGGGGGATCCGACATCCTCAAACAGAACCCACATGCAAGCAAAACACCAACACACATAAAAGATAAACAAAAAATAAAACGATAGACCAGTAGGTAGTAATCAGGGTGTTGGGGCTACAGCTCACGGGTGGGGCTTTTGCTAACCACACTCAACACCTTAGGTTCAACCCTGAAACCTGCAGGAAAGGGGGCATAGGACGAGTAGGGAGCTCAGCACCAGCCTTGTCTGGAGATCTTTCGCCCCTTACTTCCTGTCACTCTCAGGGTTTGGGGGCTCGCCAGCATCTTCTGCTGTCTTTGTTGATTTGGTGATCTCGCCTTCATATAAAGTACTGCTGGGTTAGCCAGTGTCTTAGTTACTTCTCCTGTTGTGTGATAAAATGCCCCAACAAAAGCAAACGTAAAGCAAAAAGGGCTCCCTTTGGCTTACGTTTTGGGGGTACAGTCTATCATGATGGGAAGATGTGGCACCAGGAACTTGGGGCAGCTGGCCACACTGTGTCCACGGTCATAAACTGGACCAACGAATGCTTGTGCCGGCTCGCTTTCTCCTCTTTGTACAGTCCAGAATCTGAGCCCAGGGGATGTTGCTGCCAACAGTGGGCAGGTCTTTCTGTCTCAGCAAATTCCAGTTGTCCTGAATCCTTGCTGTGTGCTCCCGGACAAATTGCTTACCCTCTCTGGGTCCCAGTTTCCTTACCTATAGGATGGATATGTAAAATAATAGGAATGTCAGAGAAGAGGCTTGAGTTGGAATATGAAGGAAAAGAGAAAGAGGGAAGAGGATTGTAGTCAGAAAGGAAACAGCACACGCAAAGGCCCTGCAGCAGCAAGAAGCAGTGCTAGGGACAGAAAGGTGTCCCGGGACTCTGGAGGTTCTGGGTCTTGGCTGCCTAGCATCTCCCCATTGTGCCTTCCCACCAGAGAGGCTAAAAGGAAGATTGCTCTGAAGTGTGTGTGTCTGTGTGTGTGTGGGGTATACATATGGTGTAGTGGATGGAAACATGGTTTTGTTTTGATCCCAACTTCGGGATGGGGAACAGACTTGTGAGAGATCAGGTGAGGTTTATCCACTAGAGGACGAACCACCTCCTGCGGGGGCTTGGTTTTTGCCAGCTGAAACACATCTTAGTACAGACTCTGAGGGGATATATATATATATGCAAAATAGGAGGCAGGGCTTTTTGGGTCTTGGTATTGGTTTGGCTGTTCATCGCTCCACTTCCAGACTCTCCTGGAGAGACTGCTCTAGAAAACGCTTCAGGGCTCTGGGTTCCGGCTGCTGTTCCAGGTTCCAGCAGCAACTTTGGTTGAGTTGCTGGTCTGCTGAAATCCTGCCGATTACGCCAGGGGAATCGCTCCCAGGAACTGAATGCAAAAAGGTCTATTTTTTCCTGTTCCCATTAACCTCTTTTCTCTCCTGTCTAGGGTAGATGGGTTGGAAGGGAGGTGTAAGCAGTAAAGAACCCCAGATAAAGTAGGTCTGGAAAAGGTCGAAGCCTACACAATGGTTTAGGCCCTGCCACAGTTTCAGTATTGACTGTCCTCCAAAGGACCCTGCGGGGAAGGGCTGGCACCTCGGGGGTGGCACCACGGGGAGGGAGAGCCTAGTGAGGGTGCATAGGGCTCTTGCGGAGTTTAGCACCCACGACCTCCTATAACCTTCACTCCAGGGGATCAGAAGACCTCTCCTGGACCCTGGGGCACCTGCCCTCACATGCACACATACCTACTTACAGTTTGGCGCAGGTACAATGGCTCAGTGGTAAAGGTGCCGCCAAGCCCAGGAACCCGAGTTCAATCCCTGGGGCTTGCACGGCGGCAGAGAGAACTAATACCACAAGTTGTCCTCTGACCTCTGTGTGCTGTGGCATCTGTCGTGTCCCGAGACCCCACTCCCCTCTGTGTTTACAATAGTAATACATTTTTTTTTTAATGTGTATGGCCGAACAGGTTCCATGTGTTCCTGGGTACCACGGGAGTGCCTGTAGTGTCTGATGCCCTCAGGGACCAGAGAGGGGTGTCAGATTCCATAGACTTGGAGCTATAGATATCACGGGCCTGCTGGAAAAGGAACCCCTGGCCTTTGGAAAAATAACAAGTGCTCTTAGCCATTGTGTCATCTCTCTCACTCCAGATGACTTTAGTTAGTTTTTTAAAAATAATAATAAAAAAAAAAACCTGACAGGTGGGTGCGGTAGTGCACACCTGTAATCCCAGTACTCGGGAGGCAGAGGCAGGTAGATTTCTCTGTGAGTTCGAGGCCAGCCTGGTCTACAAAGTGAGTTCAGGATAGTCAAGGCTACACAGAGAAACCCTGTCTCGAAAAACCAAAACAAAAACCAAAACCAAAAACCAACCAACCAAAAAAAAAATATATATATATATATAACTTAAAGGAAGGAAGGAAGGAAGGAAGGAAGAAAGAAAGAAAGAAAGAAAGAAAGAAAGAAAGAAAGGAAGGAAGGAAGAAAGGGAAGCAGCCGGTAAAGATGGATCAGCCAGTAAAGGCATTTGCTAGACAAACCTGATGACTGATCCCCAGAGCCCAGTTAGTGACAGAAAGATGCCTGTGACTGCCATCCACATGGTGTGTGTGCCCACATCCTTCCCCACCCACCCCTGACACACATGCTAGTAATAAATAAAACAAATTAAAATACAAATCCTGCTAAGTAGGCATTCCAGGTCTGTCACAAGTGATCTGTGTGCAGTCCCCACAGTGCCAGGGGTGTAGTTATAGTTAAAATGACCGATGCTTATTTAACTGGACTCTGCAGTATTTCTACTGGTTAAGTCTGGCAGCCTCAGCAACAGAGGCCGCCATCTCTGTCCCTGAGTCGCCACCTCCGCTGAAGCCGTGGGAAAGCAGGGATGGTAACCTCTCTGGCTTTTGTCCTCTAGCATGGTGACCATGGCCTTTGGTGACGGAGGTCACCTGAGGAGTAGCCTCTCTGCCTACTGATTAGTTTCCCAAGGCCTGGGACTCACGGTGGTTCAAGATAGACTCTCTGTCTTCTCAAGCTTGTGTCTTCAGGTGTTTGGGGAAGCCGTTGTGCCTTGGGTCACTGGGGGTGGGGGAGTAGGGGCGTGGGGGGATGGAGTGGGGCATGGAAACCACACTATCTGTTTCCATAAAGGAGCGGGGTGGAAGGTGGTCCGATGTAGGAGGATGTGGCCATCCTGGGCTGGCCAAAGTTTTCCTTTTGCTTCTCCAAGTCAGGAAGGACTGAAGGAACTGGTCTAGAGCAGACCCCGACTGCCTGCACAGAAAAAGGGTGGCAAAGCCGGGCATGGTGGCGCACGCTTTTAATCCCAGCACTCGGGAGGCAGAGGCAGGAGGATCGATGTGAGTTCAAGGCCAGCCTGGTCTACAAAGCGAGTCCAGGACAGCCAAGGCTCCACAGAGAAACCCTGTCTTGAAAAACCAAAGAAAAAAAGAAAGAAAGAAAACGGGTGGCAGGGAAGGGCAAGGCCCACATTCCTGTGGGTCATCCCAGCCCCCCCCCAGCCCCTCCCCTGCACCTCTCCTCTTACACCCACCTTGCCAAGCCAAGCTTTCTTCTGGGACCTGCAGAAGTCGCCAAAGGACGTCCCCACAGGAGGCAACATGGGACCTGTCACAGCGCTGGGTACCGACCAGATTATGTGTGATCACTGAAGGGCTGGCCCCTCCCACTCCTGTGCCTCAGTCTCTGACCCACAATATCCATTCAGAGCTGCAAAGCCAGAGAAACCCACCTGAGCCCTGCTGCTCATCGAGGTCTTGCGCTCCTTGCTGGGTCTCCGCAGGTGCCACAGCAGCAGCAGCAGCACTTCTGGGTCTTTCCAGCCTTCCTCGTTAGCAGTTCAGGAGCTTCGGTGCTTCTGCTGAGTCTCACGGGTCTGCTTCCCTACTTTGCAAATTTCATTAATGTGATCTCCACTGGGCTAATTATTCTTATGGTTTTCTGTTCCTAAAAATAACCCCTTGTCTTAGTGAGAATGGAGTGGCAGGAGAGGGCAGATATGTGTGTGTTCAATTTATCTTGGTTTACCAGAACCCACATTCAGCCTAATTCAATCTTCACACCAGTCCCAAGGCCAAGAACACGCCATGGGAAGAGCATAGTGTCTTCAACAAATGGGCAAAGTGGATAGCCGCGGGCAGGGGGATCAAATTGGACTCCTGTCTCAAGCCAGAATCAGCTCAAAATGGATGAAAGATGCCAACATAAGGCCTGTAGCCAGGAAAGTACTAGAAGGAGAAAAAAAAAAAACATGATTAGAAGAACAGACAGCCCCAGGACGTTTGTATGGGCAATATTTGGGGAGGTGTGACATGGAAGCCTAGGAATAAGAAAAAAACAGATGCATAGAACATAAAAAATGTAATTACAGCTTGGGTATGGTGGCTTCATGCCTTTAATCCCTGCAGAGGCAGAGGCAGACAGATCGATGTGAATTCAGGGTCAGCCTGGTCTACAACATACGGACAATAAATGAGTTCAGGACAGCCAAGGTTACACAAAGAGACCTTGTCTTGAAAAACAAAACAAAAAACATTATATATATAATTACATTAAAATGCTTCTGTACAGCCTAGGGGAATGAGCAGCAGACCTGAAAAACCAAAACCAATAGGCTTAGTGATTAAGAGAGCTTCTGGGGCTCTCTTGGAGGACCCCAAGTTTGGTTCCCAGTTGCCACATAACTGTAGCTCCAGAGGATCAGGTGACCCCTCTGGCCTCCACAGACACCCACCCTCACTCGTGCAAAATTCCCTCCCCACACATATGCACATAACTAAAAAGAAAAATCAAAACTTGATCCACCATGAGCTGTCACTCAGGTGTTATTCAAAGATGCTAACCACACACATACACTCAGGCACACACCCACATACACTCAGGCACACACCCACATACACTCAGGCACACACCCACATACACTCAGGCACACACACACATATACTCAGACACACACACACATACACTCAGGCACATACACACATACACTCAGGCACACACACACATACACTCAGGCACATACACTCAGGCACATACACACATACACTCAGGCACACACACACATACACTCAGGCACACACACATACACTCAGACACACACACATACACTCAGGCACACACACACATACACTCAGGCACATACACTCAGGCACATACACACATACACTCAGGCACACACACACATACACTCAGGCACATACACTCAGGCACACACACACATACACTCAGGCACACACACACATACACTCAGGCACACACCCACATACACTCAGGCACACACACACATACACTCAGGCACACACACACATACACTCAGGTACACACACACATACACTCAGGCACATACACTCAGGCACACACACACATACACTCAGGCACATACACACATACACTCAGGCACACACACATACTCTCAGGCACACACACATACACACTCAGGCACACACACATACACACTCAGGCACACACACATACTTTAGGCACACACACACTCAGGCACACACACATACACTCAGGTGCACACACACAGGCACACACACACACACACACACACACTCTCACTCAGGTACACATAGAGACAGGCAGTACGGGATAGGTAAAGGGCTTTGCTGCTGAGCTTGACAACTCCAGTTCCATCCCTGGTACCCACATGGAAGAAGGAGAAATACATCCTCTGACCACCACAGAGATGATGTAGTATATAGCATCCCCATTTTTTTTTTTATAAAGAAGAGATTATTTTGGGCTCATAGTTTTAAGAGCACACTTCTCATGTGGCAAATCCCAGCCCCGCCCTCTGTCTTGAAAAGCTGCATTTCCTGGCTGCGAACTGAACAGCGGCCTGGCCTTAAGAGCTCAACAAACTATTTGTCAAGTGTAATTAACAGTTGGGAATGACCTACATGTCCAATGGTAACAGATTAGGAAAATAAATGATGGTATGTCCATTTTAGTGTGTGCACTGCAGAAGGGAGCACAACGGTACATCCATTAAAAAAATACTATTCGGCTGTTGCGAAGGATGAGGAGAAAGACTGTTTAATTTCATGGAAAAATGCCCCTGACATATTGGCAAATTGAAGAAGCCAGTCTCCTAAGCAGCAAGTGCTGCTGAAATCCCATTTTCACAATCATAGCAGGCACACAATGACAAATTAATTAAAAAGGACTCAGCGTTTGCACACTGTGAAGGCTTGACTGTCACCCAAACTCTCGCTAAAACTTAGTCCTGATTGTGAGGTATTTATTGAAAGTTTAAAAAATTACATTTTATTCATTTGTGTGTGTGTGTGTGTGTGTCTGGGGTGTGGGGGGGTGGGTCAGAGGACAACGTGTGGGAGTTAGCTCTCTCTCCTTCCACCATGTGGATCATGGGATTGAACGCATGTGTTCGCCCTTACTCATGTGTTCACGCTTACTTACCGAGCAGCCTTTGCCGACCCAGTGTATATAGGTGATTGCGCTGTGCCCTTTGGCGGTGGAACCTGAGGGAGGTTAAATGACATCACAGGGAGAGGCTCTAAGCTGCTGGGACCGTGGCTATCTAAAAAAAAGGAAGGGATGCGCAATGTGGGGTGGTCCGTCTCACTGTATGACGTCTTAGCCTCCCCCTCTCCACACTCAAGAGCAGAACAAACTTTTATTCTCTCTACACTTTCAGCATCCAGCCTGTGGTACTTAGGGATAGCAACTGAAATCAGACCGGCACAGCCACACACCATGGCCATAGCAGCGCTATCCACTGCATCCACTGTAGCTAAGGTGGTGGCGATCCAAGGTCTACGGTGGATAGCTGGGCAATCAAAATGTGGTCCCTGTGGTGGAGGCTGGCTCCAGTATCCTCTCAGATGCAGGGTGTGTGACTGCTCATGACCCTAGTAGAGAGCAGGAAGTCCCTGACACATGTGCACATAGTACATATATGTTGTCCTATGTAATGTAGATCACCTGGATTACTCCGGTGACTGACATGCGGGTGCCGTGTGGTTGCTTGTTGTGCTGTGTTGTTTAGGGATGGATGACAACAGGTCAAACCCACCTGCTTACTTGGTAAGACAAGAGCTGAGGGCTTTCACGGATCTGAAATTTCACATTAGGGAGGTCAGAGGGCATTTTGCGGGAGGCCGGTCTCTCCTTCAATCACGTGGGTCTGGAAGATCAAACTCAGGCCATCAAGTGGCAGCAGGCGCCCTCACCTGCAGATGATGTGCCTCACCAGAACCAAGTTTCTTCCTCTTGAGACAGGGTCTTGCTGTGTCTCATGGTCTGGTCTAGAAGTCAAGTCTCCCGACTCATCTTCCGCGAGCTGAGATTGAAGGCGTGCAACCACCAGGCTCGGTACAAGTTTTCTTTTACTTTTGACCTGGCCTCTTAGTAGTCCCTCCCTCCCTCCCTCCCTCCCTCCCCAGTTCCTGTCCTCCCTCTTCCTTCTGGTCTTATTGGGAGATAGAAGGGTGGTGGCTCAGCCAGGGAGGGAAGTGGCTGCTGCTGTAACCAGGCAAAACTAGGAAAATGGCCCAGAGCTCTCACCACAGCCTGTCTTAGTAGACACTGGACTTCCTTCCTTCCTTTCTTTTTTTTTTTTTCTCTTTTCTTAAAAAGATTTGTTTATTTATTATGTATACAGTGTCCTCCCTGCATATATGGTTGCACAACAGAAGAGGGCACCAGACCTCATTATAGATGGTTGTGAGTCATCATGTTGTTGCTGGGAATTGAACTCAGGACCTTTGGCAGAGCTCTTAACCTCTGAGCCATCTCTCCAGCCCCTGGACTTCTTCTCCTAAAGGTCCTTTCAACAAGGCCAAGGACCCATTTATTCAGCATTCCTGTTTTGACTGAGGTCATTACCTACTACCATTCAGTCCAGAAGGCCAACCTGTGGGGCTTGTGGGACCCTGGCCCTGGGGCTCATCTGAATGTTGATGTGCTGGGCTAGATGGGGAGACTTGCTTTATGTAGGAGCACTGTGGGCGGCATCCTTCCCTTGGCAGAGAGTCCTGGGCTGCTTAAGAAAGCTACCCAAGCCGGGCGTGGTGGTGCACGCCTTTAATCCCAGCACTCGGGAGGCAGAGGCAGGCGGATCGCTGTGAGTTCGAGGCCAGCCTGGTCTATAAAGCGAGTCCAGGACAGCCAAGGCTACACAGAGAAACCCTGTCTGGAAAAACAAAAACAAAAAACAAACAAACAAACAAAAAAAGAAAGAAAGAAAGAAAGCTACCTAAGAGGCCAGGAGAGATTTCTCAGAACCTGGGCTCTGATTTTCAGTACCTATATAGAAGTTAACAGCCACCTGTAACTCCAGACCCAGGGAATCCAACACCCTTAGGAATTGCATGCATGTGGTACACAGACATACACACAGGCAATACACCCATCCACATACAAGAATAAGTCTTACAAGAAAAAGAAAGCTGGCTAAGCATAGCGCTGAGAGAGAGCCAGCAAGGAGCGCTCTTCACGGTTCCTGACTGACTTACTTCCCGGATGCTCTCAGTGATGGACGCAGCTTGTAGGATGGAATGGACCCATTCTTCCCCTAACTTGCTTTTGGTCCAGTGTCAGACCAAGTAAAGCCAGTCACCTACCCCATTAATTATTTTCCCCATGATGATATTTTGGACGTACTGGGTTAAATAGCATTTTGTGGGTTTTGTTTTGTTTTTCTTTTTTTTTTCTGTTGTTGAGACGGGGTTTTATATATGCCAGATTGGTCTCAAACTTACTATACAAGCTGACTTCTGGTTCTCTTGTCCCTATCTCCTGACTGTTGGTGTTATAAGAGGGGAAATATAACATATTAATTTAGTTTTTACTTTTTGTATATGCTTGTTTTTTGGGTGATGGTGGTGGTTTCAAGATAGGGTTTCTCTGTCTAGTCCTGGCTGTCCTGGACTCACTTTGTAGACCAGGCTGGCCTCGAACTCACAGCAATCCTCCTGCCTCTCCCTCCTAGTAATGAGATTAAAGGCACGTGCCACCACACCTGGCTATTTGAAAAAGGGGTTTTAAGGTTTAAAAGCCACAGTGGCTCAGAAACTCAGACATACAGCAGCCAAGCATAACTCCTAGAAGCTCCCCGCCACCGCAAGCAATGCGGACGGCTGAAGCTCTGCTCTTCAGTCACACCACGACCCCGTGCTGACCGAGCAGCTGCCTCACAACCCCAGTCGGTCACCTGCAGAGTGGACAACACACAGCTGTGCAGAGCGCATCGCAAATGAAGTGCCATGGCTATCCATTGGCCAAAACTACCCACATGACTTAACTCAACCACCAGGGGGCGGGACAGCCCCGTTCTTCACTAGGTTTAGGAGCTGTAGAAAGAGCCTTTTTAATTTTTAAACATTTTAAGGTAGGGTCTCAGCGGTGGTGCACGCCTGTAATCCCAGCATTTGGGAGGCAGAGGGAGGCTGATCACTGTGAGTTTGAGGCCAGCCTGGTCTACAAAGCGAGTCCAGGACGGCTAAGGCTATACAGAGAGACCCTGTCTCAAAAAACCAAAAATAAATAAATAAATAAATAAATAAAAATAAAATAAATAAAATAAAATAAAAAGAGACCGGATTCTCCGAGAAGCGGTCTGTGAGGCCTCCTGTCTCTCTGCCTTTTATTTATCTTGCTCTAGACGTATAACTGGATGCCAGCAAGGCTAGATTTAAGTGATTTTTCTGGTGGTCCCTGGGTCCAGGTGCTCTTTGCCTAGCCACGCCTACCTCAGCCTTTTCCTTATTTGGACCCCGGAGGCAGAGACTTGGTGACTTGTCACAGATCCTGGAGTCTTGATTTATGGGTTTTTAAAACAGCAACGACAACAGACGGGGAGTGGAGAGATGGCTGACATGCAAAAGTGCTGGCCAGACAAGCATGAGGACCTGTCACCACACCATGCCAGTCTGTACACCCATCACCATAGGAGCAGTAGAGACAGGCAGATCCCTTTGGCTTACTGGCCAGCCAGCGTTGCTGAATTGCATGCGTCTGTGGCCACGCCCACAAAACACCCCACCCCCAAACAGAATCTCCTAGATCTTAGCAAGCGGGAACAGGTGAGTAAATTATGGCGGGTTGCATTGTAAATAATTGGTTTTTATTTCCAGCATTATAGGCCCTGATGTAAGCTTTTAGGAACACGTTTTTTTTTTTTTTTTATGAGATGCAAAGATATTTATTTTACACACCCTTTGAAAGGCAGCAGTGCCATAAATAATAATAGCTGACACTTAGTTTCTGCTGCACTCCAGGTCCTCTGGGCCCATTCACGAGATGACAAGCGAGGGACACAGAACCCTGGGGGGACCTGATGGACAGCCGGCGCTTGTGGGAGTGGTGGTCCCAGATGGGCTCCTCAGCCTTGGAGTGCACATCTGAAACTCCCCACCGCTCGGTATGTGTCCCCAAGCTCCATGAAGCAGGGCGTCCCTGGGCAGCACCCTGAACAAGCAGCCATGGTTGTCTGCAGTCACTCAGGCAGGGATGGCATCCAGGTGTTGAAGGTCGGAGTGACAGTTGGAAGACTGGTGTTCTCACGGGGACCACAGCCAGTGTTTTGGCCATAGCGTGTCCTTGCAACTTGATGTTCCAGATCTTTCTGGGGTCAGGGGGTGGGGGTGTCATGCTTGCCACTAGGAAATGAGGCATCGCTGGCTCTTTGTTTGTGTGAATGTTCATGTGAGTGTGTGCACTGTGCATGGAGAGGTTCGCGTCCAGTCTCTTCCTTGGGCACTCTCTAAATGCTAAACCTAAACCTGAAACTTGCAAGGAGAAAGACCAAATTGATGATTGTTCAATTAAAGCAAGCTTTAGTAAATACAGGCAGACGGACACTAACTAGGTTCATACCCCGGGTTCCCAGAGAATGGTCCTAATTAGGTTAGACAGGTGCTTCTGAGGGCCAAACCCACAAGGGAATGTCCTTCTCATGTGACCGAGAACATCCTGTGCAGTTGGGGCAACCAATCTTGTTTTCTGAACTGAAAACACACACGGCTTGTTATCTTACAGGAACAACATTCCGCAGCAACCCAGGAAGTTATCTGTCCTTGGTCAAGTGGGGCCTACTGTGTAACTTTAGCCCTTACATAACTTAATATCTTTTGTTATTGTTGTTGTTTTTTTAAAATAATGTGTGTGAGTGTTTTGCCTGCATGTATATGCATCATGTGTGTGACTGGTGTCTGTGGAGGTCAGGAGAAAAGGGTGATGTATCCGCTGAAACTGGAGTCACAGATAATTGTGAGCCTCTGTGTGGGTGCTAGGAATTGAACCCCGATCCTTTGCAAGGACAAGTGCTCTTAACCACTGAGTCCCATGGCTTTTTTTTTTTTTTTTTTTTTTTTTGAGACAAGGTCTCTCACTGAATCAGGGCCTTATGGATTTGGCTAGCCCCATTGTTAGGGGTACAGGTGTGCCCTGTCACAACGGGCTTTCCGATCCTCAGGTTTGTGTGGCGACCACGTGACTGACTGAGACCCTGAATTAAGACGTTTGCAAGAGGGCTGGAGAGATGGCTCAGAGGTTAAGAACCCCTGTTTGTTCTTCCAGAGGTCCTGAGTTCAATTCCCAGCAACCACAGGGTGGCTCACAACCATCTGTAATGTGGTCTGATGCCCTCTTCTGGAGTACAGATATACATGCGGGCAAAACACTGTGTACATAATAAAGCTAAAAAAAAAAAAAAAAGAAAAGAAAAGAATAAGTTCCTTCAGTATCCATGGGCACCCTATGTACTGGAAGCCAGGCTGCCTTCACCCCACAGAGAAACAAACCCCATTGTCACAGGACAGGGCGGGACAGGGTTGGCATTTGCCCCAGGGCTTACTGGTGTGGGTGACCTGGTGTGGGTGACCCAGAGGACTTGGCTTTGGAAGCTGATGAAGAACATCTATGCCCTGATGGAAAGTCATGACCCACGTTGCTCCAGGCTTCATAGCTGCCTCTTGTTCTCCTTACTGGGAATGCCTGGGGCCAGCAGAGTTTCTAATTTCATCTTTTCAAAAATTAAAAAAAAAAAAAAGATTTATTTATTATGCATACAGTGCTCTGCCTGCATGTATACCTGCAGGCCAGAAGAGGGCATCAGATCACATTACAGATGGTTTGTGAGACACCATGTGGTTGCTGGGAATTGAACTCCTGACCTTTGGAAGAGTAGTCAGTGCTCTTAACCTCTGAGCCATCTCTCCAGCGCCCCCTCCAAAATTTTTTTTTGATATTTCACTATTTTCATAAATGTTGCCAGTTGACTGTCCCTAATTGAAAAACTGCAGCTCTGAAACGTTTTGAGTATTAGGTCTCAGACCCTGGACAAATGGCTAATAAAGATGCTTATTGACATATCAAAGTGGCCGTTTGGAAGTGGCGCAAGCCTTTAATCTGTGGAGGCAGAGGCAGGTGGATCTCTGTGATTTCAAGGTCAGACTGGCCTATAGAGTGAATTCCAGGACAGCCATGGCTACACAGAGAAACCCTGTCTCGAAAAACACAAACAAACAAATCAAAGTGGATCCTGGCCACCACTCTCTCAACACCCAGTAGCTGGCACACCCTGCCTCCTACCCTACGCTCCAGCCCGGGGACTGGGCTACACTTAGTTTTCCCCAGCCCCTCTGGTCCCTATGTAACTCAGCCATTTTGGCTATGCCACTCTCTTGGCCCAGGTCACTCCTCTTGGTCAGCAGCTCCATTCTTGCTCTCTCCCCCTCTCTCCTCACGAAGCCCAACTCAGTCTGGCCATGTTCACTTTAGACTTTCCCAGACGCCCCTGTCTATGCCTCTGGCTGTCTTCCCTTTATCTACAATAAACCTTCTCCTCCTCCGTACCTGGGAGCAGTCACGTCCTTCCATTCATTCATTCATTCATTCATTCATTCTTTCTTTTTTTTTCTGGTTTTTCGAGACAGGGTTTCTCTGTGTAGCCTTGGCTGTTCTAGACTCGCTTTGTAGACCAGGCTGGCCTCGAACTTACAGCTATCCGCCTGCCTCTGCCTCCCGAGTGTTGGGATTAAAAGCGTGCGCCGCCGTGCCTGGCTCATTCATTATGTTTAATTCATTGAATATGATAGCATGGTCAGTCTGCATCAGCACCATTGGATGGATGATGTGTCAAGGCTAAGAGAGGGCTGGTAGCGTGCCCAGGATCAGCAGCCCGTATGTGACCAAGCCAGGACTCAAGCATGCGCCTGTCTGCAAAGCCTTGGCTCTTGGCCAGGTTTCTTGCCTCAGCTCCCTTGATGTGTGGGCCTGGGTTGTGGGCATTTTAGGCTATTGAGTAGCATCCTTGGCCCATGCTACTACATGCCAGTGGCATCCCCTCCCCCCACCCCCAACTGTGATATCTCCAGGCCCCTGCAGAAGCTCCTCCTAAGGCTTCCATGACTCAGGCCCAAGATAATCCAACTGACAGTAGACTTGCAGGCTGCAGGGCTCAGGGACAAAGGCAAGAGGAGCTGAAAGAGCTGAAGGGCAAACTTCAGAGAGCTGTGGCTTTGTGACCCTGAGATCAAGGCCCCCAGCATAGCAAGGCACCGGCTGATGGCGGCCTGCTGAGAAGAGCCCAGGATGACTGCTGAGCCTTTGATCTCAGGAATAGCCGGGTGTGGTACTGTGGGGAGGAGAGGCCACTGTTTGCCTCACCCCTAGACATCTAAGTCTCTCTTGCCTGGGAAGGATATGTCTGGTGGCCATTAGGGAGTTGTCTGATGGTTATCTCTGAGACAGCCTGGTTCTCTCTGTCTGTGATTCTAAATGGGGCTAATGGCCACTTGAGACTCGGAGTCGGCTGCCGCCCACCCCGGAGCCTTCCTGCTGCCGGAGAATCAGCAGCGGTCTCTCCCTCCTGCTCACACTCCCATCTCAGACATCCGCTAGAGTCCTGGGCGCTGATGCCAATAGCCCCTGTCTGCCTGCCGTGGCCCAGATCAAGTCTTCCAAGTGCCCCCCTAAAAATGCTCAGCCCCAGACAACATGAATGGGGGGGACGACAGTAGAGCACCCCCAACAGGCCCCCCACTTCTTCACTCTGTCATTCCCTGAAAGTGTACATGTAGCCAGGCCTGGGGTCAGAAACTTGTGATCCCAGCTACTGGGGTGGCTGGGGCAGGAGGATCATGAATTCCAAGTCAGCCTGGATAATTCAGTGAGGTCCCCATGTCAAAGTACAAATGTAAAAAAAAAAAAAAGGGCTGGGATGTAGCTCAGCCGTGGAGCGCTTGTTTAGCATGGGTGAGACACTGGGTTTGAGTCCCAGCACTACAAAGGAAAGATCTGACATCCTCCCCTTCAACTCCCGGCTCTGCTGTCATCAGTGAGGTCGCCTATGTCCTCCTCATTGCATTATATCCAAACTTTATTATTATTATTATTATTATTATTATAATTATTATATTTATTATTATATTTATTTTTAAAGATTTATTTGTTATTATGTATACAGTGCTCTGCCTGCGGGTACACCTGCAGGCCAGAAGAGGGCACCAGATCACATTACAGATGGCTGTGAGCCACCATGTGGTTGCTGGGAATTGAACTCAGGACCTCTGGAAGAGCAGGCAGTGCTCTTAACTTCTGAGCCATCTCTCCAGCCATCATCATCATCATCATCATCATCATTCCTCTCCCTTGTCCTCCTCTTCCTCTTTTTTTGTTTTTGTTTTTTTGAGACAGGGTTTCTCTGTGTAGCCTTGGCTTCCTCTTCTTCTTAAGATAGTGTCTAAGCATGTGGCACACACCTTTAATCCCAGCACTTAGGAGAAAGAGGCAGCCTGATCTCTGAGTTCAAGGTCAACCTGATCCACAGAGTGAGTTCCAGGACAGCCAAGGCCACACAGAGAAACCCTGTTTCAACTCTTTCTCACCAACTCATAAAATTTAAAAAAAAAAAAAAAAAAAAAGATAGGTTTCACTGTGTCTGGCCTGGAATTTGCTAGGCAGACCAAGCTGGCCTCGAGCGCTCAGAGTGCATTTGTCTCTGCCTCCCTGAGTGACGGGATTAAAGGTGTAGGCTACTATGCCTAGCTTTGCTTCTCTTTCTCTTTGTGGGGCTAGGCCCACTTTTCCTGCTCTGACAGCCTATGGGACCTGTTGCCACAGCCTTACAAGATGGAGAGCAGTTGACTCTGAACACCACTGAGGGATCTGGACCCTAACCATCAGGGTTTATGTCCTCCCCTTCTCCCTCTCAGAAGTGTCACATTGGGCCAATCCCTGGACCATCCCTGTGCTGTTACTTCTGCAAAATGAGAGTAAAAGACAGTGCCCGCCCCAAGAGTGCTTTTACTTTTAAAATCACATCAATTATTTACTTACTTAATTAGTGTGTGTGTGTGTGTGTGTGTGTGTGTGTGTGTGTGTGTGTTCGATTGTGTGCCTCAGTGCCTGTGTGCAGGTCCCAGGACAACTTGTAGGAATTAGCTCTCTCTTTCTACCATGTCAGTCTAACTCAGGGCATCAGCTTGGCTGCGGGTGCTTATGCCCTCTGAGCCATCTCACTGGCCTCAGAGGTGGTCTTCACGACCCAATCATTTACTTTCTCTAGCATGCTGCTTTGTCTGAGACACAGTCTTCATCCGTATCCCAGGCTGGCCTTGAACTTGTGACTATCTTCTTGCCTCGGCCTTCTGAAGCCTGGGAGTCTAGGCAGGAGGGACCGCCATACCTGGCCTCTCAACATGCTTTGCAAAGATCCTGCCCCATAGCAAGTGCCTCAGCACTCTTAGTAGTTACAAATATTATTAACAATTCCATTCCCCCACCCCCACCCCCTGCGTGTGCACATTGTGTGAGAACGCACATGCCACAGCACGTATGTGGTGAGAGGTCAGCTTGCAAAAGTCCATTCGGTCTTTCTATTACATGGGTCCCAAGGACCAAAGTGGGGCCATCAGGCTCAGTCATCACACCAGCCATGGAGGGGCCTGTACTTAAAATAACATTTTCAAATTGTTCCTTGCATGGCTTTGGGCATGTCACATTCTAGAGCCTCAGTTTCCTTACCTGTGAAATTGGCATCAGTAGTGCCAGAGAGATGCTCACTTGAGAAAGTGCAGGAGGCTTGAGTTTGATCCTCAGCAGCCGATTAAAAGCCAGGAGTAGCCAGGCGTGGTGGCACATGCCTTTAATCCCAGCACTCGGGAGGCAGAGGCAGGTAGATTTCTGTGAGTTCAAGGCCAGCCTGGTCTACAAAGGGAGTCCAGGACAGCCAAGCTACACAGAGAAACCCTGTCTCAAAATACCAAAAACCAAACCAAAACAAAACAAAACAAAAAGTCAGGCATGTGGCTGTTTAACCCACTTGCTTCTCAGTGCAAGCAGAGAAAAGTGGGTTGCAGTCAATTCCGTGAACCCCAGCTTCCAATGAGACAGTTTGTCTCAAAATGCAGGGTGGACTGTAGTGACAAGTTTGTAATTTTGGTCTCTTTAAAAACACAGCAGTATTATAAGACTACGTTTTAGTTTTAATCCTAGGTGTGGGGTTAGGGGGCTGCATCAGGGCAGCTGATTATGATTTGCCTCTTGCTCTAGCAGGGGCATGGCTTTGCCAGCTGTGCATAGCTTCTGTGATTGTGTGATGTTAGGAATTCTGGGGACTTTTCAGAGGGTATATAAATGCTAACCCCCCCCCCCCACCCCAGAGGCTGGGTGGGTTGTTGGTCGCTGTTTCTTAGGTAGTCGTGTGCGAAGAAGAAACAACAAGAAGAAATTAGGCGTCCCTATGGCAAAGGTCAAACTTGCCCCAAGGAGCTCAACACCCGTAATCCACAGGAAGTGGTCTAATGATAACATCA
The DNA here is from genome assembly GCF_964271855.1 of Acomys minous. Taxonomy (NCBI): domain Eukaryota; kingdom Metazoa; phylum Chordata; class Mammalia; order Rodentia; family Muridae; genus Acomys; species Acomys minous. The sequence continues at coordinate 110,349,160 of NC_140487.1, read as the reverse complement.
CCCCCTTTCGGACCTTGGACTTTATTCAGGGAAATGCTTTCCTTTCCTCTCTATCCTTCTCCCCCTTATCTAGTGTTAGGGGGTCGAAAGGGAAGAAGAAAAGAGGTGGAGAAGGTGGAAGCAAGAAGAGCCCACAAAGTAGCAAAAGGCAAAGGGCAGTGGACCTTTGGCGCGCGCGCACACACACACACACACACACACACACACACACACGTGTAAACCCAAATGCACACATGAAATTGCACACACATGAACACTTACCTCCCCCCACCACACACGCATAAAAATCATGGTATATGGCCGGGTGGTGGTGGCGGCGGCGGCGCACGCCTTTAATCCCAGCACTCAGGAGGCAGAGGCAGGCGGATCGCTGTGAGTTCAAGGCCAGCCTGGTCTACAAAGTTGAGTCCAGGATGGCCAAGATAACATAGAGAAACCCTTTCTTGAAAAACAAAACAAAACAAAAGTCATGGCATATGGCGCCCACTGTCAGGGAGCGCTGCTGTTAAGGCTAGACAGGATGGAAGTGAAGCAGGTGACACAGGCTGGTGGCACTGGGCTCCGTCCTGCCAGGGCAGCTCCGTCTGCATTGCCTTTCAGAAAAGAATCCCCTTGAAGGGAAGTTTAGTGTCCTACTCAGGGCCGTGCCCCCTGACCCTCCTCTGCCCTTGGCACATAGTAGGCGTTCGATATAGTTCCTCATTGGGTGAGTGACTTGGTAACAGCAGGGACCATGCTCTGCCCGTCTTGGTGCCGGGAACCAGATTTGAGCAAGTGTTTCTGAACAGAACAGCTTTGTAGAAATGCTGTTGGGCTGTGTTTCCAGTCCAACTGAGAAAGAGGCTGTGATGGGTAACTGTCTGTGACAGTTGGCTGGGCTGAGGGATGCTTAGATAGTGCGAAGACACCATCCCCGAGACTGTCTGGGAGGCCATTTCCAGGAGGGTAAGTCTGAGTACGTGGGCCGAGTGACAGTCTGGCTGCACAGGGCATATCACTGACCCACTGTGGCCTTGCATTGAGGTAGAGGGTCAGAAGAAACCAAGGGAGGCTCTGAAGGGGAGCTGAGATAGCCGTCTTTCGCTCTGGGATTTTGAGGCTCCAGTTCTGAGGTCTTCAAGCTCGGATGGAGGCCATCTATACTATTGGCTTCCCCCTTTCCTGGTGCTCAGGGCTTCTAGCTTGGGCTGGGATTATATGGATGTTTCACTTTTTTTTTTTTTTTTGGCTCCAGCTCCATCCTCCACACTCACGTGAGTTAACCTCTCAGAATAAATCTCTCTATTGGTTCTGTTTTCCTAGAGAATTTTAACTAAGACAAAGACTTATTCACTTATCCCAAATCTCTCCAAGCCTTTCGTAAAACGAGGCTGTGACTAACACTCACCACAAGATTATTTTAAAGAGTAAATGATGAATTACCCAGAAAGTGTTCGCTTTGGATCCTTCCTTCCCTCACTTCCCTCTTCTGTAAATGGGTATTTACTCATTCATTCACTTTTTCACTCAACAGACACAGCGTTCAAGGGCACAGCGTTGCGTTTAAGACTCAGGGAAGGGTAGCCCGACTCCTGGCTACTTTATTGGGTTCTTTTTGCTACCTCCTTACACCACCCCTATCCCTTCCAACGTCCCCCCCCCACACACACACTCGATAGGAAAGAAAGAAGGTTAGAGGGGAGAAGGGTACCGATGTCAATAGACTACTTCCTGCTGATGAGGGCCATTGAGTTCCTTGGGGCAAGCAACTCCAACCAGCAACCAGCAACCAGCAACAGGAGCAACCAGCAACAGGAGCAACCAGCAAACAGCAACAGGAGCAACCAGCAACCAGCAACAGGAGCAGCCAGCAACCAGCAACAGGGGCAGCCAGCAACAGTAACAGGAGCAACCAGCAACAGTAGCAGGAGCAACCAGCAACCAGCAACAGGAGCAACCAGCAACAAGCAAGAGGAGCAATCAGCAACCAGCAACAGGAGCAAACAGCAAACACCAACAGCAGTAGGAGGAACAGTAGCCTCCCCACCTCTTGGGGCTCTGGCGTTATATACTCTCTGAGGCACCCCCAGAATTTCAAACATAAACCATCCTCAGCTGGTAAAATAATGCCCCTGCCAGAGCGTGAGGCAAATCATAGTCAGCTGCTGTGGGCAATCTGAAGCTGCCCCATCCCCCATCCCTGGGATTAAAGCAAACACATTCCCGTATTTCTGTGTGAAAGAAACCAAGATTCCCATTACAGGAAAGTAGCTTGGCGGTGGTGGCACACGCCTTTAATCCCAGCACTTAGGAGGCAGAGGCAGGAGTTGAGGCCAGCCTGGTCTACAGCACAGCCGAGGTTACACAGGGAGACCCTGTCTGGAAAAACCAAAAGCTCTTGTTTTCCACCATCTCCAGTGAACCACCCCCCAACACACACATACACACACCACACGCACACGCAACACACCCTCAGCAGGGAACAATGGTACAGAAGCTGAGACTAAAGGCTAGGTCCCTGCCTTGCTCTCCAAGTACACGCTAGCAGTTTCCTGTGGGATCTTATGAGAAGTTTTGGCAAGGGAGACTCGGGAGAGGCCAGGCTAGATCTCTGGGCTACTACATCCAAGGATCACATGCTTACCTCACCCATTACCTAACTCCAGGGAACTGACTCCTGCCAGCCGAACTCATAAGAGACTGAAACATTTGAAGGCAGAAATTTACATTTTAGCTAGGTGTATTGGGAGGGATTATTCATCTCCAGTGACCAAAATATTTGCACCTGTTACCCACAGCAGTCTTTTATCTTTTATTTTTCGGTAGAGAGAAATTTATATGCCAGGGGTATTTAAATGTCAGGAGTGGGGTGTGTTGGCAGTGGCTTGGACAGGGTTAGAAGGAAGTCTCAGGGGCCTATCTGCAGTAGGCCTCAGGGAAGAAGCAAGATTTATGATACGACAGCCTGCCAGGCTGCCTCTTCCATGGGAAAGGCCTCCCTGCAGTATTTTCTGTCTTATCAATGCTGAGTTTCATTTTAAATTGCCGCTGAAAGCAGATATTTTTTCCCCCTTGCCTATTACATCTCTTAATTTGTCTCTCCCCTCCGCTGTTGTCTCTACAAACTGTTTTGCACGAGAGACCCACACAGCAGTGTTATTTTGCCCCGGGTGAGTTTGAAAGCAAAGGAAGGTGCCGATGCCAGTGCCTTGGGGCTGGGGCACACGTGTCTGACAGCACATGCCTGTGTATGTGTGGGCTTGTAGAGGTGTCTATGGGTACGCCTGTGCACATGTCAATGTTTGCTAATATAGACCTGCCTAGGTACACTTTGGCATAATTGCTAGGGTTTTCGTGATGAAATTAAGTGTATATTTGCATGCAAGCACACACCCACACGGCAGCCTCTGTATGCATAAAAATGCAAATGTGCACGTACATTCATGTCCAATGTATGACCCGTGCATTTGTCCAGGTCCCCGTGTCTCTGTCTGTCCCTCCCTCTCTTGTTTCTCATGTTAGCATCTCCCCACCCAAGGGCCATTGGCCACATTTTGGTGGCGGTTTGCGAGGACCACTGGAAATATTGATTCAGCCAGACCTAACCGCGGCCACAGCTCGCCGGTTTGGTCCAGCCAGCCCCATCCCCCAGCGCGAAGCCTGTAGGGGCTGGTCTGAGCTCTTGAGTATCCCTGGCTACCAGCAACCTGGCAATCCCCGGCCGGTGCTGAGAAGTGACAGGGTCGCCCAACGATGGGCAGAGCCTTCCAGACCAACCCGGTCTCCTGGTCCTTCCGGGGGAGACCGAAACCCAGAGCGCCGAAAGGCGGAGGTGGGCGGTGGAGGGGCGTCTCGGTCGTTTAGAGTCCAGCGAATGCAGGGCAGAAACCAATGGGTGACTGTGGCCCATCGGGGATCCCTCGGAGGCAGCCAATGACCTGGCTACGCTCTGCACCCCGCCCTCGCCACAGCGCGCAGCTGGACCATTGGAGCCAGCAGGATGGGGGAGCGCCGCGCCAGTACAGGGAGCGGGGGCGTGGCCCAGATTAGGACCCGCCCATCCCTCCCGCCTAGGCTCCCCATTGGCCGGACTGCGGCGCCGCGGCGGGCGGAGAGGCGGGGCGCGGGGCGCGCATGTGGGCGTGGCCTGAGGGCGTGGTTGGCGGGGGGCGGGGCGGCGGCGCTGTCGCAGTGAGATCTGAAGCGGCGGCGGCCCGTCTGGAGCTGCGGCGGGGGAGCCTGCGCGGCAAGCGGAGCCGCGGGGCCGGGAGCAGGTGATCGCAGCGGGAGACTCGCGCCCTCCCGAGTTGCGGCGCCCAAGCCCGCGCTTCCAGGCGCAGAGGCAGCCTCCCAGCCCTGAGCTGATCGTGGCCAGCTGCAGGCTTCGCACGCGTTTCCCGGGTATCCCTCTGCCCGCCCGAGCGTCTGAAGCCCCCGGGTCCCGCGCAGCCTCGGGAGCGGCTGCTGCGCGCGGCAGAGCAAAGTTGTGGACGTGTCCCGACCGCTGGGCCCCGCGCCGTCACCACCAGCCGGGTGCGCGCTCTAGGAGCGGCGCTCGCGCTGCAGCCACCGGGGCTCCCGTTGCAAACTGCTCCAGAGGCTGAAACTTCGGGTGCCGGCGGGTCGGGGCCTGGGTCCTGCGCATCCTCCGCGAGGGCGTCGCGGAAGGCATGTGACGGCTCCGGTGCGGGAAGGCGCGGACTCCGTGGACCAAGCGGAGAGCAGGCTGCGGCGCACGGCGGGCCCGGGCTCCAGCCGAGCAGCCCCCCTCGCCCGGGCCCCGCCGAGGCCGCCGCGCCCCCGCCCCCGCGCGGGAGGACTTGCTCCAAACTCCCTGAACTTCGGGCGGGTCCCAAAGCGGCGGCCTCGGGGGTGCGCAGCCCTGCTTGGGGACCCCAGCCGCAGAGCTCTTGCTCCCCACCCTTGAGGACTCTGAGGACCCCCGGGGGGGACGGGTGGAGCTGACAACCCCTTGCTGCTGGCCGCTCCGCGATGCTCATGAGGAAAGTGCCGGGCTTCGTCCCGGCCTCGCCGTGGGGGCTGCGGCTGCCGCAGAAGTTCCTTTTCCTGCTCTTTCTCTCGGGCCTCGTCACCCTATGCTTCGGCGCCCTGTTCCTCCTGCCCCACTCCTCTCGCCTCAAGCGCCTCTTCTCGGCCTCGCGGACCCAGCAGCCTGGCCTGGAGGTGATGGCCGAAATCGCTGGGCACCACCCGCTGCCTGAGCAAGAGCCGCCTCCCAACCCTGCCCCGGCAGCTCCGGCCCCGGGTGAGGACGATCCCAGTCGCCCGGTCAGTGTCCTCCGTAGGAAAGGGTGGCTGCGTCGCACCCGACCCACCGGGCCCCGGGAGGACGGCAACAGCGTTGCAGCCCCCAGGCCGCGGGAAGAGAGCGTGAGGTTCAGTTTCGACTACAGTGCTTTCCGCAGCCGCCTTCGACACCCAGTCTTGGGGACAAGGACTGATGAGAGTAAGGAGTCCCAGAGTCTAGTGCGAGCTCAGCGAGAGAAAATCAAAGAGGTAAGCATCCCCCACCCCCGCCCCCGACACACACCTCCCGATTTCTAGCTGCAAGCGCTTCCCCCTTCTCGGGCCCCTCCTGGCTCCTGGTCTACCTGAGACCCTTCGGGGCACACTGCAGCACCGCCTCTCTCTCCAAAGTTACTCTTTCCCCTCGGTACATACTTTAGGGTAACTAGGGGTTCAGTTCATGGCCTCTGCCCAACCTCCAGGTGGATCTTTACTGTTGAGTTCCCGGCCCCGGTGGGCTCCACATTTTCCTTGCTGGGCTGCTAAGACGAGCAGATTCTAGGTCCTTAGTTTGCATTTGTACCGGAGGGAGTCACTGGAAACCTTCTACCTCGCTGTGTGTCTTTAAGTATTGACTTCCCCTAAGCCCCAGCAGGCTATGGAAAACCAGTTATGTGTGAGGTATTTGGTGTCCTGTTTTGTAATCTCTTCAGCATCTTGCAAACACGGGATGTCGAGCATTCCTGCTAACGGCTCCCATCGAGCTTTGCTACAGTTGGACATAATTGCATGTGAAAGGGGAAGAGATGATCAATAAAGCAGTGGTAATGTTACAGAAGCTCTGAGGTTATTGGCTTAATGAGGCGGGTCTTGGACTGGTTCCCTGTAAGGATTGAGCCGTAGAGAGATTGAGAGGGATCCCTTTGAGTCACAGTCTTAGTTTTAAGACCTCAAAAACAAACAAACACAGTCTGGGCATGGCTTGCGGACAATTGCCAAGAAGGACCAGTACTTGAGTGTCCTGCCCCACCCCGGCTGAGAGTGGTTTGTGGCCAGCATAGCAGAGGGGCTGCAGTGACACCCCCAGGCCACAAGGGGGCCGTGAGCAAGCAGTGGGCCAAGGGTCTCCCTGGAAAGAAGAGGATGCTCTTCCCTTCCTGGGGACCCAGCCGGGAAAGCTTTGCTTTAAGTCTGGACCTTTAAGTTTACTACAGGAAGGCAGCAGGCCTGCCTGTCTGGAGAGAGCACCAGCAGCTTTAGGGTCTCTCCCCTGCCAAGGTCTACTGGAGCCGCTGGAGGACTTGGTTACCCTCCTCCCAGGGTCCACCTCAATTTCCCATTTCCCATTTGGGTCTGCTGGTACCCAAAGGTGCTGTGCTGAGCCCTGTTTGAGTCTCTTAATGTGCAACCACAGGACATGTGTAGTCATGCAAAAGCTAAGTCCTTGGTGTGTGTGTGTGTGTGTCTGGCGCGCTCACACAGGAGCGCCTCTCAGTTCCCCAATTTTCACCCAACTCTCCAATGTTAACCAAAGACTAGAATTTGCAACAGTGAAGCAAAAGGCATCACTTCTCCCCTTTCTGCTGAGGGTTGTCTTGTGCCCAGTTCACCTGGGCCACTTGTTCCTCCTTTCCCGGAGCTGCCTCTCAATACAGGCCTCTTAACCACTCTTTCAAACCTCCAGTGAAATCACATATGTTGTGTGCCTGCCGTTTCTCATGGGATGCCTAGAGCTGCCAAGAAACTGTCAAAAAAAAAAAAAGACCTCCAAAAGCGTTGAGGATTCCCTTAGTGCGGAAGAGGTCCAGCGACCCACTTCCGAAAGCCTGGGCTGGAGGGAGCCTTCCTGGTGGGGCATGGGGCAGGTAGGTTAGCTGCTGGAGGGGATCTTGGCTCTCTGTCCGTGCAGAGACAGCCCTTTGTTACAAGCAGCAGCGGCTGGAGTTCCCAACTTGCTGCGGTGGCTGGGGCTGGGTAGGGGGTGGGAGGATTCTATGCTTTGCAGGTGGGTGTGAAATAGTACAGTGGGCGGCGGGCTGCTTTGTTGCCAGGTATCTGGGTCTGTGATGTGTCATCTCCTTATACCTCAGGTAGTAGCTAGAGGCATGCTTGTGATTCCTTGCAACTCCACAGCTTTCTCATTTTCTGTTTGGAGGCTACAGGCTCCTCAGAGTGGTGGGCACAGGCCAGGCTGTATTCCCAGTTATGTTTGGGGACCCGTGGTCTTTCCAGCCTACTTGATTTTTTTTTTTTAATTTATTTTTTTTTTTATTTTTCAGACAGGGTTTGTCTATGTAGCCTTGGCTGTCCTGGACTTGTTTTGTAGATGAGGCTGGCCTCGAACTCACAGCAATCTGCTTGCCTCTGCCTCCACCACGTGCCTTGTGTGCCATCACATACAGCACCAGGCTACTTGACTTTAATGCTGCCCCATGTCCCCGTTCTGAAGGCTGTGGGCTGAGTCTTTTCCTTAGAAGTTAATGCACGGTGGGTGGCTGTCTCTGCTGTCCTACCAGAGGAGGCGCCCTGCTGGAGGTGGCTGTCCACAGTCCTCCTTCAGGTTCTGTCTGTGTCATGCCTAGGGGTGGGTCATTTTAGAGGTACCTGTTCTCCAACAAGGCACCGTGTGGCATCTGTCTCTGGTTTGTTTATTTCCAGACAAGGATTGATTAGACCCAAGAAGAGGAGAGTTAGCATCAGATAAAGAGAGCCCTGTTCTTATAAGATGAGATTTTTTTTTTTCAAAAGTGAAAACAAACATCTGGACAGAATCAGAGGAGGTGATGGATGGCGCTGGCCAGAAGCCGGAGTCAGTGTGTTTGTGAACATTCTGGGTTGAGAGATGCGTGTGGGTGCGAGGCCAGCTGATAAGCTGGGTCAAAGGCACAGGTTCTGGTTATCCATGCATCAGGAAATACTTTCTCCGACTTTGGAACCTTGCAGAAAGCAGTGTGTTGGAGATGGGGGTGGGGTGGGGACCAAGTGAACATGGCCTGGTGTCTTAGCTCAGCTGCTAACTGTCTGTCTTTAGGCAGGCCACGCCTTTTCCTGCCTGAACCTTCCTGTAGGACCAGATGAAGAAGTTATGATAGGCTGTTGGTGGACACCGGTCCAGCTTTGAGCCCCTCTGTGGACTTCCAAGCCAGTCAGGGACCCTTGAACCTTCTTTTTTTTTTTCTTGCACCTCTTTTTCCCAAGTGTAATGATGTAATGAGGGTTTTGAGGACAGTGAATGGATATTGTGTCCCCAGCCTGTACCCATGAATAGCTATCTAGATGTTGATTAGTTTAGTTATTCCCAGCACTCTTTTTGTTTGTTTGTTTGTTTGTTTGTTTGTTTTTTGAGATGGGGTTTCTCTGTGTAGCCTTGGCTATCCTAGACTTGCTTTGAAGACCAGGCTGGCCTCGAACTCCCAAGTGCTGGGATTAAAGGCATGCGCCACCACACCCGGCCCAGCACTCATATTGAACTTGGGAGATGGGGTGAATGGCTCTACAGCTTGGGCTTGGGAAGGGCTAGAGTGCAAAAGGGAGTGGGCTTGTTAACTGCTTCCTTTCCAGCTCTGAGGGCCTTACGGCACCACAGGGATACTTTTTGGCATGGTGGTGTGATGTCATCTACAGAAGTGTTGGCATGCATTTGGAGCTGTCCTGGGACATGGGTAGCCTGAGGGCTGTAGGTTGGACATGTTTGATAGGGAGTGTGTGTGGGGGTCTCTGTCCATTGGCGGATGGTCTGTGGAGTCAAGTTCAGGCTTTCCTCACACGTGACAAGAGCTGGAAACAGGTAGCTTGTTGGTGTCTCATTCCGGGGAAGTAATTGATGGTGTTCTGAACCCATGATGGTAGATTGCTGGTCCCTCCCAGTGAAGGGAGCTTTTGCCAAAAGGAATGGGCAGTCTAGGGCCATGACACCTGGCACTGGTTTTGGGTGACCTCCCAGCCCACATGTTACTTTTCGGACAAATTAGAGGAAGGATCATTTCCTCTGGTTCCTCTACCTGAAGTCCTCGTGTGGGCTAAGAGAACCTGGATCAAATTTCTCCTTCCTTGTCCTTGACTCTCGGGTGCCCCCTCACAGGAGTCTTGCAAAGAATCCAGCCTGGCTTCAACTCTGACCTTGGTTTGGGTCTTGGTCTTGATATGGTACAGCCAGGAGACCAGAATTCGGGGGTCTGCTTCTCTATGTCCCCCCCCACACCCCTACCATTTACTGCTGTCTTTATGGATGTGCACTAGAGCCTAGGATCTACTATGACATTTAGTTGGCCCAGATCCATGAATATTAATTCAGCTTTATTGAAGATCTGTAAATCGCACCAGGGAGATTGGTCAGTTGGTAAAGTGCTTGAGGATCTGAGTTTGAGCCAGAGAACCCGTGTCAAAAAGCAGAGCTTGGTGGCATGTCCTTCTTATTCCAGTCATGGGGCGTGAGGGGTAGAGACGGATCTTCAGCACCCAGTGGCTAGGAAGCCTAATCTACCAGGAGGTGAAGAGACCTCTTGGTTTTTCTTGACAGGGTTATCTGTGTAGCCTTAGCTGTCCTGGAACTTGCTCTATAGACCAGGCTGGACTCGAACTCACAGAGATCCACCTGCCTCTGCCTCCCAAATGCTGGGATAAAGGGGGTGCACCACCGCTGCCCAGCTAAAAGACCCATTTTTTTTAAAGGCCTGGTTAAGGCAGCTACTGCTAAGCCTGACAGCCTGATTTTTAATTTTTAATTTATTTAATTTTTAAATTTATGTGTGTTGGTGTGAGAGTGTCAGATCTTGGAGTTACAGACAGTTGTGAGTTGCCATGTGGGTGCTGGGAATTGAACCCGGGTCCTTTGGAAGAGCAGGCAGTGCTCTTAACCACTGAGCCATCTCTCCAGCCCCCGACAGCCTGATTTTGATGCCTGAGTCCCACACGGGGGAAGGAGAAAACTGTTTCCAAAAGTTGTCCCCTGACTTTTACTGGCAAGCTGAGGCTCTGCGGCATGTGGGTTTCATCCTGCCCCACGGGCGAAAGAAATGAACGTAGAAAGACTTTCTGTTCTTAGAAGAAAAGCAAGAGGAAGATGGGTAACCCTGGCAACCCGAGGTTGCCCTCTGGTCTCCACACATACACATATATATATATGTGCATGCTTTTCTCACACGTGACAAGAGTTGGGACTGGGCAGGTGTCTCACACACGTCCTCCCCCCCAATGACATGTGTCGCACACATATGAACATACACTGTAAATAGCCTGCTGCTCGCTGAGGCTGGATCTTTGCCCCATAGAGCACCTGTGATTTCTAAGGAGGCCGAGGGGGAGCTCCAGCTGGCTTCAAGGGCTTAACAGCTCAACCCGAGAGGTTGGCTAGAAAAATCAGTAATTTTCCAAGGCTAATTTGAGGTGGTGGTGGTGGTGGCGGGGCTGTGGATCTCCCACAAACGAACTCTCTCCTGCCTGGATAGCAGGCACTTGAAGGACACTTTTAATTGTCCCAAAGTGCCTTTGGCTTGGCAAGAAGTGTCCCTGGCTCTTCCCCTCGGGGCCGTGCCACCTCAAGCCTCTAGGATATTGCTGACCGTGGCAGGTGATGGTGTCATCTTGGCGAACGCTCTTTGCCCTCATTAGCGGGCTGCTTCATTAGTCATATGTGGTTTCCTCTGTATCTTTGATTTATCATCACTGGTACCAGGGACAGGTAGGAAAATTAAAAGGCCCTGTGTTCTTTGTAGCATGTGAATCAGGGCCTGGGAGAGATGCACAGGATAATTAATATGAAGAATGGCTCAGATCCAGACGGCTTTGCCTCGAAGAGCTAGCTGGCTTGCAGACCCATCGAGGATACTTTCTGTCCTCCCTGCTCCTCCGTTTCCTTCCTGCCTCGCTGTGTGGTTTCTCTCGCTTAGGTGGAGACCAGGCTGTGATAACTGGACACATTCCTCGGGGACACTTGCGACGCGAGCCCAGCCACAGCCTTCCGTCTCCTCTGTAGAACTTTCAGCTTTGGTTCCTTACCCCTCCAGCCACTGTTAACACACGTGCAGATCGCCAGACTCTGGTGTCTCTCTGGGTCGCCAACCTTTTGGGAGGCTGGGCGTCAGAGAGGTGATTGCTTCCTGGGCCTTACATCCTTACCTTCCGTCTTTAGTGTTAGATAAGAAACAAATAAAATGACGCCTGGAAAGAAATCAGCTGTTTATTTCACAGCAGAGTTATCGGGGGGGGGGGGGGGGGGGGAGGGGGGCGGCGGGGGTGTGAGGGTATAGACTCCCCGAGGTGTTCAGAGTGACTGATTTATATCCGTGTTCACAAGACGCCTTTTCTCCAGCTTTCCCCGCAAGGCCGATCCATTACTCCACCAAAAATAAATATTGTGATATATATTAGGCATACTTTGCTCAGAGGGTCTTACATCTTTTCTCTTATTGGAAAAAATAAATCAGGGCTCGTAGATCGCACAGCCTGGCACAAGGAAGCTGCTTGGTGATTTTTGGTGGGCACCGGGTCTTGTGAGTGCCGGCGCTGGGGCTCAGAGATGTCACCAGCAAGCATCTTGAGTTGAGGGCCGGGGGTAGGGGACTGGTCAGGAGTTTTTGGAAACTCCCCTGCCTGTCATGGGCCTGTTGGCCACACGGGCAGCGGCTTGGCCGTGGAGTGATGAACTTGGGGGTACAAGACAGTTGTTTGCCTTCAAGGAAGTCGTGGCTGTTTATTACATGTCTTAAAGACAGGGACCACATGTGGAGCATGGCCAAGTGTCATGCGTGGGGGTGGGGCGGCAGGGAGAAGGGCGGGTGGTTAACTGTTATGACAGTTTGCTGTGCCTGCAGTTCAGACACTAATGGCTCCTGCTTTCCCACCAGCCTCGGACAGAGAGGCTTGACTCACAAGTGTTTGCATAACTGGGGGAAAACCAATACATTTTCTTGGCAAGGCGTTTCCACAGTTGATAATAGAGGCTCCTCAAAGAAGAGGACCCCTAGTCCCACCCCACCAGAGGACCCCAGTCCTACCTCCCTCTTCCTCTTTCACCTCTCTTCTCTCTGGGACTTGTTAGCACTCAGTTTAGGCAAAGATCTTCTCTTTTTGGACACGGTTTCTCTGTGTAGCTCTGGCTGACCTAGAATTGACTCTGTAGACCAGGCTGGCCTCGAACTCAGATCCACCTGCCTCTGCCTCCCAAGTGCTGGGATTAAAGGCGTGCGCCACCACGCCCAGCTCAGAGCTTGTTTTCTAAAAGCAGCCTGTGCAGGTGAAAATGCTCTCATCAGGCCTGTTTTGGCGTTCTCTACCTTTCGAGAGAGCAGTAGCTACAGAGACCACAGCTAAGGGCCTCCAGAGTGTTAGCTTAGCTGTAGGTGTTTGCTGCCTTCCTAGGAGGGTTGTTTGGGGTGGGAGCTCCTCAGATCTGGGAAACAGGTGTTCAGTCCAGCTCTTCCTCATACTGGGGTCTGACTATCTCTCACCTCAGCAGTGGTTTCTTTGATTGAAGCTCAATGTTGGAGTGGCTGGCCACAGGATTTAGTACCGTCTGTGGAAACTTCTGAGGTAAATCTGTGTCCTCCCTAAAAATATGTGTGTGTGTGTGTGTGTGTGTGTGTGTGTGTGTGTGTGTATTATCTGTATACACACATATACATACATATATGTGTGTGTACATGTGTGCCTGCATGAGTTTATGTGCATATATGTGTCCATGGTGAGCTCTGGATCCCCTGGAACTGAAGTCACAAGTGGTGGTGAGCTGCCTGATTGCGGGTGCTGGGAACCAAACTTGGGTCTCCACACGAGCAGTAAGAGCTCTTAACCTCTGAGCCATCTCTCCAGCTCCAGCTTTGCCGTTTTTTGGCTAGTGCCCTCATAGATAGAGGAATGACAATCAAGCTTTTGTCTGGCATATTCTGGGTCAGCTCCTACCTGGTGAGCCTCCAATATGTAGCAACCACTTTTTTTTTTTTTGGTTTTTTGAGACAAGGTTTCTCTGTGTAGCCTTGGCTGTCCTAGACTCGCTTTGTAGACCAGGCTGGCCTCGAACTCACAGCGATCCGCCTGCCTCTGCCTCCCGAGTGCTGGGATTAAAGGCGTGCACCACCACGCCCGGCCTGTAGCAACCACTTTTAATCAACACATAATAGGGGATTGTTTTTTTCTCCCTCCTCACCTTCCACCTCAATCACTTCCCACCAAACACGAGTCATTCTTGTCAACTCAGTGGCCTTGATAGACACTGCTGTGCAATGCAGCCACGTCCGGAAGGGTCCAGGACTCTCTCACCAGTCATCACTGGTTCTCGTCTTTTCCATAGCTGTGTGGTGTAGGTGTTAATTTAGGTAAGTATAGTTCATAGACAGTGAAATGCACAGATCTTCTTTTGGTGCTGGGGATGCGGGTGGGGGTGGCACAGGTGGCTCAAGAGAGGGTTTCTCTGCATAACCCTGGCTGTCCTGGAACTCACTTACGTAGACCAGGCTGGTTCAGACTCGGAGATCTGCCCGCCTCTGCCTCCCCAGTGCTGGGACTAAAGGCGTGCGCCACCAACCGCTGAGCTGAAACGCACAGATCTTAAATAGTTTTCCTGCGTTCCATCTCCTTGGGAAATGCTTTTGCTTTTTGGCTCTGGAGAGGCATTGCCACCTACCCCATCTCCATCCTGATTTCTCCCAGAAGACATCAGTGTAGCCTGGGACATGAGATAAGCAGGGTAGGACAGTGTGTGCCTTGTGGATAAAGGCTTCCTTCCTCAGTGACAGTGTTTTCGTGACATCACAAGGCGCATGGCACTCTAGTTGGGATGTGCTCCTTTGTGTGACTCCGCCTTTTTTGTGTATCTGGTTGGATTTTTGGGTTGTTTCTAGTGTTTGACCATTATGTAAAACAAACAAACGAAAGAAGAAAACCACTTTTGAGTAAAAACATGTATTTGTGTGTCTGTCTGTCTGGTACACCATATGCATATCTATGCTGAGGAGGCCACAAGAAGCCACTGGGTCCTGGGGCTGGAGTTACAGGTGGTTGAGAGCCACCATGTGGGTGCTGGGAACTGAACCTGGGTCCTCTGGAGGAGCAGCCCCATGCTCTTAACCACTGAGCCACTGTCTTAGCCTGAGTGAAGCTACTTTGAAACAAGTTAGGGAACAAAACAGCAAGGAAACAGTAGTGAGTCTCCCACAAATTTGTCTCCCTCTCCAGTTTTCCTTAATTTCTCTCAAAAAGGCTCCATAGTTTTCAGTGATCAGGGCTTGAGCCTTATTTTCTGTGATATGTATATGTTTACAGTTTTGTGCTGTTATGTTTGTATTCTTTTAAAATGTAAATTTCTGGTTATTTGTTTCTAGTTCCTAGGCACACACTAGTTAAATTTCTATTTTTATTTATTTTTAAAAAATTTTTGAGACAAAATTTTTTTTGGCTTGGTTTGAGACAGAGTTTCTCTGTGTAACAGTCCTGGCTGTCCTGGAACTCACTCTGTAGACCAGGCTGGCCTCGAACTCATAGAGATCCGCCTGCCTCTGCCTCCTGAGTGCTGGGACTAAAGGAGTGTGCCACCACTACTGGGCAGGTGCCTTATTCTTGTTCTCAAGGGAAAAAAAACATTTATTTGGTTTCTTGCCATAATGTTAGACATAGTTTTCTGGTAAAAGCCTTTTATAAAATCCTGCCATTCCTAGTGTGCTGCTGTGCTGCGAGGGTCTCTCTCTCTCTCTCTCTCTCTCTCTCTCTCTCTCTCTCTCTCTCTGTATGTGCACCTGTGTACATGTGTATGTGTGCGTGCGTGCATGCTTGGGGTGGGGTGGGGAACCTTGAGCCTGATTCCTCATGTACTGCAGCATCATTCTTTTGAGACCATCATTGGCTTGGAATTCACCAATTAGGCCAGGCTGGCTGGGCAGCAAGCCTCAGGGACCCACCCGTGTCTGCATCCCTGGAGGCGGGATTACCAGTGTGCACCATGGGGCTTGGCTTCTCGGCATGGACTGAGCCGTTGTCCTGATGCTTGCGGGACTGAATGCTGTGAGATGCTTTTCCTGAATCAGGAGATGGTTTTCCCCTTTAATCCTGTCACTGTGGCAAATCAGGATGATCTAAAAAAGGATGTTTAACTAGTGCACTTGATGTCCTGATATTTTTTTGTGTGGATTTTCTACATAGTTTTATTGTAAGCAAAATAAAGATCTTTATCTGCTTTTTGGTGTCAACATTGTGACAGCCTTATAATAGATGGGTTTTCCCCTCTCTGCATTCTGAAAGAATTATGTGTCTATGTATTCTTTTTAGTACAGAGTCTCAGGTAGCCCAGAGTGGGATTTGAACTCATGTGTAGCTAAGGATGACTTTGAACTTTTGATTCTCCTATCCCCATCTCCCACGTTTAGGATTTCTAGGCCTGTATGAGTATATGACCACACCTGTTTGTTTGTTTGTTGTTGTTTAATCTAGTGTTCTTTTGTTTTTATTTTGTTTTCTGATGCTGGGCACTGAATCCAGGGCCAGTACTTTAGTACTGAGCTGAGTCCCAGCCCTAAGACATTTTGGATTTTAGTATTGTTTCTTTTTCTTTTTCTTTTCTTTCTTTCTTTCTTTCTTCCCCCAAGACAAGGTTTCTCTGTGTAGCCTTGGCTGTCCTAGACTTGCTTTGTAGACCAGGCTGGCCTCAAACTCACAGTGATCCGCCTGCCTCTGCCTCCCGAGTGCCTGCCCGGCTTGTTTATTACTTAAGTGTTTGGTAGACTCCACCAGGAAAGCCTGCCCAGATGCCTGGGAGGAAGTGTTAAAATCATGACTTTGTGGGGAGGCCTGGAGAGATAACACAGTAGGTATGAGCATGCACTGCTTTTCCAGAGGACCCAGGTTCTGTTCCCAGCACCCATGTCAGGTAGCTCATAACAGCCTGCAACTCCAGCTCCAGGGGATCCGATGCCCTCTACTGGTCACCTCGGGCACCTGCGCTCACTTGTACAGACACACACATAACTAAAATAAGCCTTAAAAATGACGACTTTGGTCATATAGCAGACATGGAGCCCTTCAGAATTTCTTTTTCTTGGGTCGGTTTTACTGATCTGTTTTCAGAAAATTGTCCAGTTCATTCAAGTTGTAGCTCGAACTTCTCTCTCTCTCTCTCTCTCTCTCTCTCTCTCTCTCTCTCTCTCTCTCTCTCATGTTGTTGTTGTTTTGTTTTGTTTTTTGTTTTTCGAGACAGGGTTCTCTGTGTAGCCTTGGCTATCCTGGACTCGCTTTGTAGACCAGGCTGGCCTCAAACTCACAGTGATCTACCTGCTTCTGCCTCCCGAGTGCTAGGATTAAAGATGTGCGCCACCACCGCCCAGCCCAGCTTTTACTTTTGAAATATAGTCTCACTAAGTTGGCTTTCAGCTCACTCTAGAGTTCAAGTTAGTCTTGAACTTTGGGTTCTCCTGCCTCAGCTTTCTAAGAAATTGGGGTTATAGGTCTGCACCACCATGGCAGATTGCTTTTGCTGTTTGTTTTATTTTGTTTTTGAGACAGGCTGTCTACAACAACAACAACAACAACAACAAAGGCTAGGGGCCACTAAGGCCCAGTTCTTTATTTTTTGTTTTGTTTTGTTTTTCAAAACAGGGTTTCTCTGTGTAGCTGGTGGTCCTGGAACTCACTCTGTGGACCAGGCTGGCCTCAAACTCAGATCCACCTGCCTCTGCTTCCCAAGTGCTGGGATTACAGGCGTGCGCCACGGCTGCCTGACTCAAAGTACTCTTAAGAATCTCGTTTTCTTCTAATTTTTTGAGGGATCTTTTGTGATATTTCTTTCCTTCCTGAAACAGACAGTCCCTTTTCCTTGAGTCCTTCTTTCAGCTGCTAGCTTATTAATTTTTTAATTGATGTTTTCTAAAAATCAGTGTCTAGTGTTTTCATTGTGTGCGTGTGGTATATGCATGTACGTACAGGTGGGTGCACAGGTGTGCTCATCTGTAATATGTTTGCGGAGGCCAGAGTCATGTGTCTTTCCTTCCTCCTTCCTCCGTCAACCTCTCTCTCCATCCTCGCCGCCCCCTCCCGCCCAGGGTCTCCAGTCCTGGCTTTGCCTGGAACTTGCTATGAAGTCCAGGCTGGCCTCATACCATGAGAGCCAGCTGCCTCTGTCTCTCAAGTCCTGGGGTCACAGTTGTGTACCACCCCTTCCTGTCCCCTCACGTTCTGAGGTCAGGTTCGTCATTGAACCGGAGCTCACCATTTTCACTCCACAGGCTGATCGGCAAGAATCTGGCATTCCGCTTCCTCAGCTCTGGGGTTACAGGTGTGTGGGGTCGCACCAGCTTTCTCCGCGGGCGCTAGGGATCCAAACTCAGGGTTTCACGTTCGCACACCAAGCGCTTCGCTCACTGAGATCCGTTTAAATCATTTCTGTTACTGCACTGTCTTTTCTTTTTAGTTATTTGATATGCTGTCTTAGGGTTACTTTTGCTGTGACGAAACACCGTGACCAAAGCAACCTGGGGAGAAAGGGGTTTATTTGGCTCAGACTTCCCTCACTGTTCATCACTGAAGGCCATCAGGACAGGAACTCAAGGCAGGAACCTGCAGGCAGGAGCAGAGGTAGAGGCCTTGGAAGGGTGCTGCTTACTGGTCTTGTCTACCTCCCCCAAGCCTGCTTTCTTATAGAACCCAGGGTCATCATCCCAGGGGTGACATCACTCACAACAGTCTGGGCCCTCCCCCGTTGATTACTAATTAAGACAAGGCCCTACAGGCTTTTGCCTACAGCCCGATCTTATGAAGACTCTCTCAGCTTGAGGCTCCTTCCTCTGATGACTCTAGCTATGTCTGAGATGTGTCAAGTCGTAAAACCAGCCATTACATATATGTACATTTGATATTGTCTCGATTTGATATCAAGAAGATACATTTAGGGCTGGAGAGATGGCTCAGCAATTAAGAGCACTGTCTGCTCTTCCAGAGGTCCCACGTTCAGTTCCCAGCAACCACATGGTGGCTCACAACCCTCTGTAATGTGATCTAATTCCCTAGTCTAGCATAGATGCACATGTAAATAGAATAGTCATACATAAAGCAAATAAATAATCTTTAAAAAAAAAAAAAGAAGATACGTTTTTATCTTCTCGATAAAACAACTGCTCTCTCTCTTTTAACATTTAAATTTTGTGTGCGCAGCAGGCACGGTATGGATGCTGCAGTGTGCATATGTAGGTCAGAGGACGTTGTGTAGTCATTTCTGTCGGCTTACCATGTTATCTCAGGGACTGAACTCCGGCAATGCGCAGGGGTAGACAGCTTTATCTGCTGAGCCGTCTCCCCACCCCTCAAACAACCTTCTTAACGCTATAGGTGTGTTTCTTTCTTTGTGATAATACTCTTTGCTTGAACTTTATTTCACCTGATTGATAGTGTCTAATAATAATAATAATAATAATAATAATAATAATAATAATAAAATAATTTTATAAACAAAACAATAAATGTATAATGGATATATTTTTCCATCCTTTTTTTTTTATCTATTTGTATTTTTGTAGTTAAAGTTTCTTTGTGTAGCCCTGGCTGTCCTAGAACTAGCCATGTAGACTAGGCTGGCCTTGAACTCACAGATTTTCCTGCATCTGCCTCCCAAGTGCTGATATTAAAGGCGTGCCCCCACCACATGATTTTATATTATTTTTTGCTTTTATCTGATTTATTTATGTTTTTTGAGGCAGGGTTTCTCCGTGTAGCCTTGCCCGTCCTGGAACTCGCTCTGTTGACAAGGCGGGCCTCAAACTCATAGAGATCCATCTGCTTCTGCTGAGATGAAGGGCGTGTCCCACCGGCACCTCACTTTTTATTTATGTGTATATGTGTGTGTGTGTATGCATGTGTCTAACATGTGTGTGTGTACCGAAGAGCCAGGACAAAGCATCAGATCCCCTGGAGCTTTAGATACAAATGACTACAAGCTGCTATGTGTGTGTGTGCGTGTGCGTGTGCATGCGCATGCGCGTGCGCGTGTGCGTGTGTGTGTGTGTGTGTGTGTGTGTGTGTTGGAGTTGAGCTAACTCCTGGCCTCTGGAAGAGCAGCAAGCACCCCAAGCCATCTCTCAGGCGCCTTACATGATGTCTTCACTATTAACGTTTTGTCTATATGCAGGCTACCTCGAGGTGGTCTTTCACGCAATGTGAAACCCTAACGACACTCAGTCTGCATTCTGCCGTCTCAGGTTTAGCTTCTGTGTGCGTTCTGCATACCATACTATAATTGGTATCATTTTGGGGCTTCATTTTAAACAATAAGTTGTCTAAATAAACCAATAAAGATTTCCGTTCACGTCCTTACCATATCTGGCGTCTTTATTTTGTTTTCCTGTGTCTGTGCGCCTCTCTCCTTTCATTGCCGTTTAGCTTGAAAGCATTCCGTTAACAGCGCGTAGGTCCGTTGGTGACAGTTTCCCGCACGCAGTCTTTGCTTCTTCGGAAGCATTTTTTGTTTTATTTCATTTTGGGATTTTACTCATTCATTCATTTAAAATATACTTATCAAAAACTAAAATAAAATAAAATATACTTACCTGTTTTTGTGCGTATTAAGTATTTTGCCCGGATGTATGTCTTATTGCATGTGTTCCTGGTGGCCTGCAGAGGCCAGAAGAGGGTGTTAGTCCTCCTGGAACTGGAGTGAGGGATGGTTGTGAGCTGACACGCGTGTGGGAGCTGGGGACTGAACCCCAGGCCTCTGGAAAGGCAGCCTCTCCTCTGTGATTTTTGAGTCGAGGCCTTTGCTGACTAGTCCAGGCTGGGCTGGAACTCACGGAAATCCGCCTCCCCTCACTCCCAAGCACAGGGATTAACGGTGTGCTCAAACCTGGCTTTCTTGGGGGTTGCTTATCTTATCTTTTGGGTTGATATTCTTATAAGCTTGGGGAAAAAGTTCACACGTCTTGAGATATGTCTTTCCATCCAATTTGTGTCCTTTTCAAATAGAGCTCTACTACATATAAAACTCTGATTGCTTGGTGCTGCCCTAGAGACCTAGTTTTCAGCCTCTCTCTCTCGACTTCACTGTTCATCATTTGCGTAAATCTGTTTTCAAGTTCACCGAACTTTTCTTCTCTTGTGTATAATCTGTTCCGTCTACTCTGTTCCATCCACCTAGTAGGTTTTTAAGTTGGGAATGATCTTACTTCTGGAATTTCTACTTGTAAAGGGTGTTTGCGAGGAGTTCGTCCATTGTTTGTATATTTTCCTTTAAATCCAAAGACATATCGACATATCTTTATAATAGTCCTTTTTTGTTGTTGTTGTTTTGTGTTTTGAGACAGGGTGTCTCTATGTAGCCCTGGCTGTTGTGGAACTCACTGTAAATCAGGCTGGCCTCCAACTCAGAGATCTGCCTGCCTCTGCCTCCTGAGCGCTGAGATTCAAGGATTGAGATTCAAGGTTTTTGCTACCACCACCAATAGTTCTCTCTCTCTCTCTCTCTCTCTCTCTCTCTCTCTCTCTCTCTCTCTCTCTCACACACACACACACACACACACACACACATTTGCTTTTTCTCACTTTCTGGTCATCACCTACCCCTCCCTCTGGCACTGAATCTCCTGCCTATGGGTCTCACAGTGCCCTGCAGCTTCACTGCCTGGCCTTCTGTTACTCTTTATTAAATACCGTGAATGCTACGTTTTTTTTTTTATTTTAATTTTTTTTTTAGATGTTGGCTTCTCTGCTTTCAGTTCCTCTCCCCACTTCCTGCCAGCCTTCAGCTGTCACTTCTCCTGTCTCCGGATGCTCTGCTCCCCACTTTCCTGGTTCTGTTGTTTTCTAACCTGCAGTTGGCTAGGAAACCATTTAGTCTAGTTTGTTACCATGATAGATAAAGTACAGGCAGGCAGGCTGAAGGGATCTCTAAGGATCTGTTTCCCAGAGTCAAAAATCAAGGACAGCTGGTAGCACACTGTGGTGTTCAAAGTACCTCACTGATTGACTGATTGATGATTAATTGATTTTATTTTTGTATGTGAGATATGATTTTTCAGTTGACACTATGACCGAACAGTGGTGGCGTTCTGGGAAAGACTCCCGGCTTCTGATTGATCACATCTTAAATTACTTGTGCTTATTCTGTTCATCTGCTTCTTTGTGTAAAAAGCTCGCGACGTTTCAGTGGTGCAGACATCACTGTGACTTGCCTCAGGGTCTCATAAACAGTCAAATGCTTTCTCTGAGCTCTTTACCTTAAGCGTAACAACTACCTTTGAGACTTGGTTTGTAAAACTCTATATTAAAAAAGAAAGGGAGGAACCAGAGGGAGGGAGGGAATGAAGAAAAGAAGGAAAGAAGGAAGGAAGGAAAGAACAGCTCACGTAAGCCTAGTAGCTGAGCTGAGGGATTTCCATGGTGTGTTCTGTGAGGGCAAATCCTATCTCTTCTCATTTTCGAATGTTCCCGATGACATAAATATCCTATATATTAGGGTTTCTATTGCTGTGATGAAACATTGACCAAAGAGGAGGATTGTGTTATTTTAGCTCATTAGTCCCAGGTCACACTCCATCACTGAGGGAAGTGAGGGCAGCAACTCAAGGCAGGAACCTAGAGGCAGGAGCTGACGCAGACAGACCGCAGAGAAGTGCTGCATAAGGCTTGATCCCAATGGCTAACTGGGCCTGCTTTCTTATATACACTGTGGGATGCTACCACCCACAATGCACTGGGCCCTTGCACATCATTAATCAAGACAATACCCCCAGACTTGCTTGCTTGCATTTTCTCAGTTCTGGCTTCCTCTTCCCAAACGACTCGAGCTTTTATCAAGTTGGTTCAAAAGTCCACAGGCACAATACACGACTGCACAACCTGCCTTTAATTTTATTTGTCTCATTTGGGTAGGGGGAGGGGTTGAGTTCCCTGCCCCACCCCTGGAATGAGCCTTTTAAAGGTTAAACCTTGATGTTGTCAGTAAGTGCTAATTTCCCAGGAAGACATCCCAGCCCTTGTTATGTTTTCCTGTGTATGTACTCTTGACCTAAATCACAATCCTTCGTCCCCTCTGGTTCCTGCCTTGCCCCCCCCCCATCCCCCCCATGACCCCCTGCTCCCGACCCACGTGTGCCTCACAGAGCTCTGGAGTAGCCTTGGGTTTTAATGATAAGAGTCAGTGGGAAGCGAAGGCTTTCGTTCCTTCCTTTCAGAAGCAGACCTTTGTAAAAACAGCAAGTAAAATGTAATCGATTCTGCTACCTCATCGTGCAAGGAAACCCTTTATAAAGGAGACACGGTCCCGTTTTTTTGGCAGGAGAACAGCAGCAGCTCAGTCCGGAGACTCCATTGGCTTGCAGTGCTGGCCTTCCCAGGCTGTAGTGGGAAGGGGGTGGGGACAGTCATTGCTCCCAGGGTGGCACTCCCATGTCTTTGCTGTTCCTCTGCTTGGCTACCAGAGAGGCATCTGTTGTCTTCCGGAGCCTGAGGTCTACTTGACTGCAGGAGGAAGAAGGATTCTGAGGGCCTGTGAGGAGGTGGCTCAGCAGGTGAAAGCTAGCCCTGTCTCCTCACAAACTTTAGGACCTTCCATTTGGTCCCTCGATTCTTGGATCCCACTGTAGAAGGAGAGAGTGGCTTCTAAAGGCTGTCTTTGACCGCTGCATATCCACGCTCACGCGCGCGCGCACACACACACACACACACACACACACACGCTGTACATAGAGATGCAATGATAATAAATAAGATAACATGGGGGGGGGAGAGGGAAGGAGAGAGAGAGGGAGGGAGGGAGGGAGGGAGACTGGGCTCTTCTGGAGGACCCAGGTTCAGTTCCCAGCACCCATATGGTGGCTCACAGCTGTCTATAACTCAAGTTCCAGGGGATCTAACCCCCTCTTCTGGTGTCTGAGGGTACTGCATGCGTGTGGTACATGGTCATACATGCGGGCAAAACAGCAGTACATATAATATTATATTAAAAAAAAAAACTTTAGGGAGCCTGCTTTGAAGAAAAGGG
This sequence comes from Acomys minous, assembly GCF_964271855.1. Classification (NCBI taxonomy): domain Eukaryota; kingdom Metazoa; phylum Chordata; class Mammalia; order Rodentia; family Muridae; genus Acomys; species Acomys minous. Next base: position 110,325,987 of record NC_140487.1, on the reverse strand, counting down.
TCCGGACTGAGATGCTCACAAATCCTAGAACAATCAGGTCAGGAATTCCTGTGGTGTTTGCAGCAGAATCCTAGCATCTCGTTAAGAACCAGGCTGATCTGTCTAGCAGACTGTGACATTTAGGGCGAGGACTGTAATCCTGGCTCATCCTTGACAGAACCCGAGGAGGGAGGTGACCAGCAGACTACAGGCCAATAGGTTTTCATTCTGTTGTGTGGACTCAAACACAGTCCTCTGGCTTCAAGGTTGACATTCTTGTGACATGGTCTGAAAGCCACGGCGGTAATTTTGGAACGCGAGTTTTCATTTTGGGATGGAACACGGGAGAAATGTCATATTCTTAGGTATTCAAAAGAATGCGTCGTCTGAGTCTTGAGAGCAAGGCTTCTGCCCTTTATTGCCTCCCAGAACCTCACGGAGGCTTTTGGTAAATGCTACCGCAACTTGCTTTTTATGAAATCGAGGCTGCAGACTTAATTGGTCTGGGTGTAGCACAGGCCACTGGCCCTCCTAGACACTTCCCAGGTGGGTCTGAGGTGCCTCAGGCGGCCCTGTTCTGAGGTTGTTTGCAGTCTAGGCTCTCTCTTTTCATAGAGTTCTTTTTCCCCTCATTTAAGGGAGGTACTGAAGATTGTCTCTCTATGTGACGCCCACCAGGACTGGAGGAGGAAAAGGCTGGGCAAACAGTTTGTTAAAATTAAGTTTCCATGGGGAGCAGTGGTGGCACACGCCTTTAATCCCACTACTCGGGAGGCAGAGGCAAGCAGATCTCTGAGAGTCAAGGCCAGCCTGGTCTATAAAGTGAGTCCAGGACAGCCAGGGCTGTTACACAGAAAAACCGTGTTTTGAAAAACAAAAACAAAAACAAAACAAACAAAACACCCGCCCCCCCCCAAAAAAAACCCAAGTTTTCCTGAGCTGAGAGTACACACCATCCTCTTGATCTCACGGATTCATTAAAACTTTAAGAAAAATATTGAAAATACAGTCCACAGACTCTAGTTTGCACAGTGGGCTTAAAGGAAGGGCAAAGGTGAGCCCCTGGCTTCACGGAGCTTTATAGAATAATATTGTCCCAGGCGCAGGTCACTTCCTCCCACAAACAGATGCCCAGAGTCCAGGAAGCATTGCTTAGCTGTGTAAATATTTGCCAGTTGCACCTAAAACTCTGGGTTGGGGGAAAGCAGGTAATCTGCCGAAATGAAAATATTTGCTTGTCCAGGAGTAGAGCTCACAGCAGGCCGATGCTTGCCCTCCCTTGCCAGCCTCTGGTGCTTTCTGACCCGCAGGGCAATCTTTGCATGCTGCTCCTTGGCCTTCTGGAGAGCCGGTGGTCTGCAGGGCGGGTTGCTATCTGTAAAATTCGGTAATTGATGGACTGCAGAAGAATGGGACACTTAGACTGTAAGCCACTTCTGGTCCGGCTGTCACCTCATTTTTTTGTCCTGCCGGGTGTGACCTATCCTGAGCTGACATGGGTGATCAGGTCCAGGCTATTGAGGCTGCCTGTGATGGAGGCGGCCAGAGACTGAGTTAGGGAGGTGGCTGGCCGGCCACTAACAGTGCTTGCTGCCAAGCCTGACAACCCGAGTTCGATTCCCAATCCCGCCTCCCCGGAGACTTAAATGGTGTCAGGAGAGAACCCAACTCCCCCTCACGCTTGTCATGGTATGGAGGACCCTGTCTACTTCTTCTAAAATACATTTGGTGAAAAATAATTTAAAAGCAAAAACTATAACTGTTGCCTTCTGGAAGCATTCTCTTTAGGGGCACTAGGAGGGCGTCTTACAGATCTCCATGTCTATGTGAGAAATCTGTGAGTTCTCAACCTTAGTCCAACTCGCAGTCTCTTCTTAATTCTGTCCCAGCTGTCTATTTCTAGCAAATTCCTTGGCCGAGGCAGTGTATGAAACCACGTCTCATTTGTCCCTCCCTGATTTCCTTCCAGCTTGGAGGGGCGGATGTTCAGCCGGGGGGTGGGGGGTGGGGGCACCAGTGGCGGGTCAAGCTTCAGAGAGGAAATTTCTCTGCTGTTAAATCTCGCATTAAGCCATGCTTACTCAGGCTGCTGGCTGCAGGAAGCAGCGACGGGCGTCTTGGCAGATGGCCGTGCCTGAGGTTTCCTGGCCAATGTGGGAGACGATTGTTTGTATATTGGTTTTCATTTGTGCGTTGGTCTTATTTTCGTCTTCCCGAGGTGCCCAGATGCTATAGTGATAGATTGATTGGAAACGACTCATTTGTCAGGGTTCCGTGGGGGACTTGGGTTCCCTGCTCATGTGCAGTGGAGTCGAAAATGTTTAATTAGATGCTGAGGTTTTTTTTTTTTTTTTTTTCCTGCATGGGTCCATCCCTCGACAGTTCTCCCAGGTGGGTGCCATTCCTTAGGCGGGAGAGGGACTGGCGGGGGGGGGGGGGGGCGGGGGAGCCTTCTGGGTTCAGCCTGCTCTCCCTTTGGGCTGCAGACCTTTTAAATGTTGCCATTTGTGTATTTCGCCTCCATCACAGTTACCCTAAAAACTGCCCTCCTGTGGGTGCTAGCATTTGCAGAGCTGCTCTGCGTTGCCAAACAGGTCAGACCCAGACCTTCTCTGGATTGATGTACTTGAACTGATAGTGCTGGGAGGAATGTTAACTGCCTTCTCTTTCTTCCTGGGAAGTGACCTCATTCAGCTCCGGGCGTGAAGACAGGGACGTGTGGTTACACACACACACACACACACACACACACACACACACACACACCATGTAGAATGTGTAGGTTGTGGGCAGCCGCAGGCACACGATGGTAGCACCACAGAGGTGCCAAGTGCATGTGTGTGCAGAGGACCGGACAAGCCAAGGGCTGAGGGTAAGAGTGACATTCGGGCCCAATATGACTGGTCCTGGGAGTGGTGGCCTGGAGAGTTGAAGTGGGGGTGCTGGATCGTGAGAGAGGTAGGTAGGTAGGGGACTATGGGAGGGGATATTTGGTATGGCCAAGGTTTCTGCCTGGGGCGGGGAGATGAGGTTAATTCTAGAAACGCTTAAGTGTGAGAGGCTTGTGAAATGGAAGGCGGCCGTTTCTGCCGAGTGCCTGCAGACAAGGCCTGGGATTGGTTGCGGTGGGGTTGAAGGAGTCATCGTATAGGGTACCAGGGGTCGAAGGCTTTCGTGGAGGAGCACCCGAAACTGAAGGGCAGGGGTCAAAGCTTTGGGGAGCACCGGCATTTAGAAGAAGAGCCAGTGGCTGGAGAGTTGGATCGGAAGGTGAGAGTCCCTTCCTGCTCTAAAGAGCATTGGAGTTCTGTGCCCAGTATCCACGCTGTGGGGCTCACATCTCCAGCTCAGGAGATTCAGCGCCACCTTCTGGCCTCCAGTGGTATCTGCACACAGACGGCACACACACATAGAAGGCGTGCACACACACATAGAAGGCGTGCACACACACACACACACACATACACACACACACACACACACACATGCACACACAGACGCGCTCACACACATACATAAAAATTTTTTTAAAAAAATCTTAAATGAAGAGAGAGAGAGAGGGGAATCTTGGTTTCCCCTCAGCTCAGCCAGCCACCCGGCATCTCTCAGCTGCATGGAGAGCCTGCCCTTGGTCCATGGAGAGCCTGCCCTTGGTCCGTCCCCATCACCTCTTCAGGCCTACTGACGACAGTCCTCAGCAGTCACAAGCCTTTCTTCTAGGCTCTCACCAAGGACTGGAAGCTATTTGCTGGCAGGAATGTCAGGATTCACTGGCTGAACTCTGCTAAGGAGATCCAGGTGCCTGGGTTCTCTGCTTTCTAGGCTCCCACTGAGGACAGTCATGTGACTGTTCTGCTGCTGCTGAGCCGGCATAGCATAGGCTGTTGGTTGGTTGCTTGGTTTGGTTTTCTTTTTCTTTTTCCTTTTTGTTTTGAGACAGGGTCTCTCTGTGGAGCTCTAGCTGTCCTGGAACTCACTCTGTATACCAGGTTGGCCTTGAACTCACAGAGAACCACCTGCCTCTGCCTCCCAAGTGCTGGGATTAAAAGTGTGCGCCATTACCACCACCACTACCATTACCGTCACCAGCAGTTGGTTTGGTTTTCTCGAGACAAGGTCTCCTGTACCCGAACCTGGCTTTGTACTAGCTATATAGTCTAGGCTGGTCTTGAACTCTTGATCCTCACGCAGGGTTCCGAGTGAGCAGCACCACACCTGGCTGTTGATATTTTTTTTTTTTTTTTGAGACAGAGTCTTGCTGTGTTACTAGGCGGGCCTAGAACTCACGACCCACCTGCCTCCCATGCCAGGAGTATCGGATTCCAGGCCTGTGCCACTATGCCTACTCTCTGAGGCTGAAAGTTCGGAGCCAGGGATTCCCCCTTTCTTTGGGAAATGAGGTGTGCGTGTCTGTATTCCATGGCCTTCTCCACTGACACACTGGAGAAGGGAGGAGGCCATGCGTGAGGAGAATGCGTAGCTTCATCTTCACTGCTGACCAGGAGAAGAGACTGTAGGAGAGCAAAGATGGGCTCACATGCTGGCCACGGGCGAGTAGATGCCCTCCAATTCTTCCCAGCCGGTGTCTGGAGCCCGCCACTCACATGGTGTATGCTCTCACACCAGGGTCCTCATCGCCGAAGAAGCTCATTTGACAAAGTGCCTCCAGGAAGTACCACCCAATGGATGTCTCTCTCCTTCCTCAGGCAGGCCACTGTCACAGGCTCTCCCCTGCCGTAGAGGTTGACTGGCTTCCTGGGTCTGGCCTAGGTGTGAGGATGGGCTCCTGGGCTGGGGGCTGGCCAAGGACACGCAAGACCTCTGCTGCCACACGCCCCTGTGCGTGACATCCAGGAAATTCACCTTTTCCCATCTTGCCCAGATCACTCTGTCTTGAGTGGTTCGGGCATTTCGAAGTCTGCATGGGAAACCCTGCTGGTCCCCCTGGCTGCGGGGAGAGACCAGGGCAGCACTAAATCAATTCCCGTTTATTACTGCAGAGATGAGAAGTGACTCTGATCCCCGCATTTTCCTCTGTTGGTGCTAGGTTGCTCAGCTCCCTCAAACAGGTGTCCTTTCAGGGTGCACTCTGGAAGAAGACTCTGGAACCGTTTCACCGGCAAAATTGAAAAGTGCATATTGTTGGCCAGGCTGTGGTGGCGCACGCCTTTAATCCCAGCACTCAGAAGGCAGAGGCAGGTGGATCCCTGTGAGTTCGAGGCCAGCCTGGTCTACAAAGCGAGTCCAGGACAGCCAAGGCTACACAGAGAAACCCTGTTTCAAAAAAAAAAAAAAAAAAAAAAAAAAAAAAAAAGGAAATGCATATAGCCTTTTGACTCTATACCCTGCTCTTTCCATATCTACAAGACCTGGACCTGAACAGTCAGCTCAGGCCTAACTTCCTCTCCTACCTCCCCCCTTCCCCTCAAAAGTCCCAACTGGGGGACCAACATGCCTTCCTTGTAGCCCTGGGCTTTGTAGACTGCAGACTTGCTTTAGTCAAGGCTGCACAGGTGCCCAGATGACACCAGGGGACTACAGGCTCCTCTGTGTGTGTGTGTGTGTGTGTGTGTGTGTGTGTGTGTGTGTGAGAGAGAGAGAGAGAGAGAGAGAGAGAGAGAGAGAGAGAGAGAGAGAGAGAGAGAGAGAGAGGGGCTCTTTTGGGACAGTAAAAGCCAAGGTCTAGTTTCAGAGAAGACAAAGTAAACAGTGAAGATGTGGGAGGAGCTGCTGTCAGGCACATACAAAAGTTAGGACAAGGGAAGGACCCAGAAGGCAGACACCAGGCCTTTGAGGCCGGAAGGTGCTGCAAGAGCTGGCCTCTTCAGCTATTTTTGACCAGCTGGCTTCTAGGGACACCTGGTATTAGGCCCTCATGAGTCCTCAGTAGCCCTGGCTCAGTCCAGCAGTGTTAGCTTGGGAGTCTGTTACTGTCCCCAGACCTGAGCCACCAGGAGGCACTTGACAAAGGCCCCTTGGGGTTCATGAGTCCAGTCAACGCCACCGTAGAAACAGGGTTGGAGTTTAGCCATCGAGGGGTTTTCAGAGATCCCTCTGTGTTCCGCCTGCCTGTGTTTCCACTGTTCAAAAGGGGGCACAGAAACAGCATGAGCTACACAGCCCAACCAGGGAGAGGCAGAAGCGGGGCATGCACCTGGGCTTCCTGACCCCACCATTGCTTCCGCTGTGCTCACTTCTGGGGCACTCACCTGCCTGAGACCTGTGGTCATTGCTTCCCAAACTGTCTCTGTCAGAACAGAGGGAGGGTCTTGGGCTCGGGAGTCAGGAGCAGCGAGAAGATCTGGACCATCTCTGGCTCTGGAGCTGCCAGCTTTCTCTCTCCTCAGGCTCTGGTCAGATGGGAGATGACTCTGCTTTTCCTGGTCTGTTGAAGCCATCTTGACCTCTGGCTGTGCCCCCATCTGTCTGTGCCCTGTTGTGGACAGCAGGCCTCCCAGAGAGATGAGCCTTATCTGAACTCTGCTCTGAATTTTCGAGTCACGGCCAGAGTCTGCTGAGGCGCATTTATCAGGCCCGGCTTTGAGCAAATGCTAAACTTCTACTTGAGGGCAACATTCAATTATGAAATCTATTTCTCTTGCCACGTTCAAAAAAAAAAAAAGTCTCCTAATGTGCCTTTGTGCATACACAAATTTAGTGACACATCACTAAATGTGTATGCGGTTACCATGGAGATGTCTCTCTTCTAACATGGCATTCTAAGAGCACAGCGAAAGGCAAGTTTTCTTTGTAAAGAGAAGCGGAGCAGAACTTGGCTAATTGTCATCACACTGATCCCCAAACTGTCACTCTTTCCTGACTACCTGTCGTTCCGTGTCGTCCCCCCCAAACCCTCCCACAACTTCACAGTGGAATCCAAATCAGGACTCAAGGCTGGGTCCCCCTCCTCCAGGACCCCAGAAATTCACACACACACACACACACACACACACACACACACACACACACACCCCGCCACTGCCCCCACCCCATACCAGGCACATGCCTGGAAGGAACCCAAGTTTTCTTGATTTGAGTTTTCACCTGGAGGCTCACCCCACCCCACCCCACCAGGCACTTTCTAGCACTGGTCACTCAGGCCCTTGAGGCCCTGAAGGACCCTTGACATCATTTCCTTTTTGGAAGTGTAGGCTGAGTTGGTAGGGTCTCCTGCAGGCTCCTGGGGTCTTCACTTGGGGACTCTGAGCTTCAGGGTTTTTGTTTTGTTTTGTTTTGTTTTTGTCGTTACGACAAGCCTGTAGCATGGTGGCGTATAGGATGTGCCAATTTCACGGTATCTTTGGAATATCAGAAGTCTCAAGTAATTGTCATGTGAGAATCCACAGGATGTGGAGAGGGAGAGAGGCCCACAGAGACTTAAGTCGGGTCTCACCTCCAGGTCTCTGTAGGATCTTACCCTGTGTTGCCACCTGTCTTGATTGGTTTAATTGATCCCCCCCTCTGTGGGTAAGGGCAAAGACAGGGCTGAGGTTCTGGGAGTTACTATAGCCTCTGTGGTTTTTATTGGCTGGTCTGTTGCTCGAGGTCACTGGGCTATGTATGCTGCCTCTGTCTGGTTTTCGGTGGAGTAGCTCCTGTTGCTAGTACAAAAGTTCAAACTCGAAAGTCTTAGCGGGTTTACAGTCAAGAGCTAATCTCGGGACTCGAGGCCACTTCACTCACCACACTGTGTTTTCTCTTCCTGGCATCCGGAGCTGGAGGATCTCTCTGTTGAGAGAGACTGCTTGTTGCTTTCCACAAGATTGTGTCAGGCCTGGAGAGGCCCAGAGTCAAGCAGGCTCTCTGACTTGCTCTCTCTGAGGAGAGGCCATGAGCCTTCCACAAGCTCAGAGCAGCCAGGAGGCAAAGTGAGGAGGTGGCCTGCTTGATGTGTGGAGGCCAGAGGGCAACCGTGGTTGCTTTTCCTCAGGTGCTGCCCATCTTGTCTTCTCAGAGAAGAAATCTGGGGCTCACCACGTGGACCAGGCTGTGTAGGGAGTCCCCTAAATCTGCCAGTTTTGCCTTCCTAGCTCTAGGATTACAAGGGTGAGAAATCTGACTTTCTTACCAGAAAGCCTTCAGCTGGCAGTCCAACAGTGTGATCAAAGTCATGGGATACAGCCAGCTCTTTATATTTTTCCTCCCCCACCCCCAAAAATATAGTTTTTCTCTTTTTGAGACTTTAACTATAGCCCTGGCCAGCATAGAATTTGCTATGTAGACCAGGCTTGGCCTTGAACTCCTAGAGATCTGCTGAACTCTTAGGTGTGTGGATTAAAGGTGTACCCTACCATGCCTGGCCCCAGAACCGGCTTTTGATGCTAAAGTTGGTGTCATAATGCCAGTTGCCTCCATCTGGACCCATCTGCGTCCCTGATGGAGTCCTGGGGTCTCTACCAATACCAGGGGCGTGAGGTTTTTTTCATCTGTTGTTTAATCTCCTGCCCTCAAGGGATTGAAGAAGTACCAAGCCCAGGTTGGGACAGGACCTAATAGGATTTACAAGATTAAAGGAGCAAGGGGGTTGGAACCTTTAGTTACAAAATCAATGCCTGACTTTCCCTTTGTGGAGTCTTGTAAGGGACATGTGTCACCTCCGTGGGCCACCACAGCCCTGACTACTTACAAGTACCCCTTGCCTCCTGACTGCTCTGAGCTCGAGGAAGGACTCATGACCTTGTGTCAGAGAAACCAAGTCAAAGGGCCCTGACTCAGGGCCTCCCCTGGCCTGACAGAATCTACCCTCTAGCAGGAAGCTGGCCTTTCACAATGGCGAGCACTCCGCTAGGCTGGGATGATGGACGCTTTCTTCCTGCTGCTTTAGGCAGTGAGAAATCTCTCCCCAGCGTGGATATCTGAAGGGCTGTTAGGGGAGCCGGCTGCCCCCCTTTTCCGCTCTTGGCTTGCACTAGTAAATATCAATTTAGTCCTTATAGAAGGAAAATAAAGGAGACTTGCTTGTCTCCTTAATCCACGAACCCTGTAATTCTCACCTGGAAAATCTGGCTCTCTTATTTCAAATCACTTTTAATGGCAAAGGCTGAAGGGGGCTTTATTGTTCCTATCCAAGCTTTATAGTTAAACTCCCTTCGTTTTCACTTGTCCATTCAGTAAATAAGAAAGTCCTTCCGGGAACACCAGAGGCACTCCTCCTCCCCTACCCCCCTACCCTACCCCGCACCAGAAGATGGGCGAAACTTGAAGGTGGGTATGGGGAAAGAGTCCCAAGAGGTGGGGACCCAGGAGGGGGCCACCAATGGCCAGGCGGATAGTCTAGACACGGCATGTGTGACCCTTTGCCTCTTCACTTCTGTCCCTGAGGGGAAGTGGACACATGAGCCCTTGTTGGAGACTAGAGATCCAGGGAGCGACTGAGCTGTGCAGACAGACAGACTGCCCAGCGAGAGGTGGAAGTGTCCTCAGCTGTGAGGCCCCATCTCTGAGCTTGCCTGTTTCTTGGGTTGGACTCCGAGCTTGACTTTGAGCTCCCTGCCTTGTTCCTGGGATTTGGGGCGGTTGATCTGAGCTGCTTGTTGCCCTGCAAAGGTTATGAGGCAGATGGGACCCCACCCCCACCCCCCACTTCTGCCCTTCTTGTTCTTGAGCAGCACCCCCAACAGATGGGGAGAGGATGGCCCAGCATTACTGACTGTAATGACAGCCCTGACTCTAGTCCCCACAGCCAAAAAGAAAGCTGTACCCATGGGGGGAGAGCTACGCTTTGGAGTTAGGTGGGTTTTAGGACTTTTCCAGCAACGATGGGTTGCGGATTTTATAGCTATGTCCTGCTCTGTCGAGCCTGTTAGCAATATGGTGCTATGCCAGTGTGATAGTTGCTTTACAAGCTGGACTGGAGACCCGGCTTCCTGCCTCTGGGGGAAGACACAGACTGAGCAGGGACTCCTAAGGGGCTTGGAAACCAGCAGGCCACACTGTCATCCAGTAGCACCCACTCAAAGCCATGTGCTTGCTTTCTGACTGGCCCCGCTCATAGCCACTGGAACCTCCTAAGGCTTGACATATCCCCTGCTCAACCCTCAAGTCCTTCCCAAGGACGCTTGCAGGCACCTCTTGGATCACGTGGAAGAACATTGGCTCCGTGGGTCAGGGTGCACAGGCTGTGGAGGCCCTGACAGGAGGCCTGGGCACGGAGGGACTGCCGGACAGCTGCCGCCTTCCTGGTTGCTGTTGGCAAACAGCAGGCTCTTCTCAGTGACTGAGATTCGGGCAAGTGCTGCTTGCTGCCAAAGGAGGCTGTTCTGTGTGGCAGAGCCACACTCTCCTGAGAAGTGAGACTTTGCTAATGTGTTCTCAGGGGCTGTTCCAGCTGGCGGGGGGCCCCCATTCCTGCTCCTGTGGCTGGAAGGTCCCCAGCACTCACTTGGGCACGGGGCTGGCTCACTGGCAGCGCTTGGCTCTTGGCCATTCGGCTAAGACTAGAGTCTGTTGCCTACAGTGGCATCTTCCTCCTGCCTGCCTTAGTGGGTCTTGGCAACTTGATTGTGAGGGGGCACTTTCTCCTAAAGCAGAGCGTGTGTGTGTGTGTGTGTGTGTGTGTGTGTGTGTGTGTGTGTGTGTTGGGTGGGGTGGGGAGGTCCCAAGCAAAGCTAACTTAACTCCAGCCTCAGTTTCCTTTTTGGCACAGTGGGTGATCTTGGAAACCTCCTTGGCCTAGAGTAAGTTGGTTAGTAGGTTAGTAGCCACACAGTAGTTGTTTAATTAAGATTAGGTCTTACCCTGTTGCTGTTACAGATACACTTGGCCCGGGCAAGGCGCTGCGTTGGAGAACATATACCCCGGGCTCATCTCCCTAGATTTTGCCGCTGGGCGTGGCTTTGCCTCTCTCTCATCTGCCGCTGCAGGAAACCTCCCAAGTGGCCTTGCTTTCCCCAGACAGAGGAGCAGAGGCACATTTGGGTGATGCAAAATTTGCCATCCAACTAGTCCTGGGGTCCTCAGCTGTGAATCACACCCCCACATATGTCAGAGTCGGGGGACACTTTGCGGTATGACAGTGGGGCAACCTGTGGGCCAAAGTTAGGGGTGCTATTAAAAATGAGACTATACTTAGGACAGCCCTGTAAACAATTATTTGCCGGGTGCTAGTGGCGTGTACCTTTAATCCCAGCACTTGGGAGGCACAGGCAGGCCGATCACTGTGAGTTTGAGGCCAGCCTGGACTATACAGAAAAGCCCTGTCTCAGAAAAGACAGACAGATAGACACACACACACACACACACACACTTACCCAGCTGAGAGTGTCAGTAGTGCTGAGATGGAGGGAACCCCCCATTACCACCCCCAAGCCCAGGTCTGCCTAAGCAGTGAGAGATGAGTCTGGGGACTTTCAGGGTGCTAGGAGTGGCATTACCCAGCTGGGTCACCTTTTCACATCTCCTAGTCCAAGAGCCTGCAGTCACTTCTTTCTTATTGATTTGCTGTGCCACCGTGGGCAGATCTATTAACCTCTCTGAACCTTCCTTCGTCTGACTTTTGTGTACACAGCAAGAGTGATGGGAGGTGGCCTTTCCAGGTGAGGGTTCTTCAGTGGCCTGCCGCCTTGGGGACCCTGGGCAGTTCCGCTGATTCATGAGGCAGCTGACTTGTAGAGGACAAATTGTAGAGGCTTTGTAAAAGCGAAGCCGTGGGGCCGCGGTTTTGAGTTAAACGGTGTGCTGCTGCTGTCAGGAGCGGGTCAGGAGCTGAGGAAAGCCCCTGGCAGGCTAGGCAGTTGCTCTCTCACAGGGCTTTGCTTTAGTCTGTGTGTGGCTGTGCCGCGGCAGCCGGCTTGACGCGTATGCCGGCGAATGTAATCTGCCCACCGTACGGCAGTGAATTTCCTGTGGCCCCCAAAATATGTCGCAGTCCCCAGAACACATGCTAACTAACTTCTGGTAGTTGACTTGAAATGGAAGTAAGGCCTTCTCGGGTTACAGTAAAGCAGGCTGGCTTACAACAAACACAAGACTCAGATCATAGCTCCCAGGAGCTCTCCAGCTTGTGGGTCCCCCCCCCCCACACACATTGTTCAGAGTCCAGGTGAAGGAACTGAGGGACTCTAATTCTGGGCACCGCCTCCCCATCACCCTCCAACTCTCTGTCTCATTTATAAGTCCCATCACGTGACCTTCTGGGGTCCTATAGAACTTAGGGTGGGACCCTGCTACCCAGAGTTAAAATCAACCATTCTTCTGAAAGGCATGGACGGGCTGAGACCACCTCTGTTGTCCCTAACCTCAGGTGCTTTAGTGACTCCAGATGACTGGTTTTAGTCACAGGGAGCCTCGGACCCTTGTGGTTTAATCTCTTCTCTCAGCTTCCAGGGAGTGAGCGGAGTTGACAAATACAAATGGACTCCTGTCGTCTGGTTCTTTGCTCGGGCCCTGGGGATAGGATGTAATCGGTGGGGGCCGGGGGGCTAGCACAGCTGGTTAGAAGGCAGCCTCTCTCCTGTGTTGCTCGGCTCTGGTCTCTTCACCTGCTATCTTCTCAGCCTCCAATCAGGAGGAATAACTTCCAAGTCTATTGGAAGAAATCTTTATTTATTTATTTATTTTAAAAAAGCTCTCCAGAAAATGCCAATTTTCCCCTCAGGATGTGTTCTTGGGTTAATAGGGGGAAAGTGTGAAGAAATGTACTTTTGTCTCCAAAGCTCTGTTTCTGTTGTGTTATAGTTTGATGCGAGGAAGGGAAATCTTGTCCGTGAGCATGGCAGTGTGGAGTTGGGTCCCCAGGGCTCCAGATAGGACAGAGTCCAGACTGTAAGTGGGTTATCTTCAGCAGCTGCTGCCTTGTCACGGGGACTGTAAGTGGACATGACATCCTGACTCTGATGCAGGTGACGGAATGGAGTCATCGCGTCCCCTTCGTATTCCCTTAAGGGTGTCTTTGTGGGGCTTGAGAGATGGTTCGGTGGCAAGGGCACTTGCTTCTCTTGTGGGGGACCCAGGTTTGACTCTCAGTATCTTCAAGGCCAGTCGTCTTAGGGGATGCGACACCCTCTTCTGCCCTCTGCTGGCATTGCACACTCATGGTGTGCATACACACACGCCGGCAAAACACTCATACACGTAAGATAAAAACAAATAACATCTTCAAAAGAAGAAATTACTTGTATGTGTATGTGTGCGGCAGGCACACACATGTGTACATGTATAGGAGGCCGAATCCGCTGATTAGGTCAGGCTGGCTGGCCGGTGTTCTCAGGCATCTGCCTGTCTCCACTCCTCAGTGCAGGGATTACAAGTGCACACCTCACAGCTGGCTTTCCCGCCCTGCCCGCCCCCCCCCGCCCCCCCGCCCCCCAGCCATGCTCATGTGGCAGGCGTTTCACAACCCGACTTTGAGAAAAATCTTCATTAGCGCATACTATTTCCAAAATTTATGGGATATGGTATAATCACCTGACCCATACATATAATATGTAATTATATGCAGCATGTACCATGACCAAGTCGTGTCTTTAAAAAAAAAAAAAAAAGAAGATATCATTTTAGTAAAGCAAGCAGTTTAACTGTGAGCTAAGTTGACAGCAAGATGCTATTTTGTCATCTGGCTACCCGGCACCTTGGCCCCTTACCCCAGGCTACCAAGGCTTAGAAATGCTTTCCTGAAGTGGTACCTGAAATCTTGGGTTCAACTTGACGGGGTCGGCTTTGTGTTAACGGTGCCCCGGTCTGAGCGATTCATTTCTCCGCGGTCTCCACCCTGCCCTCTGCTGCTGTGCGCTCTGAGTCCCTGTGCCCCCAGGAGGCTGTGCCAAGGCCTGCCTAATTGCAGTGGTTAATTTGAAAGGGCCCTTAGAAGTAAACTTGAAAAAAAAGGCATGCGTTCTGTCATGCCCATGCTAGCATCTTGCTGCCTGTCTAAGTCTGCTGGGTGCAGGGAGTTGAGGAGTAGAGAGGGAGAAATAGATGAAAGAGCAAAGGTCGCCTGTCTGGGCCGTGCCCTGTGAGGCCTGCAGCCTGTGGTGGTGGCGCCTTCCTTTCTCAGCCAAGGCCCTTTTCTCCAGTGACTCATCCGAGCTGCAATTTATGTTCCTTTTTCCCTTCACCAAGAAATAATTTCCTCCCCATCTGCCACTTTGAGACTCAAGGCCTCTGTGTCCTGTGCTGAGAACATAGTGGTCTGTTGTCCCTCAGCTCTGTTCATGTCCTTTGGGACTCGGTGGGTGGGCTTCCGTCTGATCGATGCACAGAAACCAGACTGACATTACCCAGAGCTATGGAGAGGTGGGCTAAGTAGCACTGGGAGCCTGGGACCCGCCTGTTGTGCCCTGCTACCCATGGGCTTTGTCGGTTGTCACCTCTGCCGGCCGCCGGGTCATCATGGCTCTGTCATCCTCGTTGGAGGGAAAACACCTGCGTCACTCACGAGGTAGCAGCACCCTGAGGTGAGGTCTGGGGACGTGAGATCTGGGCTGAAGCAGCTCACAGAAGTGGATGACTACCCCACACAGCTTGCTCTACAGGCTGGACAGCTGTCGACTTCAGGGCCCACTCATCTGGGGAGGGGCTTTTAACAGCCAGGCATCTTGTGTGTTCAATGCTGTCCTGCCTCCTGGGGTCGTTTTAAAAAACGAGACCCAGACCCTAGCTGTCTGAGGTGCTTAGGGCAGGGCCCAGACAGGTCATACCCCGGGTGGCCTAGCAAGCATTAAGTCACCTAAACCTGACACTCAGTGGCAGGATGAGTCTTTCCTACAAGTTCTCCATCTTCATGGTGGCTCAGGTGACAGAGATGCCTCCCCAGAGATGGAAAGCAGCATGCGCAGAGAAAACACAGCTAGAAAGTAGCCAAAGCCAGGATGTGGACTGCGAGTGGGCCCTGTGCTACCCTACGTTGCCCGTGAGGACGAGGTATACAGGCTGTGTACTCAGTATGCGTGAGAGTGAAGATGGGGGACAGAGGCCTCATGGGAGCACAAAGCAAATGTAAGGAGACGGTTTCTGTCCCCCAAATCACCTTCTTGAATTCCGTCTCTTCTTGGAGGTGCCTCTCCCTTACGGTTCAGGGAACCATTTTTATTTTTATACTTTAATTCTTTCCTTTGGTCTTCACAATAGCTTCAGAGTTTATCTTCTTTGTGGATGAGGGCACTGAAGCAGAGACGGGGTACTCCATCCAAGATGATGCAGCAAACAGTGAAGTCTCAGGGCCCTTGGGTCTGGGTTCTGTTGTTTTCTGGACCACACCGCCTGTCGTCCACGTTTCTCTCAGGCTCAGCTGTCTGTGAGACGGGCCCAGGGCTGTGGTTCCCTCTGCGCTATCCTTGCCTTGTCTATCCCCCGTGGCCTCTCCAGGCCCACTCCATCCCCGCCCACTCCATCCCCGCCCACTCCGTAATACCTCCCGCTCACCCACGGTACTCCCACAGTCTCTTCAGCTTTGAATCTCCTGCTCAGTGAGAAGCTAAGAGAGTGTTTGCTTTCACAAGCTGTCTGCAGCCCCGTGTGTGTCTGGGGCCTGGCCAGCAGTGTAATCGCCAGCATGGCCTGCCTGCCGACTCTTCCCAGCAGGCCTGAGCCCGAGCAAGGGAAAGGTTGGGAGGAACGGGGTGGGGGGGGGTTGGGGGGGTTGGGGGGGGCGGGGAGGAGGGCTATTGTACACTAGGCACCCTTATCCCACCACCCAACTGAAAGATCTGGGCTCTCTGTCGCCTACTTGCGTTGGCTGTTCCCTAATTTAACTACCCCTGTAACCAGCTTGGGATGTGGAGGGGACACGGGGTGAGGATGGGAGTGAGGGGGATGGTGGTGAGGAAGGGCAGGAATGGGGCAGGCTTCCAAGTCATGTTTTTTTTTGTGTGTCAGACTGCTTGTCTCCAGGGCTACCCTCAGTGCCTGCCAGAGTCACCTTTAGCTCATGGACCCTGTACCCTGGCTGCACTCTGACCTCAGATCTCAAAACTATACTAGTTAGTCCACCAATAACTCACTCTGACAGTGCTGGGATTGAGGGTGGTACCCCACTCTGACAGTGCTGAGATTGAGGGTGGTACCCCACTCTGACAGTGCTGGGATTGAGGGTGGTACCCCACTCTGACAGTGCTGGGATTGAGGGTGGTACCCCACTCTGACAGTGCTAGGATTGAGGGTGGTACCCGACTCTGACAGTGCTGGGATTGAGGGTGGTACCCCACTCTGACAGTGCTGGGATTGAGGGTGGTACCCCACTCTGACAGTGCTGGGATTGAGGGTGGTACCCCACTCTGACAATGCTGGGATTGAGGGTGGTACCCGACTCTGACAGTGCTGGGATTGAGGGTGGTACCCCACTCTGACAGTGCTGGGATTGAGGGTGGTACCCCAGTCTGACAGTGCTGGGATTGAGGGTGGTACCCCAGTCTGACAGTGCTGGGATTGAGGCCGGTACCCCAGTCTGACAGTCCTGGGATTGAGGCCGGTACCCCACTCTGACAGTCCTGGGATTGAGGCTGGATTGTATGGGCGGTGTACCCACGGCTATACAAGAGCTGACTGAAGAAGGTGAGATTTTTTTTTTTTAAATTAAAATATAATCATAGGGGTTAGAAAGATGGCTCAGCTATTAAGAACACCGGCTGCTCTTCCAAGGGACGCTGGTTTGAGTCCTAGTACCCACATGGCAGCTCACAACTGTTTGTAGCTCCAGTTCCAGGGACTCCGACACCCTCTTCTAGCCCTTATGGACAACGTATGTTCAAATAGTGCACAGACATACATATAGGCAAAACAGCCATACACATAAAATATTGTTATACCATTTCTCCCATTTTTCCCTTCCAATTCATCCCCATTGTCCTCTGGTTCCCTGACTCATTCTCCAATCCAGGCTTCTTTTTCTTTAATTGTTATTATTTTACACACACACACACACACACACACACACACACACACGTGTAAAACCTTCTGATTCTATTTGAGTTGCTTATATGTTTATATCGTCAGGACCGACCACTTGGCATTGGATAACCACTTGGAGGCTCATCCCTTGGGGGAAGACCACTTCTTCCGAAAGCAAGAAAAATTTGCTGGGCAGATTTGTTATAATAGCCATTATTTTTAGAGTGCAGCGTGTATACAAATGTACTGTTAGGTATATTGAAAGCCAGGGCAGCAAAGGCTCAAAGCTTAGGTCTTATTAATTATTTTGCCACCTTTTAGATAATTTGTGTCGACCTATTGGGTTTGTGTAGAGATGCATACACACCAGCTCTGTCCAGGGTCAACATATTGGGTTGGCTTGGGATGAGCAGTGGTGGGAATACTTACACCACAGGAAGTGGCAAACTGTAGATCACAATTTGAGTTTTCAGGCCAGGCTGTGGTGGCGCACGCCTTTAATCCCAGCACTCGGAGGCAGAGGCAGGTAGACCTCTGTGAGTTCGAGACCAGCCTGGTCTGCAAAGTGAGTCCCGACAGCCAAGGCTACACAGAGAAACCAAAAACGAAAAAAGAAAGAAAGAAAGAGAAGGAAAAGAAAGAAAAAAGAAACTTTGAGTTTTCCCTTTAATCATTGTCTCTACTTAGAGAAGTGATAGGGAGCAAGGTGTGGGAGGTGCGTGCCTTTAATTCCAGCACTCGGGAGACAGAGGCAGGTGGTGAGGTCAAGGCCAGCCTGGTCTGTATAGCAAGTTCCAGGACAGCCAGGGCTACACAGAGAAACCCTGTCTCGAAAACAAACAAAGAAAAAGTGATGGGGGAAAAGTAATAGAGATTGAACTTGAAAGTCACTATATATATATGCCACAGAAAAACTGTAGAGGATTAAAAAATTAGCAAGTGCTGGGTATGTAGCTTAGTGGTGTGTGCTTGCCTAGTGTGTGCAAGGCTGCAGGTTCACTGCCCAGTGTTGTCAAAAAGAAGGTATTAGTCTTTAGAACTTTAGAAGGAATTTATCCTCTCCCTCCCCCTCCCCCTCCCCCTCCATCCCTCTCTCCCTTTCTCCCTCTCCTCCTCCTCCTCTTCTTTCTTCTTCTTCTTCTTCTTCTTCTTCTTCTTCTTCTTCTTCTTCTTCTTCTTCTTCTTCTTCTTCTTCTTCTCTCTCTCTCTCTTTCTCTCTCTCTTTCTCTCTCTCTCGTGTGTGTTTATTAGAATGACTTCGAGGCTGTGGTCCAGCTAATCCAACAATGGCTGCCTATGAATGGAAGGTCCAAGAATCCACTAGTTGTTCAGTCCATGAGGCTGATGGCTCAGCTGGTCTTCAGTGGATACTGGAATCCTTGAAGAAATAAGCTCTAATGCCAGTGAAGGAGCGGACTTGCTGGGAGGCGAGAGCAAAACCTTCTTTCTACCTTGTCTTTCTCTAGGCTTTCAGCAGAAGATGTGGCCCAGATTAGAGGCTGGTCTTACCCTCCCAAGAGATCTGAATTAAAAGTGTTTCTTCTCCCCACCTCAAAGACCAAGAGTAGCCAGTACCCCTCCCATGCTGTTCATCAAAGAAGTCACTGGTGTTATTGACAACCCTGTATCAGTCAGGGGTTTCTAGAGTAACAGAATTTTAGGCTGGCCTAGAACTCAGAGATCCACCTGCCTCTGCCTCCCCGGTGCTGGGATTAAAGGTGAGCGAGACCAATGACTGGTTGTGGGTTGGTTTATTTTTTAGATAAGATCTTTGGATGCAGTCCTAGCTTTCTAGAACTTGCTATGTAGATTAGACTGGCCTTGACCTCACAGAGATCCTCCTGACTCTGCCTTCTGTGTGCTGGGATTGAAGGCATACAGTCAGACCATGCCTGGCCCAACATTGGGTATGGTTTTGTCCTTAAGATTTTTAAATTTTATTTCACATAAATGAGTGCTCTATCTGCATGTGCGCCTGCATTCCAGAAGAGGGCATCAGATCACATTATAGATAGTTGTGAGTCACCATGTGATTGCTGGGAATCAAACTCAGGACCTCTGGAACAGCAGATAGCACTCTTGACTGCTTGGCTCTCTCCACTTTTTTTTTCCCCCTGGGACAGGGTTTCTGTATGTAGTCTTGGTTGACCTGGACTCACTTTGTAGACCAGGCTGGCCTCAAACTCCCAGTGATCCTCCTGCCTCTGCCTCCCGAGTGCTGGGATTAAAGGCGTGCGCCACCGTCACCACCACCACCCTGCTTTCCACCTTATTTTGAGGCAGAGTCTCTCCCTGAACCTCCAGGAACTCACCTATCCACCCTGCCTTGCCGGCCAGCTAGCTCTAAAATCTGCTGGTCTCTAACAACCTCCCCTGTCTTTTGTCATGTTGCTTTCATTGTTCCTGTAGGAGCTTCCTCCACTAGCTGCTTGTTCACCAGTGGTACAGGTTGGCTGCCTGATCCTCCAACTTTTTATTTTATTTTATTTTTTACGGCTGTTGTACGGTAGATCCCTTTCATTGTGTGCTGTGTGACAGACCTAGGGGACACAGAATGAACAAAATACAGGTCCTTTTCAGGGGCAGAGAGGGTCCAGAAACAAAAAGAGTCACGAGACCCCTGCAGGATGGCTATGCAAACTTTAACCCCCTTTAGATGCATAGCAGACCACTCTGGCTCAGTCTCCCTGACCAAGAATGAGCAGTCCGTATTCCCACCTGACACTGAAGGGGACACGGCTCAGCCCAGGGTCTGAGGGGGGGTTGTGTGTGAGTAGCCAGGAACCTGAACCTAAACAGAGGCTAATAGGGACTTGGGAGGGTTTGGAGGGGAAGGCGCCCCTAAGGGAAGTAGAACCGCCACGTCAGTTGGGGAGTTGGGGTGCCTGCTGCCTAGCTCACGGGCTGCTGCTCCTGACTCTACTACGAGTGAGTCGAGGATCTGAGGGGAGACCTCGGCTCCCAAACGCAGTTAAAAGTATTTAATCTAAGAAATACCACAGAGTAGCCAGGTCGTCCATGGGTCCATGTGTTTGCTCAGCAAATACAGGTACCTACCCAGTGGGGTGGGGTGGGGGGGATGAGGGGTTGGAGGGTGGGGGAGGGGTGCATCACAAACTCCTTAAGCTGCAAAGTCACGTGATCTGAGTCCCCCTCCTGGGGACGCAAGTTCCTAAGTGGAATGCTCTGGAAGTGTTCCCTGTTGTGGCATCATTAGCCCCTTTCCCCACCTCTGGTTTTGTACTTCACATGGATTCTGTATGTATGATAGATGTCTGTCTCTCACACGCCAGGACCTCGTGCCTGCCTTAAGCACAGAGCCTGAAACAAGGGGACAGACACAATGTGGGATCAGCAAAGACAGGGAAGAGTGAGGCTGAGGCGGGAGCCAGGTCTCAGAGGAATCCTGGGGTAAGAGGCTTGGGCTGGAAGGGCAAAGCCTTGGGGGCTGGGGAGTTGGCAAAAGTTGATAAGATGCTTGTCCTGCAAGAACAGGAACCTGACTTCGATGCCCAGAGCCCAGGGACTCGCTAGGTGTGGTGGTGCATGCTTGCAATCGAGTGAGTACAGGGGAGGCCGACAGGCAGCCCCGTGACTGCTAATCAGGCAGCCTCATTCCAGGCCAAATGAGAGTCCGTCTCTGGCCTCTACATACTGTAGGCTCATTTTTCTTAGCAAATATATTTTATTACGAACTTATTAACCGAGAGTACCTCACTTATAACCCGACTAACCTAAAACAGTAGGAAAAGAAGATTAAAGAATACAATAATGAAAGTGTGCCGGGCGTGGTGGGGCACACCTTTAATCCCAGCACTCGGGAGGCAGAGGCAGGTAGATCGCTGTGAGTTTGAGGTCAGCCTGGTCTACAAAGCGAGTCCAGGACAGTCAAGGCTACACAGAAAACCCTGTCTCAAAAAAAAAAAAAAAAAAAAAAAAAAAAAGAAAGTGTAAGGATATCAGTTCCAAGGAACAATTCTCCTGGCGTAATCAGCAGGATTTGTCCTGCTGGAACCTGGAACAACCAGGAGCCGGAGCCTTCCCTCAAGCCATTCTCTCTAGGAGCGTCTCGAAGTGGAGCGATGAACAGCCAAAACTATCCCAAGTCTTCAAAGGCCTCTCCTCTAGTTTTTGGCTCACATTTATACCTCCTCTCAGAATTTGTCCAAGGATGTTTTTCAGCTGGTTAACAACCAATCTCCCCCACAAGATTGTTCGACTTTTAAGGTGATAAATATCACCTGCTCTCTCACAAGTCTTTTTCTCATCCCCCACTTGTGATTGGGGGTGGTGGTGGGGGGGACAGGTTTCTCTCTCCTTCAACGTACCATGCATATGCATACATACACAGACTCAGACAGACAGACAGAAACAGCACACACTACCTTGGCAGTTCTGTCCGTTGATATCAGGTAGGGAACACAAAGTCCATCCCCTCCATTTTTTCCTTTTCTTACCTTTCTTCCTGGGCCTTCTCTGGCTGTTTGCATTAAACCTCACACACAGTGATTTTTTAAAAATATTTTCTTGGGTCAGAGACTCCCGAGTGAACCTGATGACCCTGTCATCCCTCTTTCCTAGAACAGTGCTCATAGCGCACACACACAAACACATCCTAGCTAGTTTTACACGGCATTTCCAGGGGTTCCCAGGCCCCCTGAAGCTCACCCAGCAAATCAAGAAGCCTGCTGCACAGAACGTGAGCCCAGGACTGACACCCTCTGGTCCTTTGTAGCCCCGAGGTCTGGTCTAGTTCTTGGCGGATTGGCTCTGTGTAACGGGGTGAGTTGGCTTGTGAAACAGTGCCCCTGTTTGCCACAACCTATACAGAGCCGAGCTCATGGGGGGTGGGGCAATGGGGGGGCAACTGGAGCAGAGGCAGAGAGCACATTAGTTCCAGTATGTCCTGGCCATGGAAAACTCAGGACATAGGGACCCCGGGAGCAATGGCTCGGTGGGTAAGACCACTTGCTACACAAGCATGAGGATCTGAGTTCGAGTCCCGAGCACCCAAGTATAGCTGTACGTGCCTGGAACCACAGTGTTGGGGTGTAGAGACAGGTCGATCCTGGGAGCTCACTGGCCAGCCAGCCCAGCTGAAATGGCGAGCTTCCAGTTCAGTGAGAGACCCTGTCTTCAAGGAGTGAGGCAGACACTGATGGACGAAGACCCCTGGCACGCTCTCCTGGCCTCTGCCTGCATGCACATGTTTATGTACACTTGCACACTTGGGTACATGCAACACACACACACACACACACACACACACCCCTTAGTGTAGGGGATGAGAATAAGAGGTAATCAACTAAGGGCGAGTCAGGATCTCTGCAGTTTCATTCTTGGAGCTCATTGGGATTCTTAGAGCCCTGAAAGTCCCACAAGGGGTGTTTGGGTCTTGCGCACCCCACAGAGACTAAGTTGTGCCCGTATTTCTGGGCAGAAATTACCAGCAAGACACCTAGCTGCTGCCTTCCGCCCTTTCCATGGTCGTCTGTGTTGAGTGACAGCCTTAGCAGCCCCTCTTCGTGAGGCCCCTGTCTTGTTCAGTCCCACCCATCCTTCCCTCCCCGAAAGGCTAGCAGGCTCACGGTTTTGTTTTTCGACTCTGAGCTTTTTTTTTTTCCTTCCTGTTTTGTACGTTAGAACTTTTGGGCTGCTGGTTGATGCCAGAATGGTTCAGACCCATGGGGTGAGGCAGCATTGTGCGAGAATTCGCTTAGAGAACTGTTGACATGGAGAAAGATTTTTTTGCAAAGCATTTCTTCCCAGGAGAGCCCCCCCTTTTTCCATGTCTCCCCACATTGAACATTATTCTCCCGTTGCGAGCGTGGTAGGCAGAGGTACCATCGGCAGGTAATTTGTCTAGCCAGCATCTAATCGTGAATTAAAGCTCTCGCTGGCATCTTTACAGCTTGGTGGCCAATAGCAGTCGAAGTGTGTAAGTTCAGTATGTGGTGTCTGAATTGTTTCTGGACCCAGGAGTGATCCAAGATTCCGAGCTAGCCTATGGGATGCGGTGTTAGTGGACAATGAACGCGCCCGATAGACGGGGTGGAAATCGCACCGGAAAGGTAGAGAGGCTCTTGAGGCAGAGCCGTGCCTCAGGGTCCTCGTGTGTGAAGAGCCTTATCTCATGGCTAGACGTGCTGGCTGCTAGACACCAGCCACTGTGGCTGGCAGCCTCTGCCTCCGCTAGACAGGCCACGGAGTCTACGGCTCACTCAGCTGTGAGCTGACCCCCGTAAGCCAGGCTGGCAGCTGTAATTACCACGGTGAGGACTCCAGCCACACAGCGCTGGCCTGTTAGACTTCCGGCCACCGGGCCCTGGCAGGGGGTTAATCCCAGCCCTCTCCAGTCCCTGTGGAGGATCGTGTCCCGTGTGTAAACATCAGGAGAGTCGCTGAGAAAGGCAGAGGTGGCCCGTCTCTCCACTTTCTTGTTTGGGTTGGAATCTATTGTATTTGCAGTAATCTTTAATTATAAAAGCCATTACTGTGGAGTGGATTATCAGTGTGATTCATTTCTGTCATGTTGCTTGGTAACATTCCCTTGTGTCCAAGGCACGTTTGTGGAAGAAGGGAAGCCCGCCTGTCTCTCAGCCGTTCTGCCCTTGCACTAGTGTGGAACGCTCCTCAAGAAGGCTGGAGGGGGCCAGTGAGACGGCCTCATCGGGGTAAGGGCGCTTGCCACCAAGCCCTGATGATCTGACTACCACCCCCAGGTGGGTTACCAGGCAACGGTACACGCCCCACATGGTGGGAGGAGAGAACCAACTTCTGCCAGCTATCTTCTGATTTATGCACCTGTGCGCGTGCAGGTGCAAGTGCACACACAGTTAAACAGACAGACATTTTAGACTCCTCTCACCCTCTTTCCCCGCCTCAACTAGAGCTGGGCTTCTAGTTCAACAGTAGAGTGCACTCATAGTATGAATGAGCTTGTAGGTTCGAGTCCCAGTACTGGAAAAAAAAAATGGTTGGTGGAAGCTCGTTCTGTGTGGTGGAACCTGGGTCCATGAAAGCAGCCAACATGATGGGAAGACCCGGAGTAGCTCATCTGGGGCATCATTTCCCAGCAGCAAAGCAGAGCCACCCCTAATTGGTTAGTCTGCCGTCCGATGTCCCTCCCAGATAGCACGCTGTCGTGTTTAACCCTCAGTCCGATGTCCCTCCCGGATAGCATCCTGTCATGTTTAACCTGCAGTCCGATGTCCCTCCAGGATAGCATCCGGTTGTGTCCTGTGCACTTTCTTCCCAGGAGCCCGTTCTGTATACCTTCAGAGGCTACAGAAGTTGTGAGTCTGCATTTTTCACTTCCAGCACTGGTGGAGAGAACGGGGCGTTCTTAGCTGTCGTGGGTAGAGTCTATCGGCTTCCCCTTGAAGCGGCGCCATTTCCTCGTCCTGTTGATCTTTTCGGAAAGTCCCCATTAATAGAAGAAATGGCGGCACTTCTAGCAGGAGCTCTCAGAATCATTCACTCTAAAGGTCACACTGGTGGGGTTTTCGGATAATGCCGGCAGTGGTTCCGTTGGGTTTATTTTTTTTAAGTTGAAGAACAGCTCTTTGGACCACTTGCAGAGGTCATCTGTGGGGCATCAGCGCCCCAGCCGTGTGGCTGTGACCCCACAGAAGTGGCTATCACTTAAAGATAATCACAGTCCGCATTGTTCGGCTAAACTCTGGAAACGGACTGAGTGGCGTATTTAAATCTCCTCTCCCAGGCATGCGCTAATTACCGTAGCCTAGTTGGGGAGAAGAAATGCTCTAATCAGAGAAGCGTTGCATTTTAAAATCTTGCTGCATTTATAGGAAGAGGAGGATGGCTCCGGCCCTGACCTCAAGAGGATTTAAGCCTTTCCGTGGCTTAAATGACCATGGCTAATCACGTAGGGACTATTTTTGTGTCTACGTCCTCGGGGGGGTTGCTGCCTTTCTGCGCAGGGTCCCTCTTTCAGTTAGAACCTCCCATCCAGGAGGGAGGGGCCTTGAATCGGACTGATGCCCACCTGTCTTGCTTGTGGTCTGTGGCATCAGACTGGGGCGCCAGCCACGCCCCCCTCGTCTTTCTCAGGTTCACGCGTGGACTCTCATGCCCATTGTATAAGTGTGAGAAATTTCTCCCTTCTGTCCAGAAAAGGACACAGAGAGCACTGGTCTGTGGGCGTAGCGGAGGCCCGTCCTTAGGGAGGGTACCCCACGTTCCTCATTCCACCTCACCTTAACCCCAAACTTCAACCCCATACCTGCCATCCTGTCACCATCCCACCTCACCTTCCCCCTTGACCCTTTCACCCCATCCACCCCTTTCTCTAGCCAGCTGACAGCGTTGCTGTTTTTTTTCTAGAAACCACTTGTGCATGTGTGCATGGGCATGTGTGCGTGTGTGCGTGTATACACCCCCAGGAGGCAGAGAACAATTTAAGGTACTTTCCTTTCACCACATGGGGCCCAGGGATGGAACTCAGGCCACCAGGCTTGGCAGCAGGCGGCTTACCTGCTGAGCCACCGCACTGGCCATAGCTGACAGTGTTTTAAGCAACAGTGCCTGTCAGCTGCTGCGCTCAGAACTGGGAAAACAAGATGGTTTCTGCCTTTATATGGAATATCCGCCTGTCAGGGACAGGAATCTCATGGCTGCCTATTCTTTGTAGGAAGTGTCAGAAAGAGCCTGTCTCTGAGATTTATGAAAGAGGCCCAGTGAGCCACTGTCACCCACAGTGGTGCCTCCAAAGCATGTGCGGAAAAGAGGGATTTTTTTTTTTTTTTGGACGGCTTTGTCGAATCACCTGTCACGGTTGTCCGCTCATTTGTCTATGGTCCACAGAAGGGGTCTGTTTTGGCTACACCGCGGGAGCTGCCATCTCCCCGTGGCAGGTTTATGGGCCCCAGCAGGGGAGCCTCCAGATCTGGAGGCAGTTTTAGGAAGGAGAAGATGCTGCTGACTAGCCTGTCAGGAGAGGGACCGCGGATTCCAGGGAGGCGGGAGGGAGCTTCCGGAAATCAGCAAGTCCAGGGCCCGTGTGCGCTTTGATTGCGATCACTGAAGTAGTTCAAAAGCTCTGAGTTTTCTCTCTCTCTCCCGGTCGGTCCCACTGGTTCATCAGGAGGAGGTCTTCTGGTCTTCCTAGTTAATTGTTCTTTGGTGTGTCTTTCAAGGGCTTGAGATCAAATTGCCTGACGTTCTGCCGGCTCCTGCGTGATTAGGCTCTCTTTTTCAGAGGGCGGCTGCGGGAATCCTTTCAAGATCACCCGAGCTTCTACTCACACCGTCACAGGAAACATCCTGAGCATGTCCTGAGTAATTCAGTCTTGAGAGAGAGAGAGAGAGAGAGAGAGAGAGAGAGAGAGAGAGAGAGAGAGAGAGAGCGCCAGCCCAGCCACTGGTCCTTATTAGGAATCAAGAATGACCGCCACGCATCATCCATCACCGCAGACCTAGAAAAATGAAAAGCAAGCCTGCCTGCCCGAGCAGCCTGATGGATGCAGACACCAGGAGTGCTTATGGGGTGGCAGCTCCTCGGCTTCCGGATGAATGAGTCCAGGACCCAGTCTCGTTTTTGTGACATTTAAGGCTGAGCCCTGCTGTTTGCTTCTGCGGCAGAACTCACTCCTAGTGTGAGCGGATAACCTTCTCTGTGGGCTTACGCCGCCGCCTTTCTAGACAAGATCAGCAAGCTACACTGCAGTCCCTGCTGCTGGGGGAGGGGGGCCGCTGAGGGGTGCAAAGAGATTTCTTAGGCTGCAGATGAAGAAACAGAGTATCTTTTTAGTGGTTGCTGGAGCGGGTTGGTGGGGGGGCCTCCCCCCAGCTATCATCTTAGAGACTGCTCACGGCCACCTTACCCCCTCATCTGCGGCTCCACCCCTTTTTCCTGCTTCATAGTGCTCTGCCCCAGTTGAATTTCTCATGTTCGTTGCTGTCCGTCTGCTCACACTGGGGTGTGTGAGTCACGAGTCTCAGGGTGCCCGTGCAGTTAGCTCTCAAGGCAATGCTCCTGAGTGGGCGAGTTAGAATCAGGGACCGTCAGACTGGCCTGGGTTCCAACCTTCCACTGTTGTCAGTGTCTTAGGTTCCTGTCTCCTAGCTGTGAGAAGGGCTTCTCGTACCTCCTTCTTGGAGTGGCCGTGGCCTATGTGTGTGGTCTCACTTGGCGCAGGGCCTGGTTTCCTGTCTCGTTCTGCGTCTTTGACTAGAATCATTTTATGTGGATCAGAGTTGGGGTGCTTTGCATCCCACGAATGCTGGGCGCTAACTAATGCTTCTGTTTTTGAGGGAAGTTCTCACTCTGGCCCCTGGCTGGCTTGGAACGTTCTCTGTTGGACCAGTTTGCTTCAGAACTCACAGAAAGCTACCTGCCTCTGCCCTCTGGGGTAGTAGGATGAAAGGAATGTGCCACCATGCCCTACTCGGTCCTCCGCTAGTCCAGGGACAGGGTCTCTTAGAATAGAGCTCACCAAAACCATTTTGGTTAGAGGAAAAGCACCAGGGAACACACAGTTCCAGATGCATCTATATGGATTCTTTACCCAAAGCCAGCTTCTTGGCAGGTGACACTAGCCGGCAAGGCTTCTATCGTCCTGAGGCCCTTGTTCCCACCTGGGGCCTGGGGCTCCCTATAAAGCTCACAGGCTCTGGCACAGGTCACCAGATGACACAGTCCCACCAAGACTGAACGTTGAGACTTCAAACTGGAGGCTGAGACCTAGGTCTCTGCTCAGCCAGCGCCCATCCACCACTGGCGTGGTGTTTGCCTGGCTTGCCCTCAAACTGGCTTCTCCATTATTTGTGTGTGTGTGTGTGTGTGTGTGTGTGTGTGTGTGTGTGTGTTTTGTATATACATGTACACATGACAGTGTAGGTATACATGTGTGTGTGCACGTGCCTGAGGACGTCAAAGGTTGATACTGGGTATTGTCAATCATTTTCCACTTCAATTTTGGGATGGGTGTCTCTCATTGAATCAGTGAGACACAGGGGTCCTGTGTCTGTCTCCCAGGCTCTGGGATTACAGATGTGTGCTATCTTGCCTCGTTCTTTTGTTTTGTTTTGTTTTTGTTTTTGTTTTTCGAGACAGGGTTTCTCTGTGTAGCCTTAGCTGTCCTGGACTTGCTTTGTAGACCAGGCTGGCCTTGAACTCACAGCGATCTGGCTGCTTCTGCCTCCCGGGTGCTGGGATTAAAGGCGTGCGCCACCACCGCCTGGCTTCGCCTGGTTCTTGATGCAGGTGCTGAGATCTGAACTCAGGACTTCATGCTTGGCATCAACTTTTTTTTTTTTTAAACTGACTGAGCCCGTCTCCCCAGCCCGGTCTCTAGGCACTTGCAGCACTGTCTCAGTTCTCACAGCTCTGACAAAAGAAGAGCCTTTTTTCTGTTTTCAGTGGCTCCAGGCTCCTCAGCCACCTATACCTTCCACCAAGGCAGTGTTGGGGTGGCGGGTGGGGGGCGGGCGGCGGACCAGGAATGGTGACATCTTGCTTTCACAGAGAGAAGACATCAGGATGGGCCACTTGGCCCAGCTGCTGAGCAGTAGCCGGCCAGTCATTCTAACGCCCCATGTTGCCACATGCTGTCCAGAGATGCCGGGCTGATGTTCTGTTCTCTCATCCATTAGTCAGTTGGAGCATCCTGGGGAGATGAAGGGACACAGCCTTTCAAACCAGCCAGACCCAGGCTTCACAGGGCGTCTGCCGCCTGCCAGCCCCAACAACCCCTAACGCTGGAAGGAGGAGACTGTAGTCATGGCCCCTGCAGACGCCCGGGTGGGAAGCAGCTTACTCACGGATCAGCGCACAGGCTCTCCTGGCTCTGTCGCTGTCTGTGTGTGGCCGCATGCGTGTGATGTCATCCTCTAGGGCGCCACAGTTTCATGTTAAGACAAGGATGGAGAGGCTAGGGAGATAGCTCGGTTGCTAAAACGCTTGCTGTGCAGTCACAAGGATCTGAGACAGAGAACTAAGTAGGCGGAATCCATGTCAGAAAGACAGGTATAGATGGGCGTGGTGACACACATGTCTTTATTCCCAGCACCTGGAAGGCAGAGGGAGGCAGGCCTCCATGAGTTCAAGGCCAGCCTCGTCTACATAACGGGTTCCGGTGTCATCCTAGGATTAGGCAGACAGGCAAGACCAGGCCAGTAAGATCCTGTCTCAGAATTAAGGCGGACAACACACAAGGTTGTCTTCTGTCTTCCACACGCAAGTGTACACACATAATTCTCACCCCCCCCCCACTTATGTGTGCAGATGTACACACACACACATACACACACAAGCACACACACACACATACATGGCAATAGGTGGAAATGATGCAGCAGCTGGCAGGGTTGGCACAGGATTGGGTGTTTACAAACGGCCCGGCCCAGTGTCAGGTGTAAGTACAGGAGCCATTGACTGGTGAAGGACCGAGGCACTGACGAGCCATTGTCAAGCTGAGTGTGCTCTGTGCTATGGTGACTCTTTGGGAGGTTGTTCCAGGTGTTGGAAACACAGAGGCAACTGGGTCACACATTCAAGGGAAGCAGAGGCAGAGACAAATGGAATTTCTATTGTCTGGTAGGAAAAAAATCATCCGCCGCCAGGGTGGCCTGCAACGGCTGGAGCCCCTGAGCCAGAACGTCAGACACCCCCCCCATCCCCCCCCAACCCCCCCCCCCCCCCCCCCCCCGTGCAGGAAGGATGAGGGAGGCAGTCCCGGGCTTAGCCTGTGTGTCCTGATGCCTGGGTGACAGGTCTCACACTCTCAGTGACTTCGTGCTCTCATATTTGTTCTTTACAGTTCTGGAAGCCTGAAGTCTGAGATGGGTCTCCCTGGGCTAAGAATCGAGGTGTTGGCGGACTGCAGTCATTCTGTTCTGGGAGAGTGAGTCAGGCAGGGTTCTCCAGAGAATTGGAAGCGACAGAGTAAAGAACAAGAAATGGGCCGTGTTCCGTAGTGCGGCGACAGCTGGCACACCTGTAGTCTATTGCCCGGGCGGTCAGGGGGATTTGCTTGAGCCAGAGAGCTTGAGGCAGCCTGGAAAATAGCAGGACTCTATTTTAAAAAAAAAAAGAAAGAAAGAAAAGAAAAGAAAAGAAAACAAAAACCCAAACAAACAAATAAGTAGATAAAAAGTACAAATGAAAGAAGAAGAAAAAAGTAAGGGTAGATAAAAGGATGGGTGGATACAGAAGAATTCATGGTTTATCAGGAGGCATGATCAGTCACAAGGCTGACAAGTCCCCTGGCGGGTCCTGAGAGCCAAGGGAGCTGGTGACAAAACCACACAGCTTGAGGACTGGGCACAGGGGTTTTAGCCATATGGGGACACGTGAGTCTCATAGGCCAAAGTGCCAGAGTGCCCAGCACACAGGGGTCTCTTTGATAGCCTGAGGAGAGAGGAAACATGCCCTCCTTGCTTGCTTGGTTCCCATGAGCACTGGGCAGGACCGGCCTGTCTTTTAATTCAGCCCACTGACTCAGATCAGACTCTCCGACAAGCAGCCTCTGAGACTCAGTCAGAAGTCCGCGCTTCGCCAGCCTCGGGTGCTTCCGTCAACCCCGGTAGGTTGGTACTTAAAGTCAGCTGTCCCGGGAGACCGCCCTTCCAGAGGCGAGTCTCATCCCATTGCTTCCCGCTCCTTCTTCATCCTTGGCTGTGCCACGGCCTGCAGAGACCTTTTTGTGCCCATGGTCGTGGCTCTGACACCCCTGCCCAGGTCCTGGCAATCACGGTGCCTCATCCAGATAACCAGGCTCCAGTCTAGAGCCACCTGAAACCTTAGTACCATCTTGGCATGTGACGTCACGGACTCACTTTGGGACTAACTGCGCTACCTCAGGTTGAGGGGCCAGGTGTGTCTGAGCCCCCGCCCCCCCCCCCCAAAGGTGTAATGAGCAGAGGTGGAGTTCAGGGGGAAAAAAATCAGAGAGACAGGGCATTTACCATAGAGGGCTTGTGAGCCAGCAGGGAGCCTCTGATGCCCTGGGAGGGCAGGGAACAGGTGAGTGAGGGGTGGCCCTCAGATGTGATGGATGTGAGGTATGGAAAAACTACCTGCAGGGTGGCATCCAGTGCTAGATGCTGGGGGGACAGGGGCGGGGCAGGGACGGGGTGGCAGGATGTAGCAGCTTTTGATGACACCTTCTACAGTGGATAGCACAGGTTGCTAAGAGACGGGTGAGTCTCGTGGGTGTGAAGCTTGCTTGCTGTGGCCTCAGGGGGGTGCCTCAGTTTCCCTCCCTGATGGTAAGTATGATGGTGTGCTGATCCCACAAGATCTGTGAGAAAGGGAAGGAGAGAGAGAGAGAGAGAGAGAGAGAGAGAGAGAGAGAGAAACGATTCACAGGATTGAAACATGGAGTCTTATGTTCCAGGACTCACACCTGCGTGAGGTGGGAGCCAGTGCTGGGGTCTCCCCTGCCTTGCCTCCCCCTTCTGAGAGCACCTCCCAGACACTTGGGGAGCACCAGCTGTCCCATGCTTATAGGGCACACTGTAGGAGCCATAAGTGTCAGCCTGTGAAAGTGCAGCTTTGTTTCCTAGAAAAATAGGCTGCTCCCCGCAACCTCCCCAATACATGACCAGGAAGTCTGAAAAAGAGGAAGGTAGAACATTCTAGAAGCTGGCTAGTCTGCCCACTCCTGGGAGGGTTTGTACAGAGTGTCTTCACAGAACTGTGATTTCACTGAGCCAAGGTCACCTATGCTACTGTCTCTTCCTTGTCCAGAATCCTGAATCCTGGCCTTCACCTCACACCTGGCCCGTGCCGGAGGGAGGGCAGGAAGGCCTCCTTTCTGCAGGCAGCCCAGCAAGTTTGCTCCTCTGTGTAGCTGCTGAGCGGCTGTCTTCAGAGGTGTAGCAGCCACACATCTCACCAGGCACGGTTTCCCAAGAGCCGTTGCTGTGCTGGGCCTCTGACGAGACCTTACTGGGCACATTCAATCCCGGCACCGGGGGCTTCTGTTCCACTCAGTCCTCTCTCTCTGTGGTCCTCTGACCTGAGACCCAGGGTCTCTGGCTGTGTCATTGCTCACTGGAGACTGAACGTGCATGGGTGCAAGGGCCTGTGGTGAACTAGACACAAGTCGAGCGACTCAAAATCCATGTGATGTTCCTTCTCTGGTAACCAGCCTGCAAGACAGGGGGGCTGGGCCTGATCCAGAATGCTAGCAAAAATGCAGTAACAAGTGACAACTAAACCAAGTGTCATGGAGGGAAGGCATGGCCATCCTCAACTACATTGTGACATTGTAAGGTCTAGGCCAACCTGGCTACGTGAAGCGCATGTTCCCCAAATGCCCCCAAAAGTGCCAAGTTGAGGACCACCAGGCAGCAGAATTCACTAGGCAGTAGGAAGGGAGGGGCACATTTCCTGGGGGAGGAGGATTGCGTGCCAGGGTCCTGCGGCAAGGGAAGGGTGTTTGAGGACCGCAGCCAGCAGAATCGGGAAGGAAGAACTGACTGGGAGACTTGAGTGGGTGGGACCCGGGCTTGACGGCTTCATTAAGGAGTTTGCTCTTTCTTCGTGATGGAAGTGTTTTAAGTGTGTTGGGGTAGCGTGGAGCTGCGAATAAATTTGCATTTCAAACAACGGGCTTCAGCTCCAACGTGGAGGAGAACGGCTTTGGAGGCCTGAGCAAGGGGTTCACTGGGGATTCCATTGGCTGTGTGTGGGTGGAGAGGCGCTTAGTGGTTAATTAACGGGATGTAATACCCTGATGCCGCCTCGTACTGGGCACGTACTGTATACAAGTCACCTTGCCAAGCACTTCACCTGTGTTATCTTCTTTCTCCACAGGGTGATTGTGAGGGTCAGCTATTCCTGTCCCCGTCCTGTTTTTAGATGGGAAAGCTGGAGGCTGAGAGAGCCACTCCAGGAAGGGCACACAGCCAACAGAGGCAGAGCTTGAGAGTATGGTGCCGACTTTAGCAGGTCTGGGTAGCGGCCAGGGTAACAGCCTCACTTCATGGTGTGGCCAGTTGCTGGTCCCAGAACACAAGGAGATCTGTCCTCTAGGACCCTCACTGAGCCGCTGTGCCTGAACAGCCATGAGTGTGAGAAGTGGACAGACCCTCGCTGTTCCCGCCCCAAGGGGCAGCTCTACAAAACGAATCTGAGGTCATGTGTATGCACGGTCCTGGGTCACTCAGGCCAGCAGTCTCCCTGGCTAGGGCAAGGCAACAGGTGTGAGCTACGCATGGTGCCTATAATCTGGGGACTTGGAAGGCTGAGGCAGGAGGATAGTTGCAAGTTTGAGGCCAGTCTGAGTGACATTGTGCGTTTTAGGTTAGCTGGGCCACAGGATAAAACCTTGTCTTAAAAAAAACAAAAGAAAAAAAGAAAAAGAGGGCTGCAGAGGTTGCTCAGTGGGTAGGGGGCTTGCTGCCAGGTGAGATGATGTAAATTCAATACCAGAGACCCACATAGTAGAAGGAGGAAAGCAACTCCTGTGAGTTGTTCTGTGACCCCCCCCCAAATGTATGCCACGGCCCATGTGTGCCCATACCTATGCACACACACAATAGAAATATAACTTTTTTTGTAGAAAATTGTATTAATTTATTCAGATTATAACTCAATTGGTTTTTTAATATTTTATTTTTTTATTAATTCATTCATATTACATCTCAATTATTATCCCAGCCCTTGTATCCTCCCGTTCAGAAATATAACTTGAATGACTGGAAAACTTATTCGCCTTCCTAGCTTGGGGCGGGTGCAGGGGTGAGCAGCTATGTTTGAGCCACTGCTGGGGCCCGGTGAGTCTACTGTGCACACGTGTGTGTGGGTGGCTGTGAGTGTGTGCGGAAGTCAGAGGACCTTGGCTGCCATTCTCAGGTGCCAGCCCCTTAAGAGTTGACTGTTCTGGAAGTCACCAATTGGGACAGACTGGTTGGCCAGTGAGCTCTAAAACCTCATCCCTATCTGCACTTTACTGTCACCATGCCCAGTTTATTTTATTTTATTTATTTATTTTCTCTTCTCAATGAATTCTAGGGAACTGAACCTAGGTCCTTATACTTTCAGGACAAGCACTTTGGGACTGAGCCATCTCCCTAATTGGAGTCACATCCCCTGTCTTATTGTTCATCTTTTCTTCCCTACTGGTCCCCCGTAGCTCTCTGTCCCAGACATAGTGCTCCAGGAAACGAGGGTGAAGAGCCGTCTCTGGGACTGTGTCTCCCCTTACTCTCCGGCTTCTTTT
The DNA here is from genome assembly GCF_964271855.1 of Acomys minous. NCBI lineage: Eukaryota > Metazoa > Chordata > Mammalia > Rodentia > Muridae > Acomys > Acomys minous. The sequence continues at coordinate 110,291,992 of NC_140487.1, read as the reverse complement.
CTCCGGTGTGGGTTGTTCTGAGCTGCATTTGTGCCTGAAAAGACAGCGGAGCCATTTTTCTGCAGGAGAAAGCCTTAAGAGCCTCTAGCACCCTGATGCCGCGAGCCTGGCCCCACGTCCTCACTCAGGTGGCAGCCGTGAGTCATGGCTGTGTGCTCAGGTGGATGGCACTTGTGTCGTTGGACAAAGAACTAGAGCTATCTTGGTTCGAGGCCAGCTTGGTTGACAGAGTGAGTTCAGGACAGTCAGTGCCACGTAGCGAGGCCCCGCATGCTATGGTGGCACGTGGTCTCCAACCTTGTCACCTCAAGTGAAGGGAAGGCTGTAGGGTCTGTTGACAAGTGTCCTCTGAGTGGAAGTGAGGGGCTTCCAGAGACCTTTGGAAGCCACATTCTGTTTAGCATGTGCATGCATATGCGTGTGAGTCACACACTTGCACAAATGGTGACTGCCTGTTCTTGAGTCTGACGTGATCATCTGCAGTATCCCAGGTTACTGCCACCCCCCCAACCCCCACCCCGTCATATGTCTCGCTGTAACCTTCATGTCCTGGCTGGGGCAGGTCACTTCTCCCAGCCTCACATAGTCCTTATGATATGTGACTGTGGGAACACATCGTGTCTTGGCCAATGTGTTAACTCGGGTTTCTATTGCTGTGATAAAACATCATGACAATAGCAACTTGGGAGGAACGGGCTTACTTCAGCACCGCTGAGCAGGAGCGCACTTACTGGCTTGCTTCCCAGGCCTTACTGTGGCTGCTTTTGCTGTTGTTTTGTTTTATTGGTTGGTTTTCTGGTTTTTGTTTTTGTTTTTTTTTCCAAGACAGGGTCTCACGGAGTATCTCTGGCTGTCCTGAACTCAGTCTGTAGACCAGGCTGGCCTCGAACTCGCAAAGATCCACCTGCCTCTGCCTCCTGAGTGCTGGGATTAAAAGCATGCACCACCATGCCTGGCTCAGGTTTCTTTCTTATAGCACCCAGGACCACCAGCCCAGGGGTGGCCCTGTCCACAGTGGGCAGGGCTCTCCCACATCAGTCACTAAGAAAATGAACACAGGCCAGTCTGGTGGGGGTCCTTTTCTCAATTGATGCTCTCTCTTCTCAAATGACCCTGTGTCAAGTTGACATAAAAACTGGCCAGGACAGGTTCTGGGGTTCTGGCTGGCTGGGCTCTAGTCCTGGGCTTCTCTTCCTGTTGTCTTTCCTTCTGGAAAGCTCTGCGCACTGACCTCTTTCCGAGCAGACCCTACTTGGCCTCGTCTGCCCCAGAGCCCCTCTGTTGCCTTTTCACCCAGGGCATCATGCTGTTTCTTCTGTCTTTCACGTTAACAACCTTTATTTTTCATATCGCAAATATTTCCAGATATCACTGTGGGAAACTCAGGAAATATAGGGTAATGTGAATAAAAACCACCAAATGCCTCACCCTGAGACGTAACTGCTGTTCAATATTTTTCTGTTTTTCAGCCCTTTAACACATACATACACACATATATACATACATTTGTGGATTTCATGCCATAAAATTTGATATCTTGCTTTTCCACTTAATGGCACATAATGAGCATTCCTTGCCTGGCACTAAGGATTTGAAGACATACTTTTAAATATCTCTGTGTACTGTTTTGCATCTGAGACATTTTTAAAAGGCCCTTGCATAATTCTTTTTGAAAACACTGGCGTAGTCTTTGTGCCTGGGTCTAGGACAGGGAGCTAGGTAGGCACCAAGTGGAATCAGAGGCTGCTTGGTGGCTTACATTTTGTTTTGGTGGCAGGGAAGGACAGACAGACAGGGAAGTTGGGCCATGGTCTCATCCTGTAGCTCAGGGCCTTCCGTGACCTTGTTGGTGTCCCTATGTTTGTGTTAGTCTGATATGTCACTAGCTTTGAATTGCAGGGCTCCCCTGCTGCTACCTCTACCACATCTGGCTCAGGCAAGATTTAGACAATGCTGAGCAAACAAGCTGTTTGCTTTAATCTGTGTGTGTATGTGTTTGGCATGCATGTATGTGTGTGTGTGTGTATGTATGTATATGTGTGTGTCTGCCCATGTATGTATGTATGTATGTATGTATGTATGTATATGCACGTGCCTGTCCATGTATATGTGTATGTATGTATGTATGTATGTGCATGTGCCTGTCCATGTATGTATGTATGTATGTATGTGCGTATTTATGTGTGTGTGTATTATGTATGTGTGTCTGTCCATGTATGTATATATGTATGTATGTATGTGTGTATGTATTATATATGTGTGCCTGTCCGTGTATGTATGTATGTATGTATGTATGTATGTATGTACCTATCCATGGATGCCTGAAATCAACGCCAAGCACCCTCCTTATGCTCACCATTTGATTTTTACATTTTTATTTTACTTGTAAGTGTTTGTGTGCATGCATATGAGTGAGTGTGTGTGAGTGCTTCCACCCACTGACGCTGGAGATGTCAGATCCTCCAGAGCCACAAATACAGGCAGTTGTGAGCTGCCAGACTTGGGTGCTAGAAGCTGAACTGGGTTTCCTGTGACAGCAGCAAGTCCTCTGAACTGTCCAGCTGTCTCTCCAGCCCCTCCACCTAATTTTTGGAGACAGATCTCTCCCTGGAGCCTGCTCTTCTGGCAGGCCTCGCTGGTCAGCGAGCACCCATGGGCTCTACCCGTTGTCATCTTTAAACACCTCGCACAGCCTGATGCCTTCTCGTTTGTTTCCTGTAATGAGGCTCTGGATGGAGCAAAGTGTTGGGAAGATTTTGTGCACAGAGATGCGCACCACAGCATTACTGTTCAAACTAGAAACCACAGAAATGTCTACGGTTGGGCAGGAAGGTGAAGTAGGGGTTGATGCTCCAGGCTGTCACGTAGCCAATCAAAGCGACGTGTCTGTCGCAACACTTAGTGTGTTCATGTTATGTCATAGGGAGTCACAAGATACCAGAGTAGGAACGTGATCAGATTGAATGATGGGTAATTGTTTTTCCTCTGTCTGCTTTTCTACTGGAAGTCTGTGTGCATGGAGAGGGGGCAACCTTATTTTTCTAATTATCTATAAAAATGTCATAGTGTTCTCTGTGCAGATAGAACAAAATACCTGAGGTGGGTACTTTTGAGAGAGAGAGAGAGAGAGAGAGAGAGAGAGAGAGAGAGAGAGAGAGAGAGAGAGAGAGAGGTCAATTTAGCTCACAGCTGTAAAGTCCAGGAAAGTTATGCCCCCCTCCACATTGCTCATCCATGTCATAATGGAGGAACAGAAAGGAGAAGTGAGTGTGCGGTGTGGGCAGAAGAGAAAAAGAGGAAGAAAGAAGAGGCAAGAATCTGAGCCCACTCCAAGATAATCCCCCTTCTTAGCAGCCAGTTCTGTCTAGTGTGGCGAAACCTCCTCCTCCAACAAGACCTCCACGGATCCTTCCCCAGGGTCGTCCCCTCACCCCCACCCCCGTGACCTGATCACCTCCACCTGGTCCCCACAGTGCAGCGGTGCCATCTCACAGTTCTGTTACACTGGGGACCAAGCACGTGGCCCTGTTGGGAACAGAAAGGGATGCATGCCAAAGGGGACACTGAGGGCACAGAACTGAGTCCAGAGGAACTTAGAAGAGGAAGAGGTAGAGACGGGGTGAAGCTGACACTGAATGAAACTTCTGGAAAATGTGCAAAACTGTAAAAGGGGCCTCTAATTAAAAAAGTAAAACCCAGCCGGGTGCAGTGGTGCACATCTGTAATCCCAGCACTCAGAGAGGCAGAGGCAGGAGGAACTCTGTGAGTCTGAGGTCAGCCTGGTTTACAGAGTGAGTCCAGGACAGCCAAGGCTAATACAGAGAAACCATCTTGAAACAAAAAAACAGTTAACCCCAGCCAGATGGACAGTCCATTTGAACATGGCAGGCTCATTCTAAAAGGGACAGCCAGGCTGCCACTTCCCACTTTGCTGGACTCTCTCTTCTCTGGGACAGGCTGTGCTTGGTGAAGAGCCAGGCTTGCCGGGGCCGCCGGGGGTGGGAAGTAGAATTCCACATGACAGACTTTTGAGCAAAGATGGCGCCTGCCTTTGGCAAGATTCCCTAACGCATGCCACTTCCTTCTTCCTTCCTTGTATACATATAAACATACATGATTATTTTCTGAACCATTTGAGAGTATATTGCAGGCGCAATGCCCCTAAATGCTTTACCGTGTATTTTCAGCAAGATCAGACACTTCCCACAGCAACACGGAAAACCCGTTAGAACCAGACCACTGCCACCGTAGAGCTTGCTGATCCCGAGGTGCATCCAATCCTGCCAGACTGTCTCAATAACACGCTTTACCTCAGTAGTGACAGTTGCCGCCTGTTGAGTTTTGCTCCAGGAGTGGCAGGTTCTGGCTAATTTGGTCTTCTTCCTGGGGGTGTTTTTTTTTTTATCTTCCTTTCTCTTCCCATTGGGCATACCTACATTTGGGGTGGTTTGATGTGTCTTTAGGCATTGTTCAGTTCAGGCCTTTTAGGGGGATGGAAATGTCTCTGGAAGCTGCTGTGTTCTATGTGCCAAATAGGATGGAACGTGGCAGCAACTTCTGACCACTTATAGTTTTTTTTAAATATGTAAATTGGTAACAGCTTTATTGCGATGTAATTTCTGTGCTGTAGAGACCACCTTTTAAAAAGTATATTGTGGGGCCGGGGAGGGCTCAGTGGGTAAAGTGCATATGTCTCAGGGATGGGGACCCCAGTGCAGGTTGCTAGCTGTGACATGCGTCTGTAACCAGCACTTGGCAGGAGGGAGGCAGAAGGACCCCCGAGGCTTGCCCAGTCAAACTGGTGAGCCCCAAAAGAGACCCTGTCTCAGACAATACTACGGGAAGGCAACCAGTGTCAACCTCTGACCTACACACACACACTTCAGCTCCGTTGGCAGTCTCCTCCCTTGACCCTCTCCTAACCTCTAGCAGCCAGCACTCCACCTTGTCACTAGGGTTTCCTTTTGGGCATCACTCTTCATCAGAATCATACTGTAAGTGGCATTTTGTTGCCTGGCTTCTTTTCCTTAATGCAGGGTTTCAGGTCTCATCCATGTTGCTGCATTCTGACCTTTTTTATGGTCTTGTAATATTCTTCTGAATAGATATACCACAGCTTGTGGCTCATGGGCATTTGGTTTGTTTCCACTTTTCGGCTACTTGAACTAGTGCTGGCGCGAGCGTTTGTGCCCAGGTTTCGATGTGGATGTGTGTGTTCTACACTCATTCCGTTGCTATGGTGGTCACAGCACCTTGGGGAGGAAAGAGTTGACTTGGCTTAATGCTTCCAGGTCACAGCCCCTCAGTGCGGGAGGGAGGTCAGGGCAGGAGCTGAAAACAGAAGCCACAGAGAAATGCTCACTGGCTCGCTCCTTGGTATCAAACTTGGCTAGCTTTATTATACAGCCCAGGGCCAGCTGCCTAGGGATGGTGCTGCCCACAGGGGGAATGGGATTTCCCATACCAATGAAGAACATTCTCACAGACGTGGCCACTGCCCAGTCTTACCTAGGCAGCCCGTCAATTGAGTAGGCCAACAGTAGACTTTGGCTGTGTCAAGTTGACAGCTGATACTAACTAGGACATTATATCTTAATTTTGATTGTGTGTCAGGGTCCTCAAGATGGCCCCTGCATTTAGTGGTTCAGTAGATCTTTTCTTTCTTTGTTTCTTTTTTTTTTTTTTTTTTTTTTTGGTTTTTCAAGACAGGGTCTCTGTGTAGCCTTGGCTGTCCTGGACTCGCTTTGTAGACCAGGCTGGCCTCAAACTCACAGCGATCCGCCTGCCTCTGCCTCCCCAGTGCTAGGATTAAAGGCATGCGCCACCACACCTGGCTTCAGTAGGAGGCCTTGCTGCCAGACTTAAGTGTATGATCTTGCTTACAGCTGTGGCTTATTAAAGCAAGGGACACACAGCAAAGTTAACCAAGGAGCGAATGCAGGGGCAGCAGCCTGGAGGGCACCAGGTGCAGGTTTCAAGAGGCCCCTTCCGGTAAAGCTGCATAGGAGGCACCTGCAACGTGAGATTGTGACTACGCAAGGGGCTGTCACCATGTGCTCTGCTTAGAGAGCGGTCAGGCTGTCACCCTCTGCCTAGCGTGTGCTGAAATCCCAGGCCCCAGGCAGAAAAGCAGGTGCTCCTTGTAAGTGTGTTTGTATCGTTTCAGTCCAGTGGGTCTCCTTTTCAGTCAGCCAGTGGTGGAACACTCCAGAAATTCACCTTCCCTTAGGCTGGCTGAAGCCCAGCCTTGCAAGCAGACTTTTCTGAGGATGGACTTCTTGGGCCTCCTAGGCTGATAGTTTTGTTTTTTTCCATAGCCATTTTACCCAAATTGACTGGGTCAAATGCTAACTCTCTTGTCTTAGTTTTTATTGTCACCATAACCAAGAACCACCTGAGGATGACAGTGTCTCCATGATGGGCCTCCTTACATCAGTTGGGCCTGTGGTCATGTCTATGGGAGACTTTGTTGATGGTTGTTGATTGATGCAGGAAGGCCCAGCCCACTGTGGGCAGCATCATCCCTAGGCAGAGGTGGTCCTGGATTGTATACAAAAACAGGCTGAGCCAGAACCAAAGTGAACAAGTGAGCCAGTAACTGCGTGTCTCACCAGGGAGGCGGGGGGGGGGGGGGGATGTGCTCCGGGTTCCTGCCTCGATTTCCCTCAGTGGTAGACTGTGATGTGGAACTGTAAGCTGAAAAAACCTTTTCCTCCCCAGGTTGCTTTGGATCTCAGTGTTTATGGCAATAGGAAAAGAAACTAGAACATTCCACATGGGAACCTTTTCCTGCCGGATTCCTTCCCCCAGAGCTGCTGTGCCACCTCCATAACCCTGCCACCACCACTGATGAGGCTTTCAGTGCCTCCGCCACCTGCCAGCGACTTTTACTGTCGTCTTTCTGCAGATAGCTGTCCTAATGGGACTAACAGGCCTTTAAGTTAGTGATTTATGGGGCTGGAGAGATGGCACAGTAGTTAAGAGCACTGGCTCTTAGGACCCCGGAATAGGACCGGGGTTCAATTCCCAGCACCCACATGGCAGCTCGCAACTGTCTATAACTCCAAGATCTGACACTCTCGAACAGACACGCGTGCAGGCAAAACATCAATGGACATAAAATAAAAATAAATAATTTTTTAAAAAAGTTAGTGATTTATAAGAGTTTAGAACAAAAAGAAATGATCAGAGGCAGCCAAAATGAGTTCAAGAACAGTCCTGCCAGCTGAAACCCCTATTTTCTCTTTCTTTCTTTCTTTCTTTCTTTTTAAGGCTTGCTCTGTGCTGGCTGTAGTGGGGCCAAGTGTCTGTATTTCAGCCTTTCATTGTCTTCTTGTACAAAAGTGGAGAGATGGGTTTTTGCTGACAGCCCGGCGAGCTCTTGGCTGGCAGTCACAGAGTGGTGCTAGACCCAAGAGGAACCCCTCTGGTGACTCCCTGTCCTCAGCCGAGCCATTTACAGGAACGTCCCAGGTCTGGGTTGCGCACCAATGCCAGCCCGGCCAGTCTAAGCCTGCCCATTGCCCAGAGCAGGTAGACACTGAATTGCTTCATCAGATCTGGTTCTGCAAAGATCTGGATAGCGTGGGACGGCAGACAGAGCCCTGTGGAAACAGCAGTCACCCGGGGCCAAAGGGCAACCCCACACTGCGTGGTGGCCAAGGCAGCTGTTTCTGCTTCTTGCCAAAATGGGTGATTGAGTTACAGGGTGCCCGGGAGAATGTGGCGTGGGAAGGTGTGTGGTCGAAGAAGCTGCCATGGTTGAACTTGGGTGATTCAGAGATGAGTGCGAGGGAACCCGTTGACAGAGCAGGGCTGCTGCTCAGCAAGGGTGACGTAAGAGTTGGGTCCCCGAGGTGAACGTATGTGGTGTAGAGCATGCTTCCTGACTCTGGGCACCAGGGGAGAATAGATTTGATGCATTCAGGAAGGAACTGTGACATTCTGCCGTTGATGGGGGGGGGGGAGGACTGTCCAGTCAGGTCGTGAGTGCCCCAACACTGCGGGTATTCAAGGAGAGGCAGTTTAATGTTCTGCTCAGGAATGTGGGTGAGACAGGAGGTAGCCTGAGTGGCCTCCGGGGTCTTTAGGACCTTGGGATCGCACTGCTACTGTTTGAGCCTTTTGGACAAGTCTCCCAGTGTGCACCTTGTATCCCTACCTGTCTGACCATGCATTTGGGGACCAGCAGCTTCCTTTGAAGACTGTATCATTGAGTGTCTCTGGCTCAGGGGCCGGGTCCCACCTGTGTCATGGAGTCCGTCCACATAAGGCCTCCTGGCCCTGGGTTAAGCTCCTGTTGGTTCTGTCACTCGCTGATTCAGTTGACACTTGATAACCCTCTTCTATGTGCCAGTGCCTTGAGGGTGGTGGGTGTGCAGCGTGAGTAGGGGGCGAGGGGCTGACTTGATGGCAGAAGGGAAAAAAGCTTGATCCCAGACGCCAAGGTCCCCTTTCGTCTATTCATTTGTTTTTTGAGACAGGGTCTCATGCAGCCCCAAACTGGCCTCTAACACACTATTGTGACCGAGGGGAACATGAACTGGACCACAGGCTGACTCAGGCGGGGCTGGAACTGAAGGCTCCCCAATGAGCATCCTTCTAGTGGGACCTGAAGGAGGATGAACAGGTGGAGGAGGGGAGGGGTGGGGCTGGGAGAACGTTGCCTCCATAGTGCAGCTCAAACTGCGGCCCAGGCCCAGGCCTAGCAGGCACTGGTTAGGTGTGTGCATGCTCATCTGGGCCTGAGGGGTGCTGCGTGTGTGTTTGAGGGTTTGCACATGGAGGCTCTTGGTATGCCTTTTCCAAGTCCAGCCCCAGGGGACACAGGGACCGGTTGTTCCTTTCTGTCTTCCTCCGCTGCTGTGGCTGGCGGTGACAACAGAGAGCCCACAGGGAATGGCTCTGGTGAGACCAAGTAGACACCTGTGATCCCCTAACGCCTTGTGAACACTCACTTCTTTCTAAGTAGGGGTGGGATCAGGGTGGGGTGCGGCAGCCTACACACCTCTCTGCCAGCCTTTCCGCTCCGGTTTATTGTCTGGGATCTTATTGCTGCTGCCTACCCCCACTGCCAACTACAGTGGCAGCGGGGGCGGAGCCTGGGGGCATAGGAGAGAGGGAGGCTGGGGGAGGGGTATGGGAGAGAGGGAGGGGCTCTATTCTCCCTCAACACGTATACCCAGCAATTATTCTCCGTTATTGCCAATTCGAGATAAGTAGAAAATAACAGAGGGATGGAGGCCGGCCTCCAGGCCTGTGCCGAGTTCTTGCCATGCTCTGCCACGACGTTGGCACGCGCCGCAGGAGCAGGGAGCTCCATAATGGCTGTGTGTGATGGGGACCTGCTGCTCTGGGGGACAGAAGTGCTCCAGTCTGGTCTGCTGTGCTGGCCCTACCACCTGCCATCTCTGAGCCCCAGTGCCATCCTTTGCAATGCAGAGACGTGGTACTAGAGCGTCCTGCCACCCTCGGGAGGTCACTCCTCTGTGGATTTTGGTCACAGCAGCAGTGATTACCAGAAGAGGCGGCCTTTAAGCTTAGGTACCAGGAAACTGGCTGAGCACAGGGGACGCAGGGGGGGGCTTGCTGCAGAGAAGGGCGCTGCCACGGGAAACACAGGACAGAGTAAACCAAGGCATGGAGGTGTTTGGAAGCACCAAGAAGCGAAAGCCGACAAGCACAGGATGAAGGGCTGCAGTGCGTCAGTTGGTGGAGTGTTGGCCTACCATGCAGGAGGCTTCCATCCCGAGCCACATGAGAGGTGGAGACAGGAGGGCCAGGATTTTATGATTATCTTTTGTAGTGTAGGGAGGTAGTGGCCAGCCTGGGCTACGTGAGACCCTGCCTCAAAAAAACAAGTGAACATGCATGTTACAATATAGGCAGAGTATCTTTAGTTTTAAAAATCTAACATGAAAGCCAGATGTGGTGTTGTACAACTTTAATCTCTGCATTCGGGAGGCAGAGGCAGAGGCAGAGGCAGGCAGAGGCAGAGGCAGAGGCAGGTGGATCTCTGTGAGTTCGAGGCCAGCCTGGCCTACATAGCAAGTTTGAGGCCAGACAAAGCCATACATTATTTTCCTGCCTAAAAAATAAATAAATAAATAAAGAAAGAAAGAAAGAAAGAAAGAAAGAAATCAAAATCAAAACAAACAAACCCCCCAAAACGCGACCAAGTGAGGGGCAGGAGAGTTGGTTTAGTGGTAGGAGAACTTGTTGCTCTTCCAGAGGACCCAGGTTGAGTTCCCAGCCCCTACATGGCAGCTATAACTCGGGTTACCACCCGTTATTGAAGTCCCAGGGGGACCTGTCACCCTCTCTGGCCTCTGCAGCACCAGGTATGCACTTGGTACCTGTACATGCACACAGGAAAAAAACACCCACAACATAAAATAAAAATAAATAAACTTGAGCCAGGTGATGGTGGCGCACACCTTTAATCCCAGCAGTCAGAAGGCAGAGGCAGGCGGATCGCTGTGAGTTCGAGGCCAGCCTGGTCTACAAAGCGAGTCCAGGACAGCCAAGGCTACACAGAGAGACCCTGTCTCGAAAAACCAAAACCAAAACCAAAATAAATAAGTAAATAAACAAACTTATAAGGAACTCTAAAATGATCCAAACTCTCAAATTTTGGGGGGAGACAGCATGACTTCACAAATGGAAATTTCCACACTTGGCTTCATGTAACAAGTCACGTTCAAAACGCGGATGCCGCGGAAGCCCTGTGTAAAACTGCCTTCAGGCTATGTGTATGTAAGGCATATAGGAGGTACATGAATTGTGTGTGTAGACTTGGGTCCTCCTCTATGATATATCATTATGTAAACGCTGATATTTGAATATCTGAGGAAAAAAATCTGAAATCCAGAAGGCTTGTGGCCCCAAGCATTTTGGGTAGAGGAAGCTCACCTGTGTGATACAGGTGGTCCTCTGTGTGTCCCGTGGACTGGCCACACAGCCTGTATGAATCATGAATTTTAAAAGGCAAGCTCATGCCTTGCTCCAGACCTGCTAAGCTTGGGGACCGGCCCCCTGGCTAGCATTCGAGAACTGAAAAATAAGGTGGAAAAGGCGGGGAGATGCTTACCCCGGGACTCTGAAGTCAAAGAGGGAGGAGGACAGGACAAGCTAGCGTTTGTCCATCACCGCCACTGGAGGCGAGCATTTCCGCTGCTTCTGTTGAAACCTTTCTGGATTGTGGCTGAGCGGGCCATGCAAATAAAAAATAACAGTGGCCAGCTAAGCCAGGTGTGCCCAGGGGAGCCCAGGGTGCCTAGGGCAGGTCAGCACAGCCCATAGGGACTCAGGTGTCTCTAGGGGACAGACCTGGCACTTTTGAACCAGAGGCTGTGGGTTCCATCCCTAGCTCTCCCGCTGACCCACTGCGGGAAGTTCGGGCAGGTTACCTCATTTCTGACTCAGTTCCTTCTGTAAAGAAACAGCCTTTCTACACAGCTCCTACTGAGAATGAGACCTTGGCAAAGGGTGTGGTGGGGTGCCGCTGGTCACCAGCATCCTCTCAACCGGGGCTTGGTCCCCTGCTCTTTCCCGCAGATGATGCGGTTTTCGTGGCAGAATTACCGCCGCTATGCGATGGGGAAGAACGAGCTCCGGCCACTCACAAAGGACGGCTATGAGGGCAACATGTTCGGTGAGTGGACCCACTCCGGGGGTGGGGGGGGGGTCGAGCGTGGCTTCGCTCTGCCTTTTCCTTTTCTGGGCTTTTCCAAGCTTTTTCTGGACTCAGAGGACCCAGGTGCGCATCTGTCTGCTCTTACATCCTTGCTTTCAGACAACGGAGCTTGGCAAAGTGAGGATGGCGAGGGACAGGGGCTTGGTGACATGAACAGGGGAGATTCACTTTCCTGGGAGGGGCGGCGGCGAGATGATGTTGTCTCCATAGAGAACAAATGTGTCTAAAGAAGCCGGGTTCGGGCTGTCTTTAGATAAAATCCTGGGGTGTCTTTCATGTTGCCCCTGTGTTTCTCCTGTAGCCCTTCTGGCTGCACCCACTCCCCCCTGTTGTATTCCTTGAAGCCAGAGCCCCCTCTTTTGCGCCTCCTAAAGGCTGCAAGCTCAGCCTCCTGTTTCAGAGGCCACTCATCTGGCCGTCATGGCGCTAGCTCTCGCTCTGCATTCACTCTAGAGAGAAGATGCTGTGGATAGCCTGAGCATCCAGGATGCTGTGCTGGACCAGATAATGACAGCACCATGCTCACTGCTCTTCCTGGGGAATACAGGTTGCTGGAGTTGGGTCCAGAGAAGCAAGCCTGAGCAGGAAAGCCCTAGGGAAATATAATCCCCATGCCCCCAGTATCGGGAAATGTGATGAGTCCCTCACTGTCCTGCAGCAGTCAGTGCTGGACTGCCTGTCCAGAAGAGTCACCCCTGCGGCAGGGGCAAGGGATTGTGGATTTGAGCAGCTTCCCACACTTGTGAATCAAGGCCCAAAAAGTATGAAGTAGGCAAAGTAAACAGATTACAATTACAAAACAAAAAAACCCAAAAGGCCAATAAAACAAACAAACAAACAAACAAACAAACAAAAAACCAACAAAACAAAAACCCAACCAACCAAACAAAAAAAATACTGTGTGTTGGTTGCTTTCTCTTTTCTGTGGCCAAGTGTTTGGCAAAAATCACCTTAAGGAAGAGCGAGAGTTTGTTTTGGCTCACAGTTTAAGGACACACAGCCCACAGTGGTGGGGCAGGCACGGGAGCAGGAGTGTGAGGTGACTGCTGTTATTGTCTCCATAGCGAGAGAGGTGAATTTGGTGCTCAGCTTTTTTTTATTCAGTGTGTTCCCTGAGCCACACCCGAGGAGAGGTGCGTCTCTTTGTGCTTTTAAATCCAGTCAAATTGACAGTGAAGATTAACAGTCACAGAGTATTTGTATTAATTCTTTTTGATATTTGAGGCAGGTGTGGTGGCACCTAGCACTTGAGAGGCAGAGGCTGGCAGATCTCTGTGAGTTTGAGGCTAGCCTGGTCTACATAGTGCTTTCTAGGACAGCTGGGGCTATATAAACTTTGTCTCAAAAACACAAAGCAACAATAATGAAGATAATAAATATCTGAAGTGGTTCTCACTGTGCTGCCCAGGCTGATGTTGAACTCCGGGACTCAACAGTCCTTCTGCCTCAGCCTCCTGAGTGGCTTGGATGACAGCCTGCCCAGCTCGTTTGGAGTAACTAGTTTTGTTGACTGTATGAATTATGCCTCCATAATTCATATATATCCGCCTGGCTATTAGACAAAGGTTGTTTCTGATATTTTTTTTCCCCATTAAGAATAGTATAAGCGCTTCACTCTGAGCATAACCAGTGGCCTGGGTATGACTTCCTAGGGGTGACTCCCCAGCGGGTTGGAGGAAGAGATGGGTCTTGGGCCTCACGATGAAGTATGAAGATCTCTGTCTGGAAGCCCGTTGCCTCACCCGTCCCGCACATGGACCTGCCACCCCATGTCCCACTGAGCCCCAGGGACAGGGAGCTGGTGTGGCTCTTCCCAAAGCCGTCCAAACACGGGCTAATGGGAATGTGATATGAAAGTGTCCCCCTTTCTTCTCCGTTGAGGGGGAACTGGTGTTGGCGGTGGGGTGTCCATGTTTGAAACCGCTCAGCGTAGACCCAGCTGCTGCTCAGGTTTTACAGGAAGCACTTCTAGAAGGGACTGGCCTCAGTCCAGCTCCATTTGCACTGTCCCCGAAGGGTGAGATTTAAGTCACAGCCCTTCAGGACTTCACCCAGTGAGCGAGAACACTGGGCGCCTGGAGCAACAGGACGAACAGAGCCCTTGCGTCAGCGGACCTGCGTGGGAATCCTCCCTCTGTCCTTAGCTGTCCTTTACCTCTCTGGGCTCCAGATGGCACCGCTTTTGTCCTGGGGCTTCTGTGAGGACATCCACGGGAGCGTGTGTTAGGAGGCAGAGTGGCAGTTTCTATTGAGGTCAATGAGAGCAGCGCTGGCCCAGGAAGCCTGTGACAGGTTCTCACTGCTGGGGGTGGGGGTGGGGGATGTCCCTAGGAACCATCACCCCCTCCCTCTAGCACTCCTGGCAGTAAGCAGGCACACACATGCACACACACACACACACACACACACACACACACACATGCACGTACTTTACACACTGTTGGGTGCTGGCCCTGGGGTCAGCTGCCTCACCTGTCCAGCACATGCACCTGCCACCCTGTGTCCCGGCTCAGCCCCAGGGACAGGAAAGCTGTGTGGCTCTTCCCAGAGCTGTTGAAACTTGGGCTAGCAGTGACACAGTGGGATCTCCGCCAGGCCACCCAGACCACCTAGCTGCCCTTTCCTGGCATTCTCTGGGGGCCTGTCCAGGGTCTTCAGAAAGGGAAGAGGTGACCATAGATAATGCTATTTATAAATAGTCCTTATTGGCGTGCCATTCTGGAGTCAGACAGACCTGGCCTCAGACTTGGGCTTCACGACCTCCTTGCTGAGTGACCTCGGACTGGTCATTCTCCCTGTAGCTGTTTCTGGGAGCTGGAGCCACTGGTGGCACTGAGCCCAGCCTGGGCCTGCCTGTCTCAGAGCCCCTGTCAGTGGTGACAGCTCTTAGAATTCAGATTCCATGAGAACACAACGAGAAGATAAGACTCCACTCCCAGAGGCAGGAAGAGGATCCCAAAGGCAGCCGCAGGTGTAGGGTCTTGAATTCAGCACTGGGCCACACTCCTGCTTCCCTCCCAGACCCTGTGGAGGGGGGGAAGTGACGGGGTGGGGTGGGGGGAAGGTGTGGTGCGGCTGTTGATGGCCTCTTATGTCATCAGTGACCTCAAGTAGGCTTAGCTCTGTAGACACAGGATGCCCTGGGGCAGGCAGGATTAGGCAAATCTATTCTGCCTTCCCTGGCTGAGTGAGACTTACAAGGGGGACCCTGCCCAGCCCCTCTGTGTGAACCGCTCAGATGAGACAGGCTCTCACGGTCTGGTTATGGGCACCGCTCTGGGTGCCTGCACGTGGAAAAGGTCACGTGAGCTCACACCAGAACCTCCTTTTGCCAAGATCTGTAGGAACCGTGGTGAGAATAGAACAGCCTGAGCACGGTCCCCCCTCTGGTCTCCCTGTGTGGCCGTTCACTATGCCAATCCCCTTGAGCTGCCCCCTTCCTTCCTCAAAGCTATTCTTACTCTGAGAGCAGATTGTCTTGCTGAAGCATCTCTCCAGCCAGGTGTGTGTGTGTGTGTGTGTGTGTGTGTGTGTGTGTGTGTGTGTGTGAATTAGGCATCCCAATGTCTCATCCGGCTCAGCAGGCCCCATTAAAGAAACTCCCAAGGCCCACTGGCCACCAGAGAAGATAGCCCACTCTCAGCCCGTTGCTCAGGCCACAGACACACGTCTTTCCTCTGTAAGCTTGCCAGATGGGACACTTATGTCCAGCTGGACGGCTGAGGGGCGTGGACTTCGGGGTCCAGAGAAGCTTGCGTGGTTCTCTGCAGAGCGGGCCAGGCCTCAGTTTCCTCGGCCTGTGGTGGTCATAATTATTTTAATATATTCTATACATCTTATTAGCTTATTTTGTGTGTGTGTGTGAGCACACATGTGCCACTTGGTGCAGGTGGAGGGCAATGGAGTCAGTGGTCTTCTATAACATGAGGCCTAGGGATTGAACACCGTTTGGCAGGCTTGTCAATAGGTGCTTTTACCCGATGAGCCATATTGCTGGCCAGGCCCACGGTGATTAATAGGGAGGTGTGCACAGGAGCCAGCCCCAAACACCAAGGAGGCACTTACTCCTCCTGTCACAGAGGCCAGTCTTCAGCCTGGGACAGTGCAGGGTACGATGGCAGAAGAGCCAGCGACAGATGGGCAGCCACCATATCGTGAAACAAGTGGTCTGGTATACAGAGGTCCAGGTCCTTTGCCTATAGAAAGGGCCAGCCACTAATACTCACTGGTAGAACCCAGGGGACTGTGAAGGAAGCTCACTGAGTGGCCCGGACTCCACAGCCAGAGGGCAGGGCTTTAGTGCCGCTCTGCTGTTCCTAGCTGCGTGATCTTGGGCAAGTTTCTTAACTTCTCTGGGCCTGTTTGCCCAGCTGCCCAGCAAGGCACAAGCAATCTTTCCTTCCCAGGATTGTTTTTAAAGGAAGTGGTTAAGCACACACACTGAGCATATGTCTAGCGCTTAGGCGGCACTCTGCAGATGTCCAGCACTGTGAGCATGGTGCAGGAAAGGCCTGAGATCAAACTGTACCGGTCCCGTGTTGTGGGGGGGGCATGCCTAGGTTCCCTGGACCCAGAAACCCATGTAAGGGCCATAGGCCTTTCCCCTAACCCTGTCCCCAGTGCCCCTGGGAGGAACGAAGTGAGGGCTATACTTCTTGGCCCTTCATTTGAGCAGCACCCTAGAGTTTTGTAACAGGCATGCAGCAGGAAGTAAACCAGCCTGTTGACAACTGTCTGTGCAGTGAGAATTTGGCCCCTTCCTGACAGAAATGTCACGGGACAGAGTCTTGTTGCCACTGGAGGGGCCTTTGATGGTGCGGCTGCTCCTTTGTTCTGGAGTTGGGGGGAGCTGAGGCTCCGAGTTGGGAGAAAGGACTTGCTGGAGGTGACGTCACACGCTAATCCTAGAGACCTGAATCCCAGCCCACCACCACACCCGTCTATAGATTGGCCAGATTGTCACAGGTGGCCTGCCACTGTGGCCAGGTCCCAGCCAGATGTGTGTAGATAATGCTCAGAGCTTCAGCACACAGCTGTCTGTTAAGAGGTATGGAAATTGGGGTCCAAGAGTCCCCCAGGCCCTACCCACACATCTCTCCAGACACCACAGCCATGTCCTCTAGTGCGCTCCTCTCGTCCCTGGCAAGGCGTCATTACCCATCGTAGCCCCAATTTCACAGGAGAGAGGAGAGATCTAGCAATCTCCAGGACTCGCAGTAGCTGAAGCCCTGGTGTAGCATGGGCTCTGAAGCCCAGACAGTAAGCTACCATGCTGCCCTGCGCCACAGAGAGCTCAGGAGGGAACAGTACAGAAAGCGAGCCTCGGGGTTGGAGTGGTGTGTCTGTTGGTCCTGTTGCTCCCTCTCATCCCGCCCCCCTCCCCCCCTCCATCCCACCCTGCACACAACTACGTCCAGGGTCCACATTCCCTGTCTCTCGGCATCATTACTGGTCATGGATAGAGTTTTTAGGGCACAAAAGACTTGTCTTCCGCCTAGAAAATCTGCCTAGCAACCTTAGGAATATCTGCTTTGCAACGATATGATTGGCTGAGCTGCAAGGACCAGGGGCTTGGGAGCCAGGCCAGCCTGGGCCCTGCCACTTACTCATCCTCTGGCCTGGTGTTAGTGACCCCTCTGCTCTCAGTTTCTCCATCTGTGAAATGGAGACGGCAACAGCTCTGTCAGGCGCGAGGACCAAATGCAGCTGGTGTGTGCGTGTGTGTGTGTGTGTGTGTGTGTGTGTGTGTGTGTGTTCAACACCTGGTGCTACACCTGCCCGCGTGGTCTCCTTAAATGGAAGCCGCTGTCAGCGTTCTATTTGCTGATTAATAATAAATGACTCTAATTCTAATCCAGGAAAGAGCGGTGTGTGGCGTGCAGCAGGGTCTAGATGTATTGGACAAAGAATCAGCAGCCTGCCGCCGTCTCTGCCTGGGCCGTTTCCCCTCTGTCCCGAGTCTGGCTCCTCTCTGCTCCACCTCTCGCATCCCCTCCGGTGGCCTTGACCTCCTGCCTTGAAGTGTGCTCAGAACCAGCAAGGAGACCTGGAGAAATCGTCTTCCTGCTTGGTCAGCGGTTCTGGCTCGCTGACTCTTCGCCGTACAGGACGGAGACGTTTGTGTGGCTAAAAGCTATATTCCCCAGCCCCAAGCCCAGCCCCAGGGTGATTGTGAGAGCCCCAAATTGGATTCTGTCTCTGCCCATGGATTCCTCAATAGAAATGCCAACCCAGTCCCCATCGTGGGCACGATTTATAGCCACGAGCGAGTTAAGAGGCAAAATGAACACGGTGTGATTTTCGGATCATGGGCTGGCGGTGTTCGGCCTTGGCAGAGAGAGAAAAAAAAAAATCATCTTTGCCTTGTAAACGGAGCAAATAGGATGTGGAGGAGCGAATAAATCCAGACCCCCGAGGTGTCATTTTTTTTTACAACTGCTGTAGGGTGTGTGGTTTAGTAGTGTCACTTGCATGCTTTTCACACTCTCCTACATGCGTGCGCACATGGGTACACACGCCACCCTTTCCAGTCTGTTTCAGATGGTGAGAGCTCCTCCCCACCCCCATGGGACTCCCTTTGGAGAAGCCAGCTTTGCCAGCTGGGTAGCTTGTGAAGCCCTCCAGCTTCCCCACATCTCCCCTGGTCTCTACCGTGCCTCTCAAGAGTTTGGTTCGGCAAGCATTGCAGAGACTCATCTGGGTTCAAATCCACCCCTGGCATGCACCAGCTGAGCAAAGCCGGGCAAGCCACAGACTCCCCCACCCCTTACTTTACTCCCGTGTGAGGCTGGAGGAGGTCGGTACGCAGAGTGGCACCAAACGTTTAAGAGGTTTTCTTCGTGGTCTGTGGAGATGGCTCGGTCAGTAAAGTGTCTGCTATGCAAGCATAACGACCTGAGTTCAATTCCCGGATAGGATGTAAAAATGCTGGCCATAGTGGCGCATGCTTGTGACCCCAGCACTGGGGATACAGAGACAGGATCTGGGGAAGGGGTGTCACTGGTCAGCTAGCCTAGTCCACTCGGCCAATTCCAGGCCATTGTCTCAGAAAATTAGGTGGATAGTGCCTAGAGACACAGCGACGCCTGAGGCTGTCCTCTGCCTTTCATACATGTGTGCACAGAAGCCTGCGTGCTAACACATACAAGAATTTTTTTTCTCCCTTGCACATATGCACCCCCTTCCTGATGACTTTTTTTTTTTAATTTAAGGATTACATTACGTTCATGTGTGTGGTTGTATGTGGGTGCACACATACATGTGGAGGTCAGAGAGCAAATGGCAGGAATCACTTCTCTCCTTCCTTCATGTGGGTTCCAGGGATCGAACTCAGATCATCAGGCTTGGAGGCGAGCACTTTTACCTGCTGAGCCGTGTGACCAGTTCCCCACCCCACCCCCAGGGCCCTGTTATTTTTTTTTTTTTAATATTTTATTTTATTACATATACACACACAAGAAGAGGGCATCAGATCACATTATAGATGGTTGTGAGCCACCATGTAGTTGCTGGGAATTGAACTCAGGACCTCTAGAAGAACAGCCAGTGCTCTTAACCTCTGAGCCATCTCTCCAGCCCCAAGGGCCCTGTTCTTTTTGGTTAAGTAATAGCATTTCAAGTCGCCTGGTGAAAATACTGTTTCTGTTTTTCTGGAGTTTTTTCTTGTGGCAGAAGAAAAACATCTTTAGTTCCTGGAACATCAGCATCAGGATGGGCAGCTGGCTGATGCTGGCAAGCTCTGCACACATTCCTGACTTGGGCTGGAGTTTGCTCTGAGAAATGGCTGTCATCAACTTTGCAAAGCGGCAACACTGCTGTTCCTTGGACGGAATGGGTCAGGCTTCGGGGCAGCCAGCACCCTTCCAGGAAGTCACATGTGCGCTCCATCCGGAGCCAGAGGGTTGGACAGGCACAAAGGAAATGAACCAGAAACTCCGGGCACTGGCCAGTGTGCCTTTGCCACCAACATGGTAACTGGGTCAAAAGCCAGCTCCCACCTTGAAGGACAGGCTGGACCCACAGTCACTGGACAAATGCTGTGGCCCCATGAGGTGTCCCTGGGACCTTGGATGACAATCCCCTAGCTACCTCCTGATGGCCAGAATGCCCCTCTGGTCACCCTGGGTGATTTCAGAGTAAACACTCCTCACAGCATGGTGCACTGGGTTTTCAGGCCTCCTGGCAGCTGGCTGGCCACCGGCAAGGCTCGGCTCACACTATTTGAGACCTCTCCTCCAAGCAGTTTCTAATTAAGATGCATCATGGCCCTTTTCTTTTTCTTTAAAAGCCCTAGCACAGAGGAGAATTTATTTCTTTAGAAAATATAGTAGCAGAGTGTTGTAAAAAGAATTCTGAGGCAAGAGAGGCCTGGGTTGGTGTCCCAGCACTGGCGCCGGCTGTCACCGGAGCCCACAATATCCTCCGGGCCCTGTCAGCACCCACACAAAGGATCTGTGCACAGGGCCTCTGCCTCTGGACTCCTGGCTGTTTAGCTGTTTACTAGTCTCTCTCTCTCTCTCTCTCTCTCTCTCTCTCTCTCTCTCTCTCTCTCTCTGTGATTGCTGATTCTCTTGGCATCTGAAATGTTAGCAACAAGTCCTGCTCTTGTGGGAGCCGAGTGAGTCAGGGTATCTATTCCCAGAGTGAGTTACTGCCATGCGTGAAATGATTCATATCGAAATTGACATTCCCTCCCCGTGGCAGCGTGTTCCACCCACTCTCCAAAGACCTTTCTTTCCTTGGAAACGAGGCTGAGCCGGCAGCAACCAGCCCCCTCTCTTCTCACCGTCCTGATGGCGCACACTCACCAAATTCCCCAGCAAATCCTGTGACTCAGGAATGTAGATTCATACCTCGGCCGATCAGATCAGCAGTGTCAATAAGGTGCTTTACAGCCGTCTGGGCCGGCGCCTGAGGATGCGGAAGATAGCACCCAGGGCCAGGGCCTCTCACTTGAGGCTGGACAGCCTAGATCTGAACTCTGCTTTTGGAACATGTGATTGGGTGGGGTTGTTTTCTACACGTAATTGTTACATAGATCTCTCCCCAGACTGAAGCATTTCCTGTTGTAGGGAGACTTGGCTAAGACTCAGGAAGTAAATGCAACTCACAAGCCACAGGAAGCTCCTGAAACTTAAAAGGTTTACAAAGCCCTACCCCCACAGGGCTGTGCCGCCTGCAAGTCCTGTAGGGAGCTCTAGGGATGCTACTTTCATCCTTTTGTCACTTTGCTTGGGTGAGGCAACTGCCTTTAAGTCCCCTGTAATTTGTTTAACGAACCCCAATAAACTTATTAGTTCAGTCAGCTTAGACCTCAGGGACCCTTTCTTTGCTCTGTCATTATGGGTCTCTAGGAAAAGCCACAGAATACTTGCTAGGAAGAAAAAAAACAACCCTGAAACTCTGAGGTTGAACATCTTGAACATCTGCACAGGAAAATAAATCATAAGCACATGGTGCAGCGAGTTCTACACAGGGTGCATCTGTACACCAGCCACGCAGACTGAGGTGGAGAGGGTTCCGGTCAGCCGGTTCCCACGGGTGGCTGCGGTTTGACTCCTGACATCATGGATTCATTTTGTCTGCTCTAAGTTTTTATGTCCTGTGCCTTCTGGGTATGGCTCTTAGGATCGTTATTCTGTTGTGAACAGGAGTCGATCCTTATCCGGGGCCTCCTGCCTAGTCTACCGTTGGCGGCCATTTTGTTTCTGGTATTTGGTTAAACTATGTGTAAGCTACTGTAAAATCTTTTTTTGTTTTTGTTTTTTTGTTTTTGTTTACCATGAAACAAATTTTGGTATGTTTATGGAAGATTTAGCCAGCACCACAATTAATTTTAGAACATTTGCATCATCTCCCATAGAAAGCCTGTGCTCACTGGCGGGTGGTTCCGGTTCTTTCCGGTTTCCTTCCCCGCCTCCCCACCCCCAGCTCTGTGTAGACTGGGTAATGCTAAGCACTTTATCCACGTGTTCTGATATGGTCTGACTCTGAGCGACCCCCCCCCCCCACAGGCCTGTATTTTAATCACTTGGTCCCCTGCTTGTGGTGCCAGCAGGAAGGCTGCGGAGCCTTTGGGAGGCGAGTCCTGAATGGGAGGCGTGCCACTAGGGGCGGGACTTTGTAGGGTGTGCCTGGCCTGTGGTGAAGAAGTGACCACGAACTCCTGCAGTGCAGACTGAGTCGCTCCCCTCCATGCCTCCTCTTCCACAATGGACTGAGACCCTTGGAAGCCATGAGCCAAAGTAAAGCTTCCCTCTCTGTTAAGATGTTTCTCTCAAATATTTTGCCATAGCAATGCAAAAGTAACTAACGCCTGGTTAGTATGACAGCTGGTCTTTGTGCCTGGCTTCCCTCTCTGAGTGTGTTTTGTGCCGAGTACTATTCCACCGTATGGATATACTATATGTTATGGAATCAGTAGTTGATAGACATTTTTAAGTTTCCTTTTTTTTTCTTCTGTAACGAATAATGCTGCTATAACCATTTATGTGTGGACATGGGGCTTTTTGTTTATTTGTTTGTTTTGTTTGTTTCTCTTGGGTATGTGTCTAGGAAGGAGGATTGTTGGGTTGTATAGTAATCAGAGGCACAAACATTTGACTGTTTCCCATAGGGCTGTACCCAGGTCGCATTTCCACCAGGAGTCCGCGAGGGTGAAGAGCACTTTGGATATAAGCTTTTTTTCCCCTCCTGGTGGGAACAGCAGGTGGCTATGTGAGACACACTCCATGTTTGGATCATACTGTTTAGCATGTTCAGCTTTACTGGGAAGGTGCCAGTTTTGCAAAATGGTTAAAGCCCATTGGCAGCGCCGAGCTAGGTGAGAGTTCTAGTTACTCTGTTGTCCTCGCCAACACTCGCTGTTGTCAGTGTGCTGACTTTAGCCTCCTACATGCACGCTGCCTTCCTCTTAGTGTCAGCCCTGGTCTGCAAGGATCCTGATCTTCCTGCCTCCTCTTAGTGGTGAATTGGGACATCCACAAATGCCTCTCACGTTAAAGCCCTCCTCCTTCAACCCCCCTCCCTGTCGTTGTCCCCCTCTGCCCCCCCCCCCCCCCCCGCCGCCTCCCCAGTGCTATGGAGTGGTCTCTCTCTGCTTTACAGCCTGCCTCAGTGTTATGCATCCAGCTGAGATGGCAGGAAATGGAACTTGTCAAGTCTGGGGACTGTGCAAGACACAGGTGTTAACTGGGAAAACATTGGCCTGGGAGTCAGGAGTCATGGGTCCCTGAAACCCCGACTCCACCACTCACTTACTGGACAGGACCCCGCTCCTATTCCAGGGCCCTGTTTTCTCTCTACCGTGACAGGGATGGATGGTGACCATTGCTGAGATCACAGGAGGCTGTTCCTTTGACCTCACAATTGCGAGGTGTCTGTCGTGTGCCAGACGCCGTCCACACTGTGTGGTCCTCCCGGACTTGTGTAGACACAGGTGCACGAGGCCAGAGTTTTGACAGAAAAATGCGCACACGTGAGCGTCACTTCGAGGACCCCTCAGCTTGCTCTTGATGGGATGGTTTCCCAGGGCAGCAGCTTCTACACACACCAACCAGAAACGCAGCTGGGAAAGTGCGAGTGGGGGGGGGGGTCGTGGCACAGAAATACCCAGAGGAGAGAGTGAGCAAGACCGTGGTCCCTTTGGGTCTAAAGGATGCTCAGGTGGGGAAGAGACCTGTGAGCATAGACACACAGACACGGTGTCTGCAGGTGTAGTTCCAAGTCCCCCCCCCCCCCATCCCTGTGCACGAGCTGGGACACCTGCCTTCTCACTGCAGGTCCCACCCACCCCATACCACACAGGTGCCTAGCATGTGGTCTCTCAGGTGCGTTTCTCCCCTAGCTGCAGAGAGCCCGTGCAGCTGGGTAAACAGTGGGGGGTGGGAGGGTCCAAGATGGGGCTTGCAGGGATGTGTCACGGGCCACAGAGAGCAGCACTCAGACACAGCCGCTACCCCGCCAGCCAGGGGCCCGCGGAGCAGGAAGATCACTTACACACCACGGAAGGCTGCCCTCACAGGCATAGCTAGAATCAATAATCGTGATGACATTCTCTGAAAGAGCCCCCGAGGAGGAGACAAAGAGCCCCGGAAGTGTGCTGTCAGCACAGTGTGGTGCTAATATTCAAGTTTTTTTTTTCTTCTTCTTCTTCTTTTCATCAAGTCTGAAAGACAACTTGTGATTCTCAGCCCATGGCTTTTGTTTTGTGTTTTAATGACTGGATACCACACAACAACATTTTCTCCCCCCAGTAACTGGGAATTCTGGGAATAGTCCATCCGAGGTCATTGCTGTTGTCGTAACCACGTGGCCCCACCCCCACCCCAAGCCTTGAGGAGGAAAAAGGACAGAGGATGGGAACCATGTGGCCCAGACCTTCTAGCCATGTCACTTCCTGTAGGCAGTATGGCTCTGTCTAGGATCCTGTTCCTGAAATAGCCATGGCCCAGAAGTGGGTCTGGGCCTTGTCTTGCAACAAACAGCAGACGTGGGTGGAGGCGCGGACGAGCATGTGTTGTTGTTTAAGTCGGAGTCTAGTTTGGCATCTGTGTGCTGAGTCCTCAACTGCGAACCCAGCTCGGCGGAGCTGGCTGCGCAGCAGGGAAGGAGGCTGAAAATGAGCTAGGGCTTGCGGGGGGCAAATAAGTGATGCCCCCCCTTTTTTTTCAAGACAGGGTCTCTCTGTGTAGCCTTGGCTGTCCTGGACTTGCTTTGTAGACCAGGCTGGCCTCGAACTCACAGCAATCCTGCCTCTGCCTCCTGAGTGCTGGGATTAAAGGCATGTGTCACCACACCCGGCGTGGTACCCACTTTTGCCACCAATCTGGTAGATGCGCCCCCTTTGCACCAATGTGCATCTGAGGAGGGACACACATGCCACCCCTCACGCCGTGGTCCTCTTCCCATCAAGCTCCGCACCTTGCATGGTGGAGGGAAGCCACAAAGGTGATGGCGTTTAGAAAGGGTTGTGTGGGAGCGCAGGCTGCATTCTTGGGTGCCAGGTTTCTGAGAAGGCAGATGTTGACAGAGGACAGTGAAATTCGTTACAGGTGAGGGACAGCACGGGCCACACCCGGGAGGACACTCTCTGTAGTGCCGCCGCCACGAGGGGGCATGGGAAATGTGGGAGCGTGGGTCCGGAAGGCAGAGATCTCCGTGCATTCAGCTGTGGATCACTCCCCGTGGCCCTGTGTAGGGCTGACTTCTTTCATTAAGCATGACACATAGGGCCCATGGGCTCACAGAATGTTTTCATTTCAATTTCTTTTCGGATCAGAAGAAAAAAAAAAAAAGCACATACAGTAAGGTACGCCGCTGAGATGAGGTGCATCCTTATGCTGACAAAGCTGTAGAGGGTAAGTTTCTTTTCAACAGAGAAAGGGAAGCTGGGCCTCATGGTACATAGACTTACAGCCCTGCATTTGAGGCGGAGGCAGGAAGATCAGGAGTTCAAGCCTAGCCTGAGCTGCAGAGTGAGACGTTGTCTCAAAAGAACAAGAGAAGAGAAAAACCCAAGAAAGGGCCTCCAAAGACGGTCTGCCAAGGCCACCAGGAAGTCATGGCCACCCCGCTGCCTGGGCCTGCCTTCACCAACTGAGGGATCTGAAACCTGGGCCTGTCTCACTACTGTCTGTCCCCAGAGCTGGCAGGTGAAGCCAGCAGGTCTCCACCCTGTCCGCTATCTGTTGCAAGACCGTATCCAGACCCACTTCTGGGTGATGTCTATTTCAGGAGCAGGGTCCCAGGCACAGCCACACTGCCTACAGGAAGTGGGTTGTTTCCCTGTCTCTCCATGCCAGGGTGTGGCGGTAGGTTT
The DNA here is from genome assembly GCF_964271855.1 of Acomys minous. NCBI lineage: Eukaryota > Metazoa > Chordata > Mammalia > Rodentia > Muridae > Acomys > Acomys minous. Next base: position 110,266,478 of record NC_140487.1, on the reverse strand, counting down.
CCATCCTTAGGCAGGTGTCTCTTTAAGCATCAGCCATCACATCTTAAAGGGGGAACAGACTCAGGGAAGGGACCTGCCCTAGCTGTACAGGTGGTCAGACCCAGGCTGCCTTGCCTCCGAGCTGAGACCTCTTTCTCTTCTGGGTGGGGAATAGGACCAAGCAAGTTTCAGGGCCGTAGAAGCCTTCAACATCAGGTGCAGAGGCCCCTGGAGGAGGCAGGGGCTGTGTACCGATGACTTAGAAGGAGAGGCCACTCAATGGACAGGACACCGTTTGCCCTGGTACCTTGATGCCCCTTTAGATCCTTGCATAAGGATCTAAAAATAAAGCCAGAATAACCCTTCCTCACATGGAGGATGAGAAAATCTTGAACACCCCAGACAAAACTATCACTTGACACTTCCTGCCACCTGAGAGACCGCGGCTGCCGGCTAATGAAGGAGACTTCTGTGGGAAAAGCTGAAACCCACTTTCTTGCCTGAAGCAAACCCTGAAGTGGATTCATTTGAAGGCCTTGAATTCCCAAACATCAAACTCCCTCAGACCAAGAAGCAAGTGCCAAAGAGTTTCTGCAGCCACGAAGAGATGTACTCTCTAGGCTCTGCCAGCTTCTGGGGGCTGGCTGTACATGTCTCTCCTTCAGGGAGCAGGGAGTGGGAGCAAATCTGGGCATGTCTCCAGGGACCACCCCTCCCACACCTAACATGCTGGAGTCAGTAGTTCAACCCACTGACTGGGAGGGAGAGAACACCCCAGGGCTGGGCACAGTACACGCTTCATTCAGTGCCAGGAGGCTTGGTGCACCATGCTCTGGCTGCGTTAATCGTCCCGTGCCTCAGTTTCCCTTCCTGGGAACATAGGAATCGTGGCGATTATGAGACCAGGTTTAGTTACTACATTATAAAGGACTTTTCTATCATTGCCGACTTTGTTTTTAATTTTAGGTTTTTGTTTTTGTTTTTTTTCTTGAGAGAGTCTCCTGTAGCTCATCGTGGCTTTGAACTCTGCACTGTACCTTCAGGTAGCCTTGATCTCCTGACCCTCCAGTCTCCATGTCCTTGGTACTAAGATTACATGCAAGAGCCACTATGCCCAGTCCCCATCATCATTATCACCATCATCTTCATCATGAATATTTTCTGACCAACACACTGATGGGCCTCCAACCCTGCTGTACCATCTACTGCCTATGGCTCCCTTTTCTCCCCTCCCTTGAATGCAGGCTCACCAGCTAGGAAATTAACTGTGTAGTAAAGCTGTGCCTCTTTTTAAAATACTTTGATTTTTAAAAAAAAATAATTTTAAAAGTATATATCTCTGTGTGTTTGTGCACAGGAGTGCAGTGCCTACAGAGGCCAGAAGGGGGCGCGCCCGTATCCTCTTGAGCCAAAGTTATAGGCTGTCGTTAGCTGCGTGGCGTGGGTGTCAAGGATCGAATCCAGGTCCTCTAGAAGAGCAATGCATGTTCTTAACCACTGAGCCATCTCACCATCCCAAACTGTGCCAGTTGGCTAGGGTTCTGGTGCTCACACTTCCCAGTGAGGTTTCTGGTGATGTGGACGTTGGTTCCATCCACAGCAAATACAGTGGGAAGGATCCAGGCCCTGGGAATCTGGGTTGAATGCAGCATCTCTGCTGCCCTACGATGGTTCTGAAGCCCAGACCGCGTGAGGGATTGCTGCAGCAGAACCAGATTAGGGCCCTGGAGTTACCAGCCCCTGCTAACTGACCCAGATAGGATTTTGGCGCCTCAAGGCCCCCACTCCCTACCCAGTAGGTACCGAGTCTGCCTCATAGCTGGACTCTGCTGTGCCGGGGACAGCGTGGTCAGCCTGGAGAACAGCCATATTGTGTGTGCAGCGGCTTTCACTCAGCTGGTATTTGCAGCATCTCCTACCAACCCTCATACAATTCCAAAGCATGGCCAGGAAGGGGCTGGGGCTGGGGGTGGATGTCAGTCAGCCTTCTACAGGACTTGAGTACATTTAACAAGAAAAGCCTGGAAGGCTGGCAAGATGGCTCAGTGGGTAAAGGTGTTAGTGGCTAAACCTGAAAACCTGACTCAATCCTGGGACACACATGAAGGTGGAAGGAGAGAACTGACTCCACAGAGAAGGAAGTGAAGACTCCATCCGTCCTTCACATGTGCCCCATGGTATTCACACACACACACACACACACACACACACACACACACACACACACTCACTCACACACACACTCACTCACACACATATACACACACACACACACACTCACTCACACACACACTCACTCACACACATATACACACACACACATACACTCACACTCACACACATACACACATACACACATACACACACACTTACACACACATACACACAAACATACATACACACCCACACACATACACACACACAAACATACACACACATACACACATACATACTCACACACACATACACACAAACATACACACACATCATCATCATCATCATCCAAATACACAATAATAATGTACTGGCAATCCCAGCTCAAGAGGCTGAGGCAGGAGGATGGCCTTAGCCCAGAGGTTGAAGCCTAACCTAGGTTGCACAGTAAGACCCTGTCTAAAGGGGTTGTGGGGGGAGAGGCCTTAAAGAAGCTTTGTCGCAACGAACAGCCCATCCCCGTGACAGGGCTGGGTCCTGCCTCCCTGGCCCAAGCTGGCTGCAGCCACAGTCACCACCAATGCACAGGCCTCACCCATTCCGTTCCTCTGTCCTCTGATCAATGGCCAGAAAAGCAGGTCTGTGGCCTTGGGGTTCCCGGCAAGTACTTCATCTCTTCCAAGGCTGAGCGGCTCGCCATCCAACCCCTTATCTCCCCTTCCGCCTCCAGCCGCTGTTGCCTGCGTGAGGTTCACTGGATTTATGCCTCTCTTTTTAAAGATCAGCACTGCAGCAGATGCTGTTTTCTGAAGACAGGTGCAACCTCCTACTGGGCCCCCAAACCCCATCTCCTCATCCGCACCCCCATCCCACCCCCCAGCATTTGACTGAACAGATGACCCCACGTCAGAGCTGTACAACCCCCCCCCCCCCCCCCCGGTGTGCGGAGCAGAGGGAATCGGGCCGAGCGACACCAGGCGGGCTGTGGTAGCAAGGTGTTGGCCTGCTCGGCACAGGCTTCCGACAGAGCCCTGAAGGGCGCTTGTTACGGCTTACACATCGAACCGCTTCGGTTTGGCACGGGTCTCGAGGTGCTGGGTAAGCATCTTGTCAGCGTCAACACAGCTGACAGAGTTACGACACCACGAACACTTAGACTTTGCAGTTTTCCCGGCCTCCAGCTGATCCTGTGAAAATGTCGCTTCTGCTTTCCAGAGAGCTGATTTGTGTCCCAATTTTTCTCATCTCTGTGGGAAGGGCCTCTCTGCCAGGTGGAGCAGAATCCTCTCGGCACCTGAGGCTCTGGTGTTAAGGAATCTGGAGATCGGCCCATTTTATGTCTGGTTTGTCACTAGTTTTTAAGGCTGGGGTTCCTACACGGTGGAATAGTGGGGCATTGTGGGAGATATGGCTGCCTCTTATTAATATATCTATTTATTAAAATGTGTTTGTGTATGTGGTATCTGTGCACATGTGTGTGCATGTATACATGTGTGTGTGTGTGTGTGCGCGCACACGCATGTGCGCCCGCACTAACATTCACAAGTTCATACAGAGACCAGAAGAGAGTGTTGGATGCTCCGGCCCCCCCCAACCCCCAACTCCCACCCTTGCATTGTTCTCAGCTTTACTCCTTTGAGGCATAGTCTCTCTCGCTAAGCCTGGAGCTTGGCTGGCAGCCTGTAAGCCCCAGGGGTCCTCCTGTCCATCCCTGCCTCCTCCCTGCTGGGACGAGCCTTGTTCCATGGTGCTGAGATCCAATCTTAGTTCTCACGATTGTGCGGCAGGTGCTGCTAGCTGCTGGGCTGTCACCCCAGCCTGATGCTCTGTTTTCGTGCTGCTTTTGTGGATGCAAAGCATTTCCTTAGGTGGGGTGTTCCTTCTTCTCTGCCGTTCCCCATATGTCTTCTCAGACTGATGAAGTTCTAGCAAGTTCTTTTATCCGTGTTGGCATTATCTGAGTATGGAAAACTATCTTTTTTGAGATGGTCTTTCTATAGCCCTGGCTGTCCTGGAAACTTGCTAGGTAGACCAGGCTGGTTTCGAACTCACAGAGGTCTGCCTGCCTCTGCCTCCTGAGTGCTGGGATTAAAGGTGTATGCTACTACAATAGGCTTGGAAGTCTTTTCAATTCTACTTCACCTCTCTCTCTCTCTCTTTCTCTCTCTCTCTCTGTGTGTGTGTGTGTGTGTGTGTGTGTGTGTGTGTACACATATGCACACATGCTCAAGTATGCAGCCTTGCTGGAGAAAGAATGTCACTGGGGGTGGGCTTTGAGAGTTCATAGCCTTAGCCTACTCTGTTTCACTGTTGCTTCGTGCCTGCGGTTAAAGACGGGCTCTCTCAGCTTCCTGCTTCTCCTGCTCCATGCCTGCCACTTGCTGCCCCGCCTATCTGTCATGGTGGACTCTTTTCCCTCTGGAGCATAATTGAGAATAAACTCTCTTCCTTAACCTGACTTTGGTCATGTTTGAGCACAGCATCAAAAAAGCAATTAACACAAAGTGTCTGAGTCATTTCTGAGTTTTCCCCACGCTAGGCTACAGTGTGAGGAACTTCATAATTCAGTACAATTTTTTATTAAAAATTGTGTATATGGGGCCGGGCATGGTGGCACACACCTTTAATCCCAGCACTCGGGAGGCAGAGGCAGGCGGATCTCTGTGAGTTCAAGGCCAGCCTGGTCTACAAGGCAAGTCCAGGACAGCCAAGGCCAACACAGTGAAACCCTGTCTCAAAAAAAAAAAACCAAAACAAAATTGTATATGTGCATTCTGTGCATGTGTTTACGCTCAGGTGTGTGTGGGCACACACATGCATACGGAGGTCAGAGGACAGCCTTAGGGATCAGTCTCTGCTGTCCACCTTGCTTGAGACTGGGTCTCTTAAGTGCTGCTGTGCATGCCAGGCCAGGGGGCCCCAGGAGCTTCTGGGAGTTTTTGTGTCTTCACCTCCCATTTTGGCATGGGAGCATCGGGACCGCAGGCATGTTCTGCCATATCTGCTTCCCTCTGGTTCTGCAGATCCATGCTTAGGTCCTTGTGCTTCTAGAACTGTCTTTCCAGCCTCAGTTCATTAATCTCTACCCAGTTGTCTTGACGTTTTCCTAAAGACTTGTTAGCATGTCCAAGTGTTTGCCACTGGCTGCTCTGCAGAGTGCTTTAAATACATCATCTGTGGAATCCTGCGAAGAGAGCCTATACAGGAATATTCACGTTACATGTGAGGACACTGAGGTAGAGAGAGGTCGGGTACCCTGATCAGGGTTGCACGGGTAGCAAATCGCAGGGCCGGGATTAGAACCCAAGTTCGGGGGTCTTAGAAACTTCTGGTGCATTTCCTGTGGGAATAAGGGTCCTTTCCACTTCTCCACCCCCGCCCCCGCCCCTGGCTCTTGTCTCTGTGACTGACCAGCCTGAGGCCTGGCCTCCTGGAGTTCCTTCACACTCCTGGCAACAGCAGAAGGAAGGACAGGCAGTGTTTGTGCTGAGCTTTGCGGTCTCAGAGCTCTGCCTCACACCATCCTGCTCTCTCTTCCCCCATGGGTCTTTCTCTAGAACCATCCAGGGTAGGAAGATGAGGCCCCTGGAGACTTGCCTTGGGGAGCCTGGGCGTGTCTACGGACTGAGGTGCAGCCAAGGTTGGGAGCCCACAGTTAGGTCTGACCGGAAAGAATCCATGTAGGCCGCCCTGGGGAGAACCTGGTTGGCCATGCACGCGGCACTGTGGGAGTCATCTGTGCCAAAGAGACGGGGCTAGAGGCAATTAGCTCAGTGAAAATGTCCCTAAACTGGGCACACCCACTGCCAGAGCCCTCAAAGGAGGCCCTACTTTGTAAGAGTTTGGGGTACTAAGACAGAGTTAGGACGTAGACCAGGACGAGGTCTCATCTTGTGGTCCGTGATTCTGCCTTTCGGAAATAACACTAAGGGTGCTCAGCTGTCTCTACCTGAGGCCTGTAGTGCCAAGGTAGGGTCTAGGGTTCCTGTCCTGGCCGCCTCCTGGTCCAGAGGAAGAGACAGAATGGGGGAGAGTTTGCCCCATGCCCGGGAGGTGGGGGGGGGGGAGACAGTCATCTCACCCCGATTTAGCTATAGATTGCGCTTGATGACACAGGCTCAGATTATCCATTCAACTAATCACGCGAGTTATTTCTGCAATTTAGGTCTTCGAATAAGTGCACTCGGTTGCTGAATATGTGATCAGGCGCAGATTTCTCATTCTTTAAAACCCGGGGAGCGGAAATACCAACTGGAAGTCGTCAGCACACAGCCGAGCTTGCCGAGGCTGAGAAATCAGGCCAGCGGCACAGAGTGCTGGCCCCTGGGCCTCCCCCACGGGACTGCCACTTGGTCCATCAGGGCCGCCTGCAGAGCTCAGGGTCGGGGAGCTTTCTCTTGCCAACCAGGATGGTGGCAATCAATAAGACAATCTTTCCCTCATTCTCTTACTTAACTCAGAGAATTGGTTTGCGCCAGAAGCGAGGGCCTCTGGTGGCGGGAATGCACTGGAGGGCTTGGGAAGTGGGCTGAAGGCTGGGGAAAGCTCCTGCAGGCTTTGGAGTGGGGAAGGTCAGCTGTGTTCTCAACCGCTCAGACCATGAACAAGTCTTTACGGACATCACCACCATCTGGCTCCCTCTGGGGATCGCTGTTGGATTTCTACAGTGCTCCAGGGTTTTAGACTCAGCACTTGGAGATTTCAGAAAGAAGACAGGCCTAGATTCTGTCCTTACCAGGCTTAAAGTCCTACAGGGTAGGGACAGCTGCGGGCAGCTAAATACGGTGTAGAAAGTAAGCGTAGTGCGTACAAAGGCGTCCTCCACCTGTGTTCAGCCACCGTGTGGGGTCCTGCCCTGGAGCAACGGTCCTCAGCCTCTGTTTCATGTCCCTGGCCACCAGGCTGGGGCTTCTGAGGAGCAGCTTGGATCCTGCAGACTGGGTGGCCTGTGTGTGGCTGCAGGCTGGGGGTGTCAAGAGCAGATGGTAGGTAGGTGCACTGCCATCGGGTTCAGTCTGTGTCGCAGGGTCTGTGGCATCCACTCCCAGTTCCCAAACACAGACGTAGCCAGGCGTGGTGGCATCAAGCCTTTAATCCTAGCACGCCTGGGAGGCAGAGGCAGGCGGATCGCTGTGAGTTCGAGGCCAGCCTGGTCTACAAAGTGAGTCCAGGACAGCCAAGGCTACAGAGAGAAATGCTGTCTGAAAAACAAAAACAAAAAAACAAAAAAACAAAAAACAAACACAGACATGAAGGTCTTAAATAATGTATCCCCCCACCCTCACCTCTGACGAGCTTGGTCTGAAGGAAGGAATCAACCTGGAGTTGTCATTCAGGCCTGGCCCTGTCTAGACTGGCAGTCTCTCCCTGTTTCGACCTCAAAACTTACATGTTTTTAAGAACCGCAGATCTGAGAAGTGACTTTCATCTGGTTCAATGCGACCACCCGCTTCAGCACAGAGCCAGCCTCTGAGAGCTGGGATGGGGGCGGGGCAGGGACCCCGGTCCACCTTGTCCTCCAGGCTTCTCTAACCACAGGCCCGTGTCTCCTCTTCTGTAAGACAGGCCGGGTGTCTCAAGACATGTGTAGAGGGCCCTCGGTGAGCTGTGGTGGCCATTACTCACTCACCTGGCCCTCTGGCTGACAAATGGCAGCAGGCACCAAAGGTCTCAGAATAACTTGTGGGCGAACGCAATAATAGCAGTCACTAACATTTATTGAACGCTTTCTGGGCGCCAAACTCTGCCTCTCTGCATGCCTCTTAAAGATCACTGCTAATATTACAAATCCTATTGATTTCCACAGGTTTTTCTCAGATTGGGGAAAGGCCACTGTGGTTTGGTTTTGGGTCAGGGAGTGAGATGATTTGAGGGAAGCTAATGGCTTCCTCAGAACAGATCTCTAATCTCAGAGGTAACCAGCTGGGAAATGCCGGAGACAGAATTGACCTCGCTACAGCTGCTCAGCGGCCTTTGTGCCCCTGCTCCTGCTCTTTGCTCGGAACCCAAGGGCTGATGGCTCAGCTGAAATGAGAAACGTGGCTTCTCAAAGAAGGACCAGTAATTGGTGTCACTGGACAGGCCCCGGGTGACTAGCTCTCACCCAGGTGTGATTTGAGAAAGGCCTTGTTCCTCCTCACTCTCGGGAATGATGAACTCAGTGTATCAGTTAGCTATTGCCGTGTAACAAACCACCCTGAGACTCTGTGTTGATAATGTTATTTCTGATGTGCCCGTCGGCCTTGCTTGGCTAGGCTAACTCGTGTGGCTTTGGACGGCTTCGGGTCATCTGCCTGCTGCTTGGTCTAGGATGGCCTCGACTTTACTCAGCTTTACTCTGTCAGAATCTGAATTTCCTTTCAAGGCAGAGACAGAGTCCAAGAGAATAGAGTGAGACATGCATATCCCCCTGAAGACCCAGGCTCAGAATAACACCTGCCTTGCCCTGTGCCTATTGATGGTCAAGCCAAGTAAAAAGGCCAGTCTAGGCACATAGCATGAGCATATTGACTCTGCCTGTTGACAGGATCAGCTGCTAAGTCGCATGCCCAGAGCCATGGACACAGGGAGAGAGGGGTGGAGCATCGAACATGTTTCTGGGAAACAGCCTCCTCCCTTCCCACCATAACATTGCTATGACCAGAGAGTTCTCAGGGCTGCGAGGGCCTCGGTCACTAACATGTTTGCTGTATAATACGGAGATCTGAGTTCAGACCCTCAGTACACACATAAGGCAGGGACATGAGGCTTGCTGGCCAACCAGCACAGCGGAATCGGGGAGCTCTGGGCTCAGGGAGAGAGCCTGACTCCAAAACAGGGAAGTGGCAAGGGCTGGCAAGATGGCTGAGTGGATAGAGACACTTGATGCCAATCGTAAGTCCCTGAGTTCAGTGCCTGGAACCCACAGTTGTCCCCTGACCTTCACACACGCAAGTGGTACGTGTGCTCACACATGTGCACCCACACACACAAGTAGCGTATGTACTCATACGTGTGCGTTGCTCACACATGTGCATTGCACATACAAGTGGCATGTGTGCTCTCACATATGTGCCCCCCCAAACAAGAGGCACATGTGTGTCCCACACATAAGTGGCACATGTGACCACACATGTGTCCCCACCCACATAAGCAACACATATACTCACGCATGTGCCTTACACACACATACACACACACACACACACACACACACACACAAGCTGCACATGCACACACCCCCAACATCAAACTCAAATAGTTCACAGACCAGTAAGAGAGGGAGGAGGGGGTTTCTGGGGCCGGGGCCAGCAAGCCTTCTGGGATTGAAATCACTAGGTACTTGGGCTGTTGGTGGTGCACTTAGCTCTGGTTGATGAAGCATACAGACCCAAAGACCAAGTTTTTCGCTCCGTCACTCCTTCTGCATTTATTGGACGCCTCCGTATGCCAGGTCCTGAGCTGAGCCAGATGCGCAATCACTATATTGCAGCCTGCATGGGACCATACAGAGTGTACGGCTGGGCCTCTTTTGGAACGCAACTCCTCGGCCCCTTCAGTGTGTATTTTCCCTCGGCCACACACCGGGCAGATACAGAAGCCTCATGGCTGGACAGTCCTACACACAGCCCTGCCATCCGCTGGGTAGCAGGAGACCAATGTGGAGGCAGGTGACCAGAGCCAGCAAGTCCACGTGACTGCACCATGGTCCCAGGCACCAGGCTTCTCACACACTCTCAAGCAACTGGCTTCAAGAGGCAGTTAAATCCTCATCGAGTCTCCCACAGCCCCTCCTCAAATAGACGCCCAGCTGGCATTTTTCCTTAAATACCACTCATTTTTTAAAAGGGGAAGAAATGTTGGTGGCATTGAAAGAGATCAGACTTTAAAATGCAGAGTACAGCAAGTCAGCTCAAATTATTCTCTTAATAGAGTTCTTCGGAGTGGGAAAGTGACGAGGGAACATAATTGCTTCTTTTGTCATTTGGGCAAAAAAAAAATCTAAGGCCTGCAATCCATCCGTTTGCAGAAGTAGTCGCGCAAATTGCGGCAAGGCGTCCTTGCCAGGGCGAGTGAGCTTTAGTTAAAGTCAGTTTTCTCGGTTGCTTAAGGGCTTGGAGCCCAAACTAATATATGACATTTTCCCTCTTTAAAAAATGAAAGGAAGGGGCTGAGGAGATGGCTGCTCCGTGGGTGCTGTGCTTTCTGTGTGCGCGTCAGAATCCGAGGTCCCGTGCTTAGGACCCTGTCCAACCCACATGTGCACCGGGAGACCGAGACAGGCAGAACCCAAGGGCTCATCGGCCAGTCAGTCTGTCCAGCATGATGAGCTCCAGGTTCAGAGAGAGACCGTGTCTCAAAAACAAAACACATAAATAAATAAAGGGGAGAGGCAACTGAGGAAGACACTTCATGTCCGCCCTGGGCCTCCACAGGTGCCCACACACATAGGCGCACATGCACTCTCTCGTGCGTGCACCCACTGAAACAATACAGCCAGACCTGGTGGCTCACTCGTGACTGTACTAGCGCTCAGGAGGAGGAGGCAGGAGAATAGGGAGTTCAAGGCTAACCTGGGGCTACAGAGCTTGGGCTACCTATGACTCTCACAAAACCAAAATTATACACAATACTTAAAATGACATGTCCTCAGTTTGATAATTAAGGAAAAGCTTTTTTTTTTTTTTTTTTTATAAAGTAAAGCTCTGTGGTACTTACTGGTGTTTAGAAATGTTTACAGTCGGCCTCTCAGAGGCAGGAGGAGGATTTCCAAAGCAATCCTGGTGTCGGTGCGTCCCCGCAGCACCGATTTTTGTTGCTTGAGTGCGTTATGTGTTTTGCATGAGCTTTTGAAAGCTCAGATAAATGAGATGGCTCAGAAAGCAGATAAAATAAATAAATAAATAACAAGAGGAAATTATTCCAGTCCACAAAAAGACAAATGCCCACTAATTCTTGGGATTAACATTTTTCCAACGCCTGTGTTTTCACGGGAGGGTTTTTTGCACCACTTATAACGCGCAGTTGGTGCTCAGTGCCACCAAGCCGGTGGAATCGGCGAGCCCCGTGTGCATTCTCAGGAGCGGGGCCCATGTCATGCCCAGTGCTGCAATGGCCCCACGTGTACAAGGCACTAGCGTACCCCCAGTTCTCGACTTCCTGATGCTACGACCCTTTAATGCAGTTCCTCATGTCATGGTGACCCCCAGCCATACGATGATTCCCACTGCTACTTCACGTCTGTAGTTTTGCTACTGTTATGAGCCACAACGTAAACATCTGATGAGGCCACCATGGGGGCACTACCCACAGGTTGAGAACCTCTGCCCCAGGGGGTCGCCTTGAGCTTCTGGGTCAAGCCTGTGCTGTCTGGAGTGAGGTAACTATTGATTGACCAGAGGCCATTTAAATCCAAAAAGAACTTGCCAGATTCTTTGATTGGAAGTCATTAGCACTGAATTCGGGGAGCAGGTCTCAGCTGTGTGCCCCGCTGCTGGTTTTCTCTAGGGCACGCCCTTCCTTCCCTGGTTCCGGCAGCTGGGCCTCCATCCACATATGCAGCCCGAGTTTCTGTCGGTGCACTGTTCTGTTGCTGTAAAGAGTCACAAAAACCAGTTTTTTTCCTTCAGCAAACACCTGGGGCCTTTCCAGAAGCTTCCAGAAGAGGAGTGCCTGAGGCACTCGGTCGGGACTTTAGCTCGGCACCCTTCACCTCTGCCTTCGTTCGTTGTATTCTTTAGAAGTACATTTTTGGCAGAGCTGGTGGAAAGCCCAAAATATTTTGCAATGATTTAAGCAAAGTGGCATTTTACCTCTCTCTCAGGTCAAGGCAGTCTGGGATAGCAGGGCTTGGGCTACCCAGTTCATCCTGAGTGCATCCAATATGGCTGCTGTGGCTCCTGTCATCACGGCCACATTCCAGACAGCAGGAACATTTTTAAAAAGGCAAGACTGACCCTCCCTTTAAACGTATTTCCTAGAAATCACACACACCACTTTAGCTGATAGCTTGTTGGCCAGAACTTGGTCACATGCCTCTACCTGGCTGCTAGGTAACTTAGTGTTTATATCCTCATGGCCATGTGCTTAATTTAGCTAAAACCATGGTTTCTGTAGAAATCAAGGCAGAATGGATTGGGGGAGGTGCCATTCAAATTCATTCATATTTATTCTCACTCTCCTTTCTTCCCTGCCTTCCTCCCTTAGGTAATGGGTCATGGGGGTTAGCTTTCATTACCAATTTGACAATTCCTTCACCTGGGAAGAAAGTCTCAATTGAGGGACCGGCTACATTGGGTTGGCCTGCGGGCTTGTGCATGGGGGATTGTCTTAATTAAATTCACTGAAGTGGGCCGATTCAGCCCGCCATGGGCGACACTATTCCCTAGGCAGGCGGTGCAAGAGTGGGTGGAGGGACCAAGCTGAACACAAGCAAGCAAATGCTTAACTAACTTCTCCGGGCTATTGACTGTGGGTTGGTGTGACCAGCTGTTTCAAGCTTCTGCCTCCTTGGCTTCCCACGGCGATGCTCTGGAAGCCTGCAGTGGTGAGCATGAATGTGACATGTGACTCCTCCCTCCTCGCTTTTCTGTGACATCTGGCTGCTCCTGGGCTTGTCTGTTTCCATATGAATTTAGTGTCAGCCTGCCAACTTCTCATAAATACATACATGCATGCATACATATACATGACACATATATATGCACTCACACACTACATACATGCATACATATACACACATGCATACATATGACTGCATGCATGCATACAAACTACATACATGCATGTATGCAGTTGGGATTTTGATAGGGATTGCTTAGGGACTTCTTAATAATTGTATTTTCCAAACTACAAGTATGAGACATTTTTCTACTCATTTATAAGTTTATTTTATTTTAAAAAAATAATATAATCCAGGTGTCGTGCCTTTAATCCCCACATTTGAGAGGCAGATCTTTAGGAGTTTGAGGCCAGCCTGGTCTACATACAGAGTTCCAGGCCATCCAATCATACCTAGCATGACACTGTTTCAAAAAGGACTAACTAACTAAAATAAATAACTTTAAGTAAATAGTAGTTGAATTTGTATGTATTTTATTCTTTTTTCTTTTTTAAAAAAATATTTTATTTAATTTTAATTTATGTCCGTTCATGTGGGAGTGTCAGATCTTGGAGTTACAGACAGTTGTGAGCTGCCATGTGGGTGCTGGGAATTGAACCCGGGTCCTTTGGAAGAGCAGGCGGTGCTCTTAACCACTGAGCCATCTCTCCAGCACTCTTTTTTCTTTTTAATGCTCTTTTCACATAAAACTCATCTTTAATCTCACTTTTGGAATGTCCCTTGCTAGTGCATAAAACACAACCAAATGCCACCACCTCGCTAAACTCTCTACTCTGTTGTGGTGTGCTACATCGGGTGTTTTATTTACAAGCTGTGCTGCCTACAAAGGCAGTTTACTTCTTTCCCAGCACCTACGTGCCTTTCATTTCTCCTGCCTGCCTGGCCGTGCTGTCTAGACATTGCAGTGATGTGACACAGACAGCTGTGCTAGTTAGCTGTCCTCACAGCTGTGACAGAGTGCCCGCTGGAAGCGACTTAAGAGGGAAAGGTTGACTCCAGCTCACAGTGAGGGTACAGTCCATCAGGGCAGGAACAGCATGGAGGAAGGTGGCTCCATCGTGGGGGGAGCAGGCAGTGGGGACTCACCTCGTCCCATCGTGATGGGACAGGAAGCAGAGGCTACAGGAAGAGGCCATGCTATAACTCTCAAGCCCTGCCCCTAGAGAGCCACTTGTTCCAGCCAGGCCCTACCTCTGAAGACTCCACAGACTCCCAGAATAGCGCCACCACCTGGGAACAAAGTGTCCAAACATGTGAGCCTGTGGGGGAGCATTTTACATCCATCTTCATTCCTGACCCTGGAGGAAAGTGCTGGCCTCTAGCCATCCAGTGTGATGGCTCTGGTCATCTCCTGGTGTCCCCCTACACACACACAGAGAGAGAGAGAGAGAGAGAGACAGAGACAGAGACAGAGACAGAGAGACAGATAGAGACAGAGAGAGAGAGAGAGAGCACTCTATGGCCTTTCTTTCATGATCTTGGAAATCCAGCAGATGGAAGGGCAGGTAGGGAGAGGTGTGGGGGAGAAATTAAAATGGTTGAAAAATTTGAAACCTGACCCTCTCTTCTGCTCTCCAGCTTGGTGATTAGGCCGAGCTAAGGATCATAAGTCATTTTCCCTCAGGCTTTTGAAATGGACTCAGTTTTTTTTTTAGCTCCTGGCATCCCTGAAGAGATGCTGGGTGCCATTCCGTATCCCACCAAGGGAGATGTGATGGGCATGTTTTCCTCTGGAAGCTCAAAAAGACCTACTCTAGTCTCAGTTTTCTGAACTGTCATAAGGGCACGTCTTAGCGGGGGGTGGGGTCCCCTGCGTCCGCTGCCCACAGTCCTGAATTACGCCTCTAGCTGCCCATCTTCTATGTGCCTGGAGTGGCTGCAGTTGGCACGTCAGATCTACAGAGCTGCTCCGTGCCTGCCTCACCCTCCCGGTTTCCATGTCTGTGCTGTGGGTTCAGAGTCAGGATGTTTTCCACAACTGTCTTCCACTCTCTGGTTGAGCTCTCTGTATCTGCTGGGTCAATGCTTGTCACTTTGTCCCCAGCTGCTGAGCTTTCTCAGCTGTTCAAACCAGCCTTGTGGCCATTTTCTCTAAATATTCACCTTGCTTCTAGGGAGTCAGGGGCTAGGGTGTTCCTCTACTTTGGTACCCTTAGCCAGTCTCTAGCTCCCTTTTTATGTTTGTCTTTATTTTATATGTATGAGTGTTTTGCCTACATGTATGTCCGTGTACCACATGTGCAAAGGAAGAGGCCAGAAAAGGGTGTTGGATCTCTCCCCGAACTGGAGTAACAGGGTTTTTGCTGCTATGTGGGTGCTGGGAATTGAACCCAGGTCCTCTGGAAGGAGAAGCTGGTGCTCCTTCCTGCTGAGCCATCTCTGCAGCCCTCTCTGAATCTAGCTCCTAATGGGTAGATTCTCGGTGCATCTGCGGAGCTCTAAAACTGACACAAATGAGCCACAACCCAGCACCTTCCCAGGAGCCTTTGCGAGACTCAGCTGAGCCTCTGGGTAAAGATTCACCATTCCGGTGCTGGGGTTCCTGACTGTTGATGCTAAAGCTGCTGGAAGAAGGGAACCTTCTAGAAGTTAGGGCTGTTAGGGACGTGTGGCTCCAACCCTGAGCCTCCAGAATCCAGCTGGCCCAGGCAAGCCTGTAGATTGTGACAGTCAAGAGACCTAGGGACTATTGTCTGGGGGTGTTAGGGACAACTCAGTCATGCTTGGCCTGGAGGTGGCTGGGGGTGGGGGGCAAGTAAACGAGCAGAATATGCCAGTGCCTTTGGTAGGGATGGGTGTACTGGTGAGTGTGTGTTCATGTGTGCATATGTGTCTGAGTGAGCATGCCTGGGTGTTCACGCACACGTAGAGGTCGGAGGTCAGCCTTGAGCAACATTCCCCAAGGCACTGTGTGGACTCTCCCTGAGAGCTGGCTCACCCCTAGGCTGGCCGGCCAGCATTTTCAGTGCTGGGATTAGAGGTGCGTGCCACTATGACCAGCTTTTTACCTAGGTGCTGGGGGTTGAACTTGGATCCTCCTGTTTTACCAACCGACCCGCCTCCTCAGCTCCTGCGAGGCCCTTTTGAAACCACTACTTGGGTCACATTCATGGTCACTGGCTAAAGGAGAACAGAGGAGACAGCCCGCTTTCTGTGTCACACAGGGCACGGGCACAGGACAAGGTGAAGAACTGGACCCACGTACCCCTCTACTGCGGGGGTCCCCACACTGCTCTCAAACAGAGCCTCACCCTCACCCTCGGTTTTCCTTCTGCCGAACCCAAATTATTATTATTTTTCAATCCAGCGTTCCACTGTCTGGTTTGCATCACGCGGTCCACACCGCCCCATCT
This sequence comes from Acomys minous, assembly GCF_964271855.1. Classification (NCBI taxonomy): domain Eukaryota; kingdom Metazoa; phylum Chordata; class Mammalia; order Rodentia; family Muridae; genus Acomys; species Acomys minous. The sequence continues at coordinate 110,250,392 of NC_140487.1, read as the reverse complement.
CGAAGCCGATCGGGAGTGATCTCTTACGCCAGCATCGACCTCTAGGCTCCCGCTCGGGCTGTTGATCACAGGAGGTCGACTTAATCTGCTTAATTATTTGATTCAATCAGAAGTTGGCTTAATTACTTTCTTACTTCTCACCTCCCTTGAATCCATTCTGGAAACTGATTATGTCCTTAGCACCAGCCCAGAGATAAGCGTTGCAATTGGGAAATGTAATTAGCCAAGGGAGATGAACGTGGGAGCAGCCTTTTGTCAAAGCGCCCGTTAAAAACCCAGCTCCGGTCAATACCAAGGTGGAGGAGACCGCAGAGGAAGGCCCAGCTGGAGGGAGGGTGACAGGAGCCGCCTGAGTGAGCAAAAGGCTCATTTAAATCTCCAGGCAGCTGTAGGCCAGGGTGCAAGGGCGAGCTGGCCATGACCTTGCTCCCAGCATCTCTCCTTTCCTGAATGGTCCATGAGGTCAGAACGCTCTGGGAAACTGGGGCAGCAGCTACAGTTGTCATTCCTGGGAACGTCACAGAATTGGTAACACTGAGCTGAGCCTCAAGGAAACAGGCAGAGGAAGGCAGGAGTCACAGTAGCCTGAAGTCCCTCAGGGGGGACTTGGGAGAGATGCCTAGGCCCCCAGAGACCACAGCAGGCCTTCTAGAACACCAGGAGTGTCCTCAGACATCCCATTTTGCCTGCCCACCTTCCTCCCATCTGTCTTCACCCTCCTCCCCTAACTTTGTCCCACCGACACTTTTTTTTTCGAGACAGGGTCTCTCTGTGTAGCCCTGGCTGTCCTGGACTCACTTTGTAGACCAGGCTGGCCTCGAACTCACCATGATCCACCTGCCTCTGCCTCCCTAGTGCTGGGATTCAAGGCATGTGCCACCACGCCCGGCTCCACCGACACTTTTTGAGGAGTCTCAAAATGGAAGTTTAAGTCGTGTGGCTTTCAAGGACAATTTGAGCCATCTGAGCCAGGGGACAAACCCAAGGTCAACAGGAACAGTTAAGTGTGCCCATTTGAGCTGGTGAATTGAGATTTGGAGAAGGATCGAGTCTGGGCAGTTGCTTTGATTTGCCCATGATGTAAGGGGTGGGTACTGACCTCCTAGGCTGGGTGACTCACAAAGGCCCTTGCAGAGGCCACTGAAGAACAGTTCCTAGGCTGTGGCCTCTGTGCTGGGGCTGTGGGCATTACAGCCCTTGTCACAGCCAGAACTGCAGTGGCTATGGCAGCCCCAGCCAGTCTTGGAGAGCACTGGGTCTTAAGAAACTTGGCTAGGCTGCCGTGGCCTGGAGAGTTAACTGGCCAAGTGGCTCCTGCACCTGTTGGAGGGAGGGGCCTTATCCCCCTCCCCCCAAGCCAAGGAAAGCCTGAGCACCAACCTGTACCCCTGAATCTTGTTCCTTAACCATCAGCCATCCAAGTATGCAGGCAAGGGTGACCGAACTCACAGAGGATGGCAGCCCGGTCATGCTGGGTCGGGTAACCCCTTTGTGGGGTGAATGACCCTTTCACAGGGGTCACCTAAGACCATCATCTGCATACCAGATATTCATATTATGATTCATAACAGTAGCAAAATTACAGTTATGAAGTAACAACGGAATAATTTTATGACTGGGGGTCACCACAACATGAGCTGTGTTATAAAGGGTCGCGTGGCATCAGGAAGGTTGAGAACCCACTGGGCTGGGTCCTCTGCCCTCTGTGGCCAGATCCCTGTCTGATCCACACAGACCTTTTCGGTAGAGTGTTATCCAGCACTGCACCCTGACTTTTTTTTTCTCTTTGTGGGATCTTGACACTGCCCCCCTTCTCAGGGTTCCACAAATGGGACCCGCCTCACCTGTGACACACCTGGTATAGGAAGAGAGCTGTCATGTGACACTGTAAGCATCAGCCCATGCTTCCTACTGCTGCTTCTTTTTTATGGTTTTTTTTTTTTTGGAGAATGCTAAACAGGGGTACCACATTTAAATCATGACCACGCCTTCCTCAGTCCTTCCAACTCCTGCTATGCCCCCCAGCTCCCGCTCACCTTCATGCCATCTTTCTCCTAATTGTTATTGTCTCACACACACACACACATACACACACACACACACACACACACACACACACACACACACACAAATACAACCTGCTGTGCCCATTTAGTGTTGTTTATATATGCATGTGTTTTGGGGGTGACTATTTGGAATCAAGTGCCTATCAGCGGGCTCCCCCTGGGGAAGACAGACTCTCCGTTACTTGCCTGTAGCTGGTCAGCTGGAGGTTGGGAGGTTGGGTTGTGAGATTTTATTCCCCATCCTCACTGGCATGTCAACTGCTGTTACCATTGTATGCGCCCTGCCTAGGCAGCCATACTGTTGCTCTGTTGCTATGTCATGGGGTATGGCTTCCATGACGTATGAGGTCAACATCTCTCTGCAGACATCCAGTGATGATTCTTACGGTCTGTTGGGCCCCTGAGCGTTAGGGGCAGGGTGGAGGTGTGAGTATATCAGCTGGGGCCGGGCACCCCCACGGTCAGCCGTCCCCCGTGTCTTCACCAGTCATGGCTTTCTGCAGCAGTCTCTGCCTGCCGCAAAAAGAGACTCCCCGGCAAGTGGTGAGAGCCGCACTTAGCTGTGCGTACGCAGGTCTATAGTGTATTCGATGCTTGTGCTGGCTTAGGGAACTCAGAGAACTCAGGCGGTAGTTAGAGGTCACTGTCGCTAGAGGGGAACCCACCACTGTGACTCTCCCTGAATCAGTTCCCACTTTACTGTGCAGCCTTGGACAGTTTGCTAAACCTTTCTGAACCTATCACCTGGACATGGAGGCATCAGCAGCAACGCATGCTGTGAATTGCTGAGGACTGAGGAGAAGCATCTTCGGTGTCCCACTTCCATGTGGGGAGCATCTCACAGATGGCGGTGACAGTTGCGGGAAGGAACTTTACCCAGCTCAGATGAACCACTTGGGCACCGTTGTTTTAACTCCCATGAGCCTCTGTTTCCTCTGTAAAATAGGAATATCGAGAGCCCGCAGAGCAACTTGATTACTCTGCAAAACCACGTGCCCACAGACCCTTGCCATGGTCCAGGGCACCGGTGACTTTCATCCCAGGAACAGCACAAGGGCCCCTTAGATGTCACCAGATAGAGCCAGTGAGGGGGAACAGAGGGAAGGGAGAGCAAGTGGGTGGAGGCCTAGGCCTACCCTGCCCCCCTGCCCAGCTGACAAGTGGGACAGGGGGTACCCTCGGGTGTGATGAGGTGGCCTGGTCCCCAAGCCCAGGTTCTAGGGACCAAGGGGAGCATTCTTATCCCTGCTCTGTGGCGTAGAGGGATCACCCTTGCCTAACAAAATGACCCACAGTCAGAGAGGCAGCTTGTCACCTGTCTACAGGGTCTCAAACTTCCTAGGTTAGGATGAGGGGCGCTTCAGGTCCGAGGTCGAGTTGAGCCTCAGCCACCTCGTAGGCAGATTTTTATCCCAAGTTACCCCAGCCACCCATGCCGGCAAGAGCGCTCCGGAGCCAATTTCTTGTGCTTGGGCGGATCAGAGCCTGGCAAGGATGCAGCAGAGTGTTTGGGGGCCTCAAGAAGACATGACAAGGTTTGATAACACAGTCTGCCTGACATATCTGCAAATCGGCCGGGCATCTTCCTGGCAGGGAGGGTGAGTTCCTGCTAATGAGCTGTGAGAGGCTGGGAAGAAGTTATCAAGGAGAAACTGGGCCCTCTCCTTCTCCTCACCCCACCCCACCCCCCACCCCCACCCCTCGGGAGCAGCCTGCAGTGGAAGCCTGCCCAGCCTTCCAGTCTCAGCCCGGCAGGGAGCCTCAGCTCTCAGAGAGGATCTGCTGCCTGCCGTGCCAGGTGCTGCGATAGCTCCTGTGCAGGTGGAGTAAAACTTCTCTCCAGCCCACTTCACAGATGCAGAAGTAGGGGCCCTGAGGGTGACAGGAAGCCATTTAAGGTCCCAGAGCAGGCCAAGAGCAAAGTCCCATTTCCAAACCCGGGCGGAGCCCTGACCGTGGAGTAAGTGTCCCACCTGTTCCTGCCACCTGTCACAGTGGACTCCCAGTAGTCCTTTCCTGGACCTTACTGTTGTACTGACAAAGCAGCTATGGGGAAGGGTCAGGCTCAAGGCATTGTGGCCAGCCCCCTTGAGGGCTCGCTGTCTCTGCCACCTCAGTCTGAATATTGATAGCTCCTAAATCCTTCATCCCCCTGAGACCCAGACAGACTCAGAAACCCCGCGGATCACATCTGTCATAACCCTCTCCCTGCTTGCTGATGAGTTTTGCAAGTTACCCTAGAGCATTCCGAGATGATGGGGCTGAGGGGGGGGGCAGCTCCTGGTCTCTCCGTATTTGATTACGTTCCATGGTGGCTCAGTGACTTGAACTAAGCCTTTCATTGACTGGCAAAAACACATCGCCGCGTACTTCTAAAAAAATCTGTGCTGCCAAATCACATCTGTGTCACTTCCTCCGTCATCCCCACTGCCTGCCGGTGCCAAGCGTGACAAATACTCGGGGCTCTGACTGTTGAGAGCCGCCCTGGCTGGGGTAGCCCAGATAACCCTCCCTCTCAATGTAGGGAGATGGCTCTGCGTGCACTGTGAAGTGGAGCCTGCTTCTGGGCTCCTTCGGCCCCTGAGTCACCTTGGCCCCCACCCAGGCCTGGGAGCCCTTTGCACGCAGAAAGCTGTCAGGCACTGGCATGGGCTTGGGCACCCCCTGCAGCCTATGTGCCTTGAAAGGGAACACACGTGTAGCGTCACCACCTAAGGTGACCGTTTGCTTCAGTAATGAGCTAGAGTCCCGTTTCATGGGGTGAGTCAGGTGACACATGACTGAGGGTATTTACTGACCTCCCCATCCTGGTTACGTATCAGGTGTCCCAGGCCTGTCGCTCAGCGAGGGTCAGTCTAGTGGCAGATGCTGTGTTCAAGAGTCTTTTTAGTAAGGAAGTTGCTGGGTTGTGGTGGCTCACATCTTCAACTCCAGTCCTCGGGAGGCAGAGGTAGGGCCGATCTCCGAGTTCAAGGCCAGGCAGGCATACGTAGTGAGACTGTCTCAGAGAAAGGGAGACTGAGAAGGAGAGGGTGCATTTGGCTTCTGTCAGACTCCAGAATGCTCTGGGAGCCAAGAAAGGCAAAACCCAGGGCTCTCTGGACTGAGTCTCTCCCTCCTCCCAGCGCTGGAGTGAACTGGCCCAGCTGCTGGCCTCACGTGCTTCTCAGGCCTCTCTGCTGGCTCACCTCCGCGCTCCGCGCTCATGACCCAGAACCTGCATCCAGCATTCTCCTGGGCCTTTGATGGTTCTGGAGATAAGTAACAGGGCCAAGACCTCTGCCTTCCCAGATCCCACGTGTCGGGAAAGCAGAGCCTCCTGCAGCCTGTCTGGGTCAGACAATGCACAGTAGGACGGAGAACAGCGTGGGGAGGCGTCAGAGCTGGAGGCACCTACGCGGTGTTCACACAGAGACCTATGCAAGCTGGCCCTGTGCTGTGATGGTGTCCTCAGTGTCCAGGGAGAGACACAGACAGTGCCTGCCAAGAAACAGCACTGCAGCCCCAGGTAGGTGGTAACACCAGGCTGCAGAGAGTCACCCTTGACCCCCTGGACCAGAGACCCCTCTGCACAGTGGTGACAAGAAAGGTCCTCTGGGGCAGACCCTGCCTCCCATTCCCCACCCTACACTTAGCTGACTGTAAGCCCCCGTTCCTCATCTGTAACCACAGTCTCTTTGCGAGATTGCCAGGAAGCTTGTGGGTGTGCTGTCAAGGCTCGGGGCACCCTTTAGGGGTAAAGTGTTTGCCGGTGTGTGTGAGGGCCTGGGTTCTGTCCGCAGCACCGCTGACACGAATGACTGCTGTGCCCAGCAAGAAGTGGCCACAGGCTGCAGGACAGGTGCCGCAGCCCTGATTTCGTGGGCTCTCTAACCCGCAGGGCAGTTTAACAGGTGAAGGTGTTACTGTTCCTATTGTACAGACAGGGAGACTGAGGCAGCGCATGAGCACTAGAGTCAAGCTTGCTTGATATTTCCAGAGGTCTGCACATTCTCCCTGGTCGGGAGGACCGTGTCAGGGGCTTAGCTCTGTACCAGGCCCCCACCCCCTCACTACTGCCATCTCTGTGTGTGTCTTGAGGGGGGGGTGAATGGGGCCCTCTGTGATTGCATTCTGATAAGTATTCATCTGATTTATCCGATCCACGTGTCTGTGCCTCTTGGCTCTGGCCCGTGGAGTAAGAGAGAATGCATGGTGATCAATGCACAGCCCTGTGCGTCCACAGTGTATACCAGGCAGTGTCTGTAACAGCCCTCGGATGGGGAGACCCCGCTGTTACAGGCAGATGGAGGCTTTCTTAGCAGAGCGGGAAGTGGCAGCTGGCTAACTACTCCTAGATCTGTAGGGGAGGGGAGGGGCGCTTACAGCTTAAGTTCTTCCTGCCAACACTTACACATGTGCACACGCACATGTACGCAAGCACGCCCCTAAGAGACCACTGGGCAACACCCCAGACTCAGATCACAGCTCTGCCGCCTACGGTCGCCTCTGGGTCCTCTCCAGACCACTCTTCACAAAGCTGCGCATCAGATCTGGTCCTAAGCTGTCTGGACCCCCTGGGCCTCACCCCCGCCCCCTCCATCCACGCTGCTTTCTCTCCTTTTTGGTGCCTTCTACCACTGTTTGCCTCATGAACTTGCTATGATTCGCCATCTCCCAGCGTATGCAGTGTGCATTCTTCCTGCCGTACCTTGCCCTCCCCCCCTGCGTGTGCCCTGCCAGCTCTTATCAAATGGATATAGCGCCCCCTGACCAAAGACACCGCCCCCACCCCCGCATTCAGCTACCCTCTTCCCCCTGGCTGCCTGTACATGTGGCCTCAGAAGGGACTAGAAGGGAGGTTAGTGGAAGAGGGACTCTTCATATTTTAGGACGTTGTCACCCATGCTGCGGTGGGACTTTTTAGGTGGTACAGCTGTTGGGGGGGGCCACAGTCCAGTGAGTACGCCCCATTCGTTCCTGGTTCACCAAGCTAGGCTGAGTGTGTGTGTGTGTGGTATGTCGCCGGTACCCTACGTGGGCTCAGGAAGCGTGTGTTCACATCACCCCAGGACAGTCATCCAACACTTGTTACGCTTGGGCCTTGGTCCCTCTCTTCCTGTGGCACTCCTGTGCCAGGCACCAGCACCCCATTCAGCTGAATGGCTGAATCTCGAGCAAGTGATCTGATCCGATAAGCCCTGATCCCCGTCTCTGAGAGGATAACATCGCGGGAGCTGTCACGAGGCTTAAGAGAGCCGTGTGTGCGCGGCGCTGCAGTGCCCGGCTGGAAGCGAGCACTGGGGGTGCCAGTTCCGATGAGGTCTTGCTGGTCACGGGCTTTCGTACTCCTCCGACATTTGTTTTCTGCGATGTCAACTCCAGACCGGGATCTAAGGACATCACACAACTGGCCTTTCTTCCCACTCTCATCCTGGGAGGCAGAAGAGCAATGGGGAGGGAGGGGGCCAAGCTCATCGCATTGGCCAGGACCCATGCCTGAGATAACTTACCCACTCCCATGTTAACAGCATCCCTTTGCATGTGTGCACGTAGCCCCCAGGACCTCCTTATGTCCTAGGTCCCACCTGCAACACCATTGCATTGGAATTTCGGTTCCTAGGATGTGAGAGACACCTTGGAACCCTAGCAAAAGACATCCCAGGCACAGAGACTTATGCTAGTGGATTCCCTCAGAGGACCCAGGTCACTGCTGGGGATCTGTGGCCGGGGCAGTACATCACTCATAAGGCGAGTGACAGGGGTACCACGCAAGGCCTGGACTGCATCTTTGCTTAGTGCATCGAGAGTTTGACCCTGGAGACCAGGAGGAGCAGAGCTTTCAAATAGGCCAGTGGCGTAGGCAGACCAGGCTGAGTAAGTCTCGCGTTACTCAGCCCTCATGTTAGTGAGCATTCTGGATTCCGGGAATAGCTCCCCGGAATGCTTTTTCTTCCAGAATCTCCAAGAAGCCTTTGCCTGGAAACAGCCTCTTAAGTGCAATTCGAGTGACCCGGGAAACAGCATCATAAATATTCCAGGAAAAGAAAACCTAGACAGCCTAATGGGAATAAAAAGGCATATACACACCTGTGATCTTAGCACACAGGAAGCCAAGGCAGGAGGACGGTGAGCTTGAGGCCAGCCTGGGCTACCTAAGGAAGGAAACAGAACGTTTCTGTGCAGCAGGAAGGCCTCACCCCCTACAAGACAGTGGTTTTCGACAATATACAATATGCTTAGTGGCGCCGATGGGGGTGGGGGACGGGGACGGTGCCACGTTAACCAATCTTCCTAGAAACTCATGTGGTAAAACTTCCCAGGTTCCTTTGCTGTTCCAGAGCTTAGTACTCAGATCTGTTGTCTGGTGAGGCTCTCGGATTAGTCAGGCGTTCTCAGAAGGCACAGTATGGGTGGTTCTTTGCACCTGGTGTACAGCCTTTCAGCTGAGGAGGCTTGGCTGTGGAGGCTTTTTTTTAATCCACACTTCTGGAATCCACACCTGTTGTTAGCTAGACCGCTGAGGGGACTGTCAGTTGGGATAAATGTGCATGGCCTCCTGGGAGCTCTCTTGGGCTCCCTCGCAATATGGCGGCTGTCCCTTCACAGAGGCAGGAGGAAAGCTGCTACTCAGTTTCCTTCTTTCTTTTTTCTTTTTCTTTTTTTTTTTTTTTTCAAGACAGACTTTCTCTGTGTAGCTTTGCAGACCACACTGGCCTCGAACTCACAGCGATCCGCCTGCCTCTGCCTCCTGAGTGCTGGGATTAAAGGCGTGCGCCACCACACCCAGCTTGCCAGTCAGTTTCTTAAGGGCACCCGGGAAACTGGTGTTTCCTCGCCTGCTTGATTCTGTTGGTCCAGGTCATTGCCTACCCCACCCAGGTGTTGGGGTACAGCTGTGGAAGGAACCCCATTCCTGTGGGTGGGCAGTGCCTTTGCCCCCAGCTGTAGAAGTCCGGCCTGCCACACACAGCCATCCCGCTCTCTGTGGCAGCTGAGAAAAGACCTACATGTTGTTTCACTACAGATCAAGAGAAGCCTCTGTGGATTGTATCATTAAATTAAACACAGCTATTAGCGTGTGGCTCTGGGGAGACGCAGTAATAGGCTATGCCTTGGGTCATTTTTTTTTCCCCTCTTCTAAATGTTCTTCCCGGAGCTGGAGTTGCCCAGCCTGACCCATTTCTCTCTGTTAATATAACATTACATAAAAAACATCATTATTATATGGCACGGTTGGCGGAGACACAGATCAGGCAAGCGGCTCCATGGAGGCAGCCCTGGGAAGAGGTTGGGGCCTGGGCTTCTCCCCGCTGCCTCCTGTCAACAGGAAGCTCAGGGCAAGGCGACGTGGAACCTGTGGGGGCCAGAGAATGACCTTGAGCGTTGACCCTCTTCAGGTGTCATCCACCTTGGTTTTTGAGACATAATCTGTCATTGGCCTGGAGGTCGTTGATTAGGCGTGACTCTCCATTGAGGCCCAGGGGCACCTCCCCTGCCCCCCCAACCCTCCCCCCTGTTTCCATTATTTCACAGGAATGGCAGAGGGTTTGTTTTGTGCGGGTTTTTTGTTTGTTTGGTTGTTGGTTGGGTTTGGGTTTGGGTTTGGTGTTTTGAGATAGGGTTTCTCTATGTAGCCTTGGCTATCCTGGACTCCCTTTGTAGACCACGCTAGCCTCAAACTCACAGCAATCCACCTGCCTCTGCCTCCTGAGTGCTGGGATTACAGGCGTGCATTACCACACCCGGCCTTGTGTTGTTTTTTTTTAAACAGGGTCTCACTACATAGCTCTGATTGCCCTGGAACTCACTCTGTAGACGAGGCTGGCCTTGAACTCACAGAGATCTGCCTGCCTCTGCCTCCCAAGTGGCGGAACTAAAGCTGTATGCCAGCACGCCCAGCAAGAATAAAGGCTAAGCCTAACCCTGACTCTCCTCAGCACAAGAATTGTAAAAGCATGCCATCCTGGTTTTTGTTTTGTTTTGTTTTGTTTTTTTACTATTACATTTATTTATTTAGTATTGTGTAGATGTGTGGAGGTCAAAGGACAACGTACAAGCGTCAGTTCTCTCTTCAAGCAGGTGGGCACTGAAGATCAAACTCAGGTCATGGGTCATGGCGGCGAGGGCCTTTACTCACTGGGCCATCTCGCCCGCCCCACACCCTACTTTTTTCTTGAGTTTCAAGGATATAACTCAGGTCCTTATTCGTGCTTGGGCACAAAACACTTTACAGACTGGGCCACTTCCAGGCCCTGACTTGCATTGAATAGGTTCCCTCTGGCCTTGTTGAGGACAGAAGGAACAGGGGAAAATGATGGATGGGGAGAAAGCCTAGGGCAGGAGGGCTGCCCAGGAGACAGCAGGGCCTGTCTGGGGAAGGGAGCAAAGAGGCTGAGGGTCATTTGGAAGGAGGAGCCGGAAAGAGTGTTAATAGGAGATAATAGACAGCGCCTATAATCTCCAAGCGGCATCAGGGACAAAGTCCTGGAAGGAAATTTAAATCTGGGAGTCCCCAATGTGTGAATAGGACCAGGCCCAGCCCGAATCTCCCACAACCCGGGATGAGGAGCTGGTGACCGTGAGGACCCAGCCAAGGGGACATCACCATAGGCAAACAGGAAAAGCAAGAGGGACAGTCTCACTCCTAAGTTCGAGCCCGGGAAAGAGCCAGCAGGAGACTAGACATAAGAGCGAATGTGGCTTCCTGTCGCCTGCCTTCTCGCTGTCCCCCAGCAGCTGTGTCTTGGGGACACCACCACTCAGACCAGGGTTCTACCTGTAGTGGAGGGACAGGCTTGGATGATTCCTTCAGAACCTACGGGAATGAGGGCCCGTGAGCCAGAGGTGCCAGGGAAGGCTTCTTGGAGAACATGGCATGATTTCATGCACATGAGGCGATGGGGGGTGGGGGGGGTGCAGGGGGGCTGGTCAGAGTGATGCTGAGGGCCAGCAAGGTGGACACTGGACTGCCACGGGGGTGGGGTGGCGGAGGACAAGAGTTGGTAGAGGAGCTACAAACTCCAAGGCGTATAAGGAGCCCACAGAGACAGACAGTGGACCTGTGCCTTTATGGCTAAACTACAAGGTTCAATGGGAGAGGGACAGAAGGACAGAGGGACAGAAGGACCTTTAAACATTTGAGCACTTGTCAGATGATCAGAAGGAAAGATAAAATCCTATAATGCAGGGAGGGTCCAAGAGAGTGTCGTGGGTGTGCTCTGAGTGGGTTCACGAGTGGGGGTCAGGGTAGGCTGTATGGGAAGCAGGCCTCGAAGAATGTGCAGGCTGCTAACCTGGCACAGTACACAGAGAATCATAACAAAGCTCTGAAGGCAAGGGCGGGCATGGGTACCGGGGAGCCATGGCAGGTTCCCAAGCTCAGGGAGAGACACTGGATCTGGTTTTAGAAAAACAACACGTATGAAAATGGAAGCGGTGCTGGAGTCTGGTGCACAGAGGTCAGGGGTCATGACGGCCCAAGCAGCAGATACCCAGGACCACCAAAAAGCACTGCAGAGGGGCTGCCCAGTGACAGGTGCAGGGGCCGGATGTCGGTATATTGTGTTGCACACTCGAGTTGCTGTCTCCCTTCCATGCACTGCAGCCGGCAGTATCATGACGCAGGTCCTTGTGGGGAGCGAGGCTCAAAAAGTCCTGATGGCTCGCCCCATCCATTAGCTAGTGTGTCACCGAGACAGAGTTGGACAGCAAGCCATGTGCGGTCTCTCTGGAGGCTTCATTTCATGGACAAAAGTCAGAACAGTGAGGTGACAGCAGCCTTTCCCACCCACGGAGAAAGACCAATAGAATCTCTCACACTTCGAAATCCTTTCCCACTTCCTAGCCAAGGCCACTGTGTCAAGGTGGACAAAGGGACCCCGGGAAGAAAAAGCAAAAACAAAACAACAACAACAACAACAAGCCAGGGAATGGATTTACCAAGCACTTAGGGCTCACTAAGCAAGCGCAGATGAATTTATGGCGGTGTGTGCGTCAAGCCTAGGGACCCGCTACAGCTCCAGTGCTCCACCCCAGGGGTCTTCCCCTTACTCCACCGGCGGCTCTGAAGCTTGCAGCTGGTGCGCTGCTGGCTTGTGCTGGGGTCCCAGCCAGTTCTCCTGCTTTATTCTTTCTAACGTATTTCGCTGTCTCCTGATCTGATGAGGGTACCCCGTGTGAAGGGTGAAGCTCAGAGACAGGGCTCAGAGAGTAGGCCTCGCCAGAGCCCACCACGGCTGCAGCCCCGGAAAAGGTCCTGCCTACTGTTTTGAGCTCCGTTGGATCTTTAGGTGTGTACATAGGCCATGGCTTGTTTACTGGCGACTCTCTTCCCCATGGAAGCCATCCCAGGTGGCACATAGGGTTGGGCTGGGGATAGAGCCTTCTCTGTCATCCTGGGTCCCAGGGTAACCCTGAGCCTGAAGTGAAAGCTCTCACTCAGTAAGTGCCTCGCTGGATCCCAACCAAGCCAAGAAGGCAGAGCCTCAAGCGAGAGCAGGCCCTCACCAACCTACTCAGCCAGTTTCTCAGGTGTCATGGGGACAGCTGGTCATAAGGAGCCCTGCTTGCTCTCTCTCCCTGCTGGGCCCCAAGAGACAGAGGCCACTGAGGTGAACAGGTGGCCTGGGGCAGGATTTTGAAATCAGAGACTCTCCTGTGCCCTGGAGAGACCAGACTCAACTTCCTCCCCGGGCCTGACTCGTAGCTGACTGCCAGATGGGTGAGCGCATGTAGGTCTCTTTGCTCAAGGTTGACAGGCCACATCAGTGGTGGAGGCTCATCTCCCCTGGGCTGGGTTAGTCCTTGACAGGGCCTCATCTGTGAGATGAAAGGGTGACCTAACAGGCCCTCAGAGTCCCTGCAGGCCCTTAAAACACCAGCCAATGATACATTAAACAGGGCCGCAGGTCACCAGGCCCTGCAGAGTGGGGCCTGAGCTCCAGACCAGCAATCCAAAAAGCACGGGCACCTCCAGGGAACAGCTAGGAAAGGAAAGCCTGCCTCCCAGGCTCACTTAAGCACCCAGACACACACTGCCATCTCCTTTTCCTGTGGTCAGCCTTCTCCTCTGGTGACATGTCCTTAACTGCCAACCCTGTCTTTGTTCCATTTCTCTGCCCTGTATCACACCATGCCTGTCCGTGATTCTGTTCAGGGCTGTCCGCTGTCTGTGCGCACTTGTCAACACGGGTGAGCAGTTAGGGCGACGCAGGCCGATAACCCTGAGTGTGGAGGCACTGAAGCCAGGCCAGACTCAGTGGGTTCTGCTCAGGAGGGCAGAGCCTGTGACTGCTCACTCCTGAGCCCCTGCAAGGGCACAGTAGGGACAGCCATTGAGTCATAAGATCTCTGCATCTGTTGGTTTCACATGAGTGAATTCAAGCTGGGTGTGGTGGTGCATGCCTTTAATCCCAGCACTCGGGAGGCTGAGACAGGTGGATTGCTGTGAGTTTGAGGCCAGGCTGGTCTACAAAGTAAGTCCAGGACAGCCAAGGCTACACAGAGAAACCCTGTCTCAAAAAAACAAAAACAAAAATGAAAAAACAAAACAAAACAAAACCAACAACAACAAAACCAAAAACACATGAATGAACTCAGACAGCCACCAATGGAAAATATTGAGGGTGGGGTGGGTAGTGTGTACTAAACATAATCTTATTTTGTCTCTAGCCCCTAAAACAACTCGACATAGGACTACATAGGAGACTAGGAGACTTGCCTACATCCTAGCCAAGTACAATACCATTTATAGACGAGACTTGAACATCCGCAAATCAGGACATCTGAGGAGATTCTGGGTATCAGCCTCCTTCAAAGAATTTATGAGTGAAAGCGCTTTGATCCTAAAAGACATTGATTCTGCCTGTGGCTGTAGTTGTAAGGTATTGCTGAGAGCCAGCTGCCGCCTTCTCCTCCGTCCTCTTCCGCCACCTCCTCCAGGAAGCTCTACAGATGGCGCCAAACTCCCCCTTCCCTCTCTCTTCCCCATCCTCTCCGTTTTAGGCTCTGATGGGTGCTCAACGGGCTGAGGTTTTCCTCAGCCCTCTCCTGCCTCCCTCGCCCTGAGGACAGTGGGGACAAGTTATTTCAGTATTTCCTCCCAGAGCCAGCATCAGGGTGGCGGGGGCAAGCAGGTAGCTCTTTGTGAACTCGCTGCCCTAAAATAAGAGGGAACATGAGAATTCTGGGGTTGCACATTTGTTTGGCTTCTTTGTCTAAACCGTTTCTTCTTCTTCTTCTTCTTTTCCCTTTTTAATGGAAATAAATCTCTAGCGATAAAAACAACCCAGCAGGAATAAGCAGCACTCCCTCCAGCCCCCAGAGATAACCCCTGAGCCCCACAGCCTCCAGCTTGGACCCTAGAGCCCCTCCCCCCATCCCACCCCCACTTTCTTCGCTTTGCTTTTAGAAATTTGTTTGGTCTTGTTGGCTTTGTATGTGAGGGAGGGTATATGTGCACGTGTGTACATGTATGTAGAGCACGTAGGACCGCCTCGGCTGTTGCTCTTCAAGTGCTGTCTCCTTTGCTTTTATGACACAGGGATTTACGGACCTGGGACTCGCCAACGAGGCTGGGCCAGCCAGTCTCTGCTTTCCCAGCACTGGCATTGCCGGCATAGCGGCCAACCACTTCCCTGACTGAGCCATCTCCGCCAGCTGTTCGGTTTTTGCTTTTTAATTGTTTGGGAATTTCATACATGCCTATAATGTTCGGTCACACCCCTCCTCTCCCTCTCCCCTCCAGTTGCTCCCCTGTCTTCACCACTCTTCCTCCCCAACTTTCATGTACTCTTAAAAAAAAAAAAAAAAGCTGAGTCCATTCAGTGCTGCCTGCACTTACCTGGGTGTCGGGCCGTCCGTCTTCTGGAACATGTGCCGTGTATGAGTTTCTTTTCTGCTGCCGTGACAAAACAACACAACCAAACCTAACATATATGGAAGGAAGAGTTTATCTGAGGTTATGGTTCCATAGGGAACCATATAGAGTCCATAATGGCCCAGGAGGCGCCGCGGCAAGCGGCCGGAACGGGAAGGAAGGCGACAGATCACATTTCAGCTGCATACAGGAAGCTGAGAGTGAGAACAAGGCTGCAAACCCTGAAAGCCCACCTCTGGCGATTCACTTCCTTTAGCAAGGTTGTGTGTGCCTTCTGAGGTCCCATAACCTCCCTCATAAACGGCGCCACCAACAAGGGACCGGAAGTTCAAATACAGAGCCTGGGGTGGGGGCAGCATCCCTGAAGAGAGCTGGCTGTCCTCCACCAGCAGCTGTCAGTTGCCAAGGGCTCCTTGACTACAGGTGGGCCTTCATGCTGGGTTGTGCCTGGCTTGCTCTTGTGCACGCTGTCCCAGCCACGGGGAGTTCGAGTGTGCAGCAGCCCCAACAATGTCTGGCAAATAGTGTTTTGCTGCAGACATCTGCTCTCTCTGGCTCTTACAGTTTTTCTACCTCTTCTTTCCGAATGATCCCTGAGCCTTGGGTGAGAGATACAGATTTAGAGATGAATACTCCATAGTCTTTTATTCTCTGCATGTTGGTCAGTTGTGGCTCTCGGTATTCCTCGCCATCTGAAAAAAAAAAAAGCCTCTGATGAGGCTTGTGAGATGTGCTAATCTATGAGTACAAAGATATGTACTTAGGAGGCAGTTGGGTATGTCCACTTAACAAAGAAATAATGCTAGGTTCTCCCGTAGGCCTTATGACCGAGCCAGCCACAGGTTTTTGGCCCAGTGACTAGTACCAGGCATGAATTCAGTCTTGTGCTGCAGGATTCAAATCCAATCAGGAAGTGGTTGGTTACTTCCATTACATTAGTGCCACTGTTGCACCAGTAGAGACTGTGTTACCAGGTCAGTTGTTACTATAGACACAGTGTTCAGAGTTGGGTAAGATTGGTCCTTGCTTTGCTCCTCTGATAGCATGCGTAGTGCCTCCAAGCACCGTGAAGGCTAGCCAGTAGGTAGGAGGCTTCCAAGTTAGTGCCAGCTTGATTCCAGCATGTTCTGTGATTTGAGCATGTGGAATCTTCAACAATAGGATCTTTTCATCAATTCTAGAGGGTAACCAATAGCAACAGCAACAGCAATAGCAATAGCCTGTAATATTTGGGGGAGCCTATAGGACTCTACTGACCAACAATGTGAAAGGAGCTAACCCATACCAGTCTTTTTATTTGCTAGACAGTGTCTGGCCTCACAACTCACTAAGTGGCCCAGGCTAACCTTGGAACTCACTACGTGTCCCTGAGCTCCTGCGAGCCTCCTGCTTCTGCCTCCTAAGTGCTTGAGTTACAGGCATGCGCCACACAGCCTGTTTTTGTTTTGTTGTTTTGTTTTAACTTAAAGAGGTTCCAGGGTTGTCCTCCAAGCACATAAAGGCTGGTCTACCTTACCTGTGTGGATGGATGCCCTTTTGATGTTCATGTGCTATGTTCTAGCCTGTGCTGCAGGATTTGGTAGATTTGGGTATCTTCCCTGGGTTCGCAGCCCTGCAGTGTCTGTCTCCCCGCATAAGTGTGTGTGGGGGCACCTCTGTTTTCCACAGGGTAAAGCAGAAAGAAGGATAATGAGCCGCAGGACTGGCGGCACCCCGGGAGCTGTGCGTGCCACCTTGGTCAGTGTGGTGTCACCTGGAACTGAGTGACTTGCTGACCACACAGTGACCTGGTCTGGGAAGGGGCCAGCACAGCCTCCATCAGGGGACTGGATGATGGGTCCAGCCTTCACTGGTGGTGCTGGAGTCACCCTAGCTGGTGCCTTGAGATTCCCCAGGCTTGTGGGGATCCTGGGAAACTGTGACCTTGTCTACCTGAGAATGGAAGGAATAAAAATGTCCCCGGGTCACACGTGCAATTCTGTGTGCCTGCAGGTGGCCTCAGTGGCGCGACTGTCATCGATTCTCTTGACACCCTGTACCTCATGGAGCTGAAGGAGGAGTTCCAGGAGGCCAAGGCCTGGGTGCAAGACAGCTTCCACCTGAACGTGGTGAGTCACAGGCCATGGGGAGGCGAGAGCCGGCCCCCCACTTCACAGACAGCAGGCTTCTTGCCTGGGACTGTACAACAGAGCAGTCTAGAGCCCCGGGGCTGCAGTCTGGACCCTGCTGAGTCTCCTCACTGATCACCGAGCTTGTCGTGGGGATGTCTCCCAGATGGTGTCCTCTGGTGCAAGCTGCGGGGGGTGGGGGAACGGCACACAGCCAGGGCCATCCCTCCCCTCCCCACGTTGCTCAGCAAGTGGTAGGAAAGGGAAGTAGAGGCAAGAGGTGTGGGGGAGGGGAGCTGAGAACTGGACCGCAGAGCTGAGAAAGGCTTCCCACCTCTTCCAACCTCCGTCTCCTCGCTATGAGACAGGGATGATGACCAAGGAGAGGGCCGTGGAGGGTGTTTTATAGCCCCATAAAACCTACACCAAAGGCAAAGTGGCCTCCTCATCACCATTATAATTACTAGAATCATCTTGAGGCCTCTGCAACTTCTGGTGTCTGTGAGGCCAGGGGAATGTGGAGAGCCCTTTGCTCCTTGTCTGTTGGTGGGAGAGCGGCAGAGGAGCATCTTCGGGGACCTACCTGGTCCCTCTAGGAAGGCCTCCCCAGCTCCTCCAGGCAAAGGATGGGCCTGCTCAGGGGACCAGGGAGCTGTGGACACTCAGGCAGGCCTCAGCAGGTTAGAGCATTTTCAGAAAAAAAGAAAGGCGGGGCCACCTCTTTGAGCCATAGCTTTTTGTTTGTTTGTTTGTTTTTGTTTTTTGTTTTGTTTTTCGAGACAAGGTTTCTCTGTGTTAGCCTTGACTGTCCTGGACTCACTTTGTAGACTAGGCTGGCCTCGAACTCACAGCAATCTGCCTGCCTCTGTCTCCCGAGTGCTGGGATTAAAGGAGTGCGCCACCACACCTGGCGAGCCTTAGCTTTTTCATCTAGAGGATGAGGTGATGTCATGGAGCGTTCCAGGCCTGAAAGGAAATGAGATCTGCAGACTCTTGGCTAGTGGGAAAAAATCCTCCCAGATTAACAGACAACAAAGGCTGTTGTCAATAAATGAAAGCCTGAGCCAAGACTGGTGGTCCAGTCCTGGAATCCCAGCTACTCTGGATGCTTGAGGCAGCCGGAGCACAAGTTCAAGGCTAGCCTGGACAATCAGTGAGGCCCCGTCTTATGATAAAGAAAAAAAGAAGGCTAGGGATATAACCCATTTGCCTAGACCCTTAGTTAAACCCCCAGCATTACAAAAAATAAAAATAAAAATAAAAATAAAAAAGTAAAACACGATGCAGAAAGCTGCCAAGGGGAGCAGCTGGGGCAAAGGAGGTGACAATAGGTACCTGTGTGAGGTCCCCCAACCACCAGCTGACTGTACCACCTGTGAGAAGGCCTGCTGGGAGGTGGCAGTGGCAGACTCATTCTGGGCAGTAGGAAACCCAGTGGGAAGAGAGAGACAAAGCCCTGTACATGGAATTTAGCCAGACCCTGCCCTTGGCATGGTGCTTCCACACCTGCTTGGTCCAGTCAGGGACAAGGGCAGTGCGAATGGGCCCAGGGACTAATGGCTCGTACACAGGCATCTGCCTGCATCCTCCTGCTCAGCCCTGCCTGCCCAGGGAAAGGCCTCTCTCATTCCCCGCTAAGGCTGGGCAGCTTCTCAGGAAGGGGGGTGTGGCAGGAGAGAAAAGAGAGAGAGAGAGAGAGAGAGAGAGAGAGAGAGAGAGAGAGAGAGAGAGAGAGAGAGAGACAGAAGGCTTTGCCTCTCCCTGGGCTAGGCTTCTCCCGCAGCTCGGCCCAGGTCCTAGGCTCCTTGGAGTACAGCCAAGCGTAACTGCTTCCATGGCCTCCGGCAAGGCTGGGGAAGGGAGCCAAAGCTGGTGTTGATTTGGAACACTTAAATGCACAGTAGCCATTGCCAGGCAGGTGCTGGCCCCTCTTGACCTCTGCTGTGAAAACTGAGCCTGGTCCCCAGAGCAGGACACAGGTGTGTGTTGAGGGGAGCAGTGTGGCCCGCATCCAGAACCTGACTGGCTCTGGGAGCTCACACACGGTCCTTGCTGTCCCCTCCCTGCCTTCTTGCAGAGCGGAGAAGCATCTCTGTTCGAAGTGAACATCCGATATATCGGAGGACTGCTCTCGGCCTTCTACCTGACGGGAGAAGAGGTAAGTTGGTCCCTTGAGGCCTGAGAGCTGTCCAGGCTGGACGGGTCTTAGGAAAAACAATAGCCCCGCCTCTTCCTTCCCAGCCGCTTCATGGGAGCAGGTGGTCTTCCACATTGCTCAGAGCTATGGCCTGGGTGAGCTCACTTGCCTACCAGAGCAGGTGATGAGTTCTGTGAAGATAGAACCATGCAAAAACCTGCACACATGCCACCCTCCCCCCCCCCGTACCCCCCCCATCCCCACCCCCCCACCCCTCACACAGCAACCTGCCATTCAAAGATGTCAGTTCTCAGGACCCACAAAGCCAAGATACCTGCTTCTCACTCTCTGGGCCATTGGCTTTTTTTTTTTTTTTTTTTTTTTTTTGAGACAGGGTCTCTCTGTGTAGCCTTGACTATCCTGGACTCGCTTTGTAGACCAGGCTGGCCTCGAACTCACAGCGATCTGCCTGCTCTGCCTCCTGAGTGCTGAGATTAAAGGCGTATGCCACCATGCCGGCTTTTTTTTTTTAAATAATGTGAGCGAGGGTTTTGCCTGTGTGTGTGTGTGTGTGTGTGTGTGTGTGTGTGTGTGTGTGTGTGTGTATGTGTACCATATATGTGTCTAGTGCCTACAGAAGCCAGAAGAAGGCGTTGGATCCTCTGAAATTGTAGTTACAGCTGGCAGTGAGTCTCCACGTGTTAGGAATTGAACCTGGGTTCTCTGGAAGAGCGGCCAGTGCTCTTAAACGCTGAGCCTCGGAGCCCATAGGTTTTCACGCACTTCATGGCCAACCCTTTCCCGCCCTCCCACCCTGGGCAGAACTGCAGCCAGATACTTGCCTGCACCCACTCTCAAGGGAGCAGTGGGGCAGTGGGGCTGCTCTGCTGACCATAGCCTGTAACTGTGAGGCTGTGAGGGCCAGGAAGTGCTCAGGGTCACCTACAGGTGGGTTTAAACAAGTCCCCACTTGTCACCTTCTTTTCAGTCATAAGACGGTCATATCTCTTTAGGCCAAAAGCCCTTGTGATATAAGACAGGAGGGAGAGTTTGGTCCAGGGCTGTCACCTCCAAAGGGTGCCTTCTCTCTGCCAGAGAATTCTGGATCATACTGAGATTTGGGAGAAACTGGAGCCTTCCTTCACCCCTCGTGAGCTCTGTCATAGCACAGGCTGAGTATCGGGTGGCCAGGTTGGCAGCATCCCCAGAATATAGGTCATCAGTCAGAGCGTTCATGGGGATCCAGAGGGCTGCACTGCTCAGCTCTGCCGCCACGTGGAATGCAGAGCCGGGCAGATGAAACAGGAAAGCCACAGAGAACTTCTGCCTCTTCCATCACTGTGGTCCAGAAGAGTCTTCCTCCCTCAGCTGTCACGGCTGAAGTCGAGGGCTTAGAGGCAACAAGCCGCCTCTATCTCTTGAGTTGCTTCGGGCCACTCTCCATCAAACATAATCTCCTCAGCAGCGATTACTGCTTGTACCAATTTGTCCAGAAAAAAATTGTCGGTGGGAGCCCTCGGCTTCAAGCCACCCAGAGCTTGAATATTATTTGAAAACCCCAGGACAAGAAGATGGCAGAAAGAGGGAGGCGGGGAATAAAGGCAAAGTCACTGACATGCTTCACAGGCTACTGCTCAACGTCCCCTGGCTGTTGTGGTTGGAGAGATGGATGCAGGGAAAGATGGAGGGGGTGCTTGAGGACCAGCCACTCAGGAAGGAGCCACTGGCTCCCGGGTGGCAGCCACCCAACCCTCCTCCTCTGACGAGGCTGTAGTTCTGAGTCTTCAACCCGCTGAGCAATGCTCACTTGACCTCAGGATGTGCACCTGGCAGGGGCTGTGGACCAGAGGAGCATCAGGAACTTGGGAAACAGCTCGCGGCCAGGCAGCGGTGGCGCACGCCTTTAATCCCAGCACTCAGGGAGGCAGCAGAGGCAGGAGAATCTCTGAGTTTGAGGCCAGCCTGGTGTACAGAGTGAGTTCCAGGACAGCCAGGGCTACACAGAGAAACCCTGTCCCAAAAAAGAGAAGGAAGGAAGGAAGGAAGGAAAGAAGGAAGGAAGGAAGGAGAAAAAGAAGAGGAGAAGGAGGGGGAAGAAGAAGAAAACAGTTCACGGGCTGGAGAGATGGCTCAGAGGTTAAGAGCACTGTCTGCTCTTCCAGAGGTCCTGAGTTCAATTCCCAGCAACCACACAGTGGCTCACAACCATCTATCATGAGATCTGGTGGGCAGTCATACACGCAGGCCGAACGTTGTATACATAATAAATAAATCTTTAAAAAAACAAACAAGGAGGAGGAGGAAGAGGAAGAGGAAGAAGAAGAAGAAGAAGAAGAAGAAGAAGAAGAAGAAGAAGAAGAAGAAGAAGAAGAAGAAGAAGAAGAAAACAGTTCACGAGACGCAAGGGGAGGATCAAGAGCTATAAGTCTGTGTACAGCCCCTGCCCAGAGACACAGTACACCTCCATGGTCCTTGCTATCCCAGGCCTGTTACTTTCTAACTACCAGGTTGTGAGTTCTATGCATGTCTCCGTGGGAGCCACGAATGTCCCATGAGTGCAAGGCGAGCGTCACCCACCGAGGACGATGAGATAGACTTACCGCCCTGAGTCACTGAGGGATTTGCTAGCGCTCGCTCCAGCCCTTTGACCTCCCTGCCTCTGTCTCCATGGTCACTCACTGCTCGCTACTAGGGCTCGGTCACACTAAGCTTGCACACGCCCAGCGGTTGCCCGTTGTGGGCTTCCTATTTCTTAACTTCCCACAGATGTGTGTGCCACATCCCCTGGCCACCACTTTCTTTGCTTCAGCGGAAGTGGCAGAAGAGAACCCTGTTGGTTGGTCGCTCTTGCTGACACTTGACTCCCAACAAGATGACTGGCCGGCGTGAGGCTAGAGAGATGGCTCGGCGTTAATAGCAACAGATGCTCTTGCAGAGGACCTGGGTTCAATTCCAAGCACCCACACGGCGGCTCTCAAACCGCTATAACTCCAACCCCAGGGGATCTGATGCCCTCTTCTGGCTCTCATGAGCCCTACACATATATGGCGCACAGACATACATACATACATGCCAGCTAAACACCCTTAGACATAAAATAATAAATTGGTTTTTTTTTTTAAGATGGCAGGGTGGGCTGGAGAGATGGCTCAGTGGTTAAGAGCGCCACCTGCTCTTCTAAAGGTCCTGAGTTCAATTCCCAGCAAATACATGGTGGCTCACAACCATCTATAATGGGATCTGGTGCCCTCTTCTGGCACACAGACATACATGCAGACAAAAACACTGTGTATATAATAAATAAATAAATCTTTAAAAAAAAAAAAGATGGCAGGCATGATCACAGTTGTTCCTGGGGATGCTGGGATGGCACGTCACGGGTTTAGAAGCATGCTCACATGTAAGCGTCCTCCTTTGCAATTTCTACAAGAACTCCGTGAAGCTTCCACAGCACACTCCATCCTTCTTCCTGTGCAGATGGGGGAAAAACCAAGGCTCAGAGACAGTGCAGGGCTCAGCAAAGGTCACACTGCGACGTGGGAGGATGTGTGCTGGGTCGGCCTTAGTCAGGACCTCCTTCATGGGGTGTTGCGGAGACTGAAGCTCTGCAGACACGGCCCCTCTCCCTTGCTCCCCTCCAAGATGTCAGAGTGGACCCATGTCCTTCCGTCACCTCCAGCACACACATGCCTAGTCCCTCCTCAGCACCACTGGGACCTTCTTTGACAGCTGACGTCGTCAAGGTCTCTTAAGAAGCGTGCACAGGAGGGGCATGGTACTCTGGCAGAGAGGAAACGCGATCCCGTCGGCTAGCTCAGCCTCCTCAGAGTCTCAGGCAGCCATGCAGCTGCCTGGGCCTCATATCTGGGTGGGTTCCATTCACCGCCAACAGCCTCCGAGGTGGGCAGAGCTCCAAAGCCTGCACAAGGTCAAGGGTCTTGCAAGCCCCTTCTGTCACTAGGCCAGTAGCTTCCCAGCCTGGCCAAGCACTGCAGTGGACCCTGCACCTCCAGGTGATAGATAGGTAGGTGCCTTGGGGTTCTAGACCAGCTCCCTGGGCTCTGCTTTCAGGACTCACTGGCAGGCTCTGCACAGCACCCTCTTGTCTGACCATGTAGCCAGCCCTGTCACCCCCTTTCTTCTTCCCTGGCAAGGCCATGTACCCTCAAAAGCCCCCAACGGCTGCCTCATGGGACTTTTGTTGCTTGTTTGCTTTATATTCTGTGGTAGAGGGATGAGACCTGGGCCCCAAGGACCTGGTCCATGAGCCGCATCCCTTACCCCATCACCCAGCAGGGTTTTTGTTGCTGATGGCTTTGTTCGGAAGGTCAGGAAACTGAGTCAGCCGAGCGACAGAGTGGGGACTTGCATCTCAGGTCTTAGAATGGCATCTGCGATCCTCTCTGAGTATCCATGGTGATCGGGCCCCGTGGATCTCAGATTCCAGGAGCGGTCAAGCCCTCACCTGAAATAGCGTGCTATTTGCAGAGAGCCCTCGTCCATCCTCACGGGGTCCTTAGGATGCCCACCAGCAGAGCCCGTGTGCTGTCCGATTCTTTAGGAAGAAGAATCCCTACGCATGCTCAATACAGATGTTACCCCTCTCTCCAGGGTGTGGCCCACGCTGGCTTTGAACTCCTGGCTTGAAATGTTTCTCTGTTCTCAGCGTCAGGGTTACAAGTGGACACCATGATGGGCACCTTTTCTTAAAAGTGTGTCTTCAGTCTACAGTTTGTTGAATATGGAGTCCAACTGTGTTATAGGCCTGTTGTGTGGAGTGTGCGTGCGTGCGTGCGTGCGTGCGTGCGTGCGTGCGTGCGTGCGTGTGGTGTGTGTTTGTGTGCATGCATGTGTGTGTGGTGTGTGTTTGTGTGCATGCATGTGTGTGTGGTGTGTGTGTGCATGTGTGTGTGCACACGTGGTATGGTGTGGGTGTGCACGTGTGTGTGTGTGTGTGTGTGTGTGAGATGTTGCTCATGCATACATGCATGTGGGTGGGTAGTTGTATACACGAACTGGGAGGCCAGAGCAGGATGCCTCTTACTGACCTGGAAGCTAGCCATTTAGGCTAGGTCACCCAGCCAAGGAGCAGGGCCTATTTCTGTTCTGGCCAGTGCTGGGGTTCCAGAAACCACAGCCACACCCACCTTTTTATGTGGGTGCTGGGGATCTGAGCTCAGGTCCTCAGGCTTGCAGAGTATGTGCAGGCCTTACTGCTGAGATGGAAGGATTGCTGAAGTGAAGGCATTCAAAAGCAACTTGGGCAGTACAGTGAGCCCTTTTGTTTCAGAAAATAAAAATAATTCCACAAAAAGCACAGATAAACCAAAGGGAAATAAATAACATCTATGGGCTAGCCCCTCTAAGAGAACATTATTAATGTTTTGAAGTATTTTCTTCTTCTTTTTTCACGCATTCATATGTAAATAAATTTTAGACCCAGTTACATTATTTTGAAATATTTTCCTAGGTTCAAAGGTATCTACGTCCTCTGCTCCTAATTATTCTTCTCCTATATCATTTTAGTGGCTGCGCGTCATTGCATCGCATGGAAGGCAGAGCTGAGCCACTTCCCTGTCACTCGATTCACCACAGTCTATTTTAGGCAATGCTGGAATAAACAGCTATAATATAAAATCTTTCACAACACTCTCTATTATTTATGTCCTAAGATAAATTGGGTTGGTTTGTTTAAGGTTGGTTGGGTTTTTTTTTTTTTTTTCATTTGTTCATTTGTTTTGTGAAGGTGTGTGCATACTCACATGTGTTGAAGTATACATGTGGAGATCAGAGGACAATTTCTGAGAGTGGGCTCACCCCTTCCATCATGTGGGGCTCGGGGATCGAACCCAGGTCCTTAAGCTTGGCAGCAAGCCCCTTCGTGAACTGAGTCATCTCGCTGGCCCTTTCAGAGAAACTGGTCATGAGAAACGCTGCTGAGTCAGGAGGTCCCACGTCCTTCTGAGTTAATGTGGCATTTCAGAGGAACACTTTAAAGGGCTCAGAGTCTCACGTGGGGGCCCTGAGCTGGGACCTCATTACCCTGTGCTAAATTCCCTTTCTGTAAACTGGAAATAGTCCGAGTGGCCTCAGACTACCAAAGAAAGGCCTTTTTCTTGCCATCTCTTTGGGGAAGCTGTCACCCAGGAGGTTAAAGTTTCCTGAACCTGGAGGATTGTACGGTCTGGGCTCCTAGCCCAGTGCTGTACTCGCTCTGTCTAGATAGATGTTTATTCCCCTCACGGTTACCACATTAGTCAGCAGTCCTCTGTAGAGCAAAATGCCGAGACAGTCAATTTAAAAGAAGAAAGCCGGGTGTGGTGGCGCATGCCTTTAATCCCAGCACTCGGGAGGCAGAGGCAGGCGGATCGCTGTGAGTTCGAGGCCAGCCTGGTCTACAAAGCGAGTCCAGGACAGCCAAGGCTACACAGAGAAACCCTGTCTCAAAAAGCCAAAGAAGAAGAAGAAGAAGAAGAAGAAGAAGAAGAAGAAGAAGAAGAAGAAGAAGAAGAAGAAGAAGAAGAAGGAAGAAGAAGAAGAAGAAGAAGAAGTAGTTGTTCCCCTGGGCTCCCTGTTTCCCTGGCCTTGTCTCAGACCTCCTTACTTGACTGATGCTTTGCCCCATAGTGGTCCAGGGCATCATGGCAGGAGGAAGGGCTGGGGGTCCCAATACCCCCACCACCCAGGACCTAACTCCTTTCCCCTCCATTTTAAATGTTCTGCCATGTTCCAGGGATCAAGCCTTCAACGCATAGACCTTTGGGGATGCTCCAGGTCCATCCAGCTGCGACATCCCATAGTTCCATGAAGGCAGCCCACCCTTCTCGGTGGGATCGGCCTCTGGACTTGGAGGTGACACTGGTGTGTTCCCCTCCTCTTCCCAAGGTCACCTGATCACAAAGTCAGTCCCTCGTCAGGAACAACACTGGCATTTTATGAACACCAAAATTGATGCTCAGAAAGAAATACCTGGCCTAAGGTCCCAAGGCCAGTAATCTTGGGGGTGGGGTGGGGGGCTGGCCTTCCATAATGGCCATCTGATTGCAACACCTGAGTGGTACCTCTTCTGTGGGGGGGGGCATCCCCATCCTTGATGGCAGCTCAGGGTTCCCTGACCCCTCCACTCAATTCAGACTCAATGCCCTCTGACCTTTCTTGACAGGTGTTCCGAGTAAAGGCCATCAAGTTGGGTGAGAAACTGCTGCCGGCCTTCAACACCCCCACGGGAATCCCCAAGGGCGTTGTGAACTTCAAAAGGTGAGCTGACCCCCTCATGAACTGGTGACTGCGCTCCACCCCCCAGTTGCGGGAGTGGGAGTCCGTCAGAGGGAGTCAGTTTTGTTTTACAGATGTGGCTGGCAGCTGAGGCAGGAGGCACGGTGTGCATGTTGAGAACAGACCTGCGCTAAGAACAGGCGTTGATTGGTTGCCTAGTGTAGGTTTCAGGGGTTTGGACCAACCAGGCCTGACCTTCCCAGGATGGGAGGGACATTTGTTCCTCTGCGAATAGCCTCCAAAGTTGGCCCCAGCTCCCTCCCTCCTGAGGCAGGGCTCAGCAACCTGTGGGCAGAGCATTCTCCCCAGTGAGCCAGGACCCAAGGAGGCTGGAGAGGCTCTGGGCGTTGGCCCTGTCCAGGAGGGCAGTCCTGCTGTATAGGACCCTAGCCCTGGTCTGGTCTATGTGCAGGAGACACAGAAGGTCTCAAAACACCTGCAGCTCTAAGAGCCACGTGTGATATACTTGAGCTGGGAGAAAGGCAGAGCTAGTCCGTGCTCCCTCTCCTGCCTGAGCTCCAATCTGGGGCACCTCACAAGAGTACTAGCCAGGTGCCTGGGATGGGAGTCCACCCAGCCCCTGCTGGCCCCTCCCCCCAACCTCCTTTGATGCTCTGTGGCCTTTGTAACTTTGTTCTCTGTGCTCCCCAAACCAGGTCCTCTTTTACCTGCCCCTGTGGGAAGCCTTCCCAGTGTCCTCACTAAAACATCACAGAGGCCAGGACATCCGTGAGAGCTAACAGAAGTTGTCCTTCTAGGCAGAGATATCTCTCTCACACACACACACACACACACACACACACACACACACACACACACACACACACACGCCTGGCCTCAAAGTGTTTATCCAATACATTGATCCTAAGAATGAAGACAGAAGCGACCCACACCCTCACCTTGGGTCTGGGCACAACCCTCAGTGCCCCTCCCGCTGCTGTAGTCCAGCCCCGTGTCTTACCTGTGGCCCCCCAATGGAGCCTGGTCCTACACAGACCCTAGGATTCCTGGCACAGGCATGGATATTTTTAGGCTCCTTGCTTGCCATTGAGAGATGCTGCACGTGTGGACTTCCTGGCATTGCTCCCTCTCATATTCTGGGAAAGAAGCGGCTGCTAAAAATGGGAGGGTAGCAAGGATGCAGCAGCCGTGTGCTACAGAGAACGGTCTTCAGAGATGACCTGGCAGAGGGCTGGACCCTCTATGCTGTCTCTGTAGTGTTTGTCCCAGCAGGGCCTGGTTCCGGGCAGCTGGAGGGCTGGGTGAACAGCACTGCCCAGTGTGGAGATAGGTGCTCACCTCTGCAGAGGAGGCAGGAGAGGCAAGGGCAGCTGTGTGGCCTGCAGAGACTACTGGCTACCTAAGGCAATGATTGTGGCCAATCCGGGGACTTCTGACTGAATCAGTCTATCACACACACACACACACACACACACACACACACACACACACACACACATCCCTACACAAAACATTCTGCTACTGCCTGTGCCACTAGTAAGGGCTCAGACATTCAAGCTGGCTTTTTTTTTTTAATGTTTCGTTTTTCCAGACAGGGTTTCTCTATCCTGGAACTCTCTCTGTAGCCCAGACTGGCCTTGAACTCATAATAATCTGCCTGCCTCTGCCTCTCGAGTGCTAGGATTAAAGGTCTGCGCCTCCACAGCCCAGCTTGTTAACTGCTCCTGAGCACACAGTGGGTCAGGCACCCAGTGAGTACATGACAGAGAACTTTCTTTTCCAGCCACCAGGAAAGAAAATGAAGCTTGTTGAAGTGCGATAACATTCCCAAGGTCACACAGCAACCAAGTAAAGGCAGGATTTGAACTTAGGTCTGGCCGTAACAGTTATACCATACACAGGCAGCAGTGAAGGGCACCATGGAGAGGCCCCCTTGGCATGAGAAAGTTGAGGAGGGCAAATCTTCCTCTTGGTCCATTGGCTCACATAGCCGGTCGGAGGACCCCCGCCCCCTTCCCAAGAGGATGCTCGCTGTGGGCGAATCTAGGACGTGGGTTTAGGATCTGGAGTCAGCTCTACCACTTGCTGTGTGACCTTGAAAGAGTGTCTCCCCCTTTCTGAGCCTAAGCGTTCCCGCCTATGAAATGAGGATCACAGCGTCTGCTGGTGGAGTTGAAGGTGAAAGTGAAAGAAGGCGCCGAAGCCACCTGGCTCCTATTAGAAGTTTATTGTCACTTACATATACATAATTACATACTGATAAAAATGACAGTCACGTGCGTAATTGATGCCTCACAATAGCTCTGCGAAGCCGAGCACCCTGGTTTAAGGGGGGAGGAAGCTGAGGTCTAGGGAAACCGTGGGATGCTTCTAAGGGCACCTGGGTCTGGCACATAGAGGAAGCCAGTAGCCAGGCAGAGAGCGACAAAGGGCCCCACACTCCCCCTCCCTACTCTCTGGGGCTGGTGACTGTGAGGGGCTAGGAGAGAAAACAGAGACCCATGTGGTAGACAGTGAGGACAAAACCTCACTGGAGGCAAGGAAGGTGGGGTGGCACGCCCCTTTAATCTAGCACTCGGGAGCTGAGGAGGGGGGGGGGATCTCTGAGTTCAAGGCCAGTCTGGTCTGCAGAGTGAGTTCCAGGACAGCCAGGGCTATGTAGTGAGACACTGTCTAAAACGAAGAAAGAAAGACAAAAAGACATAAAGAAAGGAAAGAGTCGGGCAGTGGTGGCACACGCCTTTAATCCCAGCACTCAGGAGGCAAGAGGCAGGTGGATTGCTATAAATTCGAGGCCAGCCTGGTCTACAAAGCGAGTCCAGAACAGCCAAGGCAGAGACAGAGAAACCCTGTCCAAAAAAAAAAAAAAGAAGGAAGGAAGGAAGGAAGGAAGGAAAAACAGGGGAAGAAGGGAATTCTTTCTTTTAAGCTTTGGAAGCATCGGTTCATTTCTCAGGAAGCTCTCCGAGCTCCCCAGCTAGAGGAAGAAGGCTCCCTTAGCCTGGGAGAGGTCCCTTTATTGCCTCTGGGGAGCATGAGGTCTCCAGGTACACCTCTTGCCTCCAGGGCATATGAGGCCAGAAGGCCTGGGTTAGAATCCTGCTTCCTGCTGCTTTGGTCACTTCCTGGACAACCTCAGTCTCCTCCTTTGAGTACTGGGGTTAGCCATGTCCGTGAGCTTCTGGTACAAGATGGAACCATTCCCTGGAGGGTCCAACCTGATCCAGTGGCTCCATAGACAGCAACTTGTCCAGCCCAAGCCTAGAAATGCACAGGGGGGGGGGGGGAGCAGAGGCAGGACAAGGCGTGTGGCAGTCTCTGCAGTGGTGGAAGTCACCATCTTCCCATGGCTCCCAGGAGCTGGGGCTCACCTCACCCTGCTTTCCAGGAAGACCCATTGCTGGTCAAGAGCAGAGCCCAGAGTGCTCAGCGAGGTCTCGGGCCTGCACCAGGTACCTCCTCACCCCACACTGCTTTCCCAAGTTGTCTCCAGAGGGAGACAGATGGACACCGCCGGTTCTGGGTGGCGGGGAAAGCAGAGGAGCCCCCCCCCACAAGGCAACCCAGACACCCTACAACCTGCCTAGGCGAGGTGGCTGCTGCACTTCGTCCTCCCTCCAACCATCTTACACTAACTCTCTGCAGAATCCCTCTCCCCCTGAAAGTAACTGGGATATGTGTGTGTGGAAACTGAGGCACAAGAAGAAGCCTTTTGCTCACAGCCCTCCTTGCTCCTCCCCCTCCCCGCCCCCTCTACTTTCTTAGTCACCACAAAAACCTGAAGCAGGGAGGCAGGGGCAGGAGGCAGTTGTCATTCTGTTATACAGATATGGAAACTGAGGCACGCAGGAGTCAGGGGCTTACCTGAGGCTACCAGCTGACCAGCCCTGGACCCTGCACCTTCTGGTTCCAGGGTATGGCAGGTGGAGGGTCTGGAAAGCGTCACCTCACAGGGCAGCGTAATGCAGGCAGCGGGCCTCCCCACCAGGGCTGACTCGCCTCAGCTTAAGTTGGGCCCAGCTGCTACGCAGACCCTTAACTCTGGTGTGTGGTGTCTGCCTCTGGATCTGAGCCTCTTATCCCTAGAAGGGAACATGAGAGGTTAACACAGGTGCCGGCTCCGAGGCTTGCCTTCCTATAGCACTGGACCCTGAAGTGGCCATCAGACCCTCCTGCAAGCATAGGGCAGAGACACACAGCCGACATGCCCATGAGAGGCTAGCCTTGGCTACGAGGGCCCTACTTCTTTCACACCTAATGCCCCACTTCCTTGGGTCCAGGTGTCCACTCTGAGACTATTATATGGCCTTGGGTAGAGAGAAAGGCCTGTGTGTTTGGGGGTGATCATTGAATGTCCTCTGGGGCTTCTGGGGCTCCTGACCACGCCATCATTGTCACCTGTGGATTTCACCATAGCCCTGTGTCAAAGCCCCAAACATTATAGAGGCTGACACATGTGTTCAGACTACCTTCAGCAAGTCCCGTGCCCTCACCAGCCTCAGAGGCATCCCCACAGCGAGGCCCAGGGAGGATTAGCTGAGCTGTGCTGATCTGAGCCAAGGAGCCAGCAGGGTGACACAGCTGATGTCTTTTCAGTGGTAGCTGGGGCTGGGCCACCGCAGGCAGCAGCAGCATCCTAGCTGAGTTTGGATCCTTGCACTTGGAGTTCCTGCACCTCACTGAGCTCTCCGGCAACCCGGTCTTTGCCGAAAAGGTGAGTTTTCCCTTATGGCAGGCACCCCACCCGACACCCCCCCCCAAGCAGAGGGACAGGGGGGCAGGTCGTCTGCAGTCAGGGTTTGCAAGATTCCGGGGCCACTGCTCTCATAGCAGTTACTGGTGGAAGAACCGACTGTGCTCAATACCAGGTGGCAGGGAAGGGAACAGAAGCCACCAGAACTCTGCCAGGGAGGTTTGTGCTGGCGCATGGGCTGGTGGCAGTTCTGTGAGCTGGGAAATCTGGAGAGCCAGGCTCCTCAGACTGGCAGGAACAGGCGGTGGTGTGCACGGGTACCCTTTCCAGGGACATTTAGCTCTTCCATGTGTGTGTGTGTGTGTGTGTGTGTGTGTGTGTGTGTGTGTGTGTGTGTGAGCTGCCTGCCTTTTCCTCCCCGGTGCCTGGCTGGCTGGTGCTGGCAGCAGTCTGGCAGAGTGGCTCCTCCTCGCTGTTCTTGGCTGCCCGAGGCTACATGGGTGCTGGGAATGGGCACCCAGGCCACTGTCCAGGCCTGATAGTTGCCAGTACCTGGCCTCGGGCAGCTCTCCAGGAGGGAGAGCCCTGGGCAGCGCCCCCCCACCCCTCCCCCGGAATGTCTGGGTTCAGATCTAATCTTAAAAGCAAAAGAAGGCAGAGTGTACACAGGCCCCTTCCGGATCTCTCCCACTCTCCCTCCGAGGTGGCTTCACACCTGTACCTGGTGGGTCTGTGCCGTGGCATACACATTCTCGCGTGCGCAGCTAGGAGGAAGCAACTTCCGGTCCTTCTCTTGCCCCATGAGGCCCGATATCGGTAAAATCGGGTTTGAGAGCACTGTGTCCTGGATGTGGGATCCACCAGGGCCCCGGGTGCTCAGGACAAGCTTTCCGATCCCCTTGTTGGTGCCTCGGACCTGCCTCTCGCTCCCGCCCTTCCCCGCCCGCGTGTGGCCAGCCTTTCCTTTCCTTCGCCCAGCCAGCTTCCTCGTCTCACTGCCCTCCAGCAGGACTCCTCTGGGAAGTCCTGGGCAGCTCAGGAAAGGGGCCTCCCCGGCCCCACCCCCACCCCGAGAGTACAGAGTGCACCCCGACCCTTTGCCACGCCCTTGCCGGGCGTGTTTGAAGCCTCAGTAGCCCTGGGGGTGGGGTTGTTTTTGTTCTGACCGATCCCATCTAACTGAAAAGTAGAGGGTGGGAGGCTAAGTAACCTGCCCAGGGCAGCCAGCTAGTGAGTGATAAAGCTGAAACTTAGGTCAGCCTCTGCTTCCCAGGGCAGATCAGTACAGCTGGCTGCTGGCTGCCCCTCCAGACCCCCTGTCCCCCTGTCACTCTTTATTTGCACACTTCAGCTATTTTCATCCCCCCCTCGTCACACCTCCCGCAGAGGTGATTATTAGCAGGCAACAAATTGGCCCAAATCCTTACAGCAGCACCCTGCAAGCAACAGGGGAGCTAATCTAGCCTGCATCCCACCCCACCCCCAGCAGGGGGGGAAGGGCCCACCAGGACGGGGGGGGGGGGGGGGGGGAGACAAGTTAGGCATGGGCATCTTCCTGTCCCTCTCACCGTTGCCTTAAAGGGGCGTGAGCTCCAATCAGACAAAGCCGAGTGCCTCGGAGGAAAAGGAAGGCTGATGGCTCAGCCTCCCAGCTGCCCCACGGTGGTATCTGTTCATCTGCCAGTGAGCAGATGGCAGTGTGGTCCTGGGGACTTGCTCTCCCAGGATCCAGTTCTAGAGACATCTAGGAAAAGTTCTCAATGGCACCTCTCAACAAGCACTCCAAACCCAGTGGTGTCTGCATGCACGCATCAAGCCCTGGGTTTGATTCATAGCATTCAGACATAGGGTGTGGTCACTCATACCTGGAAACCACCCCCAAACCCCCCCTCGCTCCGCTCCACACTCAGGGTGGAGGTGGGAAAGTTAGGAGTTCAAGGTCAGCCTGAGCTACATGAGACCCTGTCTTTAGAAAAAGGAGCTGGGCGTGGTGGCGCACGCCTTTAATCCTAGCACTTGGGAGGCAGAGGCAGGTGGATCTCTGTGAGTTCAAGGCCAGCCTGGTCTACAAAGCGAGTCTAGGACAGCCAGGGCTACACAGAGAAGCCCTGTCTTGAAAAGAAAGAAAGAAAGAAAGAAAGAAAGAAAGAAAGAAAGAAAGAAGAAAAAAGAAAAAGGAAATGTAGTGCTTACAAAACAGCTACTGCCACTTCTCGGAAACTCCTCAAGGTGTACAGAGGTGGTACCTGCCACATCCTACCATGCTCTGTGAACCTAAAACCTGTGGTTCTTCCACCATTTCCCCCAAGCCAGAAGCTTTAACCCCTGTGTGCACCTGAACTATTCGTTCCTCCTCATGGGTGGGGAATCAGGGGCTTCTTGAGGAAAATGACTGTGCCTGGTGTCTCTCGCAGGTCAAAAACATCCGCAAGGTCCTCAGGGAGATTGACAAGCCCTTCGGCCTCTACCCCAACTTCCTCAGCCCAGTGAGCGGAAACTGGGTGCAGCGTGAGTACTGGCGCCATTGCCCCTCATCCAGGGGTTCCCCTTTGGGCTTCCTGAGGCCAAGGCAGGTGCTGGCTGAGAGCCAGGGGCAGGTACCAGATCCTAGATTCAGCAGCCTGGACACGCCAGCCTTCCTGGCATCCATCTCTCGCAGCACCTGTGCACCTTTCTCTGTGATCCCCAGACTCGCAGAAATGTCCCACTTAGAGCTATCACTCGGAAGTGGCTACAGAAAATGGCCCTGTGACCACCCCTTAGCGCCTTTGATCTGGCTTTCCAGTCCCAGCTTTGATTTAGACAAAAGTTTTAGTTGGGCCAAACTAAGCAGTAATTTAAAAATCACTCACTGCTATATCTTAAATTCACTTGAATCAGTCCTGGGCTTTTTTAGCTTTCTCTGTTTAAAGAATTAGCCCAGGCTAGCCTCAAACTCAAAAATCTGCCTGCCTTTGACTCCAGAGTGCTGGGCTTAAAGGTGTGCGCCACCAGCACTCAGCTGTTTAAAGACTTATTATTTGAAACAAGGTCTTCAGGTAGCCCAGGCTGGCCTCAAACTTGTTAGGTAGCCAAGGCTGGCCTTGAAGTTTTGACCCTCCTGCCTCCATATCCTGAGTGCTGAGATGACCGATATATGACATCACACCTAGCAGCTTTGTCAGTTGCCTGTGGGGCATCGTTCCCAAGTCCTGTCCACTGACAGAGAATGAGATGTAACGCTGACCAATCCCCCAGGCCCTGCTGTGTCACTCTGTGCAGAGCCAGGCTCTGGGAGACGCTAACTGTAGCTCAGCTCTGCCTTGTGTCCATGGCTCAGCCATGTGTTCAGTCAACAGGAACTGCACTCTCTCAATCTCTTTCTTTGCGTGTGTGTGTGTGTGTGTGTGTGTGTGTGTCTGTCTGTCTGTCTGTCTGTCTGTCTGTCTGTCTGTCTATGTCTATCTGTCTCTAGCTGAGCTACATCCTTATCCCCTCTCTGTCCCTTTGAGTCTTGGTTTCTGGTGAAAAAGAGGAGAGTGGAGTAAATTCATTCTGGACAACCAGGAAGGGGCTTAGGACTAGCAGTCAAGGCTGCACCAGGTCCTCCAAAGGAGATGCAGGGTGTCCCAAAAGACCACAGTTCAGGTGGGGCCTGGCTGGCCAACAGAGACTCAAGACAGCATCTGCCGGGGGCCTTTCCTCCCTAGCCGAGCCTCTGTCATCAGGAGGCCCCGCAGGCGCAGGAGGCCCAGGGAATTCCATCCAAGAATTTTGCCATGATCCCCTCCCCACAGGCAACCTTTCCTTAAAAGTCACAGAAAAGTAGGATTCTCAACCAAAACACACATCGAAGCGAGGAAATGAAGGTTCAGATTACAGGTTATGGACATGGAAGGCCAGGGCTTAAGAGCTATGTACAGCTTGAAGTGGGGCCCAGCAGCCTGCCCTGGTGCACGCAGCGAGCCTCAGAAGAGGCCCTAGGAGTGGCTTCCGCCTCGCCTACCACACAAAGAATCTTCTTTCCAGGCTGCTCCTGGGGCCTTGGGTGTGGGCAGTCAGTCACGCACAGAAGACTGTTTGATGAGAACAGATCAGTCTCCTGGAGAGCAGAGGGAAGGCTGGGCTGGGCTGGGCTGGCTTCTGCCCCAGGTCATCTTAGGTTCTCTGGATTGGTCGGGTTCTTTTGGAGTGAGTGTATCTTTCCAGAAAACACCCTGTCCTACCTTGCATAAGCCGAGCTCTTTCCCACTGTTCTCCCTTTGGATTCTCTGGGTGGCCCCGAGGCAGCACCACAGGCACTCATATCATTTGTAGCCTCAGAAATGGCAGGGGAACAGGGACACAGCTCAAGTCACCCAGCCTTTGCTCCTGTCTGTATCCCAGGGTCACCACACCTGACTTCAGCCTCTCAGGAGACACAGCCCCTCCTTGCAGCTTAGACTATGCCCAGGATAATCCACTGGGACACACACACACACACACACACACACACACACGCACGCACGCACGCACGCACGCACGCGCGCACACACACACACTCGCACACACACAACATAAACCCATGAATGTATACAACACACCAAACACACACTATACTTAAATACATACACACAGACATATGCCACACAGACCCACACATCTGCACGAACACACCACACACATATATAAACACCAGACACAAAGATATAAGCCACACAGACCTACACAAACACACATACATACACGTGTATACAGACATATACCACACAGACCCACACATAAATATGAACACAGTGCACATATACACAAACTTATACCACACAGACACATGCATATTCACAAACACACCACACACATACACCACAAAGTCACACCCATGTAGCCAAATACACCAAACACTTTCTAGACGTATACGCAGACATATGCCGCAGAGCCATACACAGACACGCCATACCCACAGATGTACACCACACAGACTCACACATGTACACAAACATGTACATCATACAGACTTACACAAATACACATATTCCATATAAGCTCATACATAAACACAGCCAAAACGCACACACCACACCAATACACATACACACAAGCACATGCATCACCCAGACCTACATAAACACACACACACCACACGGGCCCATGTATACACAAAAAAATACATGCATAAAACAACACCCACACATGTACATACATAGGAACACTGTACATTACCACACACACACACACCACAGCACACAGCTGCAGCACTGGCCCACCATCCCTAGACACAGGAGATCTTTTTTTTGTTTTGTTTTTCTTTCTTTCTTTCTTTCTTTCTTTCTTTCTTTCTTTCTTTTTTTCTCCCCCCTGTGTAATAGCTCTTTCTGTCCTGGCTGTCCTCGAACCTGTCCAGACCAGGCTGTCCTCGAACTCACAGTGATCCACCTGCCTCTGCCTCCCGAGTGTTGGGATTAAAGCTGTGCACCGCCACCACCACGCAGCAGACACAGGGGAACTCAACCCTCCCTTTCCGCTCCCATCACCTTGATCACACAGATCAACCAGGTTTCTGGAAGGGGCCTCTTTGGCTGGGTCTCTCACCTCGTGACCCACACTGACCCCCTTTTCCCCAGCCTTTTATGGAGGCCCAGCATTCACTACGGGGTTTCGTCTGATGGCGGTCATACCTGTGAACTGTCTGCCACCAGACGAAGACACACACGCACACAAACATGCATATGCATATATATATATATATATATATACATGTTTATACATTTCCTAGTATTTTTATTAAATTATACCTTTTTAATAAAGAAGAGAAAAGCACAGACTAAGAGGAACTCCAAGCTATAAGCGCGAGCCTGCAGATCCACTGGGAGGCTATAATAGTTGTTTTCTACTATTTTCAAATCCCAAGTGATTTTTAAAAGAAAGTAAGACCACTAGGGGCGGGGGTGGGGGTGGGGGTGACGCATGCTTTTAATCCCAGCACTCGGGAGGCAGACGCAGAGGCAGAGGCAGATGAATCTCTTGTGAGTTCAAGGGCAGCCTGGTCCTCCAGGAGAGCCAGGGCTACATAGAGAGATCCTGTCTTGAAAAACCAAGAAGAGGGGCTGGAGAGATGGCTCAGTGGTTAAGAGCACCACCTGCTCTTCCAGGCGTCCTGAGTTCAATTCCCAGCAACCACATGGTGGCTCACAACCATCTGTAATGGGATCTGATGCACTCTTCTGGCGTGCAGGTGTACATGCAGATAAAGTGTTCATGTACATGAAATAAATAATAAATTTTTAAAAGAAAAACCAAGAAGAAAGAGGACTGGGACGGGGGGGCGGGGGCAGGGGAAGGAGAATGAGCCCTTCACAGTTAATAACCTGGGTCCTGTGTCATCATCCTGCAAAGGCCACATGAACGATGCCCCTGAGGACCCTGTGCGTGGATCCCGGGACACCTGATGTCTGGTTCCTGCCCGGGTTGCTTCAGCCTACCCAGCCGGGATTGAATGGCTCCACCCTCAGCCCAGCTCAGGCCACGGAGGTCCCACATTTGAACTCAGCCAGTGGCAAATGAATGTGTTAATCCTTCTTGTCATCTTTTCCTTTGCAGACCATGTCTCGGTCGGAGGACTTGGGGACAGTTTTTATGAATATTTAATCAAGTCCTGGTTGATGTCTGCCAAAACAGATATGGAGGCTAAAAATATGTACTACGAAGCCTTGGAGGTAAGAGGTTTCCTGATACCTGCTGAAGAGGTAGCCATCATGCCTGGGGGGGGGGGGGGGCAGGGCTAAGTGCTAAGAGAGGCCACAGAATGGGCAGGGAGTGACAGGGAAGGCCTCCTCAGCCATACTTTACACTGATGCCTTCCCAGTCACTGGAGACATCTGCGTGTTCTTCCCCCCGTGCTCAGAAACCCCGGGCCTGGCAGGTCAGGCCATTTGTCCAAGGTCTCATAAGAAGTGACAATCTGATTTAGAGCACTCAGTTTAAGCCCTCCCCCTCCCCCCACAAGTCTCTGACCTTCAGCTAATGTGCCAAAGCCCAGATGGCAGCCAGGAGCCCTCTTGGGGCTCCAAAGCGAGGTCTTCAGCTGTCGTCCTGTAAACCAGAGGTGACACTTCAGGAAAGAGAGTGACATCCAGGATGTGTGGGGCATGCACTTTGCTCATCCTCCTCATGCGTATGCAAGCTGAGATTCGGAGACAGGACATGCGCCCAAGGCCACCCAGCACTGAACTAGCAGAGTTAGTGTCCCTGCTGGTCTGTGAGGAGGAGGGGCAGGCTGGAGTGAGGTCCCCTCCATCCCCCCCACCCCGCCGCCCCAAGAGAGGAAATTTTAGAACAGAAAAGGGAATCGCGTAGCTGGAGCTCTGGATGCCCCGCTATTGAAGGCAGCCGATGGTAAAAGCACATGGCAGGGGCCGGGGAGATTGCCCAGTGGTTAGAGCACTGGCTGCTCTTCCAGAGGACCTGGGTTCACTTCCCAGCACCCATATGGAGGCTCAGAACCATCTGTAATCCCAGTTCCAGGGGATCCAATGCTCTCCTCTGGCCTCCCTGGGCATCAGGCCCGCACATAGTACACAGACATACATGCAGCTAAAACACTCATACACATAGTAAAAAATAATAAATCAAAAAAAAAATTGAGGGTTTTTTGTTTGTTTTTTTTTTGACACAGTGTTTCTATGTGTAGCCAAGGCTGTCCTGGACTCCCTTTGTAGACCAGGCTGGCCTCGAACTCACAGAGGCCTGCCTCTGCCTCCTGAGTGCTAGGATTAAAAGCGTGCGCCACCACGCCTGGCTTATCACTTCACTCTTGCCCCTCTACTTCTTCAGATGCACCAGGCCATTGCCAGCTCAAGGCCTTTCTACTTCCTGTTCTTCTACCCAGAATGCCACTCAAATGGCCAGCTCCTTTCAACTGGCCAACTCTTCACTCATTCGCTACTGAAATGACCCTTCCCGGCCTCTCTGTTACATGCCCGGCCTTTTATTCCCTTCTTCCCTTGGAACAGAGTCTGAAGTGATCGCTTGCTTGCACACATTCCCAAGTGTGAGCTCTCTAGAACCGACAATCCTGTCTCCTTGTTAACCCCGTGTGCCTCGCCCCTGAAACCGACTGGCACGTGGCAGGCGCACGGCAGTCATCGTGTGACTAAGTAGGTGCTGCGTGGTGGATAAGCGACATGAGCGGGTGGCCGGGTGGGTAAGATGTGAACGGTTGCATTGAGGGATTGAGGCATGGATGGATGAGTTGCCAGGTTGATGTAAACCTCTGGACAGACAGATGGACAGACAGATAGACAGATGGGTGAATATATGAGTGGATACGTGCATTGTGGACAGATGTGAACAGTTGGGTGGATGGATGGATGGATGGATGGATGGATGGATGGTTGGATAGATGAGTGGATGGCTGGGTTGGTATGGGCAGCCAGATGGACAAATGGATGGATGGACTGATGGACAGAGGAGTGGGTGGATGCGTGAACGGATTGATGTGAGCAGTGCAAACGGTCAAGCAGTTGTGTGGATGAGTTGGTAGCTGGATCAGTGCATAGAGAGATGGACCGACAGATAGATGGGTGGGTGGCAGACTGATGTGAACAGTTCAACGGATGGATGGATGCATGGATGAGTTGATGGGTGGACGGATAAGTTTAGATATGGATGGATGGATGATGGATAGATGAGTGGGAGATGGGTGATTGATGTAAACAATTGGATGGATTGATGGATGGAGGGAGGGAGGGAGGGAGGGGTGGAGGGAGGGAGGGATGGTCTCTAAGCACCATTTGATGGGAGGAGTCGGCCCAGAAACGGCAGTGCTTGTAGAAACACACCAAAGCTGACTTCTAGAGCCGTGGACCTCTTAAACTGTGGGTTTGGAAATCTCAGGGGTGAGGCTTCTCTGCCTGGCTCCCTGGCACCAAGCTCGGCGTCATGAAACAGTGCAGCTCAGCTCTCTCCATCCCTGTCTGCCCTGGGCTTTGGCCAGCGTCCCCTATTGGAGGATTAGGTCCTTCTCTCCCGAAGCCCTCTGTAGAATAAACAAGGAGTTAATGAGCCCACTGACTCCCAGCCCTTAGGGCACACCGTGGTAGCAGCTTCAAGGGGAGAGATGGCTATGAATTATTTAAGCAGTCTGGGAGCCTCAGAAAGCATGGCTGAGTAGAGAGACCTCGGCTCCCACATTTGATCTTCCGTAAGGAGCCTGGGGCCGCAGACCCTGAGTGCAGGGCAGGCCTCTGGCAGGTCTGGGGCTTTGAAGAATATTCTTAGCAGTCCTCGGCCTTGTCAGCATGTTGGAATCACTTAGCAGACTCAGACCCCTTCTCAGGCTACACCCCAGAAATGGTGTCAGCACCTCTAGGGGTTGGCCCAGGGATGGTTCTGTGGAGCCTCCCAGGGATCCCTGTGCGAGCCAGGACTGGAAGCCTGAAGATTCAACCTGTGTCCAGTTGGGGTGGGTGGGAGGGTTCAGGGAACCCCCATAGTCCCCCCCCCCCATAGTCCTAGTCGCACGTTCGAGAGTCATAAGAAGATGGCACTTAAGGAAGCCAAGGAAGAGCTCGGCACTGTGACCTCCTCTAGACAAATATACTAAGTCCCTGTGTTAGCTTCCACCTTAAAGATGATGAAATACAGATGGAAAGGCCTAGTCACAGCAAGAGCCAAGTATACCAGATGTCACCCGCAGTTCCTGCCTGCACAGCCTGGCTGGGTCACTTAGGTCCCTGTAGGAGGACTTGGGTGGGTGTCCCAAAAGGCATAGGAAGGAACTGGCTGGGACAGGCACCAAGCCAGGTCACAGTGCTCTCTCCCCTTCAGGCCTTACCACTGCCTCCTGAGGGGCCTCACTGGCTAGCTAGTCTAATGAACAAGCCCCAGATCCCAGTGAGAGACCCTATCCAGAAAAAAAAAAAAAAAAAACAAGGTGGCAGCTGGGCGGTTGATGGCGCTTGTCTAGAGGCATAGGCAGATCTCAAAATTCGAGGCCAGCCTGGCCTACAGAGTGAGTTCCAGGACAGCCAGGGCTACACAGGGAAACCCTGTCTCATAAAACAAAACAAACAAGCAAAAATCAAGATGGACAGCCCTTGACACACAGCTGCAGCTGGCCTCTGGCCTCCACATGTATGTACACATATTACAAACACACCCACACGTGCACCAGTGCACACATGAACTTGCACATATGAACACACACAGAGAATGAAGCCTGGTCCTTCTGTCTCCACCTCTGTTTGTCTGTATCATAGTCAGAGGCACCGAGCTGTACTTTCCTCAGAGAGGCAGTTACCCAGCCTGTGGGAGGGAGTCTAGAAGGTGCTGTTTCCCAGCCCCACAGCATGGCATCCTGGCATCTCCCCATATGTCTCTTTTAACACATCCAACAAATAGGTTCTGGGACCCCAGATTTGCCCAGCTGCGCACCCCCTACAGGGACTCTTAACGGAGCAGCTGCTGAGACCCGTCTCCACTCAGGAGCCAGTGCTGAGAGTGGAGAGCCCACCTCCCAACCCCCCCACCCCCGCCTAGCAGCTGGTGGCACTCCGGGCCTCAGCATGCTCCCCATGTGGAAATGGTGCCCTAATAAGGCACCTTGTCAGCCTTATCCCATCTGCCCCTCAGCAAGGGTCCTGCGGCCAGCTGCCTAGCCCTGGCCCTGA
Source organism: Acomys minous (assembly GCF_964271855.1). Lineage (NCBI taxonomy): Eukaryota > Metazoa > Chordata > Mammalia > Rodentia > Muridae > Acomys > Acomys minous. The sequence goes on along the minus strand of NC_140487.1, from coordinate 110,208,668 downwards.
CAGGAGAGCAAAAAGAAAAAAATGGATCCAGAAGCCAACTCTGTCTCCATGTGCCAGGTCCTGACTGGTGGCTGGCGCCTGTGTCAGGCAACGCTCAGATACTGGGGGTGAGGGCATTTTAGAGCCAAGAGGAGGCAGGAGTAAGAGGATCAACTACTCTAAAGACAGAAGCAATGCTGGAGGAGACCTTCTGAGGGGGCTCAGAATGCAGGGTGGGGCGTACACAGCCAGAGGCAAGAGAGCTCTCTGATCTCACTCTGCAAAGCAGAGCACCTGCACTCTCTTCCTGGCTGCTGATCACAGTCCTTCCTGTGTGCATTTGAAACTCTGCACCCAGAGCTAGGTCCATCCACGGTGCCGCTGTGTCCCCACTGGGAAGGGATGTGGGTGAAGGGCAGGGGGCAGGCTGCAGAGAGCTCACTGGCTGCATGTGTTGGGGACTCTGATGCAAGGGGACTCTGATGCAAAGAGACAAAGCTGACATGGCACAGAGAGAGCATGCGACTTGCCTGGTGCCACACAGCAGAACTGATAGACAAGAGATTTGAACTAAAAAACAAAAACAAAAACAAAAAAACCTGTGCCAGGGAGTCAGTCTAGAACACCAGGCACACTCTGGGATCCAGATGAGGGTGCCTTCGAGGCCTAGCGAGGCCTTCCTACAGCCGTGCCAAGCATCTCTTGAGGTTGCCCAAAGGCCTATGTATGACATGACCCAGTCCATTTCAGAGTAGATTGAGGGGGGACGAACGTGGAGGCAGAGGAGCAGTAATGTCCCCACGGGGCCTCAGTTAAAATCAGGACTCGGAGACCTACGGAGGCCAGTTTCCTGCCGAGTGTACAGCACACAACTTCGGGATTCTCGGAACCGTAGGCAGGGAGAGAAAGGTGCTCTGACGTCATGAGTTGTTTCTCAGGAGCCCCTTTCTACTATAAAGGAGCCTGTAGTGCTAGCAGAGCGGGCAGAGGCCTCCTGGATGACGAGGGTGAGCAACCCATGGCCGGCATGAAGGGATGAGGCCGTGCTGACACCCGGGACAGAGTGTCTTTCCTGATGAGACACAGGGGCCTCCCTCCCACAAAGACGCTTTGCCACAGGAAGGCTGGGAACTCCAGAACCTTCTGGATGCTGGAGCCCATATACAGGCCAGCAGCCTTTGGGCTAAGCCCTTCTCTCAGAGGGTGCAGCGGAGGGAAAGCTTTGTTGATCTTTCTTCCTCACAATTCATTTCTTGGATCTAGAAATCTGACTCAGGTGGACAAGTTTGCACACAGGTATTTTTACCTGCGGAGCCATCTCACTGATATCCAGTGTGAAGATTTTATTAAAAAAATATTCTTTAAAACATTGATTTCTTTTTAACCTTTTTGTTGTTTGTTTGTTTTGTTTTGTTTGAGACAAGGTTTCTCTGTATAGTCCTGGCTGTCCTGGATTCGCTTTGTAGACCAGGCTGGCCTCAAACTCACAGTGATCCACCTGCCTCTGCCTCCCGAGTGCTGGGATTTTAACCTTTAACACTTTGTTTTGTGTATGGGTGTGTCTGTGCACCATGTGCATGCAATGCCGGCAGAGGCCAGAAGAGGGCGGCAGATCCTCTGGCACTGGAGTTACAGGTGGTTGGTTGGTAGCTGCTGTGTGGGTTCTGGGAGTGAATCTGGGGATTGTGAAAGAGCAGCCAGTGCTCTCAACTGCTGGAGCACCTCTCCAGCCGTAAAATGTAGACGATTTAAAAGTCCTATGTTACAGCAGGGGACACACACACACACACACACACACACAGACACAGGCTCTGGAGGACAGAGAGCCCTGCAGAGCAAACCTGCCACTGTTTCCTCATAACTTGCTTCCCTCCCTTTCTTCCTGTTTTTCCCACTACACTGTCCTCCCCGCTCCTAGGCCATAGAGACCTATTTGGTGAATGTCTCTCCCGGGGGTCTGACCTACATTGCGGAGTGGCGAGGAGGAATTCTAGACCACAAGATGGGACACCTTGCCTGCTTCTCAGGAGGTATGATCGCCCTTGGTGCTGAGGACGCCAAGGAAGACAAGAGGGCCTACTACCGAGAGCTTGCAGCCCAGATCACCAGGACGTGCCATGAGTCCTATGCCCGCTCAGGTAACCCTAAAGGGGAAAAAGCAGCAACTGATACCCAGGCTAGACACCAAGAAGCACTGGCCAGAGCAACAGACCAGTGTGTGTGTGTGTGTGTGTGTGTGTGTGTGTGTGTAGGGGTGGGGGTGGGGGAAGAGCACTCTTAGTACCATTCTTCCCTGGGAAATTGCTAGAATTTGAGAGGCAAGCCGTTCCAACATTGACTGTATCGTGCCCAGCACTGAGAGGTGTCCCTACCGAGCCTCCCAGCACAGATGGGGAGTCCCAGGGTCAGCTAGGACTTGGTCAAGGTTCCACGGGATGCAGGCACTAGAGGGTCCTCTAACACCCACAGTAGATTGACACCTGAGCCTGCAAATCGCCTGCCTGGAAGGGTACCTCTGCCTGTCTTCTCGGCCCCATGCGGCCTCTCACCCCATACTTAGCCACCCCCTGATCCAAGACCACTAGCCAGCTTTAAAGATCTGTTTACAGGCTAGAAAGATGGCTCAGAGGTTAAGAGCACCATCTGCTCTTCCAGAGGTTCCTAGTTCAATTCCCAGCAGGCACATGATGGCTCACAACCACTGTAAAGAGAGATCTGACGCCTTCTTGTGGTGGGCAGGCACACATAAGAGCAGAATACTGTGTAAATAATGAATAAAAAATTTAAGAAATCTCTGTTTACACACAATGGCACTTACCAAAACTGCCAGATAGTCTGTCTAAGAGCTTGAACCCCAAGCCTTGTTTTATACTTGGTGAAATAGTCAGCCCAGAGAGGGGGGAAGGAACTGCCTTCAGGGACAGTCCCTCTGAATGTGAGTGGCTGAGCCAGTTCTACCCCACCCTTCACATTCTCCCCAGCCTCAGAGCCACGGTCCTAGCCTCAGGTGGATAAGAAGCTCCACACTGTGCTCTGAGCCTCTGTTTCCCCATCTGTCCAATGGGGAGAGCAGCATGCAGCTGTCTGAGCCCTGTCAGAGTCCACAGGCCAGCAGCTACGGAGCCCTGCAAGAGGCTCTGGCCACAAGAGGCCAGTGACAAGTCTCAGGGCTGCTCCTAGGAAGCTACTTCCCTGCTGTGCCTGAAAGTGGGGGGGGGGGGAGAGGGAAAGGGGAGGGGGGCTTGCATTCTTTCCATGGCGCTGGCTGTGCCAGGGCCATAAACAAATGGGAGACCTCAGGAATAATAAAGAGTTTGCTGTTTGTCTGGGACAGTCATCCAGGGCTGTAAAAGACAGCCGCTTCATCGAGCATATTGTCCCAACCAGCCTGGCTCACCCGCTGCGCAGCCCTCACCCCATTAGCAACTTGGCAAAAGCACTGTTTCCCAGTGGCAGAGCCTCCACGCCATCTGGGGGTGGTGGTGCAGGGCACGAAGAAGCCAAGCCCAGTTGACTCCTAAGAAGATAAGCCTCCATCTTGCCAACAGGCTGTAGAGAAAATCCCCAACCCCAGGGCTCCTGGGTGCTAAGGACATCCTCAGGCTGAGAGCCAGTGCTCATCTGGCCTGGACAGGCAGGCAGACAAGAGAGGCACAGGCCAGCTCAGCTTTGACTCACTGTGTGGCCTTGGCTAAAATGCTTAGCCTCTCTGATCCCTGTCACTGTCCATAGGGAGAGAAGGATGGCCCTTAACAAAAAAAAGAGAAAAGAAATTAAGGACCGTGATTATGTAAAGTGCCCAGCGGAACCCTTGAAATCACAGACTCGTCTTTACTATTTTGGTCTTGCAGAGAACAAAATGGCAGCAGACTGTCCACACACAAAGACTAGACCCCCATCAGGCCAACCCTACTCTGCCTAGGCATGTGCTTTCCTGGGCTTCTGTCTTAGTTAAGCCTTCTACAGAACACCGTGTGCGAAAGCAACTTGAGTAGGAATTTATTTCATCTTACAGTTCTGAGGTCACACCCCATCACTGAGGGCAGTCGGGACAGGAGCCTGGAGGCAGGAACCGAAGCAGAGGCCACGGAGGAACGCTGCTTACTGGCTTGCTTGGCCTGTTTTCTTATAGAACCCACAACTGTCCCTGTGCAAGGGGGCACTGTCCCATATCAATCATCAATTAATATAACACCCACAGACTTGCCTCTAGGCTAAACTTTTTGTTGTTGTTGTTTTTAAAGATTTTATTTATTTATTATGTATACAGTGCTCAAAGGCCAGAAGAAGGCATCAGATCACATTATTGATGGTTGTGAGTCACCATGTGGTTGCTGGGAATTGAATTCAGGACCTCTGGAAAAACAGCAGAACAGTCAGTGCTTTTAACCTCTGAGCCATCTCTCCAGCCCCTGCCCCCCCAGGCCAATCTTATAGTCAGTTTTCTTACTTAAGATTCCTTCTTCCAGCCAGGGGTAATGGCACATCCCTGTAATCCCAGCACCCGGGGATGCAGAGGCAAGTAGATCTCTGTGAGTTCAAGGCCAGCCTGGTCTACAAAGCGAGTCCAGGACAGTCAAGGATACACAGAGAAACCCTGTCTCAGGGAAGAAAAAAAAAGGGGGGGGGTGGGAGAGAATTCTCTCTTTCCAGATATGTCTAGAATCTTGTCAAGTTGACAGAAACCAACCAACAATAGCTCCGCTCCACGTTTTCATGGTGGCGCTGGGCGTGTGAAGGGAGTGACTGAGGGCACATTAGCATGGTAAATCTTACAACCTCAACATTTTTGGGGAGAAGGGCTTAAGACGGGTCTTAAAACTTAGCCCTTGGGACTGGAGAGATGGCTCAGAGGTAAAGAGCACTGACTGCTCTTCCAAAGGTCCCGAGTTCGATTCCCAGCCCCACAACCATCTATAATGTGATGTGGTTCCCTCTCCTGGCCTGCAGGTAGAGCACTGTATACATAATAATAAATAAATCTAGTAAGTTAGCCTAGAACTCATTATCCAAACCAGGCTGGCCTCGAACTCACGGAGATCCACCTACTTCTGCTTTCGAGGTGCTGGGATCCTAGGCAGGCACCACCACACCCAGCAGCTAAACTGCTACATTCTTTAATGAACTTGCCATGGAGGCTGTGCACAGCTTTGGTGCAGCCCAGAGAGGCAATGGGCAGGCCTGCCTACCCCATCTCAGCACTCAGCGCTAGGGATCAAGATCTATCTTAGACAGGGTCCAGAGAAGTAGGAAGCGGGGTTCTGACGGGCCGCTCATCTGTTCCCACAGACACCAAGCTGGGGCCTGAGGCCTTCTGGTTCAACTCTGGCCGGGAGGCGGTGGCCACACAGCTGAGCGAGAGCTACTACATCCTGAGGCCTGAGGTGGTGGAGAGCTACATGTACCTGTGGCGGCAGACACATGACCCCATCTACAGGGAATGGGGCTGGGAGGTGGTGATGGTGAGTGTGGGGTAGCCGGTGTCCCTGGGAAGCCACAGTCAGAGGCTTAAATCCCCTGGCTCAGGAACTACAGGAAGACAGCCAGGCTGCCCTCTGGCCAAGGGATGGGGTGGTAGAGTCGGGCAACTCTCCAGAGGCCTTCCTAAGGCAGGGCTGAAGTTGCTAAAAGGGGCCCAGTGTCTGTGGTCTTGGGGGCCAGGCCCAGCTGTCAGCCGACTCAGGGACAAGGCTGGTGGCCACACCTAGGACCGTCTAGTTGCTACGCCCTAGCAGACCTGCTCCTGGCCCTGGAGCCTGCGTGGGTGGCTCAAGGTGCCTCCTTTGAAACAGGGGCAGCTGCCAGGCAGCAGTTCGCCCTACTCAGTCTCTAGTAACCCTCTAACCCGCCATGGTCCTCCCTCCATCGCAAGCACTAGGTAGAAAGCTTGCCCTCCGAGGGCGCCTTAGTCACTGTTCAATTGCTGTGAAGAGACACCGTGACCAAGGCAGCTCTTATAAGAGAAAGCACCTAGTGCCGGGCGTGGTGGCGCACGCCTTTAGTCCTAGCACTCGGGAGGCTGTGAGTTCGAGGCCAGGGTGGTCTACAAAACGAGTCCGGGATAGCCAAAAATAAAAAGCACTTAATTAGGGGTTTGCTTACAGTTACAGAGATTTAGTCCATTTTTATGGCACGGAGCATGGCATCAGGCATAATGCTGGAGAAATATGAGAGTTACATCCTGATCTACAGGCAGAGACAGACAGACAGACAGACAGACAGACAGACAAAGACTGAATTAGCTCTTGAAACCTCAAAACCCACCCCCAGTGATATACTTCCTCCTACAAGGCCACACCCACTCCAACAAGACCACGCCTCCTAATCCTTCTCAAGTAGCTCCACTCCTTTGGAATAAGCAATCAGATAGATGAGCCTATGGGGGCCGTCCTTTTGGTTGGTTGGTTGGTTTTGAGCTTGTTTCCTTTTTTTTTTGAGACAGGATACATCTGTTTAACAGAGCCATGGCTGTCCTAGCCTCTCTTTGTAGACCAGGCTGGCCTCGAACTCACAGAGACCCGCTCGCCTCTGCCTCCCGAGTGCTGGCGCTAAAGATGCGCACCAACGTGCTCGGCTGGCTGTTCTTATGTAATCTACCACATAGGGGCAGACGGCAAAGGCAAAGGTAGAACTTTCAGGAACTTTTCTGATAGGTGCTACCTCTTCTGCTCCTCTTCGCACGAGCTCTTGCGCCCATGCCAACAAGGGGTGACCTGCTTTGGGGACAGGCGATCCTGGCGGCACACACTCTGGGGGGGGGGGCCGGTTACGTTAGGACCTATCCAGGGTCCACTTCCCTGAGGCCCTGGCTCTTGACCTTCAAAGGCCAAATGTTCTGTGCTCGTGTGCATCACTAGATGAGAAAAAGGGGGCCAGTGTCGGATGTAGAGAAAAGTAGCAGCAAGCATGAGAGGGTCCCCAAAAGGCGTCTCAGCAGTGCCTCTGTCTGAGGGGCCCCCAAAGGGCAGTGCTTCCCATCTGCGCCTCCCTCTGTCTGAGTCACAGCACCATACAGTAAGGTAGGACTTGTTAGAGTTGGAAGGGTGCCAGGGTTCTGAGGAGATCTTAGCCTCCCAAGACATGAGGGGTTCTCCCATTAGACAGCTTTGATAAAGGGGAAGACCCCACACCACATAGTTAATAAGTAGACCAGAATATGCTCAGATTTCCAGGGCACAGGGAAAGGGGGAAAGACCCATTTTGTCCTCTGTGACTGTAGCCGCAGCAGATGGCCTGTCATCCCTAGTGGTGATGACGGGGCTCCTGCTCTAAATGTCTGGCCCCCAGGCCCCACGATGAACAAAATTGCATTTCTGTGCGGAGCAGGAGGCACACATCCACCCTGACACAAAAGCCTGGAGGCCACTGAGTCTGCTCTCTGGATCCCAACAGATCGGATCGCCAGCCACCGTCCTTGACTTCATCACCTCTGTGGTGAAGGTGTCAGTCACCAGGTCACCCAGGTCCCTCGAAAAATGGAGAAGTCTGGCCTAGACTCAGACCAGGGAAAGCTCATTAACTGGGAAAACATCAGGGCTGAGTTCCCAGAGTGGGGAGTGGGGGCGGCCAAGCTCCAGCCACCGGGCATCTCCTCCTCACGCTAAGGCTGCTCCCTTCCTCCCTTTCTCCAGGCCCTGGAGAAATACTGCCGGACAGAATCCGGCTTCTCGGGGATCCAGGATGTGTACAGCAGCAACCCCAACCACGACAACAGGCAGCAGAGCTTCTTCCTGGCTGAGACACTGAAGTGAGTACAGCTCTCCCTGGGCCAGGCCATCGTCAGCTCGGGAGCATATATGCGGTGGAGGCTTAGGGTCCCTAGGGCGACACAGCAGGCTTGTTCTTCCCCAGGGCCACAGCGCTGATCACAGCGAAAGCTTCCCAAACCCCTTCACCCAGTCCTTTGCCATTCAGCTCTTCTAAATAACAAGCCACCCTCCATGTGGCATTGATACTGTCCCCCTCTGACCTCTGCAGCACAGCTTGGAGCGCTTGGCGGTCTGCCTGCTCCGGGTACAGTCAGCTGCCCAATATATATCCCCCTTCCCTCACTCCACCCCACCCCCAATTCCCCCTACCTCCCACCCCAACCCCCAACCCCCAACCCCCAACCCCCAACCCCACGGGGCTACTCTCAGAGTCCTGGCTTAGGCCTTGCACTTACTTCCAGTAAAGTCCCCACACAGGAGGCTGGAGTTCCCAGAGCCTAGCTACATCACTGCCCTGCAGGAAATTAACTGTAGCTTAGGAAAGGTGTAAGAGTTTGTCAGGGGCAGGCCCTGAGTCACCAGACCAAGAGTGGGTCTAGACAACGCCAAAGTCTTCAGGGCTCACTGCAGGGTGGTCAAGCGAACGAAGCAGTGGATGTTGGCCAGGGTTGAACCAGGTCTTTTGACCCCAAACTTAGCCTCCGTGTTCATCCTCAGGACCAGCCCCGGCAGATGCAGGCGACCTCTCCTGTGGCCTCCCTCTTCCCCCAGGGCACTAACCACTCTCTCGACCCCTGCCCTGCCACACAGATACCTCTATCTTCTGTTCTCTGAAGATAACGTGCTGTCGCCAGAGGACTGGGTGTTCAACACGGAAGCCCACCCGCTGCCCATCAACCACTCCGACAGCTCCAGCGTGGCAGGGTACCGCCACTGACCCACCGTCTCCACGCCCGCCTCTCAGGGATGCCTCTACTTTCTTGGGATCCGGGACTATTCTCAGAGGCACTGGGGACAGAAGGCCCACTGTGGGCAGACCCTGGACGGACGGATGTGTCGGACAGGCGACTTCTTTTCCTCTATGAGGAGACAGGAGCTGGTGATGCACCAGCATCGGGGCCGGGCTGTGGTACCCAGCACCCACACGTTCCTTTCTATGGGGGAATTTCTGTGCCCCCACACTTGCTGACACAGGGCCAAAGGACTGGAGTTTTGCATAACCATCCCATGTATTTGATTTGCTTCCACTTTTTGGTTTAGGGAGTTTGGTTTTGCTTGATTTTGTTTCCCCCACCCCCATTTGAGTTTTAATGACAATTATAAATATAATTTTCAAAGTCATGCGCCTTCTAAAACTTCTAAAACTCCTAATTCAAGGAGACCTTAAGCGTTTGTACACACGCACTCTTCACCCACCTGGGTTTTTGTTTTGTTTTTCCAAGACAGGGTTTCTCTGTGCAGCCTTGGCTGTCCTGGATTGACTTTGTAGACCAGGCTGGCCTTGAACTCACAGCAATCCACCTGCCTCTGCCTCCCCAGTGCTGAGATTAAAGGCGTGCGCCACCACCGCTGCCCGGTAACCCATCTGTTTTTAATGCCTATTACCCAGCGTTGACTCTGTTTGACCATGTGTCACCTACCTTATCATTTGAGGAGGAGGAGGAGGAGCACCCTTTGATTTGGTCCCAGATGTTACAAATCACTAATGCTATTTTCATTACTGTAATGGAAAGATATGTGACGTAGAATAAAGGAGTTTATTGAATAAGAAATAAGATTGGACTCATTGCCCGCCTGTGGCTCCTGGGGAAAGTGTTACAACAGTGTCATCAGAAACAATCTCCAGCCGGCAACTGAGCTGAGGTGTGATTTAGTAAAACATTCCAGATTCTTCTCTGACTCTCCCTTCAACTGGCCCTAGTAGATCCAGGAAGTCAGAGCCCAGTCCTTTAAGTAGAGTTGGGTATGCATGCTCTGATGGAGGATTGGAAGAAGCCCAGAGAGGTGCACTCATTTGCCTGAGGTCACACAGCCAGAAAATAAAGGCAGAAATGAGCCTTGCCTGGGGGGGGGGGGGCTCCTGGCCACTCCGGTCCTTTGTTCATCTGCTGTCAATCAGCGATGCTTGCCGGGCACCTGCCCAGGTGCTGCGCTGCAGACCAAGGCCAAAGCTGACAGCGAGATGGTCACCACCCTGAAATGAGGGGCACAGATCAAGTGGTGCCTCTAGGCCAGTAGAATGGCTGCAAACCATTGGAAATGCCAACAAGAAGACGTACAGCTAAGCTAATGATAGCCAGGGCCTGGCTCCGGGGTTAGGGACAATAAGGTGACTTTTAAGCCAAGACTTAAAGATAAGCGGGAGCTGTAGGAAAGGTTAGTGGAGTAAGGTCTGCCAACCCAGATTCCCTGTGCCCACCCGCCTTGTGACCCAGAGGCCATCTGCATGGCTAAGATCTCTACACTGATGTGCCAGGCTTCCCTTTCCAACAGTCCCACTTGCAGCCTGGCCACCCTTTCCCAGCCCCTTTGTTAGACTGTGCATCAGGGTACTGAGGCTCTGGGCCTGATGAACCCCAGCCACTGTGTGAGCCCAGGTTAAGTCAGCTCACCTCTCTGGTCTCTTTCCCATCATCAGAAATTCCACCTGCTGAGGTTGCCATGTGAACCAGTGAGGTGCTACTGATTCCCTGTGGTCCAGGATACATTGTCTCCTTGTTCTGGAGGCTCAGATACCCCAGCGCTTTGTAAGGGGAGCTGTGCATGCACAGTCCCAGTAGCAGGGAACCCCCCACCCGCAGAGCACCAGTCACACTTTTGTCAGGTGTCACAGACTCAGGTCTCCTGCTACCCACAGCCCATACTTTAAATGAAAAGGAAAACACTGCACAAACACTGTAGGGCAGTTAAGAAGCCAAGATAGAGGCTAGAGAGATGGCTCAGAAGTTAAGAGCACCATCTGCTCTTCCAAAGATCCTGAGTTCAATTCCTAGCAGCCACATGGTGGCTCACAACCATCTATAATGTGATCTGATGCCCTCTTCTGGTATGCAGGTGTACATGCAAGCAGAGTACTCTACATAATTGTTTTTATTTCTATACTTATAGCCTCCCCTTTCCTCCTCCCATAAATTTTTTTGAAAAAAGAAAATAGAATCATTATCCTACTGTATGGAATGAATATTGTTACATTTTCTTCTCAACCTTATATATATATATATATTCTTTTGCAAACATGGTATCAGCCTATGCATAGTTTTCTTATAACCTGGTTCTGCACTTAACTTCATATATATATATATATATATATATATATATATATATATATATATATATATATATCGTGAACATCTTTCCATGTCAACAAATATACACCTATGTCAGCACTCTTCCTGGTCATGTAGTTTTCCACTATGTGGCATCTCATGCTGTGTGTATCTGATGCTGAGTATTCAGGTTTGCATCCGAGGGGCTCTCAGTTATAACTTAAGCAGCAAGCTTGCCAGTGAGGAGTCTTAGGAATGAGGAAACAGCTAGACCTCCAAAAGGACAAGAGAGCTGGAGAGCTGGCTCCGTGCTTATGTGGATAACATTTACTGCTCGCCAAGAGGACTCGATTTTGATCCATGGCCCCCATGTCAGGCAGCTCACAACCACCTGTAACTCCAGCTCCAGCACATCTGTCACCTTCTTCTGGCTTCTGCAGGTACCCACACACATGTGGCAGCCTCTCAAACATACACACCCACATATACACAAATTATATATATATATATTTTAAAGACAAGAAAAAGGATTTGGCGGCCAGGGGTCCTACAAGAACCAGAAGTGGCCTTCCAGGTCCCCAACAGGATGGCTGAGTCCAAAGTACCCAAATCTGGCTCCGTCTTCATTCCACTGGGCCAGGCCTGGGTGCCACTGGTCCAAAGCCGAGGGTGGAGAAGCATCTTGATTGACAGACACGTCCACCAAGGCCGAGCATCAGATGCTCATGGAAAGCAAATGAGGTTCGCTACCTACATTAGGGGCCCTGAGCCGAGTGGTAAGGAGAGCAGAGCGCATCCATTTGCCAGGCTTTTTTCCAGAATGGTAAAGAGCCGTGACGAGCAGCCTGGCCTCTCCTCCTCCTACCATGCCCAGCTCTTCCCTGGGGTGGTGTCAACTGGGATGTCTGTCCCTCCAAAGTCCCCAGGCTTCCCGCTGGGCCCATGTCACATCCTTTCTGCTGGGAGCAACTTGTAAAAATGGCTATTTTAACACCCATCCTCCAGGAGGGCCCCTGCAGGTGGGGAAATACCATCTTTTCAGCACAGAACACCACACCGGGGATAAAAAATAAGGAAGGCCTGAGGCAGCTGAGAACAGGCAGGCAACCGGGGAATGACTCAGCCCCCAGAGGCAGGAGAGGGCCTGTGGCAGGCCCCAGGCTACCCATCCCTACAGCAGCCGGCAGCACTTGCCCATCTTCACCTCACCGGCCTGCCCCTCTTGGGATTTTCCTCACCACCTGCCCAGGCCCTGAGCCCTGGACTATCATAGTAAGCAGAGGGCCAGGGACCTCCATCAAACTGTGTGCGTGCACGTGTTCGGATGGCCAGATGTGCTAGGGGTGCCAGAGGCAAAACAGCTGGCGGCTGGGGAGGTAGCTGAATTGGTAACGCGCTTGCTGCACAAGCATAAGGTCCTGAGTTCGGATCCCAAGTGCCCACGTAAGGGCCTCACTGGGTGGCGCTGGGTAATTCCCAGAGCTGGAGACAGGGACTGGTGGATCGCCGAGCTCACCGGCCAATCAATCTAATCAAATTGGTGAGGTTCAGGGAGAGACCCTGCCTCAAAACTACAGTCGAGTGGAGGCTAGAGAGATGCCTCAGGGGTTAAGAGTGTTATATTTAAAAATTAAAGCAGATGATAGATAGAAGGTGCCAGGCAGCAGATGTTATGTTATGTTGTGCGTAGTTTATTAAATGAGCATCAGGGGGAGAGAGAAAGGAAGAAGGAGAAAAAGTAGAGAGAGAGAGTGAGAAGAGAGAGAGAGAGAGAGACAGACAGACAGACAGACACGTGGAGGGTCTGTCTTTTATATGGCCCTGGGGCCACCCCTTGATTGGCTCCAAGATGGGGTGCAAGGACAATCATTGAGGTGGCATCTACAGGTTCTATATCAGAACAGATGTGCCCGTAGTGTCACCTCTGAACAGGCAGCAGGGGGAGACAGGAGCAGGCAGCTGGTGACTGAGCAGAGCTGGCCAGAGGGATTTCCTGAGGTTCTTTGGCTCAGGATTGGCCAGCCACTTGCCTGGGAGGTGAAGCTCTGCAGCAGGTGTGACAGAAGTACAATTTTAATTTTTTTTTTTTCATTTCAATTTAAGCAGCCACATGTGGTTGCAAGCTGCCATTTAGCCAGCACGGAATTAGAACTTTGAAAACAAGTGTCCTCCTCAGACCCTGCCAGACCCCTCAGGCTCAGCTCTCCCCGCTGCAAAAATGAACTTAGCACAAAACATTCTGTTTGGGATCGCAAGTGTCCCCTGGTACACACGTGGTTATTTTTATACCGGTCTCTCCTTTGACTGTTTGCCCGAGCACACCCCCTGGGTTTTGTCCCATTTTGGCATTTCTTGCTCACAGTTTATCTGCAGATGGCCGAGGTAGGTCAGGGTGAAGCTGCAAAGTCAGGTGGACCTATGCTGAGTGTGCCCTGCCCTGGGCTGTGTGGCTGGGGCAAGCTCCTAACCCCTCTGAGCCCAGCTTCTCAGTTCATAGAAACAGTGGATTTATTTGAGACACTCACACACACACACACACACACACACACACACCTGTAGGGACGCCGCCGTTCACAGCAGTGACAGTTGCTATTGTTACTATGCCAACGTCTCTGTAAACTGTAGAGCCCCCACTTAAATGTGAGGCAAAACGCTGCCATTGGAACTTCTCCTTTTTTAAACACAATGCTTTGAAACTTAAGAGAAAACAGCGTGAAGCAGGCCCGAGAGATGAAACAAACTCTCCAAAGCAATAAATCCAAATGCTTTTTCTGTTTTTCTCATTGAGCAAGCGATTGCCATTAGCCCCGAGTCGCTTGAAATTGGGAAACTGGGATGACAATTCGCTAGCTGCCCAAGGGGCTCCAGCTGAACGCAGGTGGGGAGGCCAGGTGGGGGCTATATGGCAGGAAAATACTGGCCCAGAGGCCCAGGGAGGGAGGAGGGGGAGGGGGAAAGTGTGGGAGGGAGAGTGTTGGAGGCCCAATTCATTCTGGTTCTAGGTCCTTCCTGCTAGTTTGGGAGGGAAGAAAGGCAGGAAAGCTAATACCTCACCTACAGAGAGATAGGTTGGCTCAGGCCTAACATCTGTTCCCAGGGCTGCTGCCCCACCCCCACCCCCACCCCCAGCCATTCCCCACCCACACAGTGGGGTGTTCACCACCCCAAGTCTGAACAGCTCATGTTCCACTCATTGGTTCAGGACAGTGTTAGTTTCTGAATCGGTCTCTTGTATCCCAGGCTGGCCTTGAACTCCCTACCTCTGACTCAACAGGACCATGATGTCCCTCCAAATGTGGTAGAGCAGTGTAGGACAGTGAGCATAGAACCAGCTGCCCATCTGACTTTAATTAGTGGAAGGCCCCAAATGTCAAAGTGATGTTACCAGCTTGTGCGGAAGTCTCTGCTTTCTCCATATTCCTGTCTCTTCTGGTCCTAGATGGCAGCGGAGTGGAGGGGAGGATGTTTTTTTTTTTTTAAAGATTTATTTATTTATTTATTTATTACATATACAGTGTTCTGCCTGTGTGTACACCTGCAGGCCAGAAGAAGGCACCAGATCACATTATTGATGGTTGTGAGCCACCATGTGGTTGCTGGGAACTGAACTCAGGACCTCTAGAAGAGCAGATGGTGCTTTAAACCACTGAGCCATCTCTCCAGCCCCCGGGGAGGATGATTTCATACAAAGAAAAACTCTTTGTATCAGACATCCAATGCTCAGCACTGAAAAACTCTCACCAGGGAAACCCAGCTGGTCCTTGGCCTTGCGCAGTGGTGCCCACAACCAGCTGTGAGCAAGGCCGGGTCACTGTTCAAAGGGCCCAGGAAGCTGTCAGGCAGTGAAATTAGCTAAGCCAGGCTCTCTGCTCTCATCAGGCAAGAGACAGTGTCTATCTGGGACATCTTTGGGCATCTACCTCTTTCCTCTGAGGAGCCACACAGAAACATCAGGAAACAAACCTCTCCCCTACTTGGACACCACAGGAGCCGTGCCAAGGTCATCCAGACCCTCAGTCCCTCAGTACAGACCTACTTTCTAGCTAACCCCAGTATTGCTTCCCCTCCTCTCCCTCCAACACACCAGCAAGGGCCAGCTCTGGTTCTAGAACATTCTTGGCATCTCCCAGCCTCTCTCCTGTACCCGCACTGGTCCAACCCAGGTGATGTCACTGCCATGGGGTGGGGAGGGGGGGAGGCAGCTCTAGCCTTTGTGTTCCCACTTTCCGTTCTAATTAGGCTGATCCCTTTAAAGAAATCACACACACACACACACACACACACACACACACACACACAGCGGTATGGTGATGTATGCTTGTATTCCTGACACTCAGAAAGCGGAGGCAGGAGAATTGTAAGTTCAAGGTCATCCTCAACTACATAGCGAGATCCAGGTCATCCAGAGAGACATGAGATATCTCTCTCTCCCTCTCTCTCTCTCTCTCTCTCTCTCTCTCTCTCTCTCAAAAAAAAAAAAAACCTCCCAAGTAACTTTATTGAGATATCATTTATTTATATGCCATTTATATTATTTATATTCATTTGCCACATATGATTAATATTTTGGTATATTTATAGTCATTTTATCATCCTCCTCTTCTAATTTTAGAGGGGGAAAATAAAACCCTGCACACCCTCCCATCCCAGGCCATAGCAGCTCCCTTTCCCATTCCATCCCTGTGGATCATCCCGGCCCACTCAGGACATTTTCTCCTAACGAACCCCTAACATCTGTGGCCTCGACACATGGCTACCTCCCCTAAGGCGTAACTATGCTGTAGTATGCATTCAACAGTGAGAATCTGGGTTGTTTCTGCTCTTTTGGCTGCTAGAAGGGTTGCTGCGTTGGTTTTGTTGTAAGTCGCAGCAGGGCCATCACGAAGCGGGCTGCCATTCTAATTCTCAGGACACTGAGGCAAGAGAGTCCCAAGTAGACGGCCAGCCTGGTCTACACACTGAGATCCTATTTCAAGAGAAAAACAGCAAGTTCATCTGGCACCATGGTGCGCGCACTGTAATCCCAGCACTCAGGAGGCGGAGTCTAGAGGGCAGGAGGGGAAGTTCAAGGTCATCCTAGGCCACGTAGCAAATGAGAGGGCAGCTTGGGATACATGAGATGCTGTCTTGGGGGTGGGGTACAGTATGTCATGTCTGGGATTGAATTTATGGCCATAGCCTGCAAGAGCCTTGATGTCCAGTCCCTGTCCCCGCGCCCCACCCCTCGCCCCACCATATCCATCTGCTGGTGCTCTCCCTGTCAGTCACGCTGTCTTCTTTGGTCATTCATTCATTCACTCATTCATTCATTAATTCATATTTTACGTGTGTATGGGTGTTTTACCTGTGTGCATATCTGTGCACTGTGTGCATGCAGTGTCCACAAAGACCAGAAAGTCATCAGATCCCCTGGAACTGAAGTTACAGATGATTTTGAGTGGCCGTGTGGATGCTGGGAATCGAACCCAGATCCCCTGCAAGATCAGCCAATGTTCTAACCACTGAACCACCTCTCCATCCCTTATTTGACTTGCTCTGTCAGGACGAGCATTAACTGAAGTTAACTGGCTAGGTCAGCTGTTCCCCCGCAGAACAGTCTGCTTTGACAGAGGAAAACCTTCTCTTCCTCCCTACTGTGTCCTGGGATATAGGGTAGTTCCTGGCACACAGTGGGTCCTTATTTCGTTCGGAGAGCCACCTGCCCTAGGTACGCTTAAACTATTCCTGCCTTGGCCCCAGAAGTCCCAGTTTCCCCAAGTGGCACTGTTCTCCCATATGCTAGTCTGGTCACCAGCTGCCAAGAAGATGGAAGTGGAGTTTGAGTTTAAAAATTGCTTTTCAGGGGTCCCAGATGATAGAAACGAAACAAATAACTGTCCCCAACCTTGTAGCCCCAAACTGGAGGGAGTGGGAGGGTCGGGTGGGAAGCAGGAGGGAGCAACAGCGCCCCCTGCAGGAGCTGCCATGACTTCTGTGCTGGCACACCAAGGAGTGGGGGACAAGAAGCTGCTGGATAGTGGGGTGTGTGTGTGTGTGTGTGTGTGTGTGTGTGTGTGTGTGTGTGTGTGTGTGTGTTTATGTGTGTGTGTGTCTCTGTGTGTCTCTGTGTGTGTGTGTGTGTCTGTGTGTGTGTGTCTGTATGTGGTGTGTGTGTCTGTGTGTGGTGTGTGTGTGGCATGTGTGTGTGTCTGTGTGTCTGTCTGCGTGTGTGTGTGGTGTGGTGTGAGTGTGTGTGTGTATGTGTGTGTGTGTGTGTTGCAGAAAAAGAGAGAGAGACACAGAGAGGGAGAAACAGACAGAAACATGGAATATCCCAGAAGGAAGACGAGGGCTGAGGTAGAAACACCCCACCCCTTGCTGGAAATGCCACGGCCAGGTCAGGCCCCATGCCACCCTCATGTCCTCCTGATCTTTAAGAGCCCAGCACCTCCCATTCCCAGCCTCCACTCCTACCTGGGCAGCAGCAACGAGCAGGGCACCGATGCCTTTAGCAAAGCAGCCCGGCAAAGCCATGTCCCATCCTTTGTTTTCTGGGGACCTGGCTTATCATAGCCAGCTTCTTCCCTCCTGGTCTGCTCTGTACTCTGTTAGCTGCGCTTCCGCATAGGACGGAATCTGGTTTTCTAATGGCATCTGTTTTATGTAGGGTGTCCCCAAACATTAGCTATAATGAATTGGAAGTGGCACGGTTAGGAGCTTGGGACATCAACACCAGATGTCAGGCCCTCCCTTTCCTCTGAGGATGTATAGTTGGAGTACAGGGCAAGGCATAGGATGGTATGGAGTGCCCACCTCTGGAAGGCCCTGCCTTCGTGGCACGGTAACACCCGGCGACCAAAGTGCTACAGAGTACCAGCAAAGTCAAGCTTTGCTCACCATCTTATGGTTTTCGGGTTTTTGGTTTTTTTGATTTGTGTGTGTGTGTGTGTGTGTGTGTGTGTGTGTGTGTGTGTGTTTGCTTTTTGGTTTTTTGGAGTTTTTTTTGTTTTGTTTTGGTTGGTTGGTTTTGTTTTTGTTTGGTTTGGGTGTTGTTGTTGTTGTTGTTTTGAGACAGGATTTCTCTGTGTAGCCTTGCCTGTCTCTGTAGACCAGGCTGGCCTCAAACTCACAGAGATCTGCCTGCCTCTACCTCCCAAGTGCTGGGATTAAAGGCGTGCGCCACCACGCCCAGCTTACCGTCTTATGTTTTAACATGGGCCTCTCATTCACTGAACCCAGATCTCACCAATCATTTAGGCTTGCTGGCTTGAGAGCTCTGGGGATACCCTACTGCCACCCCGTGCTGGCAGGCACCCAGTACAGATGAACCTTCGAACTCACAGCAATCCACCTGCCTCTCTGCTTCCCGAGTGCTGGGATTAAAGGCATGTGCCACCATGCCCGGCTCCCCTACACTAACTTTTTACATGAATGCTGGGGGATCTGAACTCAAGTTTTCATGGCTGTGTAGTCACCACTGAGCCATTTCTTCAGCCCCTAAGAGGCAGGTGAATCTCTGAGTTCGAGGCCAGCCTGGTCTACAAAATGAGTTCCAGGACTGCTAGGACTATACAGAGGAACCGTGTCTCAAAAATGAAAAAAAAAAAACAACAATAACAACCCCCCCAAAAAAACCCCTCAAACAAACAAACATACCAAAACTGAACAAACAAACAAAAAAACAGGCAAGCTTTACCTAGCTAGGTGGCCTGAGAACAAAATATGACAATATTATGAGCCCCAACTTACGCACACACAATGGCTTGAAATCCACTAGCTCATGTGCCGGAGGTCTCTAGCTCGTGGGAGTTGGAGGTGGGCTACAAAGGGTATACCTATTTCTTGTAGACTCAAGTCTGTCTGGAACTTCACAGCTGCTGGCCTCTGGGGAAAAGGAGTCAGCTGGGGCCTTAGAGCCGGATACAATTAAAGGAAGCCAGGCAGAAAGTAGGGCTCCCGGGGATGGACGGATAGGGAAAATTTTTTCTTCCAATTGCATCCCTTCCTTTCCCTATGCCCTTCCCTGAGTATTCCCAGTGTTCTCCAGAAAAAGAAAAAATGATTTCCCGTGTCAGCCAGATCCAGCTGGTAGGTACTGGCCCTACACCACCTGCCGAAGTTGCAATCTCAGCAGACACTGACTCCCTCTCTCCACAAACCCCAGACGGGCCTCTGGGACTCACCATACATAGGAGGGGAAGTTTGTCTCTGGGCTATGAAGAAGGCCTCAGAGCTCACCACCTGTGTGTGATCAAGAGCACTCTGAAGGCCCGCCCTTCAGCTGGACCATGAAGGAGACGTGCTGGGTTCGTAATTGGTTGTTATGCTCTAGATGCCTGAAGACGCTGCAGAGAACAGGCCTGATCTGGCCATCACGGGAGACCACTGAGCGTCCGTCTCATTTTTATATGTGGCTGAAACCTGTTCTGCCATGTTTTGGTATTATAAAGTGGGTTTGTGGAGACCTGGTTCTGGCAGTCCGAGTGCGCGCATGTGCGCCAGGGGTCGCTATCAGGTGTCTTCTTCTATCTCTGGAGATCGCCGGCGATCACCTGTTTGGCTAGCAAATCCCAGGGTTCTTCCTGTCTCTGCCTTCTTATGTTACAGATAGATGTGTGCAGGCACATCTGGTTTGGTTTTCTGTTGTTGTTGTTGGTGGTGGTGGTGGAGGAGGAGGAGGAGGAAGAGAAGGATGAGGAAGAGGAGGTGTTGGTGGTGGTTTTTCCAGACAGGGTTTCTCTGTGTGGCCCTGGCTATTCTGGAACTCTCTTTGTAGACCAAGCTGGCCTTGAACTCACAGAGATCCACCTGCCTCTGCCTCCCGAGTGCTGGGAATAAAAGCGTGCGCCACCACTCCTGGCTCACATCTGGATTTTTAACGTGGGTGCTGGGGATAGGAACCCATGTCCTTAAACTTCTGCAACAACCCGCCTGGTTCTGGAGATCCGCAGTCCCCGAGAGTCCTTTTCAGCGCTAACCAGTATTTTAGATCATGATTTCAACAGCACTCTTCGAAAATGGCACACATGTTTTTGCAAAAATAACGGAACTCTGCACGGAAGGGGAAAAGGAAGGGAAAGAAAGAGCCTGTGTGTGCAGTGGTGAGAGTGATCATATTTGAAGGCTCAGGAGGCAAAGACAGGAGCATCATCAGCCAAGTTCAAGTCCAGACAAAGAGTTCAAAAGCTAGGGAGAGCTACAAAGTAAGAGGGAGTCTAAAACAATGTTTTTTTAAAGGAGAGGTCGGCTAAGGACTGAGGGCCTGTAGGCCGGCTGAACAGGCACCGCGCCCTGGGGCCTCCCTCTCCCCATGGGCAGCGATGGGCCGGCAGTCCGCCCGCCTGACGCCCTCCCTTCCCGGCTCCGCCCCGCGCCGCCCGCGCCGCGCGTTCCCGGTCCCCCGCAGCCGCCGGGAGCCCCCGGAGCCGCCGCCATGGGCCGGGCCCGCCCCGCCGCACGCCAGCCGCACAGCCCGGACCCCGCCGCTGCGCCCGCGCCTCCCCGCCGCCGCGCCCGCGCCCTGGCGCTGCTCGGAGCCCTGCTGGCCGCCTTGGCCGCCGCCGCCGCTACCCGGGCCTGCGCGCTCCTCTCCGACGCCCAGGCGGCCGCGCGGCAGGTCGGAAGGGGGACGGGATGGGGACCGTGGACAGGGGTGCCTGGGACAGTGGCTCCAGAGAGAGGCGCAGAGTGAAGCTCTGCCCTGGACCCGGGAAGCGGGGACCTGGAGGGCGGGGGGGCGGAGGGGACAAAGGCCAGGACCGGATAAAGTAGGGTCGGGCCTTTGGAAGGGGAGGGAGGGGACTGAGTAGACAATGGATGGAGACGTGGAGTGAAGCAGGGACCAGCAGCGACTGGAAAAGGGACAAGGAACTCTGGGACTGTTTCGAGGTGACATTTGAACAAATGGGGTGGCAAGTGTGGAGGGGGACTCTGGGATCGGATGGCAGGAGCTGCTGCATCAGGAAGCAGCTGCCTGCTCGGGGACCCTGATATGGAGTTTGGGGCGTGTCAGGGCGCTCGGTTCAGCCCCTTCCTCCTCAACAGGAATCAGCACTGAAGGTCCTGGGGACAGATGGCCTCTTTCTCTTTTCCTCGCTGGACACTGACCAGGATATGTACATCAGCCCGGAGGAGTTCAAACCCATTGCGGAGAAACTGACAGGTACCAGAGGGGCTGGGCGCCCCGGGGAAGCTTATTACCAGGTCAGGTCCCCTCACCTGCTTCTGGCCACCTGAGTGCGGGACCCTGCCCTGGCTCACAGGGTTGAGGAGTCAGAGGCTGTGCAAGGGAATATGCAGCCAGCCACAAAACAGGAGTCACAGTTGTTTCCACGGCTCTGTAGGCTCCCGGGTGCTGGCTCCGTCCTAGCTCCCGCTAGCCAGTGCTGCCCAGGTACAATTGCTGATTTTCTTAAGAGAAAGGGAAGCCGGGCGTGGTGGCGCACGCCTTTAATCCTAGCACTTGGGAGGCAGAGGCAGGCGGATCACTGTGAGTTCAAGGCCAGCCTGGTCTACAAAGTGAGTCCAGGACAGCCAGGGATACACAGAGAAACCCTGTCTCAAAAAACCAAAAAAAAAAAAAGAGAAAGGGAAAGATAATCTGAGTCTCAAATAAATAAATAAACAAATAATAAAGCGCTTGTTCCTTCCCAGCCAGGCTGCACATCGGTGCACTTTTGAGTGGGGAGGAGTGGGTTCTTGTGAGGGTCGGAAGATAGCCTCGAGCGTCAGTGCTCTGTTGCTGTGGCCTTCTACCTTTTGTTTGAGGCAGAGTCTCTCCCTAGCCTGGAGCTCCTGCACATATGCCAGCCTGGTGGCCCACAAGTGGCCACGGTCATCCTTTCATCTCCACCTACCCTCTCACAGTGCACGATCCTGCCCGGCTTCTTTTTGGTTTTTGTTTTTTCAAAACAGGGTTTTTCTGTGTAGCCTTGGTGGTCCTGGACTCGCTGTGTAGACCAGGTTGGCCTCGAGCCTCTGCCTCCCGAGTGCTAGGATTAAAGACGTGCGCCGTCACCGCCACCACCTGGCCCTGCCCCGGCTTTTTATGTGGGTTCTGGGGATTTGAACTCATGCTTCTGAAGCAAGTGCTTCATCAAGTGAGCCATCTCCCTAACTGCTGCTGTTGCCCCTCCCCCCTTCAAGCTTTTGGAGACAGTGAAGATTGAACACAGAGTTTTGCCACTGAGCTACATGCCCAAGCCTTTGAGACAAGGTCTCACTAAGCCTTATAGCCCAAACAGGCATCTAGCTTGCCAGTCCTCTTGCCTCGATGTCCCTGTTGGGCACCAGCGTGTGGAAGCCTGTCAGTGGGTAAGAGGCAGGGCAGCTACACCATGGTACCATCGTGGGCTTGTCAGGTTTCAAGGATGGTTGTGAAGAGTGATCACTTGCTGGCCCAAGGGTCTGGGGTCATTGCTAGAGGAGGATGGCCAGGTGAAGATGCTAAATTTTTAAAAGATTTATTTATTATTATGTATACGTGTACCCCTGCAGGCCAGAAGAGGGCATCAGATCACATTATAGATGGTTGTGAGCCACCATGTGGTTGCTAGGAATTGAACTCAGGACCTCTGGAAGAACAGTCAGTGCTCTTAACCCCTGAGCCATATCTCCAGCCCCAAAGATACAAATTTTAAAAGATTTATTTTATTTTATTTAAAAAGATGTATTTTAGTGGCTGCAGAGATGGCTCGGTGGTTGAAAGCATTGATTGCTTCTTCAGAAGAACTGGGTTCAAATCCTAGCACCCACCCGGCAGCTCACAACTGCCTCTAACTCCAGTCCCAGGGCATCTGATACCCCTCCCCCCAAACACACACACATACATGCAGGCAAAACACCAATGAACAGGAAATAAAAATAAATAATTTTTTTAAAAAGATGTATTTTATGTATGTATGTGTCTGCCTGTATGTGCACCATGTGAGTAAAGTACCCTCAGAAGCCAGAAGAGGGCATCAGATCCCCAGGAGCTAGAGTTACAGACAGCTGTGAGCCACCGTGTGGGAGCTGGGAATTGAACCTAGGTCTTCTGGAAGAGCAGCCGAAGCTCCTGACTCCCAAGCTATCACTCCAGTCCTAGCTTTTACTTTTGCTTTTGTTTTTGTTTTTTTCAAGACATGGTTTCTCTGTGTAGCCTTGGCTGTGCTGGACTTGCTTTGTAGACCAGGCTGGCCTTGAACTCACAGCGATCCACCTGCCTCTGCCTTCCAAATGCTAGGATTAAAGACGTGCGCCACCATCGCCCGGCCCAGCTTTTACTTTTGAAATACAGTCTCACTAAGCTGGCTTTCAGCTTACTCTAGAGTTCAGGCTGACCTCAAACTCAGATCCGCCTGCCTCTGCCTCCTGAGTGCTGAGATTAAAGGCCTGCGCCAACACCGCCACTGCCACCACCACCACTGCCACCACCATCACCTGGCTGGCCCAGTTATTCTTAATAATTAGCATTGAAATCACTCTGTATGTAAGGCAAACTAATAATAATGCTACATAACCCTCCCTCCCTTTGTCTGATGTTTCCAGATTGCTATTTTAAAAGTTTACTGGCCAGAGGGGGTGGTACACAATTCAAGAGACAGTAGTACCACAAATTTAAGGCCAGCCTGATCTACATAGCAAGTTCCGAGCCAGCCTAAGACATGTCTCAAATAAACAATAACTAAAGTTTTATTGTGTTGACTTACAGATAAAGAAATAACAAAATGGGCTGGAGAGATGGTTCAGTGGTTAAGAGCCTTGTCTGCTCTTCCAAAGGTCCTGAGTTCAATTCCCAGAAACCACATGGTGGCTCACAACCATCTATACTGAGATCTGGTGCCCTCTTCTGGCGTGCAAGCTCACATGCAGGCAGAGCACTGTATAAATAATAAATAAATAAATCTTAAAAAGAAAGAAAGAACAACAAATCTGGGCGGTAGTGGTGCACACCTTTAATCCCAGCATGTGGAAGGCAGAGGCAGGCAGATCTCTGAGTTTGAGGCCAGCCTGGTCTACAGACTGAGTCCAGGGCAGCCAAGGCTACACAGGGAAACCCTGTCTCAAAAACAAAACAAAACAAAAAAACTAAAGAAAGAAAAGAAAACAAGAAAGAAATAACAACAATCACGTAAGATTGTTTATTATCATGATCATCATCATCATCATCATTGTATGTATGCACACACACACACTCGTGTGCCTCAGCACACACCTGGAGGTACACACCTGGAGGTCGGAGGACAACTTTTGGAAGTCAGTTCTCTTCCCTCCACTCGATTGTGACTGCGGCAGAAGCCTCTCTTGTTTCTTTCTTTTCTTTTCTTTTCTTTTTATTTTTATTTTTATTTAATTTTAATTAATGTGCACTGGTGTGAGGGTGTCAGATCTTGGAGTTACAGACAGTTGTAAGCTGCCATGTGGGTGCTGGGAATCGAACCTGGGTCCTTTAGGAAGAGCAGGCAGTACTCCTAACCTCTGAGCCATCTCTCCAGCCCCCTCTCTTGTTTCCTATGCAGCGCCTGTTTTGGCGAGAGAGCTCAGGTCAGGCTAATGGGGCAGGCACTTTCACTCACTGAGCTGTCTTGCCGAGCCATCTCACCAGCGCAACGGTGATCGTTTGAACAGGGCTGCTGTGGACTGCTAATTAAAAGGGCAGTTTCCTGAGTCTAAGCCCTGAAGGCTCCTGGAGGTGGAGGTGGGCTCTGAGCCGCTGCGGTGTGCCCAGGCAGCCTGCGTGCCTGATGGCGCTGGTTGACTGGTGTCTGTGATGTACCCCACTTAGCTTGGCTAGTCACCAGTGCCACCAAGTGCCAGGCCTTGTCTCTGTACCTTCACCCGTCCTTGGGACTCTGTAAGGCAGGGCTAGCATGCTTAATTCGGTGATAGATGACCATTCTGTCACTGCTTTGGGGATCGGCTTCTCTCCCCCCTTAACCCTGCCTCGTGGCTCCATCCATATGGGAAATAGGAGGAACTGGGCACCTCCCTATGGGAGAGCGGAGAAATCAGCCAGAAGAGCAGGGAGAAGCAGGTCCAGTCTCCGCCCACAAGTGGTTCATCCAGTGACATCAAAGCCCAACAGCCTGATGTGTCTTGCTGTTCTCTTTGCTAAGAGCCCCTTGACTGAGTCCTAAGATCCAGAAGCAGGTCATCACTGATCATGGCCCCAGAGTGACACAGGCCTGGCTTTGAGTCTTGGCTATGTGACAGTGGGGAAGTGACTTCATATCCACTTACTTGTGTTTGTGAAATGGTTTATAATGACGTTGTCTGTTCCCGGGCTGCAATGAAAGCAGGCCCTCATACACGGTGTTTGTCACTTTGGTGACTTGGTGTAGCCCTGCCCCAAGCCTAGCTTTCTTGTCACCGGCACTCTGAGAGAAGTGAGGCCTGGGCACCAAGGGCAGGAGGGCCTCTGCAGCCACCTCTGTTCCATAGGGTCCGTTCCTGTGGCCAACTATGAGGAGGAAGAGCTGTCCCATGACCCCAGCGAGGAGACGGTCACCATAGAATCCCGATTCCAGCCTCTGCTCACGGAGACCATGACCAAGAGCAAGGATGGCTTCCTAGGGGTGAGTCAGGGGCCGGGCGATGGCCCGGGAGGGGCCACTGATGTCAAAACTGCCTGTGTATACTTGCTCCTGAGGACAGGCCTGTGTCCCTCACCTCATCAGTGTCCCTCGTGTGCCCACTGCATCCAAAAAGCCGAGCTTGCTTTCCAGCTTGGTCTGGGGGAAGAACAGGAGGGGGGCTGCAAGAGCCCCTCCCCTGCACGGGGAAGTCTGGGAGAGCTTCCTGATAGGGGTGACATCTGACAGAGGCTGTCCCCAGCATGGGGACGGGCTGGAGGAGGGAGCCCAGATGATAGGCACTTTCTGCCAGTCTGTTTCCTGGGCCCCCTAGCCAGCATCCAGCATGTGACAGGTGATGTCACATCCTGGTGGCCTAGATGTGCAGTTCAGCCTCTGGCGGGGACTGTGGAGGAGGACAAGCCCCTGAGGGAGAGAGGGGGCTGACAGGTGCTTGCGTTACCAGCTTCTTCCTAGCTCACGGCCCTAAGGACACAGTGACACACACACACCCCCATTGCATCCCCACCCCTGACCCCGCTGGCTGTCACCTCTCTCCTAACCAGGTCCCTCTGGGTTTCCTTCCTAGTCACTGGGTTTGCATCCCTCCTTCTTGCTTGCTGTTCCCTCTGCCACGAACAGCTGTCGCTCTGTGCCCAGCTGGTACCTGCTTGGCAAAGCCCCACTTCCATATGAGTTAAGAGCCTGTGGCAAAGGGTGGCAGGCAGGCCAGAGGGCAGGTGTGGCTGGCCCAGGGCCTGTGAGGAGAGGCATGCTGGCTGCTGGCTGCTGGCTGCTGGCTGCTGCCTAATGGGGCAGCAAGAGGAGGCTGGGTCTCTTTGACTGACTTTTACCTTTTATTCTGCAGAAGCAAAATGCCTCAGTGGGTTGATTGTGAAATTGGATTTGTGTTCTCCAGGCTGGGGGTGGGGGGTGCAAGCAGACCAGTTCCTGGAGTGGGTAGAGGAGGGGGGGTGGACACAGAGGGAAGAGCCTGGAGGTGAGAGCAGGGAGTGGCTGCTGATGAAAAGTGGGGAGCAGAGCAGGTGACCCAAAGGTGACCAAGCCGGGGACCAGTGTTTGACGTGCTGTTTAGGGCTATAAGAAGAGAGGGAAAAACATCACTCAGGACATGGAGGTGACCAGGGCATGTGGAGGGGGGCGCACCTCTGTAAGTGGAAACCCAGGCTCAACCTTCTTGGGGAGACCTGGAGAGGAGAATTGCAGGTGATGGATGGCCTTGCCCGGCAGATGGCTTCCGGTAGGCATGCTGGAATAGGAACCAGGGGACCTCTGCACTCAGGAAGGCAGAGCAGGTGCCCCAACTGGGCCACAGCCCTGAACTCCTCCTCTGGCAATGCCCTGCAGTGCTGGCCGGCCTGTGAGCAGTACCCACAGGCAAGCAGCTCCGCCTGGCTCGCCCTGGAGAACCTGCCTGTTTGATTCCTTGGGATGGGAGCTCCCTGGACAGTTCCTCCTCCTCCTCCTGCTGTGGCTGCCTCCCTCTAAGCCTGGCTCTTTTGCCACTGTGGAGGTGCAGAGGGAGCGGGGGACCTGCTACCCGGCAAGACAGGAGGCCCTTCTGTCCTGGTAATGGTGCTTTAAGGGGCACACCACCTGCTGCCTCTATAAGATCATAGGGGAACCACAGACGGAAGAGCAGTAATGAGGGACCCCACACCTCCGGGGTCCTGCCTCAGCGCTCCATGGCATGTGTACATAGCCCTGAGGCTGCCGGGTGATCACTTCTGCCCTCACACACTCCTCAGCTAGGAAAGGCTAACGGGGGAAGACCTTGCTCCTGGCTGGGCAGGTGACTGGTGGCAGGGCCTTCTCTGGGGGTGACCTTTCTTCCATTTCCCTGGGGTTCTGCTCTTAACTCTGAAGATTTTTCTATTTTTCACTCACCTCCTTCACCAGACTCAACAGCACCCCCAAACTCTGGTCAGGTGCGGTTATGGGGGTTACCAGGGGATTAGAGAGTGGAAAGCAAGATTGCCTGAGGGAGCCAGCAGCCTGGGGCAGGGCCCCACCCCCACCCCCGGTTTCTGCCGAGGCTGGGGGTGGGGCCTGCATGAAGCCCAGTGCTCTACCACCCTCTTCTAGGGCAGGTGGCACCTCCGGCCACTCAGCTGCCCACCCTGTGTAAGCTGCCCTGCCCTGGCCTGGCCTGCGCCAGGCCTGGCAAGCCACTAAAGCTGGGGTAGTGTGTGTACGTGAGAGGGTCCTCTAGTGGGACAGTGCTAAGCTTGTGGCCGTTCCTGAGATATGACTTTCCTCATGCTCCCACTGCTGTCCCAGCCTATGGTCTGGCGGGGATGTGAGGAGCATCCTAGAACTTTGGCGTCCCCATCCCAGGTCTCCCGCCTCGCTCTGTCAGGCCTCCGGAACTGGACGACCGCAGCCTCCCCAAGCGCAGTGTTTGCCGCCCGACACTTCCGGCCCTTCCTGCCCCCTCCAGGTCAGGAGCTGGGCCAGCCCTGGTGGATTATCCCTGGCGAGCTGAGCGTCTTCACGGGCTATCTGTCCAACAACCGATTCTACCCACCGCCGCCCAAGGGCAAGGAGGTAAGGACGGCACTGGGAGATAGAGGCTGCACCTGGCCCCAGCTCGAGAGTGGCCCTTCCTGTGTGAACCTGGACCCAAGTACCTGACATTCTTTGCCCGTCCAACCCTCTTGCCCCAGTCTCCCTCCCTCCCTCCCCCCCTCTCCCCCCCCCTCTCTCTGACCCCCAGCATACAGATCCAGGTCCCAGGCCCAAAGAAGCCAGCTAGGGTCTCACTGCTGTCCCTAAGGTCTCACTGCTGTCCCTAGGGTCTTGCTGCTGCCCCTAGGGTCCCACTGCTGTCCCTAGGGTCTCGCTGCTGCCTCTAGGGTCTCACTGCTGTCCCTAGGGTCTCGCTGCTGTCCCTAGGGTCTCGCTGCTGCCCCTAGGGTCTCGCTGCTGCCTCTAGGGTCTCGCTGCTGTCCCTAGGGTCTCACTGCTGTCCCTAGGGTCTCGCTGCTGTCCCTAGGGTCTCGCTGCTGTCCCTAGGGTCTCGCTGCTGTCCCTAGGGTCTCGCTGCTGTCCCTAAGGTCTCACTGCTGTCCCTAGGGTCTCGCTGCTGCCCCTAGGGTCTCACTGCTGTCCCTAGGGTCTCGCTGCTGCCCCTAGGGTCTCGCTGCTGCCCCTAGGGTCTCGCTGCTGTCCCTAAGGTCTCACTGCTGTCCCTAGGGTCTCGCTGCTGTCCCTAAGGTCTCACTGCTGTCCCTAGGGTCTCCCTGCTGCCCCTAGGGTCTCACTGCTGTCCTTAGGGTCTCGCTGCTGCCTCTAGGGTCTCGCTGCTGTCCCTAGGGTCTCGCTGCTGCCTCTAGGGTCTCGCTGCTGTCTCTAGGGTCTCGCTGCTGCCTCTAGGGTCTCGCTGCTGTCCCTAGGTCATCATCCACCGGCTACTGAGCATGTTTCATCCGCGCCCCTTCGTGAAGACCCGCTTTGCCCCTCAGGGCACCGTGGCCTGCCTGACTGCCATCAGCGATTCCTATTACACTGTGATGTTCCGGTGAGTGTCACGAGGCTTGGAAGGGTAGGCGAAAGCCAAGCGAGAGATTCCAGCTTCACCGCCTCCCTCCCTGTCGGGGTCAGGCTCTCTGAGTCTGGGGAATAATGCCTTCCTCAGAGGGCACAGGATTTGGTGAGAGGTGCCTGGGACTTGCTTAGCCCTCAACTGGAACTGGCTGGTGGTCCCGGGCGGTATCGTCCACACAGAGGGCCACGCACCCACGCACGCACGCACGCACGCACGCACACGCACGCGCCCTGGAGAAGGATAGCCAGGGAGGGCGAGGGCAAAGCTTCCAAGGGAGGCAGCGCAGAGGCTGAGCCTTCGAGGGTCTCTGTTTTCTCCCTGTCCCTGACTCCACAGCAAGGCTCCCTAGGCTCTGGGAGATTTGGGGAGGGCTCCAGGCTTAGCCAACCCCGCTCCCCCACAGGATCCACGCCGAGTTCCAGCTCAGCGAGCCTCCCGACTTCCCCTTCTGGTTCTCGCCGGGCCAGTTCACCGGCCATATCATCCTGTCCAAAGATGCTACACACATCCGTGACTTCCGGCTGTTTGTGCCCAATCACAGGTAGGCGCTGGCCCTGGCGCGGCCTCGGCACCTTGCTACTGCATTCTGCTGCTGCTGTTGTTCCTGAGCTCAGACGTCAAGGGGCCCACAGACTCTTCAGCCTTTCCTTTCCCTCCTTCCCCAGCGCCACCGCTTGGGACCTATTGCTGATCAACAGGAGGCAGCAAAGTGGTCCCAGTTTGCAGATCCTAGGGCCCAACAAACAGCTAGGGTCTCTTCTGTTGTCACACAGCCGCCAGTAGCCCCTTCCCCACCCCACCCCCCGCCCCCAAATTGGTATCTCTTGTCCTCTGAAGATAGCCTAGACAGACATGGATCCTAGCTTATACTCGTGCCCCTGAGGGGGAAGGTCAGCAGCTGGGCAGGGACTGTGGGAATCCTGGAAGGCTTCCTGGAGGAGGTGACATCCAATCAAAGCCTGTGAGAAAGAAAGAAGTAGCACACGGAGGGGCTTGAGGGGAGGCAGTCACCACAGAGCCTTGATGGGACAGCCCCTTATACTGGTTCTTTGCCTGTACCAGGTCAGCCCCATCAGCAGATCAGGGGACCAAGGGGTGGGGGTGGGGTAGCTTCAAGAGCGTACTCCCTGATAGGATAGCAAATGGCTTTTAAGCAGAGCCATAAGAGTCCTTATGCAAGAGCTGGGAGGCCTGAGGCTCTGATTTAAAACTTGCTCTTGGTAGCCATGGGCTGTGTGGCTGTGGGCAAGACCCCCCAGTGTCCTCACTTTCCAGTTAGAAGGCTGAGCAGGGATAATAATAATTATTGGGAGAGCCTGGACCCACTGAGAGTGGCTTCTCTCCCTCTCTAGAGAGGCAGGGCGGAGACATGCCCGTGCTGGGGCAGAAGCTGGCCTCAGCGTGTCTCCTTCAAAGTCTTGGACTGATTAACACAGAGGGTAGATGACCAGCCAGGATCTACCCAGAGGGCCTGTGTCTAAGAACAGAGGTCTACCCACGGGGACACCTCTGAGGATATTCAGTCACTTAAACAGACTATTGTTTGGCGGTCCTGGGGCTCCCTCGTGTGGCCAACCTTCAGATTGCACTGCCAGGAGATTCTTCCAAGGCCAAATTGGCACCAACAAGGCACCAACCTGGTTTCTTACTGCTGCCTCATCCTGGGTCCTGCAACGATGCACTGGCCCCCTCTCTGCAACGAAGGGTCGTGACCAGTATACAGGGTCATGCTATAAGAGCCCTTGTGCACTGTCCAGGCCTGGCCCAGGGTCGGCTGTCAAAATCCCAGTGACATCTCTGGAGTCTGTTGTGTCTTCAACTGCTTGTGTTAAACCTGATGGCACCTGACGTGTGACTAACAGGCTTTGATGGCAATGTTGTTTTACCCTGGTCATCCCCAGGTCCCTGAATGTGGACATGGAGTGGCTGTACGGGGCCAGTGAGACCAGCAACATGGAGGTGGACATCGGCTACATACCCCAGGTGAACACCCAGGTGCCCTTACCCAGATATATTCAGCTGTAAGGCCCTGAGCCCCCCATCTCCCCACTTCTGCAGAGTAGACCATTCCTGAAGGTTTCCCAGGAGGCCCCTCTCTGACACGCCCCTCACCACTGACTTCCGGCCCAGATGGAGCTGGAGGCTCTGGGCCCCTCGGTGCCCTCTGTGATCCTGGATGAAGATGGCAACATGATTGACAGCCGCCTGCCCTCCGGAGAACCCCTCCAGTTTGTGTTTGAAGAGATCAAATGGCACCAGGAGCTGAGCTGGGAGGAAGCTGCCCGGCGTCTGGAGGTGGCCATGTACCCCTTCAAGAAGGTGAGGTTTAGCTGGGTGGTGGTGGCACACGCCTTTAATCCCAGCACTCGGGAGGCAGAGGCAGGTGGATCGCTGTGAGTTCGAGGCCAGCCTGGTCTACAAAGCGAGTCCAGGACAGCCAAGACTACATAGAGAAACCCTGTCTCAAAAAAAAAGAAAAGAAAAGAAAAGAAGGTGAGGCTGGGCATGGAAGCCAGGGGAAGGCTCCATGAGGCTGAGGCTGGGAGCTCGGCTCTAGTTATAGGCACTGTGCTGAAACGGTGGGGCACAGGGGGAGCTTGGGTCATGGGACACACCTCTGTTAATCTAATCTTGGAGAAGGATCACATGACTCAGCCATGCCCCTTCATACACACACATATGCAAGCACACACATGCGTGCACACGTGTACCACACACACACACACACACACACACACACACACACACAAACGCACAGGATAAATGCATGCTTTACCTGCACAACCCCAAACAGGACCCCAGGCACTCAGTAGCTTCTGTCTTGGTCTGACCACAGGTTAACTACCTGCCATTCACGGAGGCCTTTGACAGAGCCAAGGCCGAGAGCAAACTTGTGCATTCCATCTTGCTGTGGGGGGCCCTGGACGACCAATCCTGCTGAGGTGAGGGAACCCCTGGTCAGCCCTAGGGGGAAGTGGGGATCTTCCTACTCTATGGATGGAGCACAAGAGGCTGTGGGATAAACAGGGCTTGGAGCCATGAGGACTTGGGCCATGTAGGACCAGGGTTCCAGAGAAGCTTTCAGTGCTTGGGCTGAGCTAGAAGATGATGCCAAGTGTAGAGAAAAGGCCAGGCTGACGTGCTCACGTTTGACCAAGCTGGCAAAGCAGCTTCCCTCCCTGAGCCCGACAGTGAAAAGGGCAGAGCATACCGATTCCCCAGGCATGAACCTTGGGTGTCAATGTATTTTGTACTGTGTAAAGTAAAACCTACAGGTAAGAGAGGGAACCGTGCCAGAGGCTGGGCTTGGGTTTCTTATCCAGAATATTCACCAAAGACCTTCTGGAAAGTTCTCTAGGTGTCCAACGATGAGTTCAAAAATGAGAAAAACAATGGCCCTGCCCTCGTCTGGTTGGTCACTCAGCAGACAGTATGGGGACCTGCTGTAGCTATGCATTATCCCAGTGTGGTGTGGATGCTCATGTAGGAAGGTAACCCGAGGGCAGTGTCATACAAAACAGACAGACACACAGACAG
Source organism: Acomys minous (assembly GCF_964271855.1). Lineage (NCBI taxonomy): Eukaryota > Metazoa > Chordata > Mammalia > Rodentia > Muridae > Acomys > Acomys minous. The sequence goes on along the minus strand of NC_140487.1, from coordinate 110,176,078 downwards.
ACACACAGGCAGCAAGGTAACAGAAGCGAAGCTGGAGCAATCAGAGACTTCTTGGAGAAAGTGGCATTTAAACTGAGACTTTGAGAGATGAGTCGGGGTTTGTCACATGACAGGAGGAAGAGAATTTTGGGTAGACAGTGTCTGTGTGAAGGCCCTAGAGACAAAGAACCAAATGAGACTGAGAATCAGTCAGCTGGGCGTGGTGGTGCACGCCTGTATCCCAGCACTTGGGAGGCAGAGGCAGGTAGATTGCTGTGAATTTGAGGCCAGCCTAGTCTACAAAGCGAGTCCAGGACAGCCAGTGCTACACAGAGAAACCCTGTGTCGAAAACAATAACAACAACAACAACATCAAACAAAAAACAAAATAAATCAGTCACTGGCCAGGCAGTGGTGGTGCATGTCTTTAGTCCCAGCACTCAGGAGGCATAGGCAGGCGATCTCTGAGTTGGAGGCCACCCTGGTCTATGGAATAAGTTCCAGGAAGCCAGGGCTACACAGAGAAACCCTGTTTCAAAAAACAAGACAAAACAAAACAAAAAAAAAGAATCAGTCCCTGTTAACAAGCTATGGGCCACCCCAGCCTCAGCTCAGGGTACCAACATTGTTCGTGCAGACCCAGCCTCCCCTTCATTCGGCATCTACTCCTTGAGTCTGTTGCTGGCTTTTCATTTATTTGTGTCATTTCTTGAGACAGGGTCCCTGCTCTATCTCAGGCTAGCCTTTAACTCACTCCTCATGTAGCCCAGGCTGGCCCTGAGTGCATGGTACTCCTCTTGCCTCAGCCTCCAGGTGCTAGGATAACCACTCTTGGCTAGTATCTACTCTTTCAGCCTACCATGTCACCTGAGTATGGAGACATTCTGCAGCCCACGGGGTTTCCCAAACTGAGACCATTGCTATAAAATTGGGGGGTGGGGGGGCTGCTACTCACCCTTGGCCTTGCCCTGTATAGGTTCGGGGCGGACTCTCCGGGAGACTGTCCTGGAAAGCCCGCCCATCCTCGCTCTTCTCAACGAGAGCTTCATCAGTACCTGGTCCCTGGTAAAGGAGTTGGAAGACCTGCAGGTGAGCAAGGGGTCAAAGGGGGGTAGGGTGGGGAGCGGCCTATATGGGTGTCCCCAAGACAGCACTGGGCCCAGATGCCAGGAAGTACCATTGTTCCCACAGCTCCAGCAGGAGAATCCATTCCATAGGCAGCTGGCAGGCCTACACCTGGAGAAGTACAGCTTCCCCGTGGAGATGATGATCTGCATGCCCAACGGCACCGTGGTAGGTCCCCAGGGGGCAGGGACATGAGGGGTGGCCTCTTCCTGAGCTGTCTCAGCCGCTCTGAGGCCGTCATCTCCATCCCCCGGCATAGCGATCCTGAGCAGACTTCAGAGATGCTTTAGGAAGGGTACATACAGCGAGGCACTTAGTACAGCCATAGAGCCAACATGTCCCCGAGGGAACCTTGTCAGTTCAGTAGACAAAACATGGCCCAAGGGATGGCTTTCTGGACCACTGAGGCCAGGGGAGGAGGGTAGAGGACCTGGCCTGAGGCAAGATTCCAGATCCCTGCCCCCACTCCTGCCCCCACTCCCTTCTGGCTGCTTAGAGGGCCTGGCGTCAGGTCATAGCAGGTTTGGAAAACGTACCCATTTTCAGATGTGTAGAGTAAGGCTCGGACTCTAAACAGCTTTCCCATCTTCAGTCCCAGTGTGGCCAGAGTGGGAGGGCCGGGCTACAGGAAGGAGCCGAGCTGGCCAGCTTTTAGGGCGTGGTAGCCAGGAGCAGGAAGCTGGGGCTGGAAGGAAAGGAAAAGACAGCGTGCTTGAGGCTTCTGCTGCTCCAGGCAAAGGTAAGAACAGCCCCTGTTAGTATTGGAAAGGCAGGGAGGAAAGGCCCGGCAGCGACAAGCCAGGTGGCTCCTGTGTGTTACTGGTGGCTCCTACCCTGTGGAGCACACCCTGAGGTCATGAAGAGAGCACTTGGAATTCTGGGAGACTCTGTCTGGCAAGCTTTACTTGGTTCCCTCATCCGGGCCTCACTCATTTGCTCCTTCACTGTGTACCCACTCCACCAAGCTCTGTAGAAAGGCAAGGGCGTGCTGAAATTAAGGGGAGCTAAGGAAGCGTGCTGAGCACCAGGCTTTTGAATATGTGTTCAGGGGTGGGGGTGGGGCATCATCAGAACACAAGAGAGAAAGGATTTTGTGAGGGAGCTGGCACTGAAAGATGCGGGGTTTTTTTTTTCTTAGTGGGTGAGGTGGGGAGGCACTCCCACAGTAGAAGGCTACGTGGGAGCTTATACCAATGGGAACAGCCTTGCCTGGGCAGCTCTTTCTGGTGCACCTTCAGTGTGAGAGCAACCTATCTCTCCTCACCACAGAGAGAAGCTGGTAGAGGCTGAGATGGCCTGGGTAGGCCTGGCTTATGGCCTCCCCAGCTCTCCTCACCCAGTCCTTTCCCTAGGTCCATCACATCAATGCCAACCACTTCCTGGACATCACCTCCATGAAGCCGGAAGACATGGAGACCAACGTCTTCAGCTTCCCGCCCACTTTTGAGGACCCATCCACAGCCACCTACATGCAGTTCCTGAGGGAGGGACTCCGGCGCGGCCTGCCCCTCCTCCAGCCCTAGCGGACCCCGTGCAAAGCTGGCGGACGGAATCCACACGCTGTGGAGCCCCCAGTGCCCCCAGCCCATTTCCCCACCTCGTTCCCAGGCTTGCCTGGAGAGGTCCAAGGTCAACCGAGGCTGGTGGGTGGGTGAGGAGGCCCCGCCTGCCGGCCTGGCCATGTAAATGAGCCAAAAGCCTCCCACCACTAGCCAAGCCGCCCTTCCCTACTCAGCTGGCTCCAAACACTGCCTCAAGTCCTCCCAAACAGAGTCTGAGGTGCCCTCCCCGGATCAAAGGAATCTAAAGAGCTTGGCCCAGGGGGGCAGGCTGCTAGCCCTAGGCCTGTTTGGAACCTTCTATCCTGGCTGTCCCCCAGGCAGTCTTCAATATCCAGTGCTCCCAGCAGGGGTCGCTGTCAGCCGGAGACAGCTGTCCGTGCACAGAAGCCCTTCCCTGAAAGTGGAGACCCCGCTATCCACTGCTGCCCTGCAGAGCATTGACTAGATGACCCAGCCTTTCCAGGGAGAAGTTTCTGGAGAAGTTCACTGTGAAGTAGGTTACCGTGGGGTTCTGGGACGGGGAGCAGGAAGTTTCTTGCCACCTGCTCTCGGCCAGGGTTACGGGCAGGACTGCTGGAGCCAGCGCCCTCATCACACCCCCCACCCTGACCCCTACACCATAGAGGTAGAGGCCCAGGCAAAGAACACAGCCTTTCCTACAGCCAGCACTGTTTAGGCCCCCAGGGTACCGCCGAGTACCCCATCTACCAAGGGATGGCCACTAACAGTGCCCCTTGGCAACTTGGGGGAACTTGGTCCACCACATCTTCAACCACTGACCATGCCAGTCTTTTTTATGCACACAGAAAAAGTGTTTTTATATGAACTTTTTTCACAGTTTATAGATATTTTTTTGAAAAAAAAAATCTGAATGCTGAGGAGAAAGAGAGGGGCAATGGCTTCCCCCAGCAACAGCCGCATGACGGCTGGGTCTGAAATCCCAAATGGATCCAGCCTGATGTCCTCGCAGTTGCGCATGTGGGGAAAAAATATGCTCAGCTTCTTTCTCTTGAACTTTTTACAAGCAGTCCTCCGAGGTTCAGTATTTCCCTAGCTCTGCCCTGCGCTCCACACTCCCCAAGAACGGCCTCGAACTTAAGCGCATCAAGGCCCTTCTTGGCAGCACCCAGTTCTTTCCCCTGGCTCCACTAGGGACCTAAGTCTTCAACCTGGCAGAGGAGGAAGGTAGGTGGCCTTCCCTGAGCCTCCTCCCCTGCCTGCCACTACAGACACCACGGAGCCCAGCTCACGGTCTCTGGGCCGCTCTGTGAAGATCACACACATTTTTCTCAGTTCTTAGAACCAACCAGTGAATTGGAAAATTGCCTCCTTTTCTTTTCTTTTTTTTTCTTCCTCCTCCTCCTTTTGTTTTTGTTTGTTTGTTTGTTTTTTGGTTCTTGTTTTGTTTTGTTTTTGGTTTTTTCGAGACAAGGTTTCTCTGTGGAGGCCTGGCTGTCCTGGACTCACTTTGTAGACCAGGCTGGCCTCGAACTCAGCTATCTACCTGCCTTTGTCTCCCAAGTGCTGGGATTAAAGGAGTGCACCACCACGCCTGGCTTTGCCTCCATTTTCAGGTGAAGACACACAAGTCTTATGGAAGCAAAGTGATTTCCCAGGGTCACCCAGTACCAGAGTTGCAATCCAAACCCACATGCCTCCAAAGGCTCTGTCTTGTCTTGTCTTTGGGGGCGCTTTGTCTGATACAGCATCCCTGCTCGTTTCCCCCTGAGGTGGGAAAGAAATCCTTTCAAACCATCGCGTCTCCTGCTACGTGCCCATAGATAGCTCTGCCAGGTTCTCTGTCCTGGGAGGCAGGTTCTTTCATAAGGACCCATGGAGACAAATGGGCCCCTGAGTGCTTCCCAGTGCCCCTGCCATCTTGTAGGTGTGGCACGTGTGTGCTGCCCAGACTCAGCAGGGGCCAGAGCAATGCTGAGCAGTCCTGCTCCTATGTAAAGTATTGATTTCTAGGGCTTTCTGCACCTTCGTTTAATGTCTCTGCACGTCCCCTGATGTCATACACACACACACACACACACACACACACACACGCGCGCTTCTTCCCCCTCCCCAGCACGTCCTGTAATAAAACTGGAGTGTGTCTAAGGTAGCTTGGTGCTTTTCCTTTGAGCAGGATGCTTGAGTTTGTCCCCCCACAGTCTGGCTGCTGCCCCTGTTGGGAGATGGGCAGGGACAGGCACATTCTGAGCTGGAATGTCTTTGGAGCCTTGTCTGGGACTTGCCTAAGTTAGTCCGTTTGTAATGGGATAAAGTATATGGGAGAAAGCCAGGCGTGGTGGCGCACGCCTTTAGTCCCAGCACTCGGGACGCAGAGGCAGGCGAATCTCTGAGAGTTTGAGGCCAGCCTGGTCTACAAAATGAGTGCAGGACAGCCAAGGCTACACAGGCTTGTCTCGAAACACAGGCGCGAGCACACACACACACACACACACGAGTCCAGACACACACACACATATGAGAGTCCAGAACTTTGCATTGAGAATGGTCCTGGTGTTAAAGAATGGTCTTAGAAGCCAAGCATATGGTAGGCATTAGGTAATCATGGGAGGGTATGTACCCGTAGGGGCGGTGGGATAGCTCACAGGTAAAAGTGCTACTGAGACAACCTGAGTTTGGTCCCTGAGTTCCACCTGATGGAGAGAACAACTCGCAGTGGTCTTTTGGCCTTCACAAGGCACCATAGCGCACACACATGGGGACGTTGTAAGGAGGGGGAAGACCTGTCAAGGAAGGGTTGAGTCAGAAGGGGGCAAGGACACATGCTGAGGCAGAGTGTGGAGGCAAGCCTTCCACAGAAGGAGGGCTCTGGAACAAAGCAGCCTTCTGCACATGTTTGGCTTTCACTGACGTGGGGAGGTTAAGTCACTTCCCAGGTTCAAGTTTGACTTGAACCACTTACATATCTTATGGGGACTGGTGCAAGGAAAATGTGAGAAATGTAGATGGTCAGGTGCTACACAGTGGTGGCTTTGTCACTGATAGACTGTGTGTCTTGACAGCGATACTCTTCCAATTATAAAGGAACTGAGAATTTCTCAATTATCTAGAACTTGAGTGGTGCCCCATCTGTGTTTAGATGTAAATTGTCTACAACTGTGGTTAACAGCTGCCCTGGGATCCAGCACAGTGCTAGCTGTGCAGGTTTGTAGCGTGGAGCCGTAGTAGGCTATACCAACGCCCCTAGGTGTGTAGTATATACTACATTATGTAGGTGTGTGCAAGCACACTCACTCGGTACTGTTTGTATAACTCAGTCACCTAAGGACACGTTTCTCAGAGAGTAGCCGTTCTTCAGCCAACATGTAACTGTAATTTCAATAGGACAACAATAGGGAAATTGGTGAGGCAGGTCTGGGCGTAGTGCCCGGTGTGACTGCCTAGGGCTGTCCACCCACGAATCCAACAGATTTGTCCCTGGCAGATGGGGATTGCAAGCTTTGGGACCAAAGGAATGCAACTGGTGAGCCAGGCAAAGCCATGTGCTGAGGGCAGAGAAGCAAGTGTGTATCCATTAACTGGGTACCATGGAGACGAGCAGAAGGAGCGAGCCTGAGAGAGAGCTTGGAATCTCCCAGTGTCATCAATCCACCCATCTACTCAACAAACCGAATTCTTCAGCATGCGTGTGCAAGTGTAAGCAGGTGTGTGAGACGAGGAGCTTTTAAATAGGAGAAAGCTACTCCGAAGCACTGGAGGGCGTGGCTCAAAGGCGAAAGCAGCCATTTTTGCTGCCCCCCGACCCTTCCCCGGTATCTGGGAAACACGAGATGGGACGAGTCCAGACTAGACAGAAAAGACTGAAAGCCAAGACGAGGATTCAGACTTGCGGCAGGAGTAGTAGGGACTGCATCAACTGTTTTAGGTGCTGAGCAGCAACCCAGGCCGACCCCCGTTTTCCAGAAGTTTGTTGACATCAAACGCAGGGAGGAAAACGGAAGGAAAATGTCCCGCAGCTGGGAACCCGAGATCAGCGCCCTAGGACCTCCCGAGGCGGGGGCGGGGCCTGAAGGGGTGTGGCCTCCCGGTGATGTGCCGTCCACTCAGAGGCCGCGTGCACTCCAGCCCCTTGTTAGGCCCGCCTCTCCTGGGGGCGTGGCTTGCGGCGCAGCTGCAAACGATTGCTTCCGCGGGCGGGTCAGCGGAAGTGAGGACGTTTGGGGCTCGGCCGCCCGCTGTGGTAGGAGGGGCTGAGGTGAGTCCGGAGCAGGAGTCCGAGGTGAGCCCGGCGCGGGGTACCGCAGGAGGCGGGCGCGGTGGGCGCTCCGGTCGGTCAGCAGCGCCTCCGTCCCGGCGCAGGGGGAGCGCGGGATTCCTGTTCCCGTGTAAGTTCTCGCGGGAGGTGCCGCTGGCTGCCCCCCTTGGCGGGGACACTAGTCAGAGGTGTAGTTGCTGGCCGAGTCCCGCCGCGGTTGGGGTCCAGCCGTTGGAGTGCGGTACCCGGCTTTGCGCCCGGGCCGCGCGGCGTTTCTGGAATCTACGGGGCCCTGGAGGCGCCTGCGCGCTCCGGCCCGGCCCGTGGGTCCAAGGGCCGCTGGACTTGCTCTGAGGACTTGGCCGACCTTGGCCCGGGCCGGGCCGCCGTCGCGGGGGTGGGGGGCGCGTCGTGGAGGGGGCGAGGCGCTGCATCCGGCTGGCCGCCAGCGCTTCGTGGGACCCTCGCGCGCTCCGCCTAGGTGGCCGCCGGGCGCCCCCGGGCGAAGTTTCCCCCTGGCCCAGGACTGCCGGGTCGAGGCTCTTCTCGGAGCAGAGCGGCTCTGCCGAGAGAGACCGCGCGGCCACCGCAGAAGGGGCGACGGCAGCGCCAGGTGCGGAGACCCCGGGCTGCGGACCGGGCGAGCGCGGCTATAGCGGGCACGCGGGGGGCGGGGCCTCGAAGCGAAGTTAGCGTTGCCCACAGCGGTTTCATAAAAGAAAGCTAAGTGCCTGAGAGAGCGGCGGCTGTGCGCCGATTGGTTACTTCATTTCCGTCTTGAGCAGCCTTGGAAGGCGATCCAGGCTGCTACGGAGTGAACTAAGGAACCAAGCTGCCGGGACGGCCTGATGGATGAGCAGAACGCTGAGGGACAAGGAAGAGTTCCGTTGGGTTCCACGGAGGCAGTGGTATAGCCTGGGGCTCAGAGAAGGCGCAGTGGGAGCTGATGGCCCAGAGCAGACGACTGGGGAGGGGGTTTGGCCGCAAAACGTGCACTTGCCAAACAGTGCCGGAGCTTGGTCGGGAGAGAGCCTGAATATGGGACCGGGCTACTTGGTAGACCCTGCTGGGAGGAGGTGATGCCATCACCTGAGGATTTGGCTGGAGTCTTTGGAGAGGATGTAAGGACAGGAGTAGCAGTTTAAGTGGCATTCAGCAAGAAGTCTGGCACACAGGGACTTTGTAGGCTTCAACAGGGCTGCACAGATCAGAACCTGGACCAGACTCTAGGCACTGTCCACTGAACAGCCACCAAATGACAAGTCCTTTCCTTCATGTATATCATGACAACTCTCTACGGTAAAAGAGGAACTCCCGCTCCCCCTTTAAGAGATACTACCTGTCCAGTTCCCACCCAGACCCCTAGTCTGCCTTTTGCAGTCTCTTAGGATACTGTCCTCTTTACGAGTCCCGTAAAAGGACAACTTTCTGAGTCTCCCCATGATGTCTACAGGGCCCGGACTAGTGGGTCTTCTTGTATTTGATGGACATAAAAAGCTCACTTGAACCGCCATGCCAGGGCAGCAGTGACAAGTGCAGTCAGGAGTATTGCTTTAACCTTAAATGAATTTTTAAAATTCAGGAATAACTGTCTTATTTTAAATTTCACTGACCTTTAGGGTGGCAGCTTTTCCTTTTCCCATTTTACAGATGAACACCCAAAAGCATTTCTAGACACAATCATAGACTAAGCCAAAATTTCAAAACAAGCTCTTGGGGCTGGAGGTGTGGTTCTGTGACAGAATGTTTGCAGTTGGGGGTGGGGTGATGCATTACAGCCACTTAAAGCTCTTTTCCCTTAGCCAGGAGACTGAAATTAGCATGAGTTGGCTGTGGATTCTTTCTTACCCACTTGCATTTTCAAGAATAAATGCTTCACCTTGGATGGTATGCTTGGTTTTGCTCTCCCTTGAGCTTTGTAACTACAAAGCTCTGCATCTTCGAGGCTTTGCCTCAGTTGACCTTAAGCCTGCAAGTTTCCCCAGGTTGGTCAAGCTTTCTCACCGAGTCTGAAACATAGCCTGTATGGAGGTCTAGGTTGGAAAAGCCGGTGAAAGTAAGAGCAGCCTCTTGGGCTACCTTTCTTCCTTTACACACTGGAGGTGCTGGTTTCAATCATGGCTGGGTCTAGCCACTGAGTCCCTCCTCTCTGGGGGTTGTTTCACAGGAAAGGAAATCTCATGCTCCTGGAAATGGCCTGATATGAAGGAGTCATACCTGCAGCTTTCCCAAGCTGCCCTGTGGGCGCCTTGTCCTTCAAGTGCAGGAGCTGGCTGAAATGTCAGGAATGGAAGCCAATGTGGTAAGGAGTCCTAAGGCCGGGGCCAGTGAGCCCAGTACTGTGCTTGCTTAAGAACTACACATGGCCCTGAGACACCAGTTCATCTTTGCTTTCCACTGCAGCCCTGGAATCCGAGCAAGGCTGTCATCCTACTTCCTTTTTGGTACCCTGCATGAGTCCATAGTTTGACTTTTTTGTACAGAGGAATGTGAGGGACCAGAAGTGTCCATACCACCAGTTAACTCTAGTTCCCTCCCGAGCACTGACTACTGTAGCAGCAGCAGGTGCCCTAACCATAAACCTGACTCAGCTCCAGAGGGAAAGGAAGGTAAGGAACAATGATTGGACTTACTCTGAGGTCTGGGGCTGTCTGTCTGTCTTCTAGACTATCCCAATCTGGCAAAACAAGCCACATGGGGCTGCTCGGAGTGTGGTGAGAAGAATTGGGACCAATCTACCCTTGAAACCTTGTCCCCGGGCATCCTTTGAGGTGAGTGGCATGGAAGGAAAGTAAAGGCTCAGAGTATGGGAGGCAATGCTGCTTCTGTGCTGTAGACATCGTGTCAGTTGCCAAGGCTTTTGCCTACTTTGCTGGTCACTGCCTTCCTGATTGCATACAGATGTGTAACCACAATAGTCAGACTGGCAGTTTTTTCTCATAAATTGATAATCTTTCATCTTGTCTTTGTTGCTGCTACTAAGTGGCTCAGATTTCATAAGTGTCCAGCAATACATTTTATCAAAGCAGGCCCAAAATCCTTTGCTAAACCAAGTCTCCAGATGACTTACATCAGTGCTCTGAGGCATCTGTGCCATGTGTCTCTCTACACAAGTGCCGTGACTCTTTAGTAGACGCACTTTTCTCACTGGCCTTCTGAGTGGGCCACTTGGCCTCTATTTTTAGTGTTTCTCTGTGACCTCAAATCCCCACACTCCTCTTTCTGTCCAAATATGGCTATTCTATTACTAGACTGCTTTACAGTGTAACCTATGTCTATGGAGGCTCTGGCATCCACTTTACAGCAGAGACTACCGTCTGGATGAGGTCTCTGAGACCTGCTTCTCTGGTAGAAAATGAAATAATGTTCATTAGAGCCAACTCTGTATTAGCTGTTTAGGGTGGTGAGTGTGCGAATCAGAGACACAAAAAAATTGTTGGCAGAGATACAAGCGTGAGGACCCGAGCCTAGATAGAGAAGTCAAAGAGCATAAGAGAGATAGCTGTGGTCTCTGTAGGAACGGATTCCAGAGTTACAAGTGCTATCAGGGTGGAAGTGTGGTTATGAAACAAATGTCTCATTACCACACACTACCCAGAACTAACAAAAGAACATGGGCAGGACCTGCGTACCCAGAAGCATCAGAAACAAAGGGAAATAAAGCTGTGTAGTGTGACGTCCTGGCATCTGTGGGCACCAAGCACTCAGGCCAGTCTATTAGGAAAGCTTTCCCTTTGTTCTAGGAAGCCTTCCTCAATAGGTGTCCCATTGTGTATTAATCTGACTAGCTCTCATCATGTTGGATAAATGTTGACTTTTGTTTCCCCACAGACCCTGCCTAACATCTCTGACCTGTGTTTGAGAGATGTACCTCCAGTCCCTACTCTGGCTGACATTGCTTGGATTGCTGCAGATGAAGAGGAAACATATGCCCGGGTCAGGTAGCTGAGGCAGTAGCTGCTCTGCTGGTGAGGGAGCGTTTCTACCAGAAGTGGCAGTCAGCAAGGAGGGTGCTTATGAGAGGCTGAGTGACAACAGGAATGAGAGCTATGGGCTTAAAGGGGAGTAGAACCTGTGGGGTGAAGGAGTTTAATCAGGGATATATAGTGGCTGTCTGTAGTAAGATGTATTCTTTCTCGGGCCCAGGAGCGACACGCGCCCTCTGAGACACACCTGGAAACCCAGCCCTCTGATTGTCATGCAACGTAATGCCTCAGTGCCCAATCTGCGTGGGTCTGAAGAGAGGCTTCTGGCTCTCAAGAAACCAGCCCTGCCCGCCCTAAGCCGCAGCACTGAACTGCAGGATGAACTAAGCCACCTGCGCAGTCAGATTGCTAAAATAGTGGCAGCAGATGCAGGTAGGCGGCGCCACTGAGGATGTAGCTGTAGGCCGTCCTTTCCCCTGGCCCTGAGTATTGAGATAGGATGAGAAGACAACTTAGGTACAGGGCTCTAGATATCCTATAATATCCTTTGGAAGATGTCTACTAATCATTTTTTTGATTGGCTTGATAAGGAGCAAATTCCTTCTCTCAGCCACAAAACTTAATAACCCCCTCCAGGTAGCTAAGACCACATATCCAAAGAACCCACTTTTCAAGAATTCCTTGGGCAGTGGTGGCTCATGCCTTTAATCCCAGCACTCGGGTATCAGAGGCAGGTAGATCACTGTGAGTTCGAAGCCAGCCTGGTCTACAAAGCCAGTCTAGGACAGCCAAGGCCACATAAAGAAACCTTGTCTCGAAAAACCAAAAAAAAAAAAAGCAAAAGAAAAAAATCTTCAGCACCATGAGTCACATCCTATTAATTACCTGTCTCCCTCGCCTTGTCCTTGCTACCAGAGAATACTTGTCTCTGCAGCTTTCTGCATCAGTTAAGGCAAAACCACTGGAAACAGGAGCCTGCCCTTGACTGGAGGCATAGACAACCAATAGGTGGATCTCCCTCAAGACAGCTCCTAAGCCTTATCAGCTAGTAGAGCACATAAAAGTCATAGTTTATGGGGCAGGGAGATGGCTCAGCAGGTAAAGGCACTTGCCACCAAGCCTAACTACCTGGGTTCCATCCCTAGGACCCACACGGTGGATGAAAAAATATATATATAGATAAACCATAGAATGTGAAAAGATCATTAGTTTTGTTTTGTTTTAAGAAAAAAGGTTTCTCTGTATAGCCCTGGTTGTCTTGGATCTCCCTTTGTAGACCAAGCTGGCCTCAAACTCACAGAAATCCAACTGCCTTTGCCTCCCAAGTGCTGGGAGTAAAGGTGTGCCACGCCATGCCCAGCTCAGTAGCATTTCTTAAGAATTTTGAAGACAGCTTCTCAATTAAAATGGGGCAGTTTTGTTTAAAATACTTCAAACTCATATCAACAGACCATCATCACAGCTGAGAAAATGACAAATGCAGGAAATGGAGGCCTTACTTGACTTAACTTTAAAAGAGGACTTCCAGCCTATAGTCCTCTGTGCAATGGGAACATTTAGGAGTCACAGCTTCCTATGTGATGGGGTGTCTGTCCTGGACACTTAAAAAGCTAATGCTTCTCTGCCTATTTGGAGCCCTCAGTGGAAAGTGGGGCTGCCGTACTCCTTTAATCCCAGCACTCAGGAGGCAGAGGCAAGCAGATGGCTGTAAGTTCTAGGCCAGCCTGGTCTACAAAGCCCAGACAGCCAAGGCTAACACAGAAAGACCCTGTCTTGGATACCCTCCCCCCCCAAAAAAAGAGAGAGAAAAAAAAGGGAAGTGGACAGACTCCCTGGGGGATAGCCCACCCTTGGCAGTCCAGGAATGTCATGAGTCAGCTCAGAATGTGTGTTCTATAGCAGTGCGTGTGGGATCACTGCAGCCCAGTGTCCATTATGCCTATTGTTTTCTCTTTCAGCTTCGGCTTCATTAACGCCAGATTTCTTATCTCCAGGAAGTTCAAATGTCTCTTCTCCTTTGCCTTGCTTTGGATCCTCATTCCACTCTACAACTTCCTTTGTCATTAGTGACATCACTGAGGAGACTGAGGTAGAGGTCCCTGACCTCCCAACAATCCCCCTGCTTTGTTCTGCCAGCCCTGAATGTTGCAAACCAGAACACAAAACTACCTGCAGCTCATCTGAAGAGGATGACTGCATCTCTCTGTCCAAGGCCAGCAGCTTTGCAGACATGATGGGCATCCTGAAGGATTTTCACCGGATAAAACAGAGCCAAGACCTGTGAGTATCTGATGGGAGCGCTGGTGATCTTTTAGTTCCTTCTGGCTCATGATGAATAATCATGCTGTTGCATTTACTAAGCTTGCTGGCTGACTAGGACCAAGTTAGAGAGAAAGCAATACTTTACATTTGTTCTATTAAGTCACCTCAGTCAAGTGTTATGACTCCAGCTGCAGGGCTAAAAAGCTCAGTGGCTAAGAGCACCTCTTCTTGAGGACCCAGGTTCAATCCCAGCTCCCATATAGGAGCTCACAACTGTAACTCCAGTTCCAGAGGATCTGGCATCCTCTCATACATCCGTGTGGGCAAAACTCCAGTGCCCAATATGTATGTGTGTGTGTGTATATATTTTTTAAAGGCTCCGTAGCTTTAGTTTTTGCATACTGTTAGCTACCATGCTTCCCACTGTTCTATCCTTGTATGACATACTAGTATCTCAAACTAGTAGACTTTGGTGGAAGGAAATTTTCATAAAATTAGATGGTTTATTTTTAAATGAAATAGTGAGATGGGTCAGCACAGAGTGTTCTTGCAAAGGACTCACGTTTGATTCCTGGTGCCCACAGTACAACTATATAACTCCAGCTCCAGGGAGTCTTATACCTTTGGCTTCTGCAGGCACCTGCACTCACATCCAGTACTCTGTAATACAAAACCTCCAAGTTAGGGAGTTGAGAACCAAGCTGTTTGTTTTTGAGACACAGTTTATCCCTGGCTGCCCTGGACCTCATTCTGTAGACCAGGCTGGTCTCAAACTCACAGATCTGCCTCCAGAGTGCTGGGATTAAAGCCACCACCACCTGGCTCAAGTATCAAGCAAGCTCTGGCCACCCATTAAAACTGCTTAGATTTAGATTGGTTGGATTTTTTGAGACAAAAGTCTCACTGTGAAGCTCTGACTGGTCTGGGGCTCTGGCTGGTCTGGGACTCAGTTTGTATATTTAGCCTGGCCTTGAATGTTCAGAGTTCCACCTGCCTCTGCCTCCCAAGTGCTGGGATCTAAGGCATGGGCCACAACACATGACCCAAATTTGTACACATTAAACTCACCAAAGTAGAATATACCCAGAGAATGGAGCCATGGTTGGCTTTGCTCAAGTCTGAGAGACTTTGGACAGGCCTGGAGTTTGAGGCAAAGCCACTCTCTGCTCCCCTTGAAAAGCTTCCTGGGAGACAAACACTAGAACTGAGGGAGCCTGCCCTTTGCAGTTCCTCCTGATAGAACCAAATTATACCCAAAACTTTTGCCAAACCTCTCCCACATGTGTCCTGGCATCTTTTTCTCTAATATAAGTAACCAAGAATGGTTCAGTTAGGCAGGTCAGCAAAGGTTCAGATCAACCAAAGTCAATCTTGACCTTTGTGTATTCCCTCAAAGACCAGTAAAACTCTCAAGAAACATAGAATAGGTTCAGACAACTATTTTCTCGAGCATCCAGGATGCTCTTCTTTGATAAATTTGTGCCTACACTAGAGTTCAGTTGGTTCCCATGGTTCCTTATAATGGAAATGTTTTGCTATGATTTTGATCTCTTGAGGAAAAAAACAAACCAACAAAAACCCCAGCTCACTTAAGGGAAGATGATGGTAGAATATCTAGGATGTCTTGTCTCTAGAACTAATAAGGATCAGGATGGTTGAGCCATTAGTCACGTACTGCAGATTCTCTTGATGGGCCTTTATGTTACCCATACTTTGTAGCCATGTAAGAAACCCATATTCTAGTTAAGAGATGGGGTCCAGGCCAGGTAGATAGCTTGGCTTTAAAGGCCAGACGTTGGATGGGACATGCATAGGCAAGTGCTTCACAGAATTGCTGTCAAGATTCAGGAAGTAAAAAGTACACAGAGCAGGACCCAGAACAGAGCAAGTACTTCCTAAATACCAGCTCTTGTGTCTCCAGGAGCCGGAGTTTACTGAAGGAAGAAGACCCTGCTGTACTTATCTCTGAGGTCCTTAGGAGGAAGTTTGCTCTGAAGGAGGAAGACATCAGTAGAAAAGGAAACTGACAGCACTGGCTCTGCAAATTCAAGTCTCTTGCTCCTGACCTCCTTCAATAGCTGCCTTCCTCGCTGCAGATGTCTGTCTGGGTTAGAATCTGCAACAGTCTTGCTGACTAGGGCTACGGCTGGAAGAGAAGAGCTGGATTATGTTACCTACACTTAAACTTGGCAGAAACTAAGGTTTATGGGTTTTTTTGAGATGAAGCGTTTGTTACAGGTAGAGTGGAGTGTCTCTGTTTAAGGGGTGAAGTTTCTTGTTTTTCTTTTGTCTCTGTGAAAATAGGCCCTAAATGACTTAATCCACTACATTAGACTCATAATTGGTCTCACTGGACACTTTGTGCACAGCTGTCACTCTCAGCAGCTTCCATGGGGCACCACAGGGGAGTGGCTGTTCACAGTCATGGGGAAGAGCTTATGCTGCTCCATCATAGGCCTACACCTGTGCCCAGCAATCACCCTTTCCCTCTGGCTATAGAGGTTAGGTCACTGGACCAGCCAATACGTGGGATGCTGCAGGGAAGCCTGGCCTATTTTTTTCTTAAACATTTTATAAGTCTACAACCCAATCTACCCTCCAGGGCCTCATCAGTTCCACTGACTTAAAACTTTTTTTTCTTCCATGGACTTAAGTCTATCTAGGAAGGAGAAATGGGGAGAGAAAAGAGCATACCATCTTTCTTGTAGGACAGTGACTGATTTCTCTGGGTTGGGCCAAGGTTTTATTTACTGCATCATGCATGACTCAGGTGCCCTCAGGGCCCTTTCTCTATGGTATGAATACTGCGTGTTTGAGTTGAAGCACTACCTGACATTAAATGAAGGATTTGGAGAAAAGATGCATTTTTTTCTTTGTTCATCTTTGACCACAGCCTTTGGTGAGGAGGGCTTCTGTTAATTCTAAGCTATGTGAACTTTCTTAACTTTGTTGCCCTCAGGTAAGTGGCTCTCAATGCTGTGACCCTTTAATACAGTTCCTCATGTTGTTGCCACTTCATAACTGTAAATTTGCTGCTATGAATCACAATATAGACGTCTGCTATGTGACACACACACACCCCAAGGTGTTAAGAATCTTCCTGGGGCTGGAGCTATGACCCAGAAGTCAAAATCATTAGCTACTCTTCTAGAGGACAAGGATTTGGTTCCCAGCACCCACTGTGGCAGTTCACAATCGTTTGTTCCTCCAGACCCAGGGAATGACATACTCTACTAGACTTACGGGTACCAGGCACACATGCATATATTTAGATGAAACACTTGTACATCTTATTCTAAGGGGTTTTGTCCTTTCCATAGAAAATGTCACAAAACTCCTAAAAGAAATTCCATCTGATAAATTACTGTGGTTTGCATCAACTCCCACACAAAAAGTGGTGCTTTGGGTAGAATACAGGCAAAAATGAGATTTGTGATTGGTTGAATTCAGGGTAGTGACACCAAAGGAGAAATTTTTCTTGGAAACTGCTTAGATGTGGCACATGTGCACCTGTATTCACATGTCATAATACATAATATTGCCTTTTCTTTTTGAGCAGAATGTCATTCTAGACTAGGCTGGTCCAGTACTCACTGTATAGCTTTAGGTTGGCCTTGAACTCACAGAAATCCTGCCTCTTGAGTTGCCATGCCCAGCTAAAAGTTGTTGTTCCCCTCTTTTACTACTTCTCCTCCTCACACCCCCCCCCCCCCAATTTCTCTGTGTAGCTTTGACTGTCCTGGACTCACTTTGTAGACCAGGCTGGCCTTGAACTCAGTGACCTGCCTGCCTCCCAGGTGCTGGGATTAAAGGCGTGCGCCACCATGCCCTGCTAAAAGTTGCTTTTTCAATAAATTTTTAAATGACCAGCAGAGCCAGCTTTCCAGATACTAAACCTGGAATCAGTTTTGCAAAGGGAACTTCCCTCATGGAAGAGTGATAAAGAAGTTACATTGTTCCACAGCTCAGATTTGAGAAGGGGAAGATAAAGCAAACAACTTTTTTAAAATTTGATTTTATGTGCATTAGTATTTGTATGAGTGTTTTGCCTGCAGAGGTCAGAAAAGGGCACAAGATCCAGTGGAACTGGAGTTACAGGTAGTTGTGAACTGGCATCTGGGTCCTGGGAACTGAGCCTGGGTCCTCTACAAGAGTAGCAAGTGCTCTTAACAACTGAGTCACCTCTCCAGCTCCAAGCATACAATGTATAGTTAACAATTAAAACGAGGTAATT
Source organism: Acomys minous (assembly GCF_964271855.1). Taxonomy (NCBI): domain Eukaryota; kingdom Metazoa; phylum Chordata; class Mammalia; order Rodentia; family Muridae; genus Acomys; species Acomys minous. The sequence goes on along the minus strand of NC_140487.1, from coordinate 110,158,777 downwards.
ATGATTATCTGCCATATGCTCCCCACACACACACCTGGGTTGGGGAGGTAGGCATCTCTTAAAATGCAGTTGGGAACAATGGTTCCAAATGTATGTTTGAATGATCCAAAGATAAAAAGAGCACATATCTGTAAGAAGCAAAAACCACAAGGCCTCGGGAAGGCCAGAGTAGTAGCTCTGTGAACTGAGAAACAATTTCAGTGCTTAGTCCTCTGCTGCTGTCTCAGTCCTCTTCACACTCATTCATGGAATGCAGCAGTCACCTTCCTGGGTGGGAAGCATGATGCCAACCAGCATGGCTGCCACACACTGCCTGTTCATTTATATAAGGAAAACATTCATGACAACTGCTTCACCCCACCTGGCCTCTACCCAGACCCACCTCACTTTCCTCCCTCTCTGCCACTTAAGATACATTCACATCAACATTTAGAACTAGTGCCTGATAACCTGATTACCTTCTGAGTCCTGGGTAAAGAGCAGGTGTGGCTGCAGATGTGCCTGAGTAGCCCTATCTTGGCACTGAGCCTGAGGGCTGTCAGGTAACTGCCCTGAGCCTTGATTCCTGGCATTGGTTACATCTTGGAAAGGCATCTTAGTGTAGTGGGCAATGACCTGCTGGCCTTGGGAATCCTCAGTGAAAAGCTGACTCCAGGAGTCCCTGTCATTGCTTTCACTGCCCCAGGAAAATACAGCAAGAGGACAAGGGCTTTTTGTCACCGATGGCAGTTTCTTCCTACTGCAGGGCTCTAGCCTGTAGGTTTGAAGATGCACAGGGGCTGGCCTGTTCTCCTTGGCAAGGCCCCTTTTCCCCACTTGACCTTTGTCCAAGGGCTGATGGCATTTACCCCCAGATGGTCTGATGTGGCTTCCCATGCCTGGGCAGTTTGTCTTAGATCCATGGAGCCACTCCCTTTTCCTCTTGGCTTCTCTTTGGTCCAGCAAACAATGTTCCAAGTACTGAGTGAAGGAAGAGGCCGAGGAGGCTTTACTCTCTCCAGCGCCCATCAGGACATCAGGCGACGACATCATAGTCAAAGATGGTGTTTCTAAACTGTGGCAGCTAGAAATCTGGGGAGACTGAGTCGTGTGTTGAGCTTCCTGGATATCTGCAGGAGTTGAAGTGGCCAAAGGTGATACCAAGCAATCATCCCCCAATCCCTGAACCAAGCAGTCCAGCTGGGTTCTGTAGTCTTTGTTGATCTGATTTTCTTGAAGGGAGAAAATGTTCTTCTGGTTACCACTATGTGCCATTCCTAACGAAATGAGAGAGAATTATACTATGAAAACTGCCCTGAGCAGGATTTTGTTTAATGTTCTAAAACCAGTGTCAGCCAATATTACTACAAGGTGCAGGAGTCCTAGATTTTAAAGAACTTCATGACCAATAGTTCCATTTTCATCCTTGCTCTTCTCTACTGAATGCTCTAAACATGTATTCCCCTACTCAAACATGCAGATGCTTCCAATGACCCATCCTCTACCTCTGTCACATGGTTTACAGTCAGACCACAGCTGAGTTCTCCAACTCAGTTCTTGTTATGTGGTTTTTAACACGTGGCAAAACAGTTTTGCCTGTGTTTTATTTACTGTGGTCTCTACTAAACAATGATCCTGCCCTAGCTAACCCCATAACCAAATAGTATCCTTCAGGAAATATTGTCAGACATTTGTTCTCTAAGGTCATTAAAAAAAAATCATAGTATCAAACTCTAAACTTTCCTGGTCATTATAGAAATAAATGTAGTTTCTCCACAATTCAGACATTTCATGGGAAAGCCAATGAAGATATCAGGATGCTGAATGGGCCAGTTAGAAACCGAAAACGAGTGTCTAGCCTATCCACTTAAAGCGCGGGTGCATCCTGTGCTCCCTTACAGATGAATGAAGCAGTCAAGTTATAGCAAGAAATTGTTTTAAAAAGCAAAACAGGCCAGGCGGGGTGGCACACCTAACACTTGGGAGGCAGAGGCAGGCAGATCTCTCTGAGTTCGAGGCCAGCCTAGTCAACAAAGCAATTCCAGGACAGCGGAGGCTAAACAGAAACCCTGTCTCAAAAAGCCAAAAACAAAAAGGTATATTTTCCTTCTCTAACCAAGTTATACTGTGGAAATCTGTGAGAATCCTTGTTTTCTTAAGAATTCAATAGAGTATATAAAATTAGATTTTGTAACTGGGAAAAGTGGTTCTGGGGCAAGTGGAAGGGTGAGGGGGGCAGGGATGACTTCCCTTGTTACATAAAACAAAAGGTTTAAGTTTTGTTTGGAGGAAGAACAGCAGTCACTTTTAAGTTTACACAGAGCAATCCTGAGCGACACTGAGAGTAGGAGCACTCGTCCCAGTGCCCCTCAACTAGCTCTGCATGTTACAGCCTGGCTGCGACAGCTTTTTTTTTTTTAAAGACAGGGTTTCTCGGGCTGGAGAGATGGCTCAGCGGTTAAGAGCACTGTCTGTTCTTCCAAAGGTCCTGAGTTCAATTCCCAGCAACCACAGGGTGGCTTACAACCATCTATAATGACATCTGGTGCCCTCTTCTGGCATGTGGGCAGAATACTGTATAAATAATAAATAAATCTTAAATAAAATAAAATAAAAGACAGGGTTTCTCTGTGTAGCCTTGGCTGTGCTGGACTCACTTTGTAGACCAGGCTGGCCTCGAACTCACAGTGATCCACCTGCCTCCCAAATTCTGGGATTAAAGGCGTGTGCCGCCACCACTTGGCATCCGAGACAGCTTTTAAGTATGCCCTTCCTCACTGCTCTATTGGTGAATACAAATATTTAAAATTAGGTGGAACAGAACAGAACCAGCAAAACACATGTATAAAGCATATATAATGCACTGCTCTTCCAAAGCCACAGCTACAGCTCATCAATGTTCCAACATGGAGAAATGAGCACACTTGTTCTGCTCCTCGGATGATATTTCCAAGTGTGTCACCATACCTGGCTGTAAGGTGACAAAGGATGTAATACTGGTCTGCCGAGTGCCTCTTCTTTGAGTAAAAGAAATACTAGGTTTTCTCTCTGCAGGAAGCAATGTCAGCATTCTGGTGCCTGGTTTCATTAAATGTGTCTGAGGAGAAAAATAATTGAACCCATTACTATAAACACCAGTGACTCTTAGAAGCACACTAGTCTCAACCTGTGGCCCACGCATACCCTGTCCTCTACATGTCTGCACTGAACATCACCTCCTGCTGCTTCTTGCAACCCTGATGACTGTTACTTCAGGAATCACATTTTCCTAACCCAGTCTTTCCAACATCTAAGAGTTATCAGTAAGGGTGACCAAAAGTATTTGGGAGGCAGAGGCAGGCAAATATCTCTGAGTTCTGAGGCCAGCCTGGTCTACAAAATGAATACAGGAAAGCCAAGGCTATACAGAGAAACCCTGTCTTGGGGGTGGTGGGGCAGGGAGACATAAATAAACCTAAAGGCGACCATACGTTACATAAAAATTTCAAAACAGAAGCCGGGTGGCGGCGGCACACACCTTTAATCCCAATACTTGGGAGGCAGAGGAAGGTAGATTGCTGTGAGTTCAAGGCCAGCCTGGTCTACAAAGTGAGTCCAGGACAGTGAAGGCTACACAGAGAAACCCTGTTTTGAAAAACCTAATAACAACAATTAATAATAATAATAATGAAAACAGAGCCACGTATGATGGCAGAGGCAGGCAGATCACTGTGAGTTCGAGGCCAACCTGGTCTACAAAATGAGTTCAGGACAACCAAGGCTACACAGAGAAACCCTGTTTTAAAAAAATAGAAAAAAGAGCTGGGCGGTGGTGGCACACGCCTTTAATCCAGCATTTGGGAGGCAGAGGCAGTGGAATCGCTGTGAGTTCAAGGCCAGCCTGGTCTACAAAGCTAGTCCAGGACAGTCAAGGACACAGAGAAACCCTGTCACGAAAAACAAAAACAAACAAACAAAAATCACAGCATTTCCACTAAATGTTTTGAAGCAACAAGTCAAAGGTATCTCCTTTTCTACTCTTAACCAGTGCTAGCAGCCTTAGCTGCAGCACTAAGAGAAGCAGACAGGAAGGATGCAAATAGGAAAGGAAAAGTCAAAGCATCCCTATTTCCCTATTTGTAAATGAACTAACTTCATACATCAAGATCTACACACTACCAGAAATCTAAGAACTGACAAACACTTTCAGCAAGGTGGCAAAACACATTAGCATACATACATCTATAGCCTTCCTATACATCAATAATAAACATACCAAGGAAGAAATCACACTCAAAATTGCCTCAAAAAAGTAGAATACCTTGGGATAAACTTAACCAAATAAGTGAACATTCTCTGTAATTAATGGAAACTTGAATAAAACACTCAGAGAAACTGAAGATAATAGAAGATGAAAAGATCTCCCATGTTCATTGAACAATCAATAATATGAAAATGGTTATCTTAACCAGGATCATTAATACTGTCAATTTGTCCAGAGTTAAAAGTGACCTAGCAGACAAGCCTCTGAGCACACCAGGAAGGAATTATCCGCATTATCTAGATTAGGTTAGCTTTGGCCTTGCCTGTGCAGGATTATCCTGACTGAGCCGGGAAGACTCACTCAAAGCGGGCAGCAGCCTGCACAAGGAGAAAGCTACCAGCCACCAGCACCCGTGCTTGGCTACATGTTGCTACCACCAGGACTTCATCACCACAGTGAACTATCCTTTCAAACTGTGAGCCAAATGAACTCAACCTATAGATTCCATGCCATCCCCATCAAAACACCTGTCAGGGGGTGGGTGTGGGGGGGGGGGGAGGGAGAAAGGAATGTACTAAGGAGGAGCTGTAGAGATGGCACTGCAGTTAAGAGCATATACTATTCTTGCAGAGGACCAGAATTTGGTTCCCTTATCAGACAGCTAACAGCAGCCTGCAACTGCACTCTTCTAGCCTCTGTGGGATCTGCACTCACACTCACAAATCCACACACAGACACACCTATAATCCCAGCACTTGGGAGGCAGAGGCAGCAAGATCTCTGTGAGTTAGAGGCCAGCGTAGTCTACACAGTGAGCTCCAGGACAGATGGGACTACAGAGACCCTCTGCCTCAAAAATAAGTTTAAAATGTGTGAAGGAACTGAATAGAATTCTCACATGAAGATATATGACTTGTCAATAAATATAAAAAAATATCGTGGCCTTAATTATTAGGGAAATGCAAATTTAAACTACTAAAATTCTATCTAGCCCTTGTCAAAATGGCTGTCAAGAAAATAAACAAGGGGCTTGCCTTAGGGTTTCTATTGCTGCAACAAAACACCATAACCAAAAAGCAAGTTGGGGAGAAAAGGGTGGTTTTGTTGTTGTTTGTTTGTTTGACTTATGCGTCCACATTACCTTTCATCACCAAAGGAAATCAGACAGGAACTTGGAGGCAGGAGCTGATGCAGAGCTCATGGAGGAATTCTGCTTACTGGCTTGTTCAGCCTGCTTTCTTATAGAACCCAGAACCACCAGCCCAGGGATGGCATCACCCACCATGGGCTGGATCTTTCTCCATTCATCACTAATTAAGAAAATGTCCTACAGATGGATCTGATGTAGGCATTTTCAAGTGGTTAAAACAAGATTGTATAGATTGTGTTTTTTAATCACACACCAAACTGCAGCAAAGATAAACTTAAAAATGGGATTTTTGGAGCCAGGCATGGTGGCATATGCCTGTAATCCCAGCACTCGGGGGGGGGGGGGGGTCCAAGGCCAGTGTAATCTACAAAGTGAGTCTACGCTACACAGAGAAGCCCTGTCTTCCTGTCTTGGGGTGTAGGAGGGGAACACACACAGATTTTTGCCAGGTGTGTTGGAACACACTTCTAATCCCAGCACTGAGAAGGCAGAGGCAGGTGAGACTGATCTACATAGCAAGTTCTAGGCCAACTTAACATACTGTCTGTTGTCACTACTGTCTGTAGCTCCAGCTTCAGGGGACCCAATGTCTTCTGGCCTCCATCAGTACACAAGTGGTACACAGATAGACATGCTAGCAAAACTCATAAAAGTTAAAATTCAAAAACAAATACCCCACCCCATAGAACCCCAGAATACCATGAACAGCAAGCAGTGAACTAGGACCTGGGAGAAGGAAACCACAGCAGGTGTTCCTAGCGTTCTGCCTGGAGCGCCTTTGCAGGTTGATGTGTGCGCATGATGAGCACTGCAGTCTTCATGAACTAAGTCATCATTAGATTAGGACTTCAGGACCCTTGGCAGGATTTACAGTTCGGAGATAACTTCCAGACACCTGCAGAGATCCCTACTGCTTAGGTTACATTTGGATAGGGGAAACCCCAAGCTATAGAAACAGCCTGCAAGGATGAATGACTCCCAGAGCTCACAGAAGGCCAGGACACTGGAGTTCCCACAACCCAGATAAGACAAACAACCATGACCTTTTTTCTTTTAAGTTTTTTGAGACAGCATTTCTCTGTGTAGCCTTGGCTGTCCTGAACTCCCTTTGTAGACCAGGCTGGCCTCGAACTCATAGTGACCCGCCTGTCTCTGCCTCCCAAGTGCTGGGATTACAGTTGTGCACCACTACCACCCAGCACAACCATGACTTTCTGTGCCTTATGTTCTGCTAATGTGACCACTGTATTTTTCTACAAAAGAGAGAGGTCCTTATTGCTTCACCTTAAATTTGAATTTGAAAAAAGTTCTGTTACTATTTTGACCTACAACCTGAATCCCCAAACTAAAATGCCATGGACTTCTGCCTTGTACCCTAGAAATACTCTTAGAACTGAGCCAACACATTATAAGAAACCCATGCTGACATATGGTCTTTCAATTCTATGGGAATGCATCTTAAATATGCAAAATATTGTTAATGACACTTGAGTATCTGTATGCAAGATGCTGAAGTGCAAATAAACAAAACAGACTTTGCCCTGGTAAAGTTTGAGCTTCGAAGAGAAAAAAAAGCTATTAATAAATAGTTACTACATATATGCTAAATCCTATAAAGAAACGTTTCAGAAAATTACAGGTCAGAAAATTTAAGTCCTCAATTGGCAAGCTATCTGAGAATAAAGCATTTTACAGCCAGGCTCAGTGGTGTAGGCCTCCAAACCCAGCACTCCGCAAGTAGAAACAGGCAAAGCTCTGTTGAGTTCCAAGCCAGCCTGGTCTACATAGCGAGTTCCAGGGACTACACAGTGCAATAAATAAATAAATGACGCTTTTTGCTAAGTTGGTCATTATGCTAAATTGGTCATTATGAGATACTTTTCTACTGCTAAAATACCATGAGCAAGGCAACTTATAGGAATTTATTTGAGTTTATAATTCTGAGGTTTGAATCTGTTGTAGAAGTGTGGCAGCAAGCAATAAGCGTGACAGCTCGAGTGGGAGGCTGAGGGCTCACGTCTTGAACTGGAACCATGAGGAAGAGAGCACAACCTAGAAAACGGTCTTTAAACTCTCAAAGCCTGTCTCCAGGGACATACTTGCTCTAAAAGGCCACAGCTCCTAAGCCTCCCCAAACTCCACCAACTGGGGACCAAGCATCCAAGTGGCCAAGACTATGGGAATGCCTCATTCAGACCACCAGTCATCTTAGGCAGGCGCTGAAGGAAATTCAGAGTGACGTCAGACATTACTGCCGATGTCGGCTACAGCTGTCCTAGAATACCTACGGCCTTGGAGATCTGCTGAACCCGGAGGAGGAGACGTTAAAGATTCCGAGAACAGAGAAGGACGCTGGGACAAAGTCCTTGCCTCTATGTGTGCTTTGTACAACTTAAGAAAGCTTGTCTATGGTGGTGCCTGCCTTTAACCCCAGCACTTGGGAGGTACAAACAGGAGGATGATTAGCTCAAGGTCATCCTCAGCAGTTAGAGGTCAGCCAGCAGCAGGGAGGGGATATTCTTTGCTGATTATGGGGGTACATGACTTTAATCCCAAAGCAGAACAGAGAGGAACCCATGGGGTTAATGCCTTTCACATGAGTCCAGGACATTATCCAAACAAGTTTTGATTAGTGGGCTTAAGGAAGTAGATGTGAGTTCTAAGAGGTCATACGGTTAGTTTCCAGTCAATGTCAGGTAGGAATACCAGCAAAGAAGTCAGACAGGCTACATCTAGCTGTCCCACGGGCAACTGGTCACCAGCAAAGAGCTGCATAAGGCAGGTAACTGGACTGGCCACACTGAGGAATTCAGGGGTTCCAGGTTAGGGTACAAGCTTGGAAATTGTTATATAGTAATGAGGGCCACTTCTGGCTTGAAAAAAAATGTAACTTCTAACTGAAATGGATGCCAGGGTGACATAAAGCATAAGGCTTGGTTACAATCTTACAATTGCCAAACTCTAGGTATAGACCCCCACAGTGCTGCCATCTTGGACTCCATTACTGTTAAGCCTTTTCATTTAATGAAATAAGCTTTTCTTCTCTATTAAAATGAAACGAGGGGGCTGGAGAGATGGCTCAGCAGTTAAGAGCACTGACTGTTCTTCCAAAGGACCCAGGTTCAATTCCCAGCACCCACATGGCAGCTCACAACCGACTTCTAACTCCAAGATCTGACACTCTCACACAGACAGACATGCAGGCAAAACAACAATGCACATAAAATATAAAGAAAGAAGGAAGCCAGGCGTGGTGGCGCACACCTTTAATCCCAGCACTCGGAAGGCAGAGGCAGGCGGATCGCTGTGAGTTCGAGGCCAGCCTGGTCTACAAAGTGAGTCCAGGACAGCCAAGGCTACACAGAGACACCCTGTCTCAAAAACCAAAATTAATAAATAAATAAAAATAAAAAAGAAAGAAAGTAGTATTAGAAAGGAGGATTGTTAAACACTTCAACAGCCACTTTCCTGGAGAGTCCCAGCCTGTTTCTATGCAGAAGAGCTCAAAGTCCTCCCACTCATCCCTCAGAGTGAAAGAGTAAGACACAACACAGTAGCAGAGAAAGCAAAGCTGGAACGGGTCTGTTATTCACTCAGCAGATCAATATTTACTGAATAGAACTGTGTGGAAGACTACCTGATGGACTTTCATTCTAATGAGGAGAAATACGACAAGTGGACAAGTTAAATATATAGCATGTTGTATGCCAGATGGACAGCACTATGGTGAAAAAAAAAGCAAGGAAAAGGTGGCGAGGAAGTGTGTGGCGTAGGGACAAGTCTCCTATTCTATGGTGGCAAAGGAAGAACTCACTGTTAAAACTGGGATGTGAGTATGTGCAGACCAGAACTGTAACTCTAATCCTCGCACTCTGGAGCAGAGATGTGCAAAAGCACCAGGCAGAGACACCTGCAGGACAGCAAGGTGGGTCTGTGGGAGCAGAACGAGGCAGAATGGACCAGGTGAAGGCTGAACAGTGTGGGCGCTTGCGCCTATCCAGAGTGCTCGTGGGACTTAGAGCACTGGGTGCTATGAGGAGATGGATTACATTTAACTGAGCAAAGGCTCGTTCTGGTTCCTGGGGGATACACGGTAAGAAACGTGACTCTAAACTAGGCATTGGGGCATACTCTCACAACCCCAGCCTGTGGGAAGCTGAGGCTGGAGAATTCTGAGTTTGGGAACAAAGTGAGACCTTTTGGGACAGAGCTGAGGATATGGCAGGAGGTAGAGGGCTTGAATACCACACGAGAGGCTGGACACGGTGAGGCCTTGTGTTCAATCCAAGGACAAAGTGACAAGGATGGGAAGAGGGAAGAATGGAGAAGAACTCTAAATATATCTGAAAGCCCAGCAGAGAATGTGCTGGCTGGATGAACGCTAATCAAGTTGCCAAGTATCAGAACGGCATTCAGTGTTCCACCACGCTGGCCTAGAAACCAAGGATGACTCAGCCAACATTTCTGTATGCTCACAATTGCATTTCTCCTCATCACGTCCTTTCTTTAATGATAACGACATTTAAGTGTAACATGATGAAGATAGCACATATATCAATCATCTTAAATCTGTGCTACCTCTTTAATGTGTAGAGGGAAAAAACTTTTCCCTAAGGGCTCACAAGGACACCTGCACATGCACTCACACACACACATATGCATACGAAGTAAAAAAGATTAAAAAGGCTGGGAGAGTGGTTCAGTGGTAGAGCACTTGCTTGGCATGTGATGTGTGAGGAGGCCCTAGGTTCACTCCTCAGTGCAGGGGGCAACGGGAAAGTGGCAGATTTCTCAATGTTTATATATAGAGGAAACACAGTTAAAAGACGGAACTTCATCAGGGCACAGTGGCACACGCCTTTAATCCCAGCCCTCGGAAGGCAGAGACAGTTGGATCTCTGGTCTACAGAGTGAGTCTAAGACGGCCAGGACTACACAGAGAAACCCTGTCTCGAAAACCTAAAAAAAAAAAAAAAAGATAGAAATTCATCAGGGCACAGTGGTGCCTGTCTTTAATCCCAGCACTCAGGAGGCAGAGGCAGCTGGACCACTTTGAGTTCAAAGCTGGCCTGATCTACAAAGCAAATCTAGGCCAGCTAAGGCTACACAGAGAAACCCAGTCTTGAATTAAAAAAAAAAAAAAGATGGAAGTTATATAAATTAAATTGCCTTTTGAAATATATTGTCATAAACCCTGCAGGTCTTCTGTGGAAGGGGAGTGGATGTCACCAGTGTGAGGAAAGCGCCTCCTCCCGTACTCAAGGTTCTGTTTTGGTTCTTACAACAATCCAAGTCTATTAATGGAAACTACAGGAATAAACACTTCTAAGTTTTTTATTGTTTTGTTTTTTGAGACAGGGTTTTTTGCTCCATCCTGTGAGACATATCAAACAGGTCCACCTGAAAAAGGGGGTGCAGACGGAAGAGAAGAGAACAGAGACACGGGGGATATGGAGCCAAGTCAAAGGGATCTGATCAAAGCTAGCTTTATTTCAAGGAAGTGCAGTTTACACAGCAAAGACACACAGGCAACTGCAAGGATCCATGCCTCAGCCCCTTGGGCAGGCTGAAAAAATGCATTCCCAGAAACAGCTCTCTGCCCCAGCTCCTTTGTTTCTTTACCAACACAAACATTAGCAACTCAAAGAGTACACTATGCAGCACAGAGGCTCCTCCCTGCAGGGGTCCACAGGTCTTTGAGCAGAACAGAGCATAGGCAGCACAGGTGAAACAGGTAGCAGCACAGTTTCTACTCAGCTTTAGCCACAAGCTGAGGCACAGTTTACAGTCTCCGACAGTTTCTCTGTGCAGCCTTGACTGTCCTGAACTCACTTAGTAGACCAGCAATCCAACTGCCTTTGCTGGGACTAAAGGCATGCGCCACCACACCCAGCTAACACTTCTAAACTTTAATCTGCCATTCTGAGTGAATGTCTACACCACCCTACAGCAGCAGTGAGGAGTGAAGGAAAGATTTTATTACTTTTTTTTTTTTTAAGTTTTTTGAAATAGGGTTTCTCTGTGTAGCCTTGGCTGTCCTGGACTCACTCCAGGACATATATATGTGTATGTATATAGATAGACAGATAGATAGATAGATAGATAGATAGATAGATAGATAGATAGATAGATATAGATATATAGTGTTCAGTATTGAGGTTTCAAATACTAGATTAGGCATACTTTACTTATATGTGTACATATGTCTTGAAGAATACCAACCTGTTGGCTGTGGCTACCACCAATGAGGTCTTTTGTTTTTTAAAACAATTCAGTATTATTTGCTTGGTTTTACTTTTATATGTATGGGGGAAAGTGTCTGTCATGTAGCCCAGTGACCCTGAACTGCTGATTTTCCTACCTCTCACTTCCTAAATGCTAGAGTTACAGGCCTGTGCTACCATGACTGGCTAAATACTTTTGAGTTAGAAAGAAAAGAACCACTATCTGCTGTACCAAAAGCTAGGTAGTGAGGCCAGTGCTGCATGCTTGTGAGGACAGATACAATATAAACTCACTCTAAACACAGGCCAAACAATATGCTGCCTTCATTTTCTCAAAAATAGGATCAAAACCGTGTCTTGTTCAAAGACCAAGAGTACAGAAGCAGGTTTTGCAAAGCCTGGCCAGTATCTATACCTTGTGTGCCTCTGAGGGCTATTCTAGAAGGAGGCTTCTACAGTCTGTTAGAGTCGCTACCATGCTCTTCTCTGGTGCTTGAAAGGTTTTATGAGAATACAGTTGAAAAACACACAGCCAACACTAAGTTTATGGATTTTCTCCTCACAGCCTAGCAAACAATCCAGGCAGCAAAAACCAGCTAAGTGTCTTCTAACTCAATTCGTTGTGACACCATGGCCCACAGATGATGTCAAACCCCACAGGGGAAGAGTCAGTTCTTAAGACTGCACCCCTCCGTAGATGCCAGTCACAAAGCACAAGGCTGTTTACTTGCACTCGGCATTCCAGGCCACGGCCACAGCCACAGCAATCTGCTCTTGAGAAGCTTATAACGCCCAGAGAAACACTAGCATTTTATTCTTTTCTTTTCTTTTCTTTTTTTGAGACAGGGTTTCTCTGTGTAACAGCACTGACTGTCCTGGACTTGCTCTGTAGACAGGCTGGCCTTGAACCCACAGAGATCCTCCTGCCTCTGCCTCCCAAGTGCTAGGATTAAAGATGTGCACCACCACTGCCCGACTTGTTGTCTTCTTTTAATGTTGCATATACATGGTGACCTCAGCAGGAAGATCAAGGAAAGTTCAAGGCCAGCCTGGTCTGCATAGTGAGCACCAGGCCCATCTGGGCTACACAGAAAGAAAACAAAACTAGTAATAATTACATAAAATACTAAAGAGACGCATATGGTGAGAGGGAGAAGGTTGTACAGCGTCCACAGAAGTGACTTTTGGGTTCTGTGGGTTTGCTGCTGTTTTCCCCCAGACAGTTGTTGTATAGTCCAGGCTGACCTGGAACTCATCTATACCAAGAAGACCCCAAGCATAGAATCCTCCTGCCTCCAGGTTCTGAGTCACATGCCATCAAACCTAGCTCAAAAGCTGTTTTATATAGCAAAAGATGGGGGGCCTGGAGAGATGGCTCAGAGGTTAAGAGCACTGGCTGCTCTTCCAGAGGTCCTGAGTTCAATTCCCAGCAACCACATGGTGGCTCACAACCATCTATAATGAGATCTGGTGCTCTCTTCTGGCCTGTAGGCATGCATGCAAGCAGAATACTGTATAAATAATAATTGAATAAAAAATTTAAAAGAATAGCAAAAGATGGAAGGCAGACAGACAGACACACAGACAGACGCACGCACACACCCCTCTGCTATGGACTGAACTGCCGTCACATGGAGACAGAGACAGACACACACACAGACGCGCGCACATACCCCTCTGCTACGGACTGAACTGCCGTCACAAGGAGTTCATATACTGAAACATTAACTTCCAATGAGATGGCATTTGGAGATGGAGCCTTGGGAGGTAGTTAGTACTGGATGAGATGGGGCGGGGCCTCTGATGACACAGCGAGTCTGCTATTTCTCTCCACACACGCACCCACACACTCATCACCACAATGCAACCTAAGCACATTGTCTGCAAGCTAGGAGAATCCTCACCAGAACAGGGCTATGACGACACCCTGATCTCAATACTTACCGTCCTTAGAACTGAGATAACCAATTCTGTGGTTGGAGCCGTCTAGTCTACGTTATTTTGTTATGGCAGTGTGGGCTAACTAAAGTAATATTACTGCATACAATGAACGGCATCTCTATGAAAACACAATTCATGAGGCAAAAAGCAACAACAAATTGCAGGCTTAGAGAACTTGCTGCTCGTCTAGTTCAGTTCCCAGCACCCACATCAGGTAAGTTCACAAATGTGTGCAACTACAGCTCACCTTGCAAGTGATCCGTCCAGAACCTGAGAGACAGCTTAGCAGTGAAGAGCACATACTACTCTTCCTGAGGGCCTGAGGTCGATTCCCTGCACACACATGAGGTGGCTTACAGCTTCTGCAACCCCAGCTCCAGGGGACTTTCCTACCTCTGACCTGCATTCATGTGTACAAAACCCACACCCATACACATAATTTAAAAATGAAAAATCTAAACACACACACAAATTGATAAACAATGTACAGCACACTACTATTTGGGTTTGTTTTTTTTTAATTCCAATACAGGGATTCTGTGTATGTAGCCTTGGCTGTCCTGAACTCACTTGGTAGACCAGGCTGGCCTCCAACTTACAGCAATCTGCCTGCCCCTGTCTCCCGAGTGCTGGAATTAAAGGCGTGCACCACCACGACGGGCCTGCACACTACTATTTGTAAATAGGAAAAAGAAGATGCATTTGCTTGTATAGTAATTCCAGGCAAAGACAGGAAGGAGTATGTATGTTTAAATTACAGAGCACATCAATATACTACTTATTCCAAAAAATGTTCTTTTATTTGTTTGTTTATTTTGGGTTTTATTTTGTTTCTGGTTTTGTTTTTGGTTTTTCAAGACAGAGTTTCTCTGTGTAACAGCCCTTCCTGGCTGTCCTGGACTTGCTTTGTAGACCTGGCTGTCCTCAGACTCACAGAGATCCACCTGCCTCTGCCTCTGCCTCTGCCTCCTTCACTGCTGGAATTAGAGGCGCCACCAGGCCTGGCCAGGAAATGTTCTTAGGAGGAAAAAAAAAAAAGTAAATTTTGTTAGCCTTCAAAAAGTAACTTCAGTTGTAAAATGGTTTTAAGAATCCTCAACTTAGGGCTAGAGAGATGGCTCAGAGGTTAAGAGCACTGCCTGCTCTTCCAAAGGTCTTGAGTTCAATTCCCAGCAACCACATGATGACTCACAACCATCTACAATGAAATCTGGTGCCTTCTTCTAACCTGCAGATGTTACATGCAGGCAGAACACTGTATATTAAATAAATCTTTAAAAAGAAAAAAAAAAAAAGAATCCTCAACTTCTCAGTTGGGCGTGGTGGCACACCCTAATCCTAACACCTAACGGGTGGAGTTCAAGGCCGACCTGCTCTACATAGTGAGTTCCAGAATAGCCAGAGCTACATAATAGAGCCCCTGGCTCAAAAACAAACAAACAAACAAACAAACTTACTTCAATTTTTCATCAGCAAAAATGGTCTTTAGACTTCTAATTGAACTATTCAAATCCCCCAGTTCAACCTGCCTTCATAGTCTCAAATCAGTCGTAATCTTTCTAAACTCTAAAAAAAAAAATCACCTTTCTCTTGAAACTACATGTGGAGACATACCACGGTCTACTAGGTAATTGGATCGATCCTACCAAACAAGGGTCAGTAGAAAATGCTTAACAATTATCTCACACTTGTTGGTGATGAGGTAATTGGGCGAACCTGGATTACGCGGGGCGGGGGTGCTAGGGAGTGAGGGAGGAAGAGAGACGACACAGAGACAAACAGTGAGATAAATATTAATGACACAGCACCCCAGGGATGCTCATTTGATGTTGAGCCAGATCCCCGGTCCTGCATTTTTCACTATGTTCCCCAAAGTTTCCCGCAGTGGAGCCTCTCCCAGCATGCCACAGGACGACTCAGGTGCCACGCAGCCCGTCGCCCCGAAGCCGTCCTCCCTCCGTCCCGACCTCCTCCCCTCAGGCGTCCCCTAAGCCGGCGAGTCGCCTCAACCATGGCGTCCCACCTGCACCTTCCGCCTCTTCAGCGCGGCCGCGTCCAGCCACACGCCGCACGCCTCCTCCTCCTCCTCCTCAGACCCCTTGCGTCTCATGGCGGCCCCGAACAGCGCGCCACTGCAGCCGCCGTTAGCGCTGACGCGCTTTCGGATCTCGCGCCGCTGCGGGAGGCGGGGCTCCGCCGTTGCCGTCATGACGTAGGCCCCGCCCCCGACCACGCCCGTTGCGCTAAGGAGGATGGGGCGTTTCCCAGGCGCTGGTCTCCTCCTCCTCCCGCCCTTGCTATGCGTTCCTGTGTGGACTCTGCGCCCATGTTTGGTTTGGCAAGGCTGCACTTTTTTTTTTTTTAATTATGCAAGGAAGTATGTGTGTCTGCTTGTAGGTATGAGCCCGTGAGTGCAGGTGTACGTGGAGGACAAAAGAATCGGATCCCTGCCGGGCGTGGTGGCGCACGCCTTTAATCCTAGCAGAAGCAGGCGGATGGCTCTGAGTTCGAGGCCAGCCTGGTCTACAAAGCGAGTCCAGGACAGCCAAGGCTACACAGAGAAACCCTGTCTCGAAAAGCCAAAAATAAATAAATAAATAAATAAAGTCGGATCCCCTGGATGAAGCTAGGATTACAGGGCCTTCTGAGTCACCATGTGGGGACTGGAAATCAAACCAGGGTCCTCTGCAAAAGCAACTAGTGCTCTTAACTACAGAGCCATCTCTCCAGTCCCAGACTTTTTTTACTACCCGGAGCCTCCCTTCCAAAAAGTAAAGCAATGCAGGCAGGCTCTAGACCCCCTTCAGACCCTCTTGCCCCATCACTCACCTAGTGGCTATCCGACACTTGAGGTTGCCTAGTTGGTAGGTAAGAGTAACTGAACCAACTACATGGAAACATTTTTGAAAACATGAAATAAAAATTGAAATCAAGGACTCTGGCGGTAGTTGCCCATGCCTTTAATCCCGGCACACCATCTCTGTGAGTTCAAGGCCAGCTTGGTCAACAGTGTGAGCTCCAGAACAGCCAAGACCACACAGAGAAGCCCTGTCTAAAAAAAAAAAAAAAAAAAAAAAAATGCTGGGTGGTGCTCACCTTTAATCCCAGCACTCGAGAGGCAGAGGCAGTGGAATCACTGTGAGTTCGAGGCCAGCCTGGTTTACAAAGCGAGTCCAGGACAGCCAAGGCTAACACAGAGAGACTCTGTCTCAAAAAACCGAAAAAGAAAAACTTAAAACAAACAAACAAACAAAAAATTGGAATTAAGGGGTAAGGGTATAGCTCTTTTGTTACAGCATTTGTCTAGTGTGCATGGAAGGGTGTTAACATGAGAGGCAGAGGTAGACAGGTTTCTGTGAGTTCAAAGCAGAACTAAAAGTAAGTATGTATGTATTATGTATGTGTATGCGGGGTGTACATGTGAGCGCAGGTTCCTTCAGAGGCACCCCGAGCCCTGGAGCTGGAGTTACAGGAGACCGTGAGCCGCCGGCCATGGGTGCTCGAGATCGAACTCAGGTCTTCTGCAAGGGCCATATACATTCTTAACCACGGGGCGATCTCTCCAGCCCCAGGTGTATATTTGATTTTATATAGATTTTTCGTATATAATTTTATATGCATTATACGAAGACCCTCAGAATAAGTTATCCATGGAGGGATACTTCTTATTCATTTGCAGTACTGAGGATTTAAAGCAGGGCCCCCTGCAGAAGCTCTACATGAGCTATTTTCCCAGTCCTTTCTTTATGTTGAGACAGGATCTCTCTCTGTCTCTGTCTCTGTCTCTGTCTCTCTCTCTCTCTCTGTTTCCCAGGCTGGCACTCTACCAGTGAGCTTTGTCCCCAACTCTTAGATTTTTAAACACTTTTAACTACTTCTCAAATCTACTTAGTAATAAAACTGCTCTTTAATCCCTCAAAATGCCAAATATGTATATAATTACACACACACACACAAACACACACATACACACACACATACACACACACTCCCAACATCAATTCTACCCTCGGGTGAAAATGAAACAAGAACCCCTCCCTCTCCACAGCATCCCACCAGCACCCTGCAGTTTCCTTCAAAAGACCTCCTTGTGAACAGGGCCCCTCCCTGGAGCAGGAGTCAGAACGCAGAGGAAGCTATGTATGGTCACTTTATTGAACCTAGGACCTACCAGGGACCAGACACCAGCCTTACCTCCAGCCCCAGTGAACTTCCTGCTCTGGGTCCCCTTTCCCCGGAATGTTCTTCTAAGCTCAGTCTGCGAACTCCTACTCACTGTTTCCAGGCCAGGGTTCTGAGTGCCCCCGGGCAGTGCTGATTGGTCTGGCCTCTGAGCATCCCTTGACAGTTCCTTATGTGGCTAATGCCTGGAGTCCCCGGAAGCAGTGAGCTAAGGAGACAGATCTCAGAATCCTAAGTGTGAGTGGTGGGAGAGAAGCTGGAAACAGTGTGTGAGGGATGTACAGACCAATGCTAGACGTGAGGCTTTCTGGCTGGGCTGTGACGAAGGGATCTGGGCAGTGGAGGGGACCTTCTGTCTTTAGGGGTTCTCTGGAACCCAGCAATCCAGGCTGGGGTGCAGGGGACAGTAAGGTTAAAATCCACCCATCTTTTGGCCTGTTTCATTTCCCTCCGCCAGTGAAACCTGGTAAAAGGTGGCTGCTGAGACATCCCTTCCCTCTCACCTCAAATTGGACACTGGCCTAAGTCTTATCCCCCCACCCCCCAAACAACCTGGAAACCCCAAGCCAGGGTGTGGCCAAAGCTGAACCCCAACTTTAAGCCTGAGAGGAGGCAAGGGAAGGGCATCAAGAGTCCCTCATCTGGCCGGGGACGGTGGTGCATCGCCTTTAATCCCAGCACTCGGGAGGCAGAGGCAAGTGGATCGCTGTGAGTTCGAGGTCAGCCTGGTCTACAAAGCGAGTCCAGGACAGCCAAGGGTACACAGAGAAACCCTGTCTCAAAAAACCAAAAGAAAAAAAAAAGAGTCAGTCTCTCCTCTGCTCCTCCCCAAAAGTAGGAAATTGATCAGGGACTCCGCGGGCGGCTTCCAGCCAATCCCCAGGGGCAAGGATTGCCCTAGCATCACCTTCGCCTTTGAGCTTCTGTGCAGGGAGTCATGGCCGGCCAGATATAAGACAGCTTTACCAGGCTTTGTTCCCATCTGGAGCCAAATCCAGGCTTTTGTCCCTAGCACCTTCTCTCACCCTGCCAGCTCCCTCCCACCCACTTTCATTTAGTCTTCTGATGGAGTTTGCGCCGCACCAGCTGGCTGAGGAGCAGAGCCGTAAGGATGCTGCCAGCCGCGGTGAGCAGGAAGAGGCCGGAGAAGTTGTTGGGCCACCGGGCATGCAGAGGCTCGTAGATGGGCCTCCGGGCATGATAGTCCAGCGTCACAGCCTCTAGCTGGGCCAGAGTGCACAGCACCAAAAAGACATGGAAAACTTGGTGTCCCTGCCCAAAGGTGTGGCAGCTGCCGGGGAACCAACTCTCGGGCATAACGGTGGAGAAAAATGCAGCGGCCAGAAGAAAGAAAACTACCTGACACTTGTGATAAAGGAGAGCGGGGTCATCCTCGGCAGGGAGAGGGGACACTATGATGCGGTGCACCACGGGGCTGATGTCCAGCGCATAGGCCAGCGCCGAGGGCGCCTCCTGGAAAGTGCGGCCCAGCAGGCCTGGCTTCTGGCTGTATTTGTTGTAGCAGGAGCCGGCACAGGAAAGCCAGGCCAAGAAAGCAGCGGTGGGTAGGAAAATGGCCTGCACCTGGGCATGCCAGGCGGGCTCGATGGCGTAGTAGAAGTGCGCCAGGGCACTGCCAAACTGGTACACGGCCACACCCACATAGTCCAAGAAGAAGAAGCTGTAATGCCAGAACTCCGACTTGGCCTGCAGGAGGTGAGCCAGGGAGCTGAAGGAGAGATAGGTGAAGGAGGCCAGGACGATGATGAAGAGGGGCCGGGCGTGAGGGTCTTCCCAGAAGTCCACACTCCCCACCAAGATCATCAGCCGCAACAGCAGAGCCAAGGCCGCCAGCAGGTGGGTCCACACGTTCACAGCCTCGTTGTGCTGCTGGAACAGCGTGCGGAAGTAGAAACACCACGACCGGTGCAACGGCCGGTAGCCAGCGTAGATGTACGGCTTCCAGAAGATCGGCGGCACCTCGGCTCGGTCCACCGTGAACACGGGCTCCGGCTGCAGAGGCTTCTGGCCCGTGTGCCACAGGCTAGACAACAGGTGGCTGAACTTCTGGGCTACTGCCATCGCCATGCCTGGAACCTGGGAGAGAGGTCAGGGTAAGATCAGAATCCTTGGGCTGGAGGGATGGCTCAGAGGTTAAGACTGCTCTTCCAGAGGTCCTGAGTTCAATTCCCAGCAACCACCTGGTGGCTCGCAACCATCTATAATGATATCTGGCGCCCTCTTCTGGCCGGCAGGTGTACATGCAGACGGAGCACTGTATACAAAATAAATAATAAATAAATAAATCTTAAGAATCCTTGTTTTAAATTAAAAAAAAAAAAGAATCCTTGTGTCTCTAGCGGGGGGGGGGGTCTGATGCCCCAGACTTCTCCCTTCTCCCAGGCCCTGTCCTTAGGCTGAGCTTGAGGACCAAAGAGTAACCTTAAAAAAGAATCCAAGCTGTCTTCCCTGGCATTCTCAGAACAGGGCCTGACACAGTAGATGCTCAGTACGTGTCGAAGGACCTCATTTATTCTTTTTGTTGTTGTTTTGTTTTTTGATGTCTCTCTGTGTTAGCCTTGGCTGTCCTGGGGTTGCTTCGTAGACCTTGAACTCACAGCGATCTGCCTGCCTCTGCCACTCGAGTGCTGGGGGGGGGGGGGTGAACGCTGGGAGGGGACGTGAACACAGTCGCACACGCCTAACCCAGAAGCTATCTCCAATTGGTAACTGCCCGAAAGGGAAAAATTCACTTTCTCAAATGGAGTCTCACTGGGTTTACAGACCACTCTTACGGAGAGGCCCCATGCCTTGCAATAGACAGCAAACACAAAATTAACTCAATGGTGTTTTTTTTTTTTGCAACCCCCCTAAATATTTTTTGCTTAAATATTATGGTTTCTGATTTTTTTTAATGTGCCTTCTCTGCGTGTGAATGTGTGCATCTTGTCACCTGTATGTGTTTCTTCTGGTTTTTCTTTGGCTTTTTTTTTTTGTTGCTGTTTTGTTTTGGTTTTTGTTTTGTCTTTCGAGACAGGGTTTCTCTGTGTTATCTTGGCTGTCCTAGGCTCACTTTGTAGACCAGGCAAACTCACAGTTATCCACCTGCCTCTGCCTCCCAAGTGCTGGGATTAAAGGCATGAGCCACCATGCCCGGCCCTTTCTTTGGCTTTTTTTCTCCTGTATGTTTGTATCCTATTTTGGTTTGTTTTTATTTTGTCTTATTATTATTTTAGATGCCTGTTTGTATTCTAGTGAGAGAAAGAAAAAGTATGGTTTGGTCTGGGCAGGAAAGTGGGGATGATATGGGAGGAGTTGGGAAAGGGGAAACCATAATCAGAATACATTGTATTAAAAGTTATACTTTCAAAAAAAAAGTTATACTTTCAATAAGTATTTCCTCTATGACAAAGAAGAAAGAAAGGAGAAAATACCAACATTTTTTTCTCTCTGCTTCCTGACTGTGGATGCAATGTTAAGTGGCTGCCTGAAGCACCTGTGACCATGCCTTTCCTGACCACGATGGACTGTGCACCCTCAAACTGTGAGCCAAATAGACCTTTGCTCCCTTTAGTGGCTTATGTCGAGTAGTTTGTCACAGAGAAGAACTTACAGTTAAGACTTGGTGACAGGTGCTATTTGTCACCACACACAGCACATCTGCCTGGTGCCTGCTTCTTAATCCAGGCATGTCTTTTGTGCTGGCTAGTTTGGGTCAACTTGAAACAAGCTTGAGTCTCATCAGAGAGTGCCTCAGTTGAGAAAACATCTCCAGAAGGCTGGGACGTAGGCAAGCCTATAGCGCATTTTCTTAATTAGTGATTGATCAACGGGGAAGGGCCCCGGCCCATTGTGTGTGCTGTAACATCTGGGCTTGCAGTCCCGGGTTCTGTAAGAAAGCAGGCTGAGCAAGCCATGAGGAGCAAGGCAGTAAGCAGCACCCTTCCATGGCCTCTGCATCAGCTCCTGCCTCCAGGTTCCTGCCCTGTTTGAGTTCCTGTCCTGACTTCCTTTGATGATGAACAGTGATGTGTGATATGGAAGTGTAAGCCAAAAAGCCCTTTCCTCCCCAAGTTGCTTGGGCCATGGTGCTCACCAGCGCAAGGGTAACCCTGACTAAGACACCACCATTCGTTACCTCAGGCAGCTCCCGATATCTGCCAGACAACTCCCTCAACAAGCTTTCTGGACTCAGCGTGCAGTGTTCTGTCCATGGACCATCAGATGTCTGCCAAGGCCACCTTTGCCCCAGCTACTGTATGCGCAGGTGCTTATGGGCTCAGAACCGCACTGCTACCCCACCCCCCCAAGACCACCCAAAGGATCCACGCACAATTCAAGAGCTTGCTGTGAGTAGATGACATCAGGACCTGCCTCACGCCTGCTCTGCCTCTCTAAACTCCCGCTCTCTAGACTTCCTCAAGAGTTGGATCAGGCTGGGCAGTGCTGGCACACGCCTTTAATCTCAGCCCTTGGGAGGCAGAGGCAGGCGGATCACTGTGCGTTCAAGGCCAGCCTTGTCTACAAAGTCAGTCCAGGACAGCCAAAGCCACACAGAGAAACCCTGTCTTTTGAACCACCCCCCTAAAAGAAAGAACTGGATTTTCACACACCACCACACACAGGGGCTTCTTAGCCACACAAAGCATGGGTTTTTTTTTTTTTTACTTCCTTCACCCCAGAGAGGCTGGCTCAGAGCAGAATCAGGAAGCACATCCTTTAGACTATTAACAAGGACTACTGACAACTGTCCACCCGGGGCTTCTCCCTCTTCCCAGGACACCAGACTTCACCCATAGCCATATGGCCTCCATTCCTGTGCACAGTTTCGTCCACGGGGGGCAGAACAGGCCTCAGAACACATCTCTGTGCGGCTCACAAGGAAACCAGACCTGGGAGTTGCGTCCTAGACCTAGCCAACAGAGCAAGGCTTCCGCTCGGCCATGGAAACAGTAAAGGTGGACGGAACCGGTGGACACCTAGCTACCGGGTCCCTGAGATCTGTTAAGTCTACTCCTAGGCTCCATCTCCCACTCCTGGCTCTCTCCACGGCATGAGAACACATCACAGGCTCTGAGGGGTCCTATGGCGAAGCCTATTTCACTTTGTTGAACCTATATACACCAAGTTCACATGACTTAGGCCTCGTTTCTCAGTCGTGAGTATGTGGCAAAGCCAGTTGAAATCAAATGGCTGTTCACTGTAAGCTCATTCTTTACTGTCTTGTGATCAATTCTTGTAACTTCCCCGGGAGGCAAGTGCCGGTACCTCCATTGTGTTTGTGCAATGGTGCAATCCAGAGGGATGAAGAAAGTTTTAGTCAAGGGAAGAGTGCATGCCCGGGGGACCCTGTGCTCTGCCTGCAAACCTGGACATTCTTGCTTTGTTTTTGTATTTGTTTTCAAGATGGCGGTTTCTCTGAAGACGGGGGTTTCTCTGTGTAGCCCTGCCTGTCCTAGAACTTGATCTGTAGACCAAGCTGGCTTCAGACGCAGAAATCCTCCTGCCTCTGCCTCGTAAGTGCTGGGATGAGAGGTGTGTGCACCACCACACCTGGCTAAACCTGCCCTTATCAGCATCTCTGCTGCTGGCCTGCCTCCTGTGTCACCCGCCTGCACCTCCAGAATAGCCCTGCTGACCTCTGACCTGAGCAGGCAGCCAGGGGCGTCCATCAGTTATTTCCGTAGGCTTCGAGCAACCTAGATTCCCTCAGTGTTGTCCTCTTGATCTGCACTGGGGAAGCCCTGGCTCACAGTCGCTCCTCGGGAGCAGGACAATCCCAGCTCACAGCCCCCGTGCACTAGACATGGTGGGTCCTAAACACAGAACTCAGTGATGCCTAAAGAAGCTCCACTTTCAGGGCTGGAGAGATGGCTCAGTGGTTAAGAGCACTGACTGCTCTTCCAGAGGTCCTGAGTTCAATTCCCAGCAACCACAAGGTGGCTCACAAGCATCTACAACGAGATCTGGTGCCCTCTTCTGGTATGCAGGCATCCATGTGGGCAAAATACTGTATAAATAATAAGGTGGTGCATGCCTTTAATCCCAGCACCCAGGAGGCAGAGGCAGGCGGATCCCTGTGAGTTCGAGGCCAGCCTAGTCTACAAAGCAAGTCCAGGACAGCCAAGGCTATACAGAGAAATAAAATAAAATAAACAAACTTGTCTCAGAAATAAAATAAAATAAATAGATCATAAAAATCCTTTCCCATAGCCCTCCACGGCAATCTCAAATTTGGCTCAGAGATTGTTAGTCCTGCTAACAGCTAATCAATAAATCTTTTCATTATAATTCGACTGAGCCTATCTTTCCCCAGGGGTCGCAAACTCCATAACACCCAGAGGCAACATTCTAGAGGGAGAGAGGCCCCAGGGCTTGATTTCCCTTAGAACGCTGGCAGAGGTACAGGACTTCATATAATAGATCTATTTTCAGACTTAGGCCCCTTCTCTGAGTCTATAGAAAGGGGCCTCAAATCCAGTGAAAAGGAGAGAGTAGGGGCACAGGTCAAGCCTGAGCCGGAAGTAACAAGAGAGAGCTTAGGGTATCCAGAGTGATCTGCCAATCAGGCGGCCAGGCCTTGCTTAACCTGGACAGCCAGCCCAGCACACTGCCACAGCCCCCCACCAGGCCTCTTAAACTGTACTGGGTACCTGGGGGTGTTTCTTTGGACCCTGGGGCCAATGATATCACTGTGGAACCATAAAGAGTCACCAGAGGCTGTATATTAAGTATCACACAGATGAGGGACACTAGGGGCGGGGCTTTCAAGGGCCTGGAGGTATCTTGTGTAATGTCATGGGAGTATGGGGCCAAGAGATACCTCTCTCTTCCCTTTCTTTCTGACTCCCACACTAGTAAAATGCAGGCTCAACATGTGACCTCCCAGTCAGGCCTCAGCCACAGACAACACCTCTGTGGTGGATGCATGATGCTATCTGGAAAGCTGTGACTTACCCAAAATCACACAACAAAGGAAGAGCCAGGCCATCTGGTACCAAGTGGCTGAGGTCTGGGAGACGGATAGCAGGTACACTTGGCTGGTTCCTGCCTCTTATCCAGCAAGGATCAGAGGAAAATTATGAATAAAAGGGTAAGCGGCCACTTTCTTAGAAAGGCTTGTTGGGAGATGGGCTTCAGAGACAAATGTGACACTAGATTCCACGGAACATAAGCTCCGTGGCCTTGGACCACTTACTGGCTCTCTGGTTCTTAGTGCCCTTGTGGGAATGACAAAATTACACACAGAGACTTAAATGACTGGAACTCTAAGTTTGAGCAATTTAGAGACTTAGTAAATCATGGCTGCCATTTTTTTTTTTTTTAAGGTGGCTGGAGAGACAGCCGTGGGTGCTGGGAACCGAACTCTCATATTTATGGTTGTGAGCCTAGCCTTTAACGGCTGAGCCATCTCTCCAGCCCAATGGATGTCATTTTTTTTTTATGAATACTAGGGGAGATGAACTCGATGGGAATTCTTTCAAAATCTGTCCCTGAGCTGGGAGTGTGGCCTGGCAGGAAGAAGGCCCAAGGTCCCATCCAGCATCACAACAAAAATAAAAACCTTCAACCTGTGCCAGTGCATCTGGGCGTGGGATCAGAAAGTTAACTGGATCCCAGCCTGGTGTGGTGGTCGTCCCTACCTCTAATCTCAGCACCTGAGAGGTGGAGGCAGGAGGATCAGAAGTCAAAGGTCATCCTTGGCTACATAGCACATGTAAGGCCAGCCTGGGCTACACGAGACCCTGTCTTGAGGCGAGAGATGATCAAACCATCTCCTGAAACTCTTACCTGATCCTTGGAGACATATTTAAGGATTAGGCTAGAGTTTGGACTCCTGAGGACGCTGACGTATTTAATAATTAAACTGTTCTCAGCAAGGAACACTCAGGGTAACCCTTCTGGATTCCAGGAGCCGCTTGCCCACAGACCCAGGAAGGGTGGATGGGAAGTGACTTCCCTAGAGAAAGGAGTCTTTGCTCTAGCTGTCCTATCACAGAGCTAGAGGACATCAGAGGGCAACTTGTGTAAGCAAGCAGCCCAAAGAAAGCGCTGGGCTGGAGAGATGCCTGGGTAACTACAAGTTAGTGATGCTTTCCCAGATCTGAGTTCAGTTCCCAGTACCTACAGGTGCCCAACTGCCTATACCTCCAGCTCTAGGGGGATCTGATGCCATCTTCTAAACTCTATTGGCACCTGCATTCCCATGTGAACAGACCCACATGCAGAAATATGCCTAATTATAAATAAAAGGAATCTTTTTTAAATAAGAAGGTATATGACCTGGCCTGGCCACAGGTTGCCAACAGGAAAGGCAGAATTCCGGCCTTCCCACCCCACTTCTCCTGGCCTTAGTATTCATGTGTGCCCTTTTCTAAACTCCAGGTCACCCTGTTCACTTCCTGGAATTTTCAGACCTCTCAGCCAGTACCTTCTGCCTGGCTGTGGGTCATCTGGAGAAAGAGGGACAGAGAGCGAGCCCTGGCCACTTGACGCTCAGGTTTCAACCAGTGCTTGCAAACCTCCTGCCACCAGGCCGCCCGCTCCGCTCGCTCACCCACACACACGCCTACGGGAAGAGGCAAGCCGAAAGGCCACCGTGAAGAAGACGGGGCCACTGTCTGAAGGCTGGGTCCCTGCTACTCAGCTCCAAAGAAGCCAAAAGTCCAGGCTTTGTGTGGGCGTGGAATCTGAGGTCTGCAACTTACAAGCTTGCTAACTCAGAGGCGGAAAAAGAGCTGCCGTTTAGGCTCTTGTAAAAACTGCCATTGCTTGATGCTTGGTGCTGGCCACTATTTTTGTTGGGATCTCGTTGGTCAGGCATGTAAGCTCTGTGTGGCCTGCACAAAGTCCCTTCCACTCTGAGCCCCTTTTTTTAAGGGGGGGAAAAAAAAAAGAATGAATCCACCTACTTCAAAGCTTCCTGAGGCCACATGACGTTCTATCAGTAGTTATTTTAGCATGGCTATTACCTAACACCCAGGTGCTTCAGGCCTCACCAAATAACCAAGGTCAGCAGGCTTGGTCATCCCGCATGCCTTCACATCCTTGGAATGCAAAGCCTTGTTGCTTTGTCTACGCTGACCGTTCAGCACACGTTATCTTCTTCTTCTTTTGTTTGTTTGTTTGGTTTGGTTTTGGTTTTTTTCAAGACAGGGTTTCTCTGTGTAGCCTTGGCTGTCCTGAACTCACTTTGTAGACCAGGCTGGCCTTGAACTCGCAGCGATCCACCTCCCTGAGTGCCGGGATCAAAGGCGTGCGCCAGCACGCCCCACATTATCTTAGAGACTATTTTATTGTGCCAAGGAGAACAAGGTTTGCCTCATTAGATAAAGAGAATAAAGCCAAGATTCAGAAATTGCACAATGCTCAGATGTCATTTCTCCATTCTTTTCTATCCTTTAATAATTCTTCTTTCCTTGCTTTCTTCCTTTTGTCTGTGTGTGTATGTGTGTGTGTGTGTATGCACGCCCATGTGCATGCATGTCCCTGCGTGGGTCTGTGTGGGGGCAAAGTTCTGTCAGGTATAGTCCCCTACCATGCCCGACCCTATTTTGTTGTTGTTGTTTCTTGAGATAGGGTCTCTCTGTGTAGCCTTGGCTGTCCTGGACTTGCTTTGTAGATCAGGCTGGCCTCGAACTCACAGAGATCTGCCTCCCTGAGTGCTGGGATTAAAGGCATGTGCCATCACACCCAGCTCTCCCATCCTAATTTGATGCCGGGTGTCTCGCTGAACTTGGAGCCTCCCCCCCACCCCAGTTGGGCTAGACTGACTGGCCAATGAGCCCCTGAAGGTCTAGCCTTGTCCTGGTGTTACAGGCCTTTTTTTTTTTAATGTGAGTGCTGGCCATCCGAGTTCAGTTCCTCTTGCTTACCCGGCAAGCACTTTTCTGCCTCAGCCCTCGTTGTCACTTTCAGACAAGACATCACTCTGTTGCACAGACTGGCCTTCAAACCATGATTCCTCTGCCCTTGCCTCCTGAGTGCTGGGATTACAGGTGTACACCACCATGCTCACCTAAGTTTTCATGTTTCCAGGAACCTGTTATAAAACAAATACCCTTTGGCCAGGCAGTGGAGCACATGCCTTCAATCCCAGCACTTGGCCGGGCAGGGTGAGTTGGGTGGGCAGGTGGGATCTCTGTGTTGCTGAGTTTGAGGCCAGCAATTGGGAGACTGAGGCAGAAATACCGAGAGTTCCAAGCAGAAGGGAAAAAAAAAAAAAAACCAATCACTTGAACCCAGGAGTTCAAGTCCCATGTGGGGAAAACAGCCAGATTCCTATCTACAAAAGATAAAGAATAGTAATAAAAAGTCTAGCCAGAGTTACCACTGGGACTGTGGGAGGCAAACCCTCTAAGAGGGGACCAGAGGGGAAGACAAACCATGGGGGACCCTAAATGCTTGTGGGTAGTTGTTACACTACTCCGTTACAGTAACTAACTACTTGCCCACATGTTTCTACAGAACTCCATGCCCGGGCCTTGAGGCCAGATAACGCCAACACTTGTCTTAACAGTTAGACTCTGACTCCAGAAGTTAGTGTTTCGGGCAACTTCTGGGCACCCAGCGGGTGAATGTAGATTGGACAAGCTCTGGCAGGCCTTCGGATCTCTCAGCAACCGGGTCACCTCCCTCTTAGCAAGCCAAGACTCCAATTCAGCTCTACCAGTTTAAAAAAAAGCCACTTCCGTGTGTCTTCCAGGACCGAACAGAAACCATTTGTGTTCGTTAACTATGCTGTGAGCCTCCATTTGCACTCAAAAAAGTGATCGGAATGTAATGAGTGATTTTTAAGGAAGTTCTTTCTTGGAGCTCAGATACCCCTACCCGACCGCTCCAAGGAGAGGACCCTAAAATGTGGAAACAGCCCAGAGAGGTTGGATAAGCTAGCTGCACTCACCCAGTACAGGACACAGGAACAGGACCCGAACTACAGCACTACCAGCAAGGGTTGGAGGCTGGAAAGAGGGTACTCTTTCACCAAGGGGTGGTGGGGGGAGCACAGTCCTGACAGGAGCTTCAACATGGATGTCAGACAAGAATAGCCCAGCTTGGCGACTCCACCAAACCTCCCAGTGCATGGCCCTGGGGGGCAGCCTCGAAGGATAGAGGGGCTGCAAGGGAAACACCCCCCCCCCAAGGTTAGTGTTATGGGTGGTGGGCCTTTGTCTCTTTCCTTACCTAGGCTAATCTGGCTTTCTTGACACTAAGGGAAGGATCCAATACTCTGGCCTGGTAGCCCTCCCACCTCCCTAGTACTTTTTCCTCAGGGCTCCCCACAAGGATCTGCACCTACACACACCCCACACCCACACATCTGCTCCTTCTTGCCCATTATCACCTCGCTCCTAGAGTGCAACACACAGCCTGAGAGGCTGGCTATTCTTGCGTGTGGTCCTGCAGGCTGACTCCCCTGCCTACCTTCGGCAGACTGTACTGAAGTGTACCTCCCCATCCATCAACCTCATAGGCTATGCATAGGCCCTGCTCCTCCTCCCCTCCCTGACGTGCTGCCTCTGGTCCTCCCCATAATCCTCCTGCTCTCCCCATCGCCCGATATAATGCTCTCTTGCTCCTCCCGAGAGTGACCTCAGACTTTCCTTCTTCCTATCCCCTCCTTGCAGCTGATTGCCCTGGCGACCTCTCTCCACACATACTGGGGTGCGTGCTCCCCTACAAGACTTCTGTCCGCAGCCTCGCCCCCCCCTTCCGCCACCTGCCCACTTCCGCCGCCGCTGCGGACTGCACACAGCAGAGCTAGGAGCACACCCCCAATCCGCTCGCCCCGCCAGAAGACCTCTTTACTCCCAGCCCAGACCAGCCCAGTCCCGGGATCTCCAGGCGCGGCCTCACCTGTAACCAGAGCAGAGCTGAGAGCTGGCTGCTGTGTCCCAGCGTTGGAGTTGCAGATAAAGGGGCAGCAGCCACGCCCCGAGCCCGGAGGGCGGCGCTGGGCACCCAGGGCTCAGCCGCCTCCGCCAGCATGCAGCTTGCCGCCTGGCGTTATGCAAGCTAGGGCTGCAGGAGGGGTCACTCTCTGACGCATCCTGGGACTTCCTGTGGTCACAGTACAGTCTGAAATAGGAGAGCCTAGGTTCAGAGACGGGGCTGCGGACTCCTGCTGAGTTTGCCCACTTCCCCTAGAGAGCAGACTTCAGTCTGCAAACAGTTGCAAGAGAGAGCGGTCCAGCAAGAGCTCTGAGGCTAGCCTGAGCTCAGCACACACCACTCATCCCTAACAGAGCTCCTGTAGTCCAGACACCACTCTGCCGGGGGTGTGGGGTGGGGGGCTTGCACCCCAAATTGGCCTCTTTGGTTTATCAGGGTCTTACCACAAGACCTCTGACAAGTTCCTTGTCCTGGTTTGTCTAGATCTCGTCAAAACACCCATGCCTTGTCCTCAGGCACAGCAGGGAAGAGGAACAGCCCTCTGTGTTTTTAAAGGCGGGGTGGGCCTTGAGTAAAAGTACTGGCCACAGTGCCTCACACGCTTCTTCCTGAGGTGTGCAGAGACCCATACCTAACAGAAATGGAGACCCAGACTAGGTCTGGACTGATGGAGGCCAGGGCTCTGTCCTTAGCGAGGTCTTGAGTCTGGGTACTCTGGCACATTAAGAGGATTGGAGCCTGGTGCTACCCCAGTTCACCATGCGACACGGGCCTTGGGGTTATGGAGGTCACCCTACCGCTTGGTTAGGTTGCTTAGGCTTAGGTCAAACGGTGGGCATGAAGGTCTTTGGAAACTGCAAAGTGTGTATCTCAATCGCTACTTTGATGAAGTTTATAAGGTTAACACAAACAGTTTCAAACTGGCCTCTCACTCAACAAGTTCAGACAAACCCTCACACTTCCTAAATCCATGGGGGCAAGATGTCAGGCCTGCTGTCCCAGATCCTCTGGAAGCTGAAGAAGGAGGATTGTTTGAACCCTGGAGTCAAGGCCAGCCTAGGCAACCTAAGGTGACCCTGTCTTAATAGGGTGAATAAAAAACTAAAGACTTGCAGGTGGCAGCGGTGGCAGTACATGCCTTTAATCCCAGCACTCTCTGTCTGGATGGGCGGTAGGGGGGGGGGGGAGGAGCTGGGGTAGATCTCTGAGTTTGAGGCCAGCCTGGTCTATGGAGTAAGTTCCAGGACAGCCAGGTCTACACAGAGAAACCCTGTCTCAAAAACAAAACAAATGCTAAAGCCTTGGAAGATGGCTTGAATTCAGCTTCCATTTTTGGAACGAAGGCAGAGTTCAGCTTGTTTTTACTCTTTTTTTGTTTTGTTTTGGGTTTTCTTGTTGCTGGTGGTGGGGCTTTTTGTTGTTGTTAATTTGTATGGGTTTTTTGTTTGTTTGTTTTTTGATACAGGGTTTCTCTGTGTAGCCTTGGCCATCCTGGACTCACTTTGTAGACCAGGCTGGCCTCGAACTCACAGGGATCCACCTGCCTCTGCCTCCCAAGTGCTGGGATTAAAGGCGTGCGCCATCATGCCCGGCGATTTGAGTCTTCTTAAAGACAGAGTCTCATGCAGGCCCTGCCTGGAACTCACTATGTAGCAAAGGCTGGTCTTAAATTCTCCGATCTTCCTGGCTTCCACCACCCAAGTGCTGAGGTCACAGACGTACACCACCACGTCCGCTCTTAGCTTGTTTACAAATCCACAGTTTACACTTAATGTTCTTGGCATGTGGTTGCTATGGTGACCTCTCTTGATCCAAACAAGCCTCTGAAACAGGTACTGTGTCCAACCCACTTTACACATAGGGGAAGTGAGCCCGAAGCAGCGGCCAGGCCCTTCTCTGTGATCTTGTTTAAACCCTGAGCACCCCCTTGAAGTGGATGTGATGGCCACTGTTTTATGGATAGAAAAGTCAAGGCCCAGAGCCGGGAAAGATGTGTCCCAGCTCGGGTAGCTATACATGTCTGTGGTCCAGGCTCTGGGAAGTGGCCCAGAAGGTCTGCTTGCAAGAGAGAAGTCATTTAGCCACGAGACTCCGCTATGGGTATCTGTGAGCCTAGTGATTTGGTAAGGACAGTGGTCAGCCGTAAAGAGCCATGCAGAGCTCTTGTATGATGTTCATCCGTGGCATGTTCTAGCATCTATGGCTGAGGAAACGGGTCCAGAGTACAGACAGCCTAAGGCAGCTCAGTTGCCTAACACTGGGCCTGGACCCAAGCCAGCACTTATCTTGTGCCACAGAACTGCTATGAAGGAGCAGCATTGAGTGCTTCCTTCACGTGTCCTGCTATACAGCAGCTCCTGTCCCCAGCACAGGAAGACAGCGCCACCTCCCACAGCTCAGCTCAGGCCCCTGGGTGAGGCAAGGACTAGATGTTCCGGAAGCACGGACCCCCCCCCCCCCAGAATCCTTTGAGCTCAGGACTCCAGGGCCTTTTGGGTAACTGTGTGTCATCCAGTTGTGGCCTTAGATCCTAGACGGGAGTCCTGGGCCAGCCTCTCTCAAGTTCCTAACAGAAGTCAAGAGACGTCGGGAGCCAGGCTCTGAACCTGAAATGATCAGGAAAGGGCTTCAAGGTGCTCATGGTAAGAGGATGGACAGGTGTCCCCTGCGATGTCCCCAACAAGGTTTGCACATTCATGAACTCTGCAATGCATAGACCCTTTCTGGATGGATCTCCACTGAGAGAGAGAGAGAGAAGAGGAGAGGAAAGAGCGAGATATAGATAGATAGATAGACAGACAGACAGACAGACAGACAGACAGACAGACAGCATTACACAGGCCCTTGTGAGGAGAGACTGAAGATGCTTGAAGGGCTCACATAGCCTGGCCTGCAGAAGCTGCTCAGTAAATGCCACATACTATTTCTTTTTTTCCCCCCCCCTCAGATGTGAGATTTATTATTGAACACAGTAGGGTGTAAGACTCAGCTCAGTGGAAACCCTCTGGAGTGCAGGGCCCATCTATCTGTCCAGGAGACTACAAGTAGGGATATATTCAACCCCACAGCCATCAGGGATGAGCTGCCCGTCAGCTACTGAGGCAGTGGTTCTCAACTTCCCTAACGCTGTGACAGGAATGCAGTTCCTCACGCTGTGGTGACCCGCGACTGTAAAATTGTTTCATTGCCGCTTCATAACTGTGATTTTGCTACTGTTATGAATCATAATGTAAATATCTGTGTTTTCTGGTGGTCTTAGGTGACCACTGTGAAAGGGTCATGATCCACAGGTTGAGAACCACTGTGCTAAGTGTTCAAGTCCATCTGCGTTGAGTTTGGTAAAGCAGCCAGGCGCAGTGGCACATGCCTGGTAATCCCAGCACCCGGGGAGGCAGAAGCAGGAGGATCTCTATGAGTTCGAGGCCAGCCTGGTCTACAAAGTGAGTCCAGGGCAGCTAAGACTACACCGAGAAACCCTGTCTGGCGAGGCAGACAGACAATTTGGTAAAGCCCCGCCTCTCTGAGAGGCGGATCTGCTGCTGCAACCAGGGAACTTGAACTTGGCTCCACCAGGGCCTCAATTTTACGGTGTCTATTCTACAATTTAGCGCAAACGGGTACGCTGACCTGGCCGAGGGGGACCGCAGCCACTGTGCTGTGAGGCTTCCTGGAGCCAGTGAGCCCCGCAGGGCAACATCTTGATGACACAGATGAGTGGGAAGGATGATGGGGTCCTGCTCAAGAACAAGAGCCGCCTTTGCCACCGCCTGTCACCATGTGTTTGCTGCCACAAACACTGGGCTTCAGAGGAGAGTGTC
Organism: Acomys minous; assembly: GCF_964271855.1. Classification (NCBI taxonomy): domain Eukaryota; kingdom Metazoa; phylum Chordata; class Mammalia; order Rodentia; family Muridae; genus Acomys; species Acomys minous. Next base: position 110,125,348 of record NC_140487.1, on the reverse strand, counting down.
ACTCGTCTGAGGCTGTGTGGCTACAAAGAGGGAATTCGCCCACGTTTATTGCCTCCTGTCCCAAGTCCATGCCAGCATCGGAGATGCCTCTGCAGACGTGATAAACTGGGTATAGTTTGTTCTTCCAGTATGGGTGACGCTGGTTGGGGCAGCCCATGATGCATGTTGCTCTGGAAGAAAAGAGTACTGCTTTAAAATAATTTTTAACCTCTCTCTCTCTCTCTCTCTCTCTCTCTCTCTCACACACACACACACACACACACACACACACACACACACACACTCTGTCAGAGCACAACATATGAGGTGAGCATGTCCCCTCCTTCCACCACGTGACTCTCAGAAGTTGAACCCATGTCTGTCACGCCGCACGGCAGTGGCCTTCGCCCACTGAGCCATCTTGCCTGCCCAAATGCCTATTGTTTCACCCTTCCCTTCCCCACCGACTTTTGCACACAATGAGGAAAGTAAAATTAGCCCTGGAAGGTTGAAGGTCAGCTTCTTTGCTGAAGGCCTTCCGACTTCACATGCAACAAGGGCGGGACGGAAGCACTGGGGTCTCGCTGAAGACCATCACCGCAGCCACACTGGGAATGGGATGAGTTGCCTGGTCCATTGGTCCTCCTGGGATCACTACCCCAGGAACGAGGCCCCCCAAGCCCTCAGGAGCAAAGAGGGCTTCCGGCAGAAGAAACTGCACGTCCAAAGACTGAGGGCTGGCGATGAGTGTATGGACCATGGGAATTGGGCTGGGAGCCAGGCAGGGCTTCTGGAGGACAGAAAGGAAAAAAATGGCAGCACTCTGGTGAGACTAGGCTAGGACAGGACAGGGCCTTCAACAAGCCAGACGTCCCCTGTGGCAATGTGTCTTGGCATTTTGCCTGAGAACTCCAAAGGAAAATGGCTGGCTACAGCACGCGCTCCCTCCCACAGCTTGAAAAGGCCTCGGAATAGAGGGTGTTGCATCTCTACGGAGACAGGCCGGGCCTGCGTGCTTCTAGAGCCGCTGGACAGAGCCAGATGTAGGAACATCTCCCCAGGTCCCATGAGCCTGGACTGAGCATCTTGGGCTGGTTGGGGAAGGGGGGTGGTCCCAGGCAAGCTGCTGGTAGAGACTCTCCTTGGCAGGGATCTTCAGATGGCAGTCTCACAGTGATTGTCCCCAGTGTGGCTGACACAGGAGTGCCAGGGTCTAACTCTCACTTCAGTCTCGGCGATGGAGGACTTGACACTCACTGAGTCAGCCACCTCCACTTAGCTGTCTTGGGGACTGTTGGCTAGTGCAGGCGGTTGACACCCTGGGGACACAGTGCCACCTCGGAGTTTTTGTACAGGTTCTGGCCCATCCAGATGAAGCTTGGCATCCCTGTGTGTGAGATGTCCCCCATACAGGCAGACTCTGGTACCTAAGCAGCAAGCTGGATGGAGCCCCCCTTCCCTCCATCTGCTTGGGCTTTGGGGGATGGGGAGGCACAGTGGGGAGGAGGTGTGAAGGCACAAAGGCCAGGAGTTCCCACTCCAGGCTCAAAGATGCAACACCTGCCCAGCCCCGTGACTTTTGCACTTCTTGCTATGTCCCTTGGGGTATGTGGGGAGGTGACTGACTGACTGACTGACTGACTGACTGCTGAATCTGTGCACCTCAGCTTCCTCGATAGGCCTTGCGTTTCCAGGACTGAAGGACTGATAATCACCCCTACAGGAATGTCAGCTCTAAGAGGTCTTGGGTGGCACCCGGTCACTGCTGTATTCCAGAATATTCCTGACGCCCAGTAAGTAGTCTGTAGAGAATAATGCAATGAAGGAAGGGAGGAAGAGAGGAAGAGGGGGGGGTAGGGGTGGGGGGTGAGGGTGGGGGGTGAGGGTGGGGGGTGAGGGTGGGGGGTAGGGGTGGGGGTGAGGGTGGGAGGTAGGGGTGGGGGGTAGGGGTGGGGGGTGGGGGTGGGGGGTAGGGGTGGGGGGTGAGGGTGGGAGGCGATCCTTCATGCCTGGAGTTGATCTAAGCTTGAATAGCCAGATACTTGACTAGAACTCAAATTGCCCCCAAGGAGACTATTTTATGATTTAACGTCCCTGGAAGTGGGGGCTGGAGAGATGGATCAGCTGTTAAGAGCACTGGCTGCTGTTTTAGAGGACCTGGGTTCAATTCCCAGCACCCACATAGAGGCTGTCAACTGTCTGTTAACTCCAGTCACAGGGGGTCTGACACCCTTTTCTGGCCTCTGTGGGTACTGCATACAAGTGATTCACAAAAACATCCATAAAATACATAAAACAAATTTTACTTTCAGGCTAGCCAGGGCTACAGAGTGAGATTTTGTCTCAGAAACAAAGTTAATACTTAAAAAAAAAAAAAGTAAATAAATAAAGTGATTGGGAGCATTTTTCTTTAAAAATCTGAGTGTCAGCTGGGCATGTGGTGGCACATGCCTTTTTAATCCCAGGATTTGGGAGGCAGAGGCAGGCAGATGGATCACTGTAAATTCAAGGCCAGCCTGGTCTACAGAGGGAGTCTAGGACAGCCAAGGATACACAAGAGAAACCCTGTCTTGAAAAACTTAAAATAACAAAACAAAACAAAACAAACCTGAGTGTCAAGTTGCAGAAACTGTGAGGGACTAGGGCCAGCCCACAAGATGGGTCTCAATGTGTATTAGGAGCCAAAGGCACAGGAAGCTATTTCATTTGGAACTAGGGGTTCCACCTTGCTGGGAGTGCTGGCCCTTCACACACATTGGTCCCTAAGCCCTTTATCGACACAACTGGCTAACTCCCCTGTAGTGTTTGGCACGCTCTGTCCCTCTTATTCCTTAGTGTACACAGCCACGTACTGCTCCCCCACCCCCACCCCCACCCCCATGTCCCCCTCCCCCCGCTCTAAGTGGTCCCCTGCATCCCCAGAGTTTAGCTGGCCTGCCTCCTGCCAAAGCCCTTTCATTGTTTCTGACCTTTCCTTACAGACAAGGCTGCACTCACTGACCTTTCACCCACATCGTTTTGCTGAAGCCAGAGTATCTATGTAAGGCAAAGTCCTAGAAGCAGAACTGTTGGGTCAAAGGGAAATGATGTGGGTAGCTTCAGGGTAGAGCAGAGAGACTGCCTTCAAAACTCCAGAGGGAGCCGAGCTGGGCTGTGGTGTCGCACGTCTTTAATCCCAGCACTCGGGAGGCAGGGGCAGGTGGATCCCCGTGAGTTCGAGGCCAGCCTGGTGTACAAAGGGAGTCCAGGACAGCCGAGGCTACACAGAGAAATCCTAGCTTGAAAAAAAAAAAAAACTTCCAGAGGGTGCCAGCTGCTGCATTAGGGCAGCCGTTTCTTCCCCTGTTAGCTCACAGGGCTCCTATGAGTGGACCTGGATCTGCATCCGTATACATGGAAGGTGGATCCAGGAAGACTGCTCGGCAGTTAAAGGCTTGGTGCCCCATGAGGACAGATGAAGGCATTGGATCCCTGGGAACCAGAGTCACAGCTGCATGTGAGCCACCATGTGGGAGCAGAGAGTCAAACCGCATTGTCTACAGAAGCAGCATGTGGTGTTTGTTAGTTAGTTTGTTTGTTTTTTGTTTTGTTTTGTTTTGTTTTTTCTGAGACAGGGTTTCTCTGTGTAGCCTTGGCTGTCCTGGACTCACTTTGTAGACCAGGCTGGCCTCGAACTCACAGCGATCCGCCCGCCTCTGCCTCCCGAGTGCTGGGATTAAAGGCGTACGCAACCACGCCTGGTGCAGAATGTGTTCTTAACCCCTGAGCCATCTCCCCTGGTGTAATGTTTTCTTTTCTATTCTCTCATTTGAAATAGAGTCTAGCATGGAATTCACTACATATGTCTGGTCGGCCTTGTATTCACAAAGATATGCCTGCCTGGCAGTGGTGGCCCACGTCTTTAATCCCAGCACTTGGGAGGCAGAGGCAGGTGGATCCCTGTGAGTTCAAGGCTAGCCTGGTCTACAAAGTGAGTCCGGGACAGAGCTACACAGAGAAACCCTGTCTGGAAACAACAACAACAACAAAATTATGGTGCATATCTGGTTCTCCTGGGGCCATCCCCTCCCCCAAGCACTGGGATTACTGTTGTGAGTCACTCGATCATCCTGGTGTGATCAGCTTCTTTATTTCTGCACCTTGTTTCCGAAGGTAGCCATGCAAGGAAGAAAAAGGTGAGATGCCAAAAAAGGCTTTCACTGAGCTCAGTGGGTGATTGGGCCTCCACGCCTCCGGATTGACTGGACCCAGAGGCTGAGCCTGTCTGCCTTCTGCACATGCATACATCTGCCATGGGATAACCTCGTGTGAGCATGGCTCTCTCAGATGACGCATAGCCTCCGCGCACAGCCATCTTTCTTCTGAAGGTTCTACTGGCCAGCATCTGGAAGCTGAAAACAGACAGGAATCAAGGGAGGGAGGGAACAGCTTGTCACTTCAAACCATGTCAACACAGCCAGAGGCCCAGGCTCCTTCCTTCCACAGATACTAGGAGATGCTCCCTCACTGTTCCAGGGACACTGGTGCTCACAGGATAGGATCATCTCTAGCCTCCAGATACCCATATTAAGATTTGTGGGTTGGGAAATAGAGTCTACAAAAATACTATAGGTTTAAAAAAAGCAATGTTGATGGGATAACAATTGAGTTGTAATCTGAATAAATTAATTAAATTATAAATAAATAAAGATTTTTATAAGTAAAAATAAAAAAAAATATATAAAGCGATGTTATCGGTGGTGCATGCCGATAAAACAAACAAACCAGGCTGGCCTCGAACTCACAGGGATCTACCTGCCTCTCCCTTCCGAGTGTTGGGGTTAAAGGCGTGCGCCACCACTGCCAGGCTTATTTTTTATTTATTTGTTTGTTATATATGAGTGCTTTATTTGCAGAAGAGGGCATCTGATCACATTATAGATGGTTGTGAGCCACCATGTGGTTCCTGGGAATTGAACTCAGGACCTCTAAGAAGAACAGGCAGCGCTCTTAACCACTGAACCATCTCTCTAGCCCAGGGAGTAGCTATTTTTGAAGGCTCTCACCTCTCTACACCATGAAAGCCAGAATGCCTTGTTCCCACCATAGGCTTTTATAAATGGCTGTGCCCTTTGCCTCCGATCCTCTTCAGAAACTGTAAGTCAGCATTCTTACTGCCCAGCCTCCAGCCCTGTCCACAGATGGTTAAACTGAGGCGGAGACACAGCCGGTGGCACTGCTTGGTATTAGAACCCAAGTCTGCCTGTCCTCAAGGCCCTTTTTCATCTTTCGCATCCAGGATCAGATTGCCTGGGCTGTTCTCCAGCCTCAAGGCCACTGCCATCATCACTGGTAAATATTTAAGCACCTAGGGGTGCAGGTCAGATCAGGTCACCCAGATGGTCTGGAAGGCAAAGGTCAGAGGCAGAGATAGTTCTGCCCAGGCAAGGTCTGAACTGAGGCCAGACGTAACAGCCCAGAAAATAACCGTGGGAGCAAAGCAATCAAACCAAACCAAACCAGACCAAACCAAACCAAAATAAACACAGGGCTGGAGAGATGGCTCAGAGGTTAAGAGCACCTCTCTGCTCTTCTAGAGGCCCTGAGCTCAATTCCCAGCAACCATATGGTGACTCACAACCATCTACAATGAGATCTGGTGTCTTCTTCCAGTGGGCAGGCATACATGCAGGCAGAACATTGTGTACATGATAAATCTTTAAAAAAAAAAAAAAACCAGGTGTGGTGGTGCATGCTTTTGATCCCAGCTCTCAGGAAGGCAGAGACAGGTGGGTCTCTGTGAGGCCAGGCTGGTCTACAAATCAAGTCCAGGACAGCCAGAGCTACACAGAGAAACCCTGTCTTGAAAAACAAAAACAAAAACAAAAAATAAAAAATAAAAAACCAAAATTCCTCAGGTCATCTGCCACCCAGAGGCCAAGGATAAAGAGCCATTAATTAATTAATTTTAAAAAATAACTGGCTGCCCTAGACTTGCTTTGAATAACAGACAGTGCTCTGTGCCATCTCTTCAGCAAAATGAGAGCAACCTGGGCATCCAGGTTTTGTTTTAGCAATGGTGTCTAACGTAGCCCAGCATGGCCTCGAACGATGTACCCAGGATAATGTTGAGCTTCAGATTTTCCTGCCTGCACATCCTGAGCACTCAGATTATAGGCATGTATGTCTTATGTGGTGCTGCGGCTCAATCCCAGGACAAGCCTCCACCACTGAGGCTGCATCCCAGCTCCCATTCAGGATTTGTAAAAAAAAATGTTTTACTTTAACTTTTATCATTAATGTTATTAAAAAGTAGCAAGCAGTTTTAAACTTCTTTGTGTTGCTGTTCTAGATTTTTGTTTTTTTGTTTTTTTTTTTCTTTTTGTTTTTTTGTGGTTTTTTTTTCCTTTTCTTTTTCAGCACACAGTTTCTTTGTGTAACTTTCCTGGCTGCCCTGGGACTTGCTTTGTAGACCAGGCTGGCCTCAGACTCACAGAGATCTGCCTGCCTCTGCTTCCTCAGTATAGATTTAACTTTTATGTATACAGGTGCTTTGTCTACATATATGGCTGCAGATCAGAAGAGGGCACAGAGTTGTGAACTGTCATGTGGTTGCTGGCATCTGAACTCAGGTCCTCTGGACAAGCAGCCAGTGCTCTGAAGTGCTGAGCCATCTTTCCAACCCTGTCTTCTTTTTCAAGACAAAGTTTCTTTGTGTAGCCTTGTGAGTCCTGGAACTCACTCTGTAGACCAGCCTGGCCTTGAACTCAAGAGCTCCACCTGCCTCTGCCTCTGCATCCCTGGGTGCTGGGATTACAGGCGTGTGCCAGTGCACCTGGCTTGCAAAATTCATTTCAAGAGTTTTGCCCACATATCCATGTGTGTGCCGCATGCATGCTTGGACTTCGGAGCCTCTGGAACTGGAGTTACAGATGGTTTCAAGCTGCCGTGTGGGTGCTGGGAACTGCACCCAGGTCCTCTGCGAAAGCAGTTAATCTGCAAGTGCTCTTAATCACAGACCCACCTACACACACACACACACACACACACACACACACACACACACACACGGCAGTCTGTGGAAGGGACAGGGCGTGCAGAGAGGAGAGACAGGCAGCTTTTGAGGTCTTAGGAGTCTGGTTTACCCTTAGGGAACCTGAGGTTCTAAGGCTCAGAGCTGGGGGTGCCCAGCTGGCCTACAGTAGGCGCATGGGAAATGGAAGGTAACAGTACAGGACAGAGAACAAAGAGAACATTCGGCGGAGGCAGGACTATGATCTTCAATCTACTTGTTGTTCATTTTTGTTGTAACCATGGATGACGGTGGTGGCGCACGCCTTTAATCCTAGTGCTCGGGAGGCAGAGGCAAGCAGATCTTTGTGAGTTCGAGGCCAACCTGGTCTACAGAGAGAGTCCAGGACAGCCAGGGCTACATAGAGAAATTCTGTCTCCAAAAACCAAGGGGTTGGGGGGAGAAAAAAAAAAAAAAAAAAAAAAGAACTCACTACAGCTGTGGTCACCTGTACAAGATTAATTCAACTTGGCGAATCAAAATTCTAGCAGGGCTAAGTGGACCCAGTGGGATATTATATCTTAAAGGGGTCGGGGTCGGGGTCGGGGGAGAGCAGAGGCAGGCAGATTTCTAAGTTCCAGGCTTGCCAGGGCTACATAATGAGATCTGTGTGGGAGAGAGACAGACAGACAGACAGACAGAGATACAAAGAATAAAGGAGGAAGACATGATGGAGCCAATAGGAGAAGCTGGCTGGGGTGAATATAATCATAGGCGTAAAATTTCAAAGAATAAAAGCCACTCTACTTTGTCCTAAAGGAGCAGGTTGAAGCTGGTGGTCTCAGATCCTTCAAAGTCCTCCTCCAGTCCTGAGCTAGGATCCTCTAGTGAAATAAGCCCAGCTGGAGGAGGCCAGGTCTGCAGGCTACACCCACTCTCCAAGCCTGGGGGAGATGCAGACACAGGCTTCAGTGAGCAGTGAGCATCCCCGCGTGACCCAGCCAGTCTACTCACTCTGCACCAGGACACGCTGTGGCAATGGAAATTTCCGCTCAGTCCCTCTAGCCCAGCAGGGAAATGAGGCTGTCCTTTTAGCTTCCAAGTGGAAATTTCCACACAGACAGACAGACAGGCAGACACACACACACACACACACACACACACACACACACACACACACACACACACACACACGGTGGGGGGGGGGGATGGGAGGGAGGAGGTGAAAGCTGGCAGGAGATTCAGAGCTAAAAAGACTAACAGGGATCATCACAGTGGGAAGAGATGTGGAACAGTTTCCGGTCCCTGGATATATGCAGGAAAGCCAGAGTTCAGGTATCGTCCTTTCTAGAAATATTGAGTACCTCATTGGCTTTATAGTGGGGCCTATTCCAGTTGCTAGGGACACGGTTGCTAGCAGAACAGACCTCTCTGCCTTCCTGAAGAGTATGGGGGGAGGGGGGAGTTAGCTAATTTCCTCATCGCTGCAACAAAAGCCCTGACAAAGCTGCTGCTTGTGGGAAGATTTGGGGTTACAGTTCCAGGGGGACACAGCATGGCATGGCAGCGAGGGCAGGCAGGGGGCAGCTGGCCACACTGCTCTAGACAAGGAGCAGAGAGCACCTGGACGTGGCGGCACACACCTTTGATCCCAAGGAGGCAGAGGCAGGTGGATCTCTGTGAGTTCGAGTTCGAGGCCAGCCTGGTCTACACATCAAGTTCAGGACAGCTGGGGCTACACAGAGAAACCCTGTCTCAAAAGAGCCAAAAAAAAAAAAAAAAAAAAAAAAAGCCAGGCATGGTGGCACACACCTTTAATCCCAGCACCTGGGAGTCAGGGAGTGAGGTAGGAACTTGGGACATAAGTGGATCTCTATGAGTTCAAGACCAGCCTGGTCTACAAAGTGAGTTCTAGGACAGGCAGGGCTGTGACACAGAGAAACCCTGGCTCCAAAAACCAAAAACCAAACCAGAACAAAAGCCATGAATAATTTGAAAAAAAAAGAAGCAGAAAGTAATGGGTATTTGTGCTCAACTTTCTTCTTTTTGTTTTCGTTTTTGTTTTTGTTTTTCAAGACAGGGTTTCTCTGTGTGGCCTTGGCTGTCCTAGACTCGCTTTGTAGACCAGGCTGTCCTCAAACTCACAGTAATCCACCTGCCTCTGCCTCCCGACTGCTGGGATTAAAGGCGTGCACCACCACCGCCCAGCCGACTGTCTCCTTACACAGTCTGGGCCACCAGCCCATAGAATAGTAGTTCACATTTATTTTGATTTTCCTGAGTCCCATCCCACAGCCCGTGTTTAAAGTGGGATGTCCCAGCTTAATTCACCTATATATATAATTTCTTGTAGCTGTGTCCCAGAGACTGGTCTGTTCCAGCATATTCTAGACCCTGTCAAATGACAGTCGGTAGTAACCGTCATGGGAGAAGGAATCCAAATAACTCCCGTGAATGAAAACAAGGCAAAGTAGGGGCTGGAGAGATGCCCGAGGTATTCAGACACATACAAACTTTGAAAGAATTTTTAAGTGAATAACGCCTGAGGAATGGCACCCAAGGGCGTCTGTCCCTCTGGCCTCAGGCACATGCCTACGCGTTCAGAATGTAGAGCTGTGTCTGTACACGGCTTGGCTGCCCTGGAACTCACTCTGTAGACCAGACTGGCCTCTGCCTCCTTAGTGCTGGGATTAAAGGTGTGCACCACCACCTGGCATTTTGTTTGTTTGTCTGTTTGTTTATTCCCCATCTCTCAGTGACCTGGAACTCACTAGGTAGTTGACACTAGCTGGCACTGAGCTCTGAGGATCCTCTTGCCTTCACCTCCCCAGCTCTTGGAATCACTACACACCACCATCCTGGGCCTTTTGTTTTGTTTTGTTTTTGTTTTTTGAGACAGGGTTTCTCTGTTTAGCCTTGGCTGTCCTGGGTAGACTAGGCGGGCCTCAAACTCACAGTGATCTGCCTGCCTCTGCCTCCCAAGTTCTGGGATTAAAGGCGTGAGCCTTCTACACATGACAAGCTGAATTGGGCTCCATGCCCGTGGGGCTCAGCTGTTGCCTTCTCTAGGAAGCTTGCCTGTTGATTGTCCCATTTCTGTGCTGGCGTGGGCCCCACCAATGACCCCCACCAGCACCCGTCACACCATGAGGCTTGGATGCTGTCTACACCCTGATGTCTACACCTTTTGTACTGTCCTGTGGCGTGTGCTATGTTTCTAGCACTCAGCATACAGTGAGCTTCTTGAAGAGCGCGTGCATGAGTGACTGGTGCAGGGCCCTTTTGGGTGCCTGACCACAAAGGGTGGGTGACGAGAGCAGCCTGTGTCTAGAGCAAGGAGAGAGGGCAAATCAGAAAACAGCTTTTCCCACATGAACAGAAAAGGCTCAGGAAATGGTGGCAGGATGGGGGAGTGCAGCTTCCGAGGAATCAAAAGCTCTCGGTTTGAATCTAGCCCAGCCATTGTTAGCCACATGCCAGACCTTCTCCACCTCGCTATAAAATGGGGACAAGCGCACCTCCCTCAGAGAGAATGCAATACGGTATTTGGCTCAGGAAGAACGTTGGGAGAAATGCTGATGATTCGGACTGCCTAACACTGTGTGTGGGTGAGGGCTGTGAGAGCAGACGCACCCCACCCCACCTGGAACATCAACCGCCAGCACGTAGGGAACTTCTCAAAGGTCAGCCGGGCAGAAACCAGGGCTGCCTTCCAGAAAGGTCAGCCGGGCAGAAACCAGGGCTGCCTTCCAGATTCCACCAGAGGGCGCACTTCTTGAGGAGCCTGCAGCATCACTGCTAATTCGAGTCCCTAGGATAGAGTCGGCTACATAATTCAGTAACGTTTCTTACCTTCTGAGAATTGAACCCAAGGCCCTATGCACTCTGACGCTATCTCAACCCCTTAATAGTTTTTAAATGACTGGTTAGATCATAGGTAACTTGGTACATAAGGGAACTTTTTTCTTTTTTTGTGGTATATGCTATGTTCTTTTCTTTTTCTTTCTTTCTTTCTTTCTTTTTTTTTCGAGACAGGGTTTCTCTGTGTAGCCTTGGCTGTCCTGGACTCACTTTGTAGACCAGGCTGGCCTCGAACTCACAGCGATCCACCTGCCTCTGCCTCCCGGGTGCTGGGATTAAAGGCGTGCGCCACCACCGCCCGGCCTATGTTGTTGTTTTCATGCGGGTATAGATATGTGTGTGTTCAGGTGTACATACATGCCTGTGTGTGCACACTCATGTGGACGACAGAAGTTGATACTGGGTGTCTTCTTCAATTGCTCTTTCTCTCTCTCTATCATCATCATCATCATCGTTGTCATTATTGTCGTTGTTGGACAGGGTCCCACAGTGTAGACCAGGCTGGCCTTGAACCCACAGAGCTCTGCCTGCCTTTCCCTCCCAGGTGCTGGGTTTATACCACCATGCATGCCCATCCCACCTAATTTTTTTTTGATACATGTTCTGTTGTTAAACCCAGCTCATTAATAGCTAGACTGGCTAGCCAGAGAGCTCCAGGGAGCTCTTTCCCTTCCACCTTTACCTCCCAGTGCTGGGGTTACAGGCATGCACCAGGCCTGGCCTTTTTTTTTTTTTTTTCAAGATTTTTTTTTCCAGAGCTGAGGACCGAACCCAGGGCCTTGCGCTTGCTAGGCAAGCGCTCTGCCACTGAGCTAAATCCCCAACCCCTCAAGATTTTTTATTATTATTATTATTTATACAGTTTTCTGGCTGCATGTGAGCCAGCAGGCCAGAAGAGGGCACCAGATTGCATTATAGATGTTTCTGAGTCACCATGTGGTTGTGGGAAATTGAACTCAGGACCTTTGGAAGAGCAGACAGTGCTCTTAACCTCTGAGCTATCTCTCCGGCCCCCAGGCCTGGTCTTTCACTGCGGGTGCTGGGACCGAACTCGGGTCCTCATGCTTGTATGGCAGACACTCTATTGGCCGCTGCCATTCCAGCTCCAGCGCGACATTTAGGGTCAGAACCACTCCTCCACATCTCCAACTCAGCGCGAATCCATTAGCTTTGACTTTATTCAAAAGTAGTAACAAGCCACCCAACAGCCTAAATTTGTAGCTGGATTAATTTGCCTCCTGCAACACAACCTGGCTTGTGAGTCCTAGCAGCTGTCGCAACTAAAGGATATCACCAAAACCCTAGGTCGTGGCTGGGCAGTGGTGGTGCACGCCTTTAATCCCAGCTCTCGGGAGGCAGAGGCAGTTGGAGCACTGTGAGTTCGAGGCCAGCCTGGTCTACAAAGTGAGTCCAGGACAGCCAAGGCTGCACAGAGAAACCCTGTCTTGAAAAACAAAAACACAAACCAAAAAAAACAAAACAAAACAAAAAACCCTAGGTCATATCTCTTCCCCAATCCAGTCACCTGGGTCGGAGGACTTTTACCCTCAAGATCACAAGATGACTGCTGCACTCCAAGCATCACACCTTTATTCCAGGCAGAAAGGGGGGGGGGTGTGAGTAGGTGGATTAGTGTTGCAAAAAACTTATCAGTATGGCCTAAGGTGCAAATAACCCACGCAGTGAGATTATAGTGTATTTTTAAAGCTGCAACCACTACACTGGGCAGAATCTAAACTACTCTAATCGTATGCCCTCAAAACCTACGTATATACCAATAACTTGCCAATCTGACGACTCCTGAGTCGGCTTCTTTCCCAACTGACCTGTCCAGCTACTGGCTCTTTTAAAGTCCTCTTAGAAACCCCGCCTTCCACTTCCTGTCCTTCTGGCCAGCTGATTGGCCAAACAGCGCTTTATTGACACCTGCTACATCTACTCAAGGCATTCCTCCGCAGACCAGCGCTTAGGAAAGCCCTGCAGGTCTTTTATCAGGAGATAATGGATCCCAGAGGCAGCTGGCAAGCCCACCACGACGGCCAAATGGACCCACTGTGGGGGTTGGGAGGGAGGAGATAGATGGTAAATACGACATGCTGGGTCTGAACCTGAAAAGGACCCTGGCCTCTGACCTCCGACCTCCGACCTCCGACCTTCACTACCCTGTTAACAGAGAGATGGGATGGGAGTAGAATTTACATCTCAAGGCCATTTCAAGCATTAAGATGGCTTGTATAAACTTCCTCTTTGGAGGGGCAATGGCTGGGTTTTTTTTCCAGACAGCTTTCTCTGTGTAGCCTTGGCTGTACTGGACGTGCTCTGTAGACCAGGCTGGCCTCGAACTCACAGAGATCGGCCTGCCTCTGCCTCCCTGAGTGCCGGGATTATGGTTGTGGGCCACTGCACCCGACCGACCTGTGTAAACTTCTTAAATACTGTGAATATATAAATCAGTAAGAGCTCAGGAAACTCGAGCCGTAACGGAGAGAAAGAAAAACAAACATGCAGACAGCAGAGACCCACAGGGACACTGTGTCAGACGGGCTGGAGTTTGGTCCTCTCAGAGGAGACACAGAGTGTATTCAGGTGTCAACACCCACCCTCCGGACTAACTTTGACTACTTCTGTTCTCTGATGTAGTCCAGGTTGGCCGTGAACTCAAAGAGATCTGTCTGCCTTCACCTTCCTGAATGCTGGGATGAAAGGTGTGTGTGCGTCACAATGCCTGCCTTACAAATATTTTAAGTCCCCCAAAAGAACAGAGACTCCCCAGGGGGCTGAACAAAAGGTCAAATGAATCGAGAAGCCAGCTGCAGAGGGATGGTCCTGTGGGCCGGTGCAGCGGACCGTGAGGCTCTTCTCCATCTAGGTAGGCATTTGTCTTCCTGTCATGGGCCAGCTGAGGAGACCCGTGAAGCTGTGGTTCCGTCACTAGTGGGAAGGGGCAGGCCCTGTGTTTCGTGGCTCTAAGCCTAGCACCCAGTACCTCCCGCCCAGCTGAGGGGTTATGATGAAGGCAAGGATGCCCAAAGCCCTGTGCAGCTGCTGGGCCTAGACTACACCTTGCATCCCACTCTCTGTGACTCAAAAGAATGTCTGTTTGCCGGGCGGTGGTGGCGCACGCCTTTAATCCCAGCACTCGGGAGGCAGAGGCAGGCGGATCGCTGTGAGGTCGAGGCCAGCCTGGTCTACAAAGTGAGTCCAGGACGGCCAAGGCTACACAGAGAAACCCTGTCTCAAAAAACCAAAAAAAAAAAAAAACAAAGAATGTCTGTTTGGCCGCTACATGGAAACTGAAAGCTCTCTTAGGCCATTACTAACTGCCTAAGACAGCTGGGAAGTGTGGCCTGAAGCTTCTGGAAAATAAGGAGGGAGGGCTCCACCAAGCACTGAGGGTTTACCAGTGGAAGCTGCTATGGGATTGTAGACAAACGTATCTCTGCCCCCCACACCCCCCCTTAGCGCATTGCTCCTCGGGAGCTGTCTACCTTGGGTTCTGAGACAGGGTCTCCCACTTAAGGAGGCCAGCAGGTGCACTTGGAGGAGGGAGCGGTGGTACACAAGTCCTGCCACCAGGGGGCAGCAGCCACCAGGAGCGGCCTGTGGGTGGGACAGCAAGCCAAAGCTCACGGTTTTTCAAGAAGCCTAAATCAGACTCTTCTGTGGAAATGCCAACTAATTCAATCATTTAAAACCCAGCATGGGCCACCAACATGCCTGCAGACTGACGCGGGATGCGGGCCAACTACTTGTCAGCCTGTGCCTCTGAGTGTGGGAGGATTCCAGAGAGAATTGAGCACCCCCCAGGCCAGTTGGCAGGGCTGAGGCATGGCTGCCAGCCTTTGCCTCCCCATGGGGTCCACAGGACAAAGCGGGTGCACTGTTTAATTCAGCATTTTTTTTCTCTCTACACTTACATGTGTAGGTGCAGGCAGGAGGTTCTGGAAAGTGAACCCAACTCCTACATTTACCTATCTTGCCTGCCCCACAGTGCTTTGTTTTGTTTTTGTTTTCAAGACAAGGTTTCTCTGTGTAGCCCTGGCTGTCCTGGACCTCTATAGACCAGGCTGGCCTTGAACTCACAGAGGTCTGCCTGCCTCTGCCCCGAGTACTGGGATCAAAGATATGACACTTACGCCTGGCTACTTTTTAAAACTAAAGTCTCATTATAAGACAAGGTTTAAAGACTCAGTGGGCTCATGTCGGGACAGCCCTTGCTCTGGGGTTCCAACTGGTCACATGGAGGTGTCCCAGGGTCAGAGGAACCGCCTAAGGCCAGTGACTGACTGGCCTTTTTTGCCAGCAGGGAGAGCAGGGGGACATGGGGTGGGGGGGGGAGTCCTGGCCCAGAAGGCCCTGTACGCCCTGAGGTCAGCCACTGTCTCTCTCATTTGCCATCTGCTGAGATGACAGTTGAGGGACATCTGTCTCTTTCCACTTGTGTCTTCCCTTACCTCCATCTTGTCTCCTTAGGGGCCAAAGCGATGGGAATAATGACCCTGGGGCATGCTGGGCAAAGGCTGCCCTGAATGCGCTCCCTTTACCTTTCAGGGCCCAGCAAACCCTACTGCTAAGCTTTAAACATCTACATGCACGTATGAGTCTAAAACCCTTCTCTGTGCCTTTAAAAACAGAGGTCACATGTCATATATCCTAGGCTGGCTTCAAACCCACGACGCAGCAAAGGATGACTAGAACTTTTGGACCTCCTGACTCTACCCCCACCCCCCTCAGTCCCGGGATTACAGGTGTGGGCTGCCACACCTGATCTGTATGGTGCTGGGGAGCGGAACGCAGGGTTCTGCACATGCTAGGCAAGCATGCTGATGGAGCTACATCCCCCAGGCTTTCCTACCTCCAAAGTACAGAGCTTCCACTGACGGTGGGCTCAGCCTCGAGGATTCAGGGGACCTGGTGTTCCACATGAGCAGGAGGAGGTGCTGGGAGACTCACCCTTTCTAGCAGTTTCTAGAACCTCAGGTTCAGCTAGCTCACTACGAGGAACCCTTGGCATCTGGTCACAGCAAGTTGACAGTGTGAGCAGGAAGAGAGCCAGCCTTGGGCTTGTCAGGTGACCTCCAGGGCACCTACTCTAACACAGAAACACAAGGTCTGTACAGACCCAGCCTGCTCCTCTGGCTGTCCTGAGTCACAGTCCACAGGACAGACTTAGCTGCAGAGGTGAGCGGCACTGGAGCTCCCCACACCCCACTGTGAAAATACACAGAAGGGGAGCGCTCTATGAAGTGCTGGCATGGGCCAGATCCTCTCCACACAGGCCAGGGATGGTTGTGAATTGCTTGCAAGGGTGTGGCCCTGGCTCTGCATTTAGGGCTTTCTGCTGACAGAGTCGGGTTGTGGGGGTATCCAAGGGCCACGGGATTCCACCCACTCCTTCAGGCAGCCCAGGGCCGGGTGGACTCTCGCAGTTAGGGTGGGGCATGTGACCCACTTCAGCAGTTCATTTCTCCTCTACCCAATCATTTACTGTGTCAGCTCTGGTGGCCTGCAGCTGCTGCTGTCCTTTCCTTCCCCTCTTCAGCCTCCCTACTTCATCCACGTGGCTCTAGCAGATACCCCGCCCCTCCCCCCACCGTGGTCTCTTCTCACTCTAGTGGTTGTCAAGTCACTCCCTCTATGTTCCCTTCCTTAAAATCCGAGTGGTCCAAGTGCCTTTAATCCTGGCACTTGAAAGGCAGAAGCAAGTGTATCTCCAGGCCAGCCTGGTCTACAGAGCAAGTTCCAAGACAGCCAGGGCTACGTGATGAAACCCTGTCTAGAGAAAGACAATAAAATCCCTGTGTTGTAACACCTGTCTTCACAGGGGCCTCCGCTACTTAGAATAAAGGGAGCAAGCCTCCCAGTAGCCTGAAGGCTGCGTCTCCACCCATGCCCCAGAGGTAGGCTTCATAAAGTGCTTATTGCTAAGTGCTTTGCTGGGGCCTGACATGCGACCACCTGACACCTCAAAGGACTAGCTCAAGCCCTTTCTCTCTCCTAGGCTTCCCAGGCCATCCAATCCCTTACAGTTATTTCTAAGTACTAGAACATATGCAGTTAGGTCATTCTGAGAACTCCTAAGACGAGTCGCTCTGCCTTCCGCACAGTTTGGTAGTGAACCTGAGGCACACCCACGCTGCATGATCATTCCCAGCTCAAGATCAGACATGTATCACTCATGAGCCTCTGGGGGAACAGCAATTGTTCTTTATAATGTGCCAAGTCCACAGGGCTCTAAAGATGCTGCTTGCACTCAACTCCCCCCAACCCCCTCACCCCCGCCTGGCCAACTGAATCTTAACACAGGAGGCCCTCTAGGGCACTCAGGAGTTTGGTGAGAGTTGCAGAGGCACTTCTTTATTTAATGCAGGGGCGCACTGGCTCTGTAGTCTGGGCTGGCCTTCAGCTGGCTCCCCAGGACCCTCCCACCCCTGCTTCCCAAGTGCTGCAATTACAGGCACCAGCCGCCATCAAGCCTGGTCCCAAGGGCACTGTCGGCCCTTCTGCTGGCAGGTCCCTGCTGTGGATGCTGCGCTTCTAAGAGCTGGATGCAGATGTGAGGGGCAGACAGAGTGTATGTAATTAAAGCCATTTCCCAAAAGGGTTAGGAAAGCTGCCTGGGCTTTCCCTGAGCTGAGAGGCAGTGTGCGGAGCATAGTGGATATTACAGCCTCCGGGTACCAGGTGAGGTGTCTGCCTCTCAACCTACGTCAGTGTTGCTCGCCAAGATGAAGGGTGCTTTCCCTTTCTTACAGGTGTCAGGCCACAGCTTGAGGGAGGGAGCGTTAGGTTGCACCTCCCCTCCCAATTGTCACATTAAGTAAGCAAAGCATCAAATATCCCAAGACCTTCAGGTCGCCTCTGAACTGCTCTCTGGAAATCCCGATTTGTGCCTGTAATCTGCCTTTTTCATAGGAACAAAACCCTGCTTGTTTGCACATAAACATCTGAAAGAAAATAACAGCTGATCTGGGTGAGACAGCAACACAAAGCCATGATTGTGGAAGACAATTCAAGAGACGGGAGCAAAGAACTTGCTGGGCATCTGCACCAGTGGAGGACCAGGGTGGAAAAGCCTACACTTGTCACTACCTGAACAGAAAGAAGTCACCGCCACCAACAGCACTGTGCAGTTTATTAACCATTCAAGTACAGTAGCATCTGGTGAGATTGGGACAGAATTGGGATGGCAAAGTAAACAGATATTCAGCATCTAACAGGTTGGAAGAAGCCACTACGTACTTTTCACAAACGTCTTCCACAGTCAATACAGTACTAGCCATTAACCCAGCACCGAGGGCGCTGAAGTGGGAAAGATGCCAACGAGAAAAATAGCTACGTTAGAAAGACCAACACGTTAAAAAAGAGTAAAACACTTTCAGTTTCTCCCCTTGAGCCCCTAAAACATCTCACGGTCTGGATCTACCTATATAGTCCTACATCAGCTTCTAGAATAGTTGTCAGGAGGGAAAAAGGAAATGACACTGGCCAGTACAGTCTTTGGATATTTAGGAAGGGGTCGGGGAGAAAGTCAGTTCTCGGAACGCATTAGTCAGCCTCGGTCTCATCCGCAGGGTCTTTGGATTCTTTGTTCTTCCGTACCTCTTCCACGTGCTTGTCCTAGGAAGAAACTGCACGTAAGTGTCATCTGTCAAAAAAATAACTTGTCAAGTCCTGTGGGCTGCCTGCTAGGAGGCCCAACACAGCCTCAGTCACACAGCATACGGGAATCACAAACCCCAAATCCCGAGACATTCTCATCTTCAAACCTGTTGGTCTACAGCCCCAACTGCTCCTCCAAGGACTAAGCAAGTATGCTGAGAGTTCTAGAACTCTCTTAAGATGGAGTTCCTTCTTACTGAATATTAAGCCCCAAACTCATGACAAGAAGGAACCAGTCATGTTTATCGAGACAGGTTAGGCCACTTCACTGCCGCCTAAAGCTGCTAACCCCATAAAGCAAGAAGCCGACCTTCTCCCGCAAACGCTCCAGCTTGGCAGCCATTTGCGCCTCCCGGTTCTCTTTGTTGGCCTCCATTTTGTGGGTCAGTTTCTCCTCCGCCATCTTGCTGAAGTTGTTGTTCTCCTCAATGGCTTTCTGGAGCACTTCTTTTTCATGCTCCCGCTTCTCAGCGAGCTGCTTCAAGACTTCCGCTTCATGAGACTGCAAAAGAGGGTAACAGGCTCCTCTGAGGTATCTTTGGCATTAGCGAAAACTGCACCAGGAATGATCAGAGCAAGAGGCAGAAACCTGGACACTAAACTCAGGTGAGGAGCTGAGCTCTGTCATAAAACATGCTGTCACCTCTGCCTTCCAACCGCTGTTTCTATTTACTTTGGAAAACTCTTCATTCAGACGTTGGGTTTTGTTTTTTCTTTCCCCAAGATAAGATCCCGTGTAGCCCAGGCTAGCCTGAAACTCTCTATATAGCAAGGGCTCCGGACTGTCTGATCCTCCTGCGTTCAGTTATATTATAGCTATGTACACACCACCTAGCTCGTTCAGATTTCCTTCTAAATTATTTGTCAAGGAAATTCTTAGAAGATGTATTGCTTCAAAGTATTCCGATGATGAGCAATCTACTTAAGAACGCACTGTGGAGAATCTGCACTAGCTAATACCAAAGCCGTGAGAAAAATATGAATTGTCAAACTTTTAGCAGCAACCAACAACAGATTCACAGAAGCAACCTGCAGAGTGTAAGTACCTCTGTCCAGATGGGAGCGTCGCTGCTTAGGCACTTCCTGTGTGCTGTGGGCTACAGAGCGCAAGGCCCAGCTCTCCTGTCTCCCCTCGGGCTGCTGTGCTTCCTCCTAGTCCAGACTCCAAACTACTAAAAGAACAGGCGGCAGCAGCACACCAGGGTGGACACTGCCACTCTTGTATTTGCTTTTTTGGGACAGGGTTTCAGATGCGAGGCTGGACTCGAACTAACCAACAACCTTGAAATTCTGATCTTCTCACCTCCTCTCAAGAGCTGAGATTACACAGTGCTGGGGCCCTCACTGAACGGCACCCCTCGCCAGGGTGGCTTCCACTGGAGCTGTAGTTAAGGGTGATCTTGAACTTCCGCTCCTCCACTTTCTGAGTACTGGGATTGCAGATGCACCCAGCTGACTGCCGCTCTCCCCAGGAACGGAGCTGACAGTAGGGCACAGGACCCACAACTGAAATGTACAGGAGCTACGTACCTATGCGTGACATGTCAAATTACTCCAGTGGTGCCCATTCAGGTTTGGTAACTACTTATACCTCACCTTTTTGTGCCTGGGCTAGGGGTGGCACATGCTGGTAAGCCCAGCACTTGGGGAGGCAGAGAAAGGCAGACTGCTCTGAGTTCGAGGCCAGCCTGGTCTACAAAGCGAGTCAGGATAGCCAAGGCTACACAGGAAAACCGTCTCCAAAACACGACAAAATATCAACTCCTCCTTTTTGGGGGGCCTTAGTTTCCCCAAATTAAAATCCACCCACCTCAATCATAGCTGTTATGAAGAGAGATTTATGAAAACTTACGTAACCTTCTTTCTTTTAATAAAAATGCATTTGTATTTTATGCATGAGTGTTTTGCCTGGATGTAAATGCACTGTATGTATGCCTGGTACCTGAGGAGGCCAGCGGCTAGAAGAGGGTACTGGAGCCCCTGTACCTTGAATGAGGACGGCTGTGTACTGCCATGTGGGTGCTAGTGATGGGACCTGGTTCTATGCAAGAGCAGCAAGTGTTTTAACTCCCGAGCCACCTCTCTGGCCCGGATTTAAAGTTCTTAACAAGAACACTGCTGAATGGATGGAAATACATGTTAACAGTGGATGCTTCTGGGATGTGAAATAATGATTGTCTTTAATTCCAGCTATAATTTAGATGTCCAGCTTTTCTGTAATTATATTTGTTAAAATTTTCACTAGTCTTTTATGTGTATGGTCTTTGTGAATATATGCACATGTGCATGTCAGGCCAGAAGAGGGCATCAGATTCCTTGGAAGTGCAGTTACAGGCAGTTGTGAACTGCCCAGTGTGGATGCTAGAAACCATATTTTGTTCCTCCTGACGAACAGCGAGTGCTCTTAAAGCTGGCCCACCTCCCTAACCTCCCATTAGGCATTACTTTTTAATTATCTGACTTTCTGTGCATGGGTCTTTAGCTTGCACATTTAGCGGTATACCTCTGTGTGGCGCCCTGAGGGCCAGAAGGCAGCTGGACTCCCTGGGGATGCGGTGAATGGCTGTGAGCTGCCATGTGGGCGCTGGGACTCGAACATGGATCCTCTGGAAGACTAGCCACTGCTCCCAGCTGCCGAGCCACCCCTCCCGCCCTCACGAGGTTTCAATGCTACATCTCTGGAATTTTAAAGTTTTTATTACATAGCTCTCAAAAAGCAAAACTAAAACAAAAAAATTATCTGCCAACAAATGTCTTATTTTTTAAAAAGGGGAAAAGCATAGAGGCCTTGACATAACACAGGTCTTAGCTTAAATTCTGCCTCGAGAACTTCCTAAGACGACTTCAGGAAAATGCCTTCACTGCATAGTTCTCCAGCGTTACCTGAGACAATGGCCAGCCGAGGCTGTTAGCAGAGAAAGCTCCTGAGGCAAGGGGCTGGCCCCTACGCCAAGGGCCCACTGACAGTTCCTGCTTACAACCGCAGTCAGCTCCAATTCTTTCTTCCTTTCTATAAAACTAAAGCCAGCTTGCCTCGTTTCATTAACAAGCACCCTGTCTCCTGTAAATCATGGCTTTACCTTGCGTCTTTCTTCTGCAGCTTCTAATTTCTTCTGGATTTCCTCCAGGGAAAGGTCCTTTTTCTTTGGGGGGGACAGGGGGAAGTCGGGGACAGCCTCCTTTGACCGCGGGCTGAGGATCAGCTCAAAGGCCTGGCCCGAGGCCCGCTTCTCCAGCTCCTTTACCTGGATGTCTGAGACGGTCAGGGTGCAGCACATGAGAAACCCGCTCGCTTACTCACATAAAGGGGCCCTGTCATGTTCTAAAACCCAACAATTTAATAAACAGAATAAAGGCTAATGAAAGTGTTTGTAGGTAAGAAATCAAGTAACACCTTTTTTTTTTAAGGCTCAACATTTTAGGCTAGTAATATCATTTATAGGAAAAATTACTATTTGACAATCGTTTTATTAAACAAAGAATGGCTAGTGTGAAACCCCACAATTTTGCTTTGAACCAAGCCCAATTGTCTAATTATGAGTGATAATGAATTTCCATATATTCACCCAAGTGATAAAAAAAGTGCCTTTTCTATTTGTAAATTAAGTTCTGAAAAGAATACAAATGCCAAATTAAAAGCTTAAGACCTGCACCACTTCCTATTCTAAAGCCATAAGCCCATCCCAATCTCAGCTTTGCTAAAGCAATTACCTACCAGAAGATGCCATGATGGACAGAAGACAAGAGACTGGCTGTGCACTCTACACAATCCACTGGCAAGGAAAGCCCTGAAAATGATTTTCAAAGCATGCAATCAATTTCTCTGCATTTCTGTGTCATCAGCACAAAGGGACCTCAAATCAAACCCATGACCATGTCAGGAAAAAAAAAAAATCACTCGGTAGAATCAAGCAACATCATTAAAAAATCATCTAGAAATGCTGAAACATATTGAAAATTTATACTGAATAAGGGTCGTGGCAGAAAATCAAATTAAATGTTCTTTAAAAAAAAAATCTTGGAATTTCAATAATCAGAGGTACAATCACGAGGTTGAAGGATTCCTTAACCTCAATCTTTTTTTTTCTACCCAGCATAAGATATTCCAGATTCAATCCAACAATGAGATCGGAGCCATCTTAATCCTGTCTAGAATTCATTGTGCAGTTGAAATACCCACCCCTGCTTTGTCTGTGTCTGTCATGGTGAATAACAACGCAAGCTAGCAGCCAATGGTATCCAAGTCCTATTGTTCCTAGGGTTTAAGCTACTAGACTAACAGTGAGGAAATGAAGTTTTATGAACCTTTAAGGTTTTTTTTTTTCTTGGAAGGCATGGTCTAGCTATTTAGCCCAGGCTAGCCTTGAAATTGCAATTCTTTTGCTTCAGCCTCCCCAGTGTAGAGGGGTGGGGTTCAGCCCAGTGGGTTAGCAGTTGCCTAACATTTACAATGCCCAGGGCTCCACGTTCGGTGCTCACTGGGGGTGGGGAGGAAGGGTACACGGACAGGCAGCCGTTTCCTTCTCGTTGTTGAGATTAGACATACGCCACCACGCCCGCCTTAGGTTTGTCATGTTTGCTGCCTTCTGTCCCAAAATTTTTTTTCAACAGTTGTCGATTATCTTTTAAATAGATCACCACTTTCTTTTGCCTCGAGCGTATGATTAAAGGTCCCAAAACCCTAGACATTGAAATCCGAGGCAGCGGGGAAAAAAAAAACCGTTTAGCTGTGGCAGAACACACAACCCAGCAGCCTGCCCAGCATGGGCGTGGTCCTCGTCCGGGCGGGCAGGCTGGAGGCCCCAGCCAATCGGAATACGCCCTGAGCTCCAGCCCCTGGCCCCGCCCCTCGGCTCCCCGCGCCTTTTCGAATCTCCGAGAACCTCTCCACACTCGGGAGCCCGCGCGCGTGGGCAGCGACAGGATGGGCGGGGCTAACGGTCCTCCCAGGTGGCCCCGCCCCTCTCGGGCTGGCAGCTCGCGGCAATCGTCACCCCCCCCACCCCTCCACCCAACTCCCGCCAAAAACACCTCGCGGCCACGCAGCCCTGGGATGGCTGCAGCAGACTCGGTCGCACCACCTCCACCCCCCTGCTCCAGTACCCAGAGCTACCCGCGACCTCCGCCACGGAGGCCCGGGAGCCCGGGAGCCCGGGAGGGCGCCGCCCCTCAAGACCACGGGCTCCTGCAGCCTCGCTCTCCTACAGACAATGGTGACCCCCTGAACAGCCGCGCCTTCAGGGCGAAGGATGCAGAGGACAAGGGACAACCCACCCACCCAAGGGACAACCCACCCACCCACCCCTATTGTCTCCACGCTTGCACCTGGGGGCTGAAGCTCACAGCTGGCGGCGCCCCCTCCCCACCAAGCCTCGTCCCCAGGGGAGCAGGGACAAAAGGCGAGGTTCCGCCCGAGCTTCACACAAAAGACGAACGCCCGCTACTCGCCAAGCCTCGGAACCCTCGCCCCTCCCGCGACCCTATTAGGGGCCCCCCGGGTCCCTGGCTGGTCGGGACCCCGCCATCGCCGCCGCCTAAGCCAAGCCTGCACCCACCTGCTCGGTCCCAGCCGCCTGGCCACACTCTGAGCACCAACAGACCTGGGCGCGCACAAAAGCGCCAAACAGCGGCACGTGACCCAGCCCAGGGGCTCCGCATTGGCTGAGTGTGATGGCACGTGCCCGCCCCTCCCTCAAGCCTGAAGTACCCCCGCCCTTTTGGAGCGAAGCATCTCGGGAAGTGTAGTCCGGGCCAGTGGGGCAGGAGGACAATGCAAGGGGTGGGGCCCTCCAGGGATGGGTCCCCCTAGGTGTGAGTGAGCCCGGACTAAACCCGGGGGTCTCTGCTCGGAATAGCACTTGGCCGAGGCTGCAGGACTGAATCGGCTACGGGACTCCATCTCTTGGAAAAGTACAGGGCGAAACGAGGAGCAGGGGAGGGGTCGGCTCTAACCTACTTCTGTCTTTTAGACCCTGACCGGCTGGACTCTCCCACTGCCGAGCCTCACGAGTCTCGTTCGCTCCCTAAGCAGTGTCTCTTTTGAGGCCACACCCCGCTCGGTCGCCTAAGACGCCCGAGACCCTGTGACAAGACAGTGCCACTCCACGCCTCTGCACGGTCCTCTACCCTTGGCTTCCTACCACGGACACGCTCTAGCGTGTCACCTGTAGTGCAACATCGCAGTCGCTAACCCATTTCGTGGTGACAGGTCACGGGCGTGGTCCTTCCCTTAGCTATAAGCATTCTCTCCATCCTCAGCTTTCCCCGGAGCTGGAAACCCTGGAATCTATGCTGGACAACGTGAGGCTCTGGAATCAGATCTTAGGGCTAACAAAGCCACTGAGCGCAAAGCAGACTCCTGTCTGCCCTGCCAAAGCTTTGTGGTGACAGGAAAGCGAAGAGCGATGGCTGTTCTAGATACACTGACTGCAGTAAAGTGCTGCTTTTGTTCTGAAAGCACGTGCTCCCCAAAGCGGGGCTGGGCTCTCTTTGAGAATGTAAACAAAAGGAGCCACAAGGTCACCGTTCCCTCCGGCCTGGATAAAGCAGAACTATAGCAGAGACACAAAAGAAATTAGCCTGACCTCCCCCCTCTCTCTGAGACCCCCTCCTCTCTGCTGACCAAAGCTGTGTCCCCACGTGGTGGTCATTTTCCCCAAGGCACCTGCTCAGAAACCCTATGCAGAAGGGCTTTATTAATTGGGTTTGCTATTTTATTAGTGGGTTTGGTCTCCCAAAAGCTAAACACACACACACACACACACACACACACACACACACACACACACACACACACACACACACACCCCACTGGCCTCTATGGAAACACAGTCCTAATTTTAAAAGAATCCTACATCTGGGTAACCAATAGGGAAGTGCCAGAGATAAAATACAATAGGCACACAGGACGATGAAAACTGTATTATACAGACCGCAGACAACACACAAAGCAAGCAACTGGCAAAGTACTGTTGCCTGAAATATGCTTATAGAGGCATATTTTCCGACAATCGCCCTTGCGTGGGGGCAGCCTCCCTCGGCCCCCAGCCCCAGCCATTCGAGCAGCAGGAGACAATTCTGCACTCTGAAAGGCTTCTCTCTTTCAGGAATAGCCTCGCAGTGGCCAGGTGCTTCAGTTTTCTGAACTGGTCTCAGAAAGCATTTTTTAAAAAAACGGGATAGGACTGAGGATACGTCCTTTCTGAAAACTGACAAGCAGGAGCAACACAAATGAGCAAAGACATCCAAAGCCAAGAGGTCTGGGACCTTCTGAACCGGCACTTTGTCTTGAAGTCTTTGTACTGGATCTGGGGATGTGTGTGGAAGATCCCGCCCATGTGATGCGGGGTTTTTTTCCCCCCTTCATATACAAGAAATTGCCACCCAAAAATCTCATATTTCTATTAATGTTGTGACAGGAGAGAAATTAATCCTTCAAAACACTGATTATTTTAAAGCGTTTATACCACCCCACCCCACCTCCCCCCACACCTTTCTCCCTAGAGCAGATGCCTATTTCCATGGAAACCACAGCTAGGCATGAAGTAGATGTTAGAACTCATGTTGGTTTTTCATCTTTTCCAGTGATGCCCCTCGGCTCCCGGGTTTGTGGTTAGATGCCTGTTCCTTTTGGCATCGGTGACAAGGATCTCTCAAGGTCCTCACTGCTGCTTAGGGGGACATAGGAAGAATGAGATTAAGTTTCTTCCTGGAATGACCCTGTGAATAAAAAGGCGATTCCTGTGCCATGGGAACATCCTGTTTCTAAGGATGGAACGGGGTTGCTTCTCCGAAAGCCAGTTCTCCCTGGTGTTAATAGAGGTTCTCCGGCATTTAAAAAAAAAAAAAAGCTAACAGCTTTGCTACTCCACTTTGGAAAGGGCCACCACCTCCCTCTCCCCCTTATACTAGCATGACCCCCGCCCATTCGGAGCTGCCTCTTCTTGCCTATGAGGATTATTTTTACTTCTGCTCAGATGGCTTGGTCGGATCGTTACAGGGCCGGCTGTGACTACGGATTAGCACGAAGTGAAGTCTAGGTATGGCAGCTGTCCAGCTTATTTGATCTGCGCAGACAGTCAAAGAAGAGTTACTGCAGGCTTCAAAGCCCAGAAAAGATGTCTACACTGATGAAACGCACCAGGCTGTTGTCAGATCCCTGCTATTCCCAGAGAGGCGACAGCCTTTGTTCATTGTTGCTTCTGAGGCTGCAGAGGTTGTCTCCCACATAGGCGCCTCGGAAGGTCCACTGCCGCTCCTGGGGCCTGTCCTCAGCCAAGGGGTGTCATGGGAGAAGTCATTTTTTTTTTTAATCGTTGGAGCTTCACGATTCATTTAATCGTGAATCTTTGTTCTTTTTGTCCCTAGTCCTCACGACAACCTAGGCTCTAACCTAAGGCAGGTTCTGTTCAAACCCTATCTTTGAGAATATTTCACACATCTGTCTCCCTTACTGGGCAAAGGCAATGTCATACCTTGCCTGAGTGCCTAGGGCCTGAGGCGTGGGGAGGGCCTGGAGGTTTATAGAGGAGAGGTTTAAAAAAAAAAAAAGCCTCCCTCCCCTCCCCCCATCCCCCTGCAACTTCCTGTACTGTTAGAGCATCTGTCTCAGGTGTGGTGTCTCAGTGTTCAGAAGCCCTGAGCACAGAGCCTGCCTCAGCCTTGGTGCAGCTCACGCGTTAATCAGCGGCTGCTCTGGAGAAGCCCCTTGACTGCTAGAAGTTATTGAATGAAGGAATAAATGAATGAATGAACGAATATTAGACTTTCACCCCCAGGGTTGTAATTGTCCTCGCTCGGTTAAATCTTCCATGGAGTTATTTTATTTCTGAGACTATTTGTTTTCTCGTGGTGCTAGGGAAGAAGCGGGCGGGGGGGGGGGGGGGGGGCGGGCCCTGCACACGCTGGCACATGGCGGGAGGAGAAACGTTCCCCTCAAGGCTGGTGTGCTGCCACTGGCTTGCTCCAACTTCCACAGCTATGTTCAGAGGCAAGGCCTCCAGGAAAGGGATCCATCTGGGATGAAGTCACAGCTCAGTGAATTCTTGGAGACAACAGAAACTTTAGGGTGTGGGCTCTGGTTGGAGGGGCTAGGGGTCCGGAGAGATGCCTTTGAAAGGTAAGTGTGCACTGATCCCCGGCCCCTCCCCACCTACCCCATGGAGTGCGTGGCTGCCTCTCTGAGAAGCAAGCTTTGTTTCCTGCCTCACCTCTGTCCCAGATACAGTGGAGTCGGTGACCAGGAGCGAAACCTCTCACACTGAGCCCAAACAACATTTTGTTCTTTAAAGTGACTTTCTCGGACATGTTGCCATAACGGTGGAAAGCTGGCAAAGACCCCACGGGAAGACGCCGTTTGACTTCAGCCTTGGTGTTGGCCGTTGAGCCCAGTGCTTTCAACATGGCTGCTTAAGCTGTATTCTCAGCTCTCAGTGGGGGACTGAATTTAATCAGGTAATTAAAAATAAAAATTGTTTATTTTGTTTATTTTTTATTTTTTTGTGTGGCACTGCTGAGGATCAAATCTGGGGTCTTCTGCATGCTAGACGAACAATGAACAACCCAGCCTTACCACCCCATGGAGTGTGTGTGTGTGTGTGTGTGTGTGTGTGTGTGTGTGTGTGTGTGTACGCGCGCTCATGAGAGAGACAAAGAGAAAGAGTGTGAGTGTATGAGTGTGTGTGGGTGTGTACTGTTGGGTTTCAGACTGGGGACAAGCAGCTGAGGGAACTATTTAGCAGATCAAAGCAGACCCAGCCTCCAGGTTCTCCCAGAATCCCAGAGTG